>NW_028227261.1:95846666-96570833 GCF_978045245.1 Mus caroli
TCCCTCTCTTTGTGGTCTTCTCAGACCCCAAGCCTGGGAACCCAAGAACTCCTCCTACACCTCTTCTGCCTAGCTATTGATTTCCATTATTCGACTGCTCATGATTCATCTTTATTCATCAATGAGGGATAACTTGGGGGCAAGGTTACATAGTGTCACGTGGGTACATGCAAACTCTCTCATCCTTGGGAGCAACCAGGCCTTGGGAGCCAGTATTTAGCATTACAACTAAAGCAAAAAACTTCAAGAGTTTCTGTGAATAATAAATAAAAATATAGGTATTGTGGCCTCCCTTCCCCCAGCCTGGAACCTGCTTGCTCAAGGGTGGAGCTACGTGCTCATTCGTCCTGCCACACCTACCTACTGCTGGAACCTGCCTTTGCTGCCTGGAGGCACACACGTGTTCGTCCTGCTACTGGACCCTGAGTTACTTGGCGGGATATTGGGTTCCCTCCCCCTTCCTTTATAACTGAGTGTCTGGAAATAGTAAAATTGAGCTTTGATCAGGATTTGTCTTAGCTCCATTCTTTCTTCCGCCCCGTCTAGATTCCTCTCTTTTCAGCGAACTGCCATTCTCAGTTGAACCGTTCGTGTTGTGGACTGCAGGCAGGCCGCAACAAGGTATATTTTATATCTTGTATGTGGTACTGGTTAACTAATGGTAAATGGTACATTTCTTCCTTGGGTTAGGTTCCATCCCAGTGGCATGAATTACAATTGTTAATTTTTATACAGTCTCAGATAAGGGTGCTTTTTGAGCATTGCTGAGAGCAATATTTGACAAAGAAGGTAGAAAGAACTACCTTTAATAGGGTCATTTCTTTTCTTTTTAAACTATTTATTTATTTATTATATTAAGTACACTGGAGCTTTCTTCAGACACTCCAGAAGAGGACATCAGATCTTGTGACAGATGGTTGTGAGCTACCATGTGGTTGCTGGGATTTGAACGCAGGACCTTCGGAAGAACAGTCAGTGCTCTTAACCACTGAGCCACCTCATCAGCCCCTAATAGGGTCATTTCTTGTATGAGTGATGACATGTTCAGATTTATGCTTTAGGAAATTCTGATCATGTCACTTCTCCACCCAAATCTTTAGCAGCTGTCACTGGCTTCATCCTGATGATGATATGCGAAGATTTCCATTATTCGACTGCTCACAATTCACATCCTTCACTTCAGACATGCTAGAATTCTCTTAGAGTCACCAGTGTATCCTTTCTCCTGGTTCTTCTTTTAAGAGCACTGATGAGTGTTAGGAAGGCGCAGCTGGCATGGTACTTGCCATAAATCAAGTGCCCAGCACTCATGTGGGAAAAAAAAAAAAAAAAGCCTGAGCATGGCTGTGATGCCTTTGTAATCTCAGAACTGGGGAAATGGAGGCAGCTGGATCTCCGGGGCTTGCTGGCTATCGAGCTCAGTCTTCTTGATGAGTTCCAAGAAGAGACACTGTCTCTCTTGGGACACTTAGGAACAATATCTGAAGTTGTCTTCTGACTTCCATACTTATGCAAATTCACCTACACATACATATTTTTGCACACACAAACACACATAAAGAACTTGTAATGGAATAGCATTTTAAAAAAAATTTTGCTTCATGATGATATCTTCTTCACTATCCTGCAGTTCACTGTAGCAAGAACTGTATCAGCTTTATTGATCACTGTATACCCAGAGATAAACACAATGTCTCCACAGATGAGACTTCAGTGTACTTTTTGTGAAGGATGAAGTATTCCATGGATATGTTAAATAACAATATACATGTAACAGACTCTTGATAGCTATTTAGTAGGTACTTGGCCATCCCTCTAGTAAATACCTTTTTTTGTCTATTGGTGGTTGAGTGGTGATAAGGAGGATGTCCCTCGAGATCTTTAAAAATAAAGTTGTTATCAGTTTTTAGTATGGAATCTTAAAAATGGTTTATGTGTGTGTGTGTGTGTGTATACATGTGTGCAGGTGCCTACAGAGATCAAGAGGGCATCAGATTCTCTGGAACTAAAGTGTCAGGTGGTTATAAGCTATGCAATGTGGGTGCTGGGAACCAAACTCTGGTATACTGTAAGAGTAGCAAATACTCTTAACCACTAAACCATCTCCCAGTCCTCTTAGCATGGAAATTAATTTTTTTCTTTGTTTCTTAAGATATCATACATGTGTATAATGAAATATGATCGCATATACCCATTTTCCTCTCCAACTCCTTTCCTATTTCTTCCAATCCTCCAACCTTCATGCCTTTTTTTTTTTTTTTTTTTTTAAATAACACCAATCCAGTGTCTTAGTCAGGGTTTCTATTCCTGCACAAACATCATGACCAAGAAGCAAGTTGGGGAGGAAAGGGTTTATTTGGCTTACACTTCCACACTGCTGTTCATCACCAAAGGAAGTCAGGACTGTAACTCAAGCAGGTCAGAAAGCAGGAACTGATGCAGAGGCCATGGAGGAATGCTCTTTACTGGCTTGCTTCCCCTGGTTTTCTCAGCTTGCTTTCTTATAGAACCAAGATTACCAGCCCAGAGATGGCACCATCCACAAGGGGCCCTCCCCCTTGATCACTAATTGAGAAAATGCCTTACAGCTGGATCTCATGGAGGCATTTCCTCAACTGAAGCTCCTTTCTCTGTGATAACTCCAGCTGTGTCAAGTTGACACAAAACCAGCCAGTACATCCAGTTAGTGGTAATGTGCAAAAATGTAGGGCCATCTACTGGAGAATGGGAACCCACCAGTGGCCATATCCTTAATAATAATAATAATAATAATAATAATAATAATAATAATAATAATAATAATGATTATCCCTTCCCAGTAACTATCTACTGACAACAGCTCCTTAGTAGGGAGTGGAGTCTGGCAATCATCTACTCTATACATGCCAGTAATTTATCTGGCTCAATCTTGTGCAGGTACACACCTGCTGTGAGATCATTATTGTGGTAACTACACCATGTCCAGAAAATGGCATCTCACAGCACTTTCCACACTGTTTGGCTCTTACATTCCTTCCCCTCCTTTTCCACAATATTCTTTGAGTCTTGGTGATGGTAGGAATTTATAATTGGGCCGTTTAGTTAGCAAGGAACTTTAAAACCTCAGTCACTTTACTTTCCCAATAGAAAGACACACACATATTTCAATACTAGAAATTATTGAGGCAGGCCTTTAATAATACAGTTGATATAGTTAAGGACTGAGACAGAAAAATGTTCTCCAGGGCATTTATAATTGTTCATATCTGATGGTATAGAAGAGTGTTCTGAATAAACAAAGTACTTTGTCTATGTACAGAAGAGATTCAAGTTTTCACAAAATAGCACAGTTCCTTACAGCTCTGATTTCTCACTGAAAAATAAACATAAAAAAATTTAGTATTTCTTTATTCTCAGCAATGTAAACAGCTGTAACACTTAGACTCATTTAAATAATCTAATTTTAGTAGATACACGGGAATGAAGATGTTTTATTTGTGGATAAGCATCCTCAGCATAAACAGAATTCCATGGATGGACTTGGGACAATCCTCCTCTCCTCCCCTCCCCTCCCCTCCCCTCCCCTCCCCTCCCCTCCCCTCCCCTCCCCTCCCCTCCCCTCCCCTCCCCTCCCCCCCTCTCCTCTCCTCTCATCTCCTCTCCTCATCAGAAGTCAAGAATCTCTGTGTGTGGAGCCGAAAGAAGGCCAAAGGATCAGAGAATATGTATGCCTAACAGCCATTGACTTTGTTTGAGCAGGTGTTTAACAGGCATTTTTTTGATAGAAATTCTTCTGGTTACAACATAGAGAATGAATTCAAGGAAATTGGGACTTGACACAAAGTAAAAGCATGTAGGACAAATTTATAATGAGCTACTTAGTGTTGCCATGAATTTGAAATATCGTGGTGGCTGTGAAAAAAAAGGATAGTAGATGGATTTGAAAGCTATTTGAAAAATAATATTAGTATCATAAGAATTAATGTGTATAAGACAGAGGTAGTAAGTGAAGGTATCAAGGAATTTCTAGTTTCCTGGTTTGTAGAACAGAAGGTTACTGGCACAGGGAAGTCTCAGAGGACCAACTTGTGAGATGAAAAATAGAATCATGAGTTACTTGTATTTTAGACATGTTGATTTTTTTCATGATTTTAAGCAGTGGCATATCAGGGAGTTAGTTGAATAGACTACTCTTGAATTATTGAGAAAGCTTAATATATAGGCATACATTTTGCATGTGTATAATAATTTAAGTAACAAACATGGCTAGCGTTCACTTGAGAGAGTGAGAAGAGTGTTAAAGAGGAAGCTGGAGGGATGCTAACATTTAAGGCTAATGAATAGAAGAAGCTAACAGTAGAACATGTGAAAGGAGCAAGGCTTGAAGAAGGGAAAGGATGATAGTTAGGAAACAGCTCCTAGTGTGGGTCAAGGTGAGATAAGCACATCCTAATCGTACTTGCTGATTTTGTGTGTCAACTTGACACAAGCTGGAGTTATTACAGAAAAGGAGCCTCCCTTGAGGAAATGCTTCCACGAGATCCAGCTCTAAGACAGCTTCTCAATTAGTGATCAAGGGTGGGAGGGCCCATTGTGGGTGGTGCCATTCCTGGGCTGGTGGTCCTGGGTTCTATAAGAAAGTAAGCTGAGCAAGCCAGGCGAAGCAACCCAGTAAGCAAGCAGCACCCCTCCATGGCCTCTGCATCAGCTCATGACTCCAAGTTTCTACCCTGTGTGAATTCCTGTCCTGACTTGCTTTGGTGATGAACAGCAATGTGGAAGTGTAAGCTGAATAAACCCTTTCTTCCCCAACTTGCTTCTTGATCATAATGTTTTCTGTAGGAATAGAAACCCTGACTAAGACACCAATGTTCTGCTTGCTCTTCTTCTTTTACTGGTTCACTCGTAGTGATTAAATACCCTGGTTGGAGCCCATGGAGCAACTGGAGAGAGAGATAGAGATAGAGAGAGAGCGAGAGAGAGAGAGAGAGAAGAGAGAGAGACTCTTTTTTTTTTTTTTTTTTGGTTTTTCGAGGCAGGGTTTCTCTGTGTAGCCTTGGCTGTCCTGGATCTCACTTTGGTAGACCAGGCTGGCCTCGAACTCAGAAATCCGCCTGCCTCTGCCTCCCGAGTGCTGGGATTAAAGGCATGCGCCACCACGCCCGGCTGAGAGAGAGACTCTTATTAAACCTACAGCTTGTTAAGTGGCTAGTCTGGTTAGCCAACAACTTCCTGATTCCACCTTCCCAGTGTGGAGGGTTAGGCACCTGGCTTTTTATACGGATGCGAGGGATCTGAACTCAGATCCCCATGCTTGTACAAAAAGCTCTTTCCCCATTGCTATGTATCCACAAATGTGACTACGGATTCCAGAGATTAGGACATGGCCTTTTTTGGGGGTGCATGGTTTTTCCTGCTATACTTTGATTTCACAGTAAATACTATGAAGCAAAATCTCTTAGAACAACTGGACTTTTAGACATTTACCCAATGCATACTCCAATTTATAGATGCCCAAAATGATGCCAAAATGACCAAACAAACACACACACACACACACACACACACACGTCTAAAGTCTGATTTTTAGTCTAAAAGAATTAGCTGATTTTTTTTCTGAAGCTCACTTCATACTCTGAAAACATTCCTTGACTCCATGTATGCAGTTTGTATGTAATATTTGGAATACATCACTGATAGCTATTAGGTCTCCACATTGATACTATGAACTTTAAAGGCCATTATTGACCATTTTTATAAATATTTTTGTTATTTATTTGTTTCTGAGGTAGGTTGTCATTTTATAGCCCTAGTTGGTTTGCCTCAAACTGCTTCTGCCTTCAGAGTGCTAGGATTAAGATATACACCACTACACCTGGCTGAAAATTATTTTATAATTTGTGTGTATGAGTGTTAGTAGAGGATAAAAAGATCATTGGAGCCCCAGGAATTGGAGTTACAAGCATTTGTGAGCCACCTGATGTAGGTGCTGGAAACAAAACTCCAGTCCTCCTAAAGCACACTGAGTATTTTTTTTTTTAATTCTTCTTGGGGACCAGCAGGATCCAGGGACACAGGAACCCTACCTGACCAGTGGCTCGTGTTCCTTATGGTTTGTGCCAGTTTACCTTAGGCTCAAACTCCACAACTAGTCTTACAACACCCAGAGGAAGCTCCACTCCCACGTGCTCTAATATGATCAGGATCACAGAATCCCAGGAGCTTGGTCACACCAGGATCTCAGGGTCCCAGAGCAGCTTGACTCCCAGGAACTCTGACACATCCAGGATCTCAGGATCACAGGATCACAGAATCACAGGATCACAAAGACAGCTGGACTCTGTGGAGTTCTGACACAACCAGGATCACAGGAAGGACAGGCTCTAATGAGATATGGTAAGAGCAGGGAGCACTAGTGATAATCAGATGGCAGGAGGCAAGCATAAGAACATAAGCAACAGAAACCAAGGTTACTTTGGTATTACCAGAACCCAATTCCACCATAGCAAGTCCTGGATACACCATGACACTGGAAAAAGCAAGATTTGGATCTAAAATCATTTCTCATGATGATGATAGAGGATAGTAAGAAGACATAAATAGTAACTCCCTTAAACAGGTAGAAGCCCCTAAAGAGGAAACACAAAAATCCCTTAAAGAATTACAGGAAAAGACAATCAAACAGGTAAAGGAAATGAACAAAACCATCCAAGAGCTAAAAATGGAAATAGAAACAATAAAGAAATCATGAAGGGAGACAACCCTGGAGATAGAAAACCTAGAAAAGAGATCAGGAGTCATAGATGCAAGCATCACCAACAGAATACAAGAGATAGAAGAGAGAATTTCAGATGCAGAAGATACCATAGAAAACATTGACACAACAGTCAAAGAAAATGCAAAAAGCAAAAAGCTCCTAGCCCAAAACATCCAGGTTATTCAGGACACAATGAAAAGATGAAACCTAAGGATAATAGTATAGAAGAGAGTGAGGATTCCCAACTTAAAGAGCCAGTAAATATCTTCAATGACAACATAGAAGAAAACTTCCCTTACCTAAAGAAAGAGATGCCCATGAACATACAAGAAGCCTGCAGAACTCCAAATAGACTGGACCAGAAAAGAAATTCCTCCAATCACATAATAGTCAAAACACTAAATGCACTAAACAAAGAAAGACTTTTAAAATCAGTAAGGGAAAAAGGTCAAGTAACATAAAGGCAGACCTATCAGAATTACACCAGACTTCTCACCAGAGACTATAAGAGCCAGAAGATCCCGGGCAGATGTCATACAGACTTGAAGAGAACAAAAATTCCAATCCAGGCTACTATACTAAGCAAAACTCCAAATTAACATAGATGGAAAAATTAAGATATTCCATGACAAAAACAAATTTACACAATATCTTTCCACAGATCCAGCCCTACAAAGGATAATAGATGGAAAACTCCAACACAAGGAGGGAAACTACACCCTAGAAAAAGCAACAAAGTAATCTTCTTTCAACAAACCCCAAAGAAGGTAGTCACACAAATATAACTCCACCTCTAACAACAAAAATAACAGGAAGCAACAATCACTTCTCCTTAATATCTCTTAACATCAACAGACACAATCCCCCCAATAAAAAGACATAGACTAACAAAATAGATAAATAAGGAGGACCAAGCATTTTGCTGCATACAGAAAACACACCTCAGTGACAAAGACAGACACTACCTCAGAGTAAACGGCTGGAAAAAAAATTGTCCAAGCAAATGGTCCCAAGAAACAAACTGGAGTAGCCATTTTAATAGTGAATAAAATCGACTTTCAACCAAAAGTTATCAAAAAAGATAAGGACACTTCATACTCTTCAAAGGAAAACTCTACCAAGATGAACTCTCAATTCTGAACATCTGTGCTCCAATGCAAGGGAGTTCACAAAAGAAACTTTATTATAGCTCAAAGCACACATTGCACCTACACGATAATAGTAGATAACAGCTCACTCTCATCAATGGAAACACAAACTAAACAGAGACACAGTGAAACTAACAGAAGTTATGGATCAAATGGATTTAACAGATATCTATAGAACATTTCATCCTAAAACAAAAGAATATACCTTCTTCTCAGTATCTCATGGTACCTTCTCCAAAATTGACCATATATTTGGTCACAAAACATGCCTCAACAGATACAAGAAGATTGAAATAATCCTATGCACCCTATCAGATCACCATGGACTAAGGCTGGTCTTATATTCCAACAAAAACAACAGAAAACACACATACATGTGGAAGCTGAACAACAAACTACTCAGTGATAACTTCATCAAGGAAGAAATAAAGAAATTAAAGTTTTTAGAATTTATTGAAAATGACAGCACATCATACCAAAAACTTATGGGACACAATGAAAGCAGAGCTAAGAGGAAAACTCATAATTCTAAGTGTCTCCAAAAAGAAACTGGAGAGAGCATACACTAGATATTTGACAGCACACCTGAAAACTTTAGAACAAAAAGAAGTAAATACACCCAAGAAGAGTAGACAGCAGGAAATGATCAAACTTAAGGCTGAAATCAACCAAATAGAAACAAAAAGAACTATACAAAGAATCAATAAAGCCAGGAGTTGCTTCTTTGAGAAAATCAACAAAAATAGATAAACCCTTAGCCAGATTAACCAGAGGGCACAGAGACAGTATCCAAACTAATAAAATTAAAAATGAAAATTGTTATTAAAAATGTCTATAACAACAGAAACTGTGGAAATTCAAAAAATCATCAGATCCTACTATAAAAGCTTATTGGAAAATCTGGATGAAATGGACAATTTTCTACACACATACCAGGTGCCAAAGTTAAGACAGGATCAGATCTAAACCATCTAAACAGTCTATAACTCCTAAGGAAATAGAAACAGTCATTAATAGTCTCCCAACCAAAGAAAGCCCAAGACCAGATGGATTTAGTGGAGAATTCTATCAGACCTTTAAAAAAGACCTAAAAACCAATCCTCTTCAAAATATTCCACAAAATAGAAACAGAAGGAACACTACCCAATTCATTCTATGAAGCTACAACTATGCTTATACCTAAGCCACACAAAGACCAAACAATGAAAGAGAACTTCAGACACATGTCTCTTGTGAGCACTGATGCAAAAATACTCAAAAAACTCTTGCCAACCAAATCCAAGAACACATCAAAATGATCATTCACCAAGATTAAGTAGCCTTCATCCCAGGGATGCAGGGTTGGTTCAATATATGGAAATCTATCAATGAAATCCACTACATAAACAAACTCAAAGAAAAGAAAAACACATGATCATTTCATTAGATGCTGAAAAAGCATTTGACAAAATCCAATACCCCTTCATGGTAAAAGTCTTGGAAAGATCAGGAATTCAAGGCCCATACCCAAACATAGTAAAAGCAATATACAGCAAACCACTAGCCAACATCAAACTAAATGAAGAAAAACTTGAAGCAATCTCACTAAAATCAGGGACTAAACAAGGCTGCCCACTCTCTTGCTGTCTATTCCGTATAGTACTTGAAGTCCTAGCCAGAGCAATTAGACAACAAAAGGAGATCAAAGGGATACAAATTGGAAAGGAAGAAGTCAAAATATCACTATTTGCAGAAGATATGATTGTACACTTAAGTGACCCCCAAAATTCCACCAGAGAACTCCTAAGGCTGACAAACAACTTCAGCAAAGTGGCTGGATATAAAATAAACTCAAACAAATTAGTAGCCTTCATCTACTCAAAGGATAAACAGGCTGAGATAGAAATTAGGGAAACAAGAATTCCATAAATTCATTGTTTTTAATAGCTGAGTAGTACTCCATTGTGTAAATGTACCACATTTTCTGTATCCATTCCTCTGTTGACCCTTCACAATAGTCACAAATAATATTATATACCTTGGTGTATATAACTCTAACTAAGCAAGTGAAAGATCTGTATGACAAGAACTTCAAGTCTCTGAAGAAAGAATTCAAAGAAGATCTCAGAAGATGGAAAGATCTCCCATGCTCATGGATTGGCAGGATTAATAGTAAAAATGGCCATTTTACCAAAAGCAATCTGCAGATTCATTGCAATCCCCATCAAAATTCCAATTCAATTCTTCATAGAGTTAGAAAGAGCAATTTGCAAATTCATTTGGAATAACCAAAAAACCCAGGATAGTGAAAACTATTCTCAACAATAAAAGAACTTCTGGGGGAATCACCATCCCTGACCTCAAACTGTATTACAGAGCAATAGTGATAAACACTGCCTGGTATTGGTACAGAGACAGGCAGGAAGATCAATGGAATAGAACTGAAGACCACATACCTATGGTCAGAAATGGATTCAGAAATGAACCCACATGCATATGGTCACTTGATACTTGACAAAGGAGGTAAAAACCATCCAGTGGAAAAAAGACAGAATTTTCAACAAGTGGTGCTGGTTCAAATGACAATCAGCATGTAGAAGAATGCGAACTGACTCATTCCTGTCTCCTTGTACAAAAGTCAAGTCCAAGTGGATCAAGAACCTCCACATAAAACCAGATACACTGAAACTTATAGATGAGAAAGTGGGGGAAGAGCCTTGAACACATGGGCACAGGAGAAAATGTCCTGAATGAACACTAATGGCTTATGCTCTAAGATCAAGCAAGAATCGACAAATGGGACCTCATAAAATTGCAAAGTTTCTGTAAAGCAAAGGACACTGCCAATTGGACAAAATGGCAACCAACAGATTGGGAAAAGATCTTTACCAATCCTACATTCGATAGAGGGTTAATATCCAATATATACAAAGAAGTCAAGAAGTTAAACTCCAGACAATCAAATAACCCTATTAAAAATGGGGTACAGAACTAAATAAAGAATTTTCAGCTGAGGAATATCAAATGGCCAAAAGGCACCTAAAGAAATGTTCAACATCCTTAATCATCAGGGAAATGCAAATCAAAACAATCCTGAGATTCCACCTCACACCAGTCAGAATGACTAAGATCAAAAGCTCAGGTGACAGCAGATACTGGCAAGGATGTGGAGAAAGAGGAACAATCCTCCATTGTTGATAGAATTGCAAGCTGGAACAACCACTCTGGAAATCAGTCTGGCCAGTCCTCAGAACATTGGACATAGTACTAGCTGAGGACCAAGCTATACCACTCCTGGGCATATAGCCAGCAGATGCTCCAACATTTAATAAGGACATATCCTCCACTATGTTCATAGCAGCCTTATTTATAATAACCAGAAGCTGGAAAGAACCCAGATGTCCTTCAACAGAGGAATGGATACAGAAAATGTGGTAGATTTACACAACGAAGTACTACTCAGCTATTAAACATGATGTATGAATTTATGAAATTCTTAGTCAAATGGATGGAACTACAAAATGCATCCTGAGTGAGGTAACCCAATCACAAAAGAACACACATGGTATGCATTCACTGATAAGTGGATATTAGCTGTCTCCTTAGAGTCCTTGCCAGAGCCTTACAAATATAGAGGTGGATGCTTGCAGCCAACCATTGGACTTAGCATGGGCTCCCCAATAGAGGAGTTAGAGAAAGGACTGAAGGAGCAGAAAGGGTTTGCAACCCATAGAAAGAACAACAGTACCAACCAACCAGATCCCACAGAGCTCCCAGGGACTAAGTCATCAACCCTGGAGTACACATGGCTTCAGCTGCATATGTAGCAGATGATGACCTTGTCAGGCATCAATGGAAGGAGAGGTCCTTGGTCCTTTGAAGGCTTGATAGATGCCCCAGTGTATGGGAATCCAGGGCCGGGAGGTGGGAGTGGGTGGGTGAGTGGAGGAACACCCTCATAGAAGCAGGGGTAGTGAGGATGGGATAGGGTGTTTTGGGGGAAACCGGGGAAGGGGGTAACATTTGAAATGTAAATAAAGAAAATATCCAATAAAAAATAAGTAAAATTCTTCTCTTATACAGTACATTCTGTCCACAGTTTTCAATCCCCTCCACTCTTTCTAGTGTCATCATCATATCCCCCCCTCCCCTCATGTCCCTCTTTTCTCCTTTTATGATTCACTACTTCTCTGTTTCCCTTCAGAAAAGAGCAGACCTTCTAAGGATATCAACTGAACATGCCATACCAAGATACAATAAGACCAGGCACAAACCCTCATATCAAGGCTGGACAAGTCAACCCAGTAGGAGGAAAAAGGTTCCAAGAGCAGGCAAAAAAAATCTGAGACATTTCCACTCTCACTCTCAGGAGTCCACAGAAACACCAAGCTACACAATCAGGACACATGCAGAGGACCTAGCTCAGACCAGGCAGGCTCCGTGATTGCTGCTTCAGTCTCTGTAGGAGTTGCTTTGAAAGTGTATCAGTTGAGGTTGGGCACCAACAGTCAATTGGAAATAAACTTGATCCTTAATTTCGAAGTTGTGAGACTGCAGAGTAAAAACTTCAAAACTGTTGATTTTAAAGAAGGTCTATAAAAGATATTCTGTGTTCATACCTTGTGTGTATGAATGTGTGCCTGTTTATGCATATATGTGTAGACTTCTAGAAGTTGATGTTCCTTAATCACAATACTTACGATTCTTCTTCTTCTTCTTCTTCTTCTTCTTCTTCTTCTTCTTCTTCTTCTTCTTCTTCTTCTTCTTCTTCTTCTTCTTCTTCTTCTTCTTCTTCTTCTTCTTCTTCTTCTTCTTCTTCCTTTGAGTAAGAAAGTCTCTTACTAAACGTAGAGTTCACTAACTGACTAGATTGTCTGGTCAGCAAGTACTACTGACCCTCTTGTCTCCACATCCTCAGTGCTAGGATTAATCACATGCAATGCTTCCCTGGGCTTTTCATGAAAGTTCTAGGACTCTGAACACAGGCTCTCATGCTTGCACAGTGAGCACTTTACTGACTGAGCTATCTCTTTACCCTCAATCTACTAAGATGAGCTGTTTTTCTAAGTTATCAGCAGATTCAGTGAAACTCATGTAAAAAAACCTAGTGTATTTTTTTCTATATCAATTTCTAAGAAATACCAAATAACCTAAAATATTTTGCAAAAGAACGAAGTTGGAGGACTTACACTTTTGTTAGCAATACTTATTCTAGAGTTGTATTATGTTAACTAAGCAATAGTTTAGTTGTATGTTGTTAACATTATGGTAATGGCACCATAATGTGCAGAACAATGGGCTAGAACTCAATGGCCAGAACTAAGTTCAGGTATCTAGTGTCAGTGGACCAGGATGCCAACAGTGTTCAGCAGGGCAAAAACCAGCCTATTTACAACAGAAATATCTTCATGCAAAAGAAAGTATTTGGTCCTTATCAAACAAGTATGTGAAAGCCAAAACTATAACATTTGGAAAAACAGAGAAACAAATGTTCATGACCAAAACACAGTGGTTTCCTAGAAATGACACAAAAAAGTCTATGCAACAATACAGGTAAAATACTAACAAACTAGTTTTGATCAAAATTAAAAATATTTGCGCATCAAAGGACACTATGAAGAAAGTGAAGAGGTAGCCCACAGAATATAAGAAAACATTAGCTAGTTAAGAATTGAATTAGTAAAAGGCGAAAGATTTATATGATCTGAAGAGAACCAGGGACCCATCCCATAATCAGCTTCCAAACGCTGACACCATTGCATACACTAGCAAGATTTTGCTGAAAGGACCCAGATATAGTTGTCTCTTGTGAGACAATGCTGGGGCCTAGCAAACACAGAAGTGGATGCTCACAGTCAGCTATTGGATGGATCACAGGGCCCCCAATGGAGGAGCTAGAGAAAGTACCCAAGGAGCTAAAGGGATCTGCAACCCTATAGGTGGAACAACATTATGAACTAACCAGTACCCCAGAGCTCTTGACTCTAGCTGCATATGTATCAAAAGATGGCCTAGTCGGCCATCACTGGAAAGAGAGGCCCATTGGACTTGTAAACTTTATTTGCTCCAGTACAGGGGAACACCAGGGCCAAAAAGTGGGAGTGGGTGGGTAGGGGAGTGGGGGGGGAGTGTATTGGGGACTTTTTGGATAGCATTAGAAATGTAAATGAGGAAAATACCTAATAAAAAATTAATTCTAAAAAAAAAGAAAGAATCTAACTCATAAATTAAAAAATCGTAAAAAAACAAAACAAAAAAACAAAACAAAACAAAAAAGAATTGAATTAGTATATCATTTACCTGTTCTATGAAGAGTTTTGAAACAAAACGACAACTGATTAGCAAGCAGGTGGAAGACTTGAATAGATAGCTACTGGAAGACATTCCTGTGACCAACAAGTACATTAAATGATGTTCATATTATTAGTCAGAGAAATTAAACTTCAAACTATAATGAGAAACCCATGCCCTCCCATTGGAATAGCTAAAACAAGTGGGAAATAGCAAGTGTTGGCAAGGAATTGGAGAAATTGAAACTCATGCATTGCTGATGCAATAAGGTGTAGTTGCTGTGAAGAATAACTTGATAGGTCCATAAGCAGTTATGTGCCCTGGAAATTCCACTTTGAGGTATATATCCAAGCAAATACTGTATACAAAGGCTCATTTCAAAATTCAAAAAATCAAATAATTAAAATACAGAATGACTCATATGTTTATCAGCTGACTGATGGCTAAACAGATCTGTCATTCCTAAAGATTATTCAGCCTTAAAAGTGAAGTACTGGCTCATGTGACATGTATGGACCTTGAAGACATGCTAAATGAAGTAAGTCAGACACACAGTCACTTGTATAGACAGTCCAGACTAGCTACATTCCATAGGAGCTGAAAATGGATTACTGATCATCTAGAGCTCCCTTTGGTAATGACCACACAATGCTGAGCATGAGCTAAAGTGATGAAATCCATGCTGTATCAATTTTACCTTAAGAAAGAAATAAAAATGTGATGCATATTAATTATAGTAAAAGCTTTGAAAGTTGAATGAAATAGACAAAATTGCTAGGAAAATAGAATTAATTAAATAATAAATGGAACACATATGAGACTTTTGGTAGCTAAAAATATTTTTATCAAACAATCTATATATTCCTATATATTTTAACAAATACTCAAGGAATAAGTTACTCAAATTTTGGAACAGAAATGGGAATTTCCAAACTCGTTTTCTGGATATTGCATAATTTGTTGAGTATAAACTGACCCAAAAGTTCTTATTCTCATCAGACCCAAAGAAATTATGTCACTTCACAGTGTTTTACAGATGAAATAGCATTTTATTAAAACATGCATGCTTTTCTAAATCACTCATGGGTGGCTGGCTAGGCTGCAGGCTACTCAGCCCACACATGGCCCTAAACCCCATAAAGACAAGATCATGTAACAATTCAAGGGACAATGGTACAAGGCTATCAGCAGGTATTCCTGATGCTTGAAACCCAACTAATCTAGATTTGCATACTAACCTTTGCAGAACCCCATCCCAAAATCTTCTTCCAGCCCTGTGAAGGGAATGGGAAGGACAGAAGGCAGATTCTGCCAGAGAGAAAATGAAAGCCTGTTGGGGAGGTGAGCTAATACCCAGCTGTAAGCTGACTAGGCTCCCCACAGAAACACTCAGTGTGTGTGTGGAATATCCTCTGAGTAACAGACCTTTCTTTGTTGATTTGAGTTATGTTTTTAGGACGCTGTTGTATAGTGTTTTAGTCTGGTATTGTCGTATGCCTTTCTTGTTCAGTGTCCACCAAAAGAGGCAGAGGTTCTTTCATCAGGTGCCCCAAGTTAAGTATGGACATGATGCTGGACCAATAAGCCTGTCTCTCCTTAAGCAGAGGAACCCAGAAGGAGGAGATGGTAATTGCTCAGTTACCTTGTCACACCTGATTGTCCCTGTCCTGGGAGAGCTGTGGAGCTGTGGAGCAGGGTCGGTGAACTGATGTTGGGGCTGACAGAGGAATGACGTAGAGAACAGAGATCTGCCTACAGGGAGATGGAGTTCACTCTGAAGGCGTGGCGCTGGGTGGGGGTCCCGTCTAAGAAGGGCAGACATAATCACTGAGTACAGGGACTACATTAGCTATTTATTTAATTGGTGTAGGGTTGGAGAGCTCAGACATTTATTATCTGTTCTTTCTGCTTTTGTATGGATGATGATGACCTGTGGAACTGGTTGTAAGTGAAGGTCCCTGGGCCTAGATCTCAGCAGTTCTGACTCGAAAGAACCAGTCTGGAACCCAGAAACTCGGCTTTTACAAACAGTCCTGGTGATCCTTGTGCCAGAAGGTCAGGGGCCACACTGAAAGTCCATAGTTTTCAGGTGACTGTCTTTAAACATTCTTACCTTCTTATGAAACTTCATAGTATCTGTAACATCAAAAACAGAGCACGGTTTCCTATTCTCGTGACCCTTTAATAAGTATTCCGAGCTGCTTCCATCTCCCATATTTCTTTCTCACTCAAAGAGAAGTCAATTTCACTTCTACCTCAAGTCCTCCTTAGGAAAGTTTCGGAGATTAAAAGTTCCCTTACTTGTTTCTTAATCATTAGCTCACTCTCACCTAATTCGCCCTTGGGACTGAGCCCCCTGGCCCTCTAGTTAATAAGTGTGTATTTCCAGAGTGGCACTGCCTCTGGGGTTCTAAGCTATCATGAAGCCTCTTGAAACCCAGCTTCCTCCAGAGAAGCAAGGATTAGACTGAGACTTGTACATGGCCTAGAGGGAACAGTGTTATAATGAGGTACTGAGGTCCCACAGAAAACAATGTCTGACTTGTGTATTGTATTAACAAAGGCATTCTCTTGTGGTACATGCAGAGCTAAGTCAAAGTGGCTGTTTCTCCCAGAGGCCATGGGAAGGTTTTCTCAGAGGGAGCACCTATAATGAGGGATACAGTGCTAGGTGGATGTTCCATACTCTTTACAGATCCCTAAGCCTTTCTTGGTGATACCAGGTCCTCTCCTCAACTCCCACTTCTCTGTCTTCAGTGGGCACATGGATTAACCAAGCACACCATTCTGTGTTTATTCTCTCTCCTGCCTCATCAGAAAGAAAGAAGGGCCCCTCAACATTGAGTTAGCAGCATAGGCCCCACACAGGGCAAGTATTAGCACCATGCTTGGAGCAGAACCATGGCCACAGTATCTGCTGACTTTCAGCATCACCTTGGCTTGTGATTATTATGGACAGTCCTGGCTCACAAGAAGCTAGTTCCAATACCAGATTGCCTGCAGCTGTGCCTCCAGAAGAATTTTCATCAAAATCTCCCATTTCCTTATAGTAGTTATCATTCAGCTGCAGGCAAAAACGTATCTTTGGATGGAATTTACATCTTGAAAAACAACATTCCAAAGTAAGAGAGGCACTGATAAACAGGAGTGATAGCATATTTTATACAAATGTTTTCCAAGCACACAGTTAAAAATGACCTCACATTTGATTTCTTTTCAGCTGCACAATTAATATTTTCCTGTAAACCGATGTGAAGTGGAAAACTTAAGGGTTCTTTGGAAAGTCGGTTGGATAGTGTTTTGCTGAGGCAAAAACACTTGAATGAATGTTTAACTGAAGTGGACACAGGTAAAAGACCAAGGCAGACTCCTGAAGGAATGTTTCTCTGAAGCAAACACAGGAGAGAGGATGTTCTCCTAAAGCAAGCTCGTGAAAGGACACATGATGAAGAATTCTTTGCTAACAACATGCATATATAGGTCCACCTTACACTGCGTAGTTGAGCTGCATTGATCAGCATTCCATAGAGAGATATGCAATGAATGCTACAGCTAGCATTTCTCAGACTAATCCTTTTTTCCTTAGGACCCAAACAACAGACAACACAGAGACTGGATAAACACAGAGACTGGGCAATAAATGCTACAGCTAGCTTTTTTCCAGATTAACCATTTTTTCCCTTTGGGCTCAAAACATGAGTTCTTTACCCCAATTCATCAGGAAACAAACAACTATATACATATATATAAAACCATCATCTCAGTGGCTTCAGTTGGAGCAGGCAGTTTTGGTTGCTTGATGTGGTATGGTTGTTATCATCTAGGGTGGTAGGTTGTTTTGTTTAATTATTCTATTCTATACTGATAGAAATGTAAGGTTTTTTTGTTTAATTATTGTATATTAATAGAGACTTAAGTTTTTGTTTAGTTATTGTATATTAATAAAAATTTAAGTATTTTTCCTTAATTATTGTATACTGATAGAAATTTAAGTTTTTTCTTTAATTATCATATATTGATAGAAATATAAGTTGTTTCGCTTAAATTATTGTATATTGATAGCTGTTTAGGGATTTTTGTTCATTGTATATTAATAGAAATTTTTGTTAGACTATTGTTTGACTACATTGTACATAAGCCACTTATTGAAAATGTGATGATTCTTATAATTATTTCTGTTATATATAGATTGTTAATGTTAGAGAAAAGGACAATTCTTAAACAGAAAGGGGAATATGAAGTGGAAACTTAAGTGTTCTTTGGAAAGTCGGTTGGATGGTGTTTTGCTGGGGCAAACACTTGAAGGAATGTTTGGCTGAAGCAGACACAGGAGAGAGGATGTTCTGCTAAAGTCAACACCAGGAAGGATGCGTGATGAAGGATTCTTTGCTAAGGACAGGCATGTGTTGGTCCACCTTACATTGTCTCAGCTCCAAACTTTGTCTCTGTAACTCCTTCTATGTGTGTTTTGTTCCCAATTCTAAGAAGGGGCAAAGTGACCACACTTTGGTCTTTGTTCTTCTTGAGTTTCATGTGTTTTGCAAATTGTATCTTGGGTATTCTAAGTTTCTGGGCTAATATCCACTTATCAGTGAGTACATATCATGTGAGTTCTTTTGTGATTGGGTTACCTCACTCAGGATGATACCCTCCAGGTCCATCCATTTACCTAGGAATTTCATAAATTCATTCTTTTTAATAGCTGAGTAGTACTCCATTTTGTAAATGTACCACATTTTCTGTATCCATTCCTCTGTTGAGGGACATCTGGGTTCTTTCCAGCTTCTGGCTATTATAAATAAGGCTGCTATGAACATAGTGGAATATGTGTCCTTATTACCAGTTGGAACATCTTCTGGATATATGCCCAGGAGAGGTATTGCAGGATCCTCTGGTAGTACTATGTCCAATTTTCCGAGGAACCGCCAGACTGATTTCCAGAGTGGTTGTACAAGCTTGCAATCCCACCAACAATGGAGAAGTGTTCCTCTTTCTCCACATCCTTGCCAGTATCTGCTGTCACCTGAGCTTTTGATCTTAGCCATTCTGACTGGTGTGAGGTGGAATCTCAGGGTTTTGATTTGCATTTCCCTGATGATTAAGGATGTTGAACATTTCTTTATGTGCTTCTTGGCCATTCAATATTCCTCAGTTGACAATTCTTTATTTAGCTCTGTACCCCATTTTTAAAATAAGGTTATTTGATTGTCTGGAGTCTAATTTCTTGACTTCTTTGTATATATTGGATATTCACCCTTGATTGAATGTAGGATCAGTAAAGATCTTTTCCCAATCTGTTGGTTGCCATTTTGTCCTATTGGCAGTGTCCTTTGCCTTACAGAAACTTTGCAACTTTATGAGGTCCCATTTGTGGATTCTTGATCTTAGAGCATAAGCCATTCTGTTCAGGAACTCACCCCCGCCCCCCGTGCCCATGTGTTCAAGGCTCTTCCCCACCTTATCTTCTATTGGTTTCAGTGTATCTGGTTTTATGTGCAGGTCCTTAATTTCTTTAGACTTGACCTTTGTACAAGGAAATAAGAGTGGATCAATTTGCATTCTTCTACATGCTGACTGCCATTTGAACCAGTACCACTTGTTCAAAATGCTGCCTTTTTTCCAATGGATGGTTTTAGCTCCTTTGTCAAAGATCAAGTGACCATATGTGTGTGGGTTCATTTCTGGCTTTTCAATTCTATGCCATTGATCTTCCTGCCTGTTTCTGTACCAATACCATGCAGAGTATTTATTTATTATCACAATTGCTTGAGGTCAGAGATGGTAGTTCCCCCAGAAGTTCTTTTATTGTTGAGAATAATTTTCACTATCCTGGATTTTTGGTTATTCTAAATGAATTTGCAAATTGCTCTTTCTAACTCTATGAAGAATTTAGTTGAAATTTTGATGGGGATTGCATTGAATCTGTAGATTCCTTTTGGCAAGATGGCCATTTTTACTATATTAATCTTGCCAATCCATAAGCATGGGAGATCTTTCCATAATCTGAGACCTTCTTTGATTTCTTTACTCAAAGACTTGAAGTTCTTGTCATACAGATCTTTCACTTGCTTATATAGAGTTACAGCAAGGTATTTTATATTATTTATGACTATTTTGAAGGGTGTTGTTCTCCAAATTTCTATCTCAGCCTGTTTATCCTTTGAGTAGAGGAGGGTTATTGATTTGTTTGAGTTAAATTTTTTTTTCTGAGACAGGGTTTCTCTGTGTAGCCCTGGCTGTCCTGGAACTCACTCTGTAGACCAGGCTAGCCTCGAACTCAGAAATCTGCCTGCCTCTGCCTCCCAAGCCACCACGCCCGGCTGTTTGAGTTAATTTTATATCCAGCCACTTTGCTGAAGTTGTTTATCAGCTTTAGGAGTTCTCTGGTGGAATTTTTGGGGTCACTTAAGTATATGATCATAACGTCTGCAAATAGTGATACTTTGACTTCTTCCTTTCCAATTTGTATCCTTTTGACCTCCTTTTGTTGTCTAATTGCTCTAGCTAGAATTTCAAGTACTATATTGAATAGATAGAGAGAGATTGGGCAGCCTTGTCTAGTCCCTGATTTTAGTGAGATTGCTTCAAGCTTCTCTCCATTTAGTTTGATGTTGGTACTGGTTTACTGTATATTGCTTTTACTATGTTTAGAAGCCTTGAATTCCTGGTCTTTACAAGACTTTTAATATGAAGGGATACTGAATTTTGTCAAATGCTTTTCAGCATCTAATGAAATGATCATGTGTTTTTTTTTCTTTGAGATTGTTTATGTCATGGATAACATTGATGGATTTCCATATATTGAACCAACCCTGCATCCCTGCGATGAAGTCCACTTGATTGTGGTGAATGACCATTTTGATGTGTTCTTGGATTTGGTTAGCAAGAATTTTACTGAGTATTTTTGCATCAATGTTCACAAGGGAGATGTGTCTGAAGTTCTCTTTCTTTGTTTGGTCTTTATGTGGTTTAGGTATAAGCATAGTTGTGGCTCCATAGAAAGAATTGGGCACTGTTCCTTCTGTTTCTATTTTGTGGAATAGTTTGAAGAGTATTGGTATTAGGTCTTCTTTAAAGGTCTGATAGAATTCTCCACTAAACTCGTCTGGTTCTGGGCTTTCTTTGGTTGGGAGACTATTAATGACTGTTTCTATTTCTTTAGGAGTTATGGGACTGTTTAGATGTTTTATCTGATCCTGTTTTAACTTTGGCACCTGGTAAGTGTGTGGAAAAGTATCCATTTCATCCAGATTTTCCAATTTTGTTGAGTATAAGCTTTTGTAGTAGAAAGTGATAATTTTTAAATTTCCACGGTTTCTGTTATTATGTCTCCCTTTTCATTTCTGATTTTGTTAATTTGGATACTGTCTCTGTGCCCTCTGGTTAGTCTGGCTAAGGGTTTATCTATCTTGTTGATTTTCTCAAAGAACCAGCTCCTGGTTTGGTCGATTCTTTGTATAGTTCTTTTTGTTTCTACTTGGTTGATTTCACCCCTGAGTTTAATTGTTTCCTGCCATCTACTCTTCTTGGGTGTATTTGCTTCTTCTTCTTCTTTTTCTTCTTCTTCTTCTTCTTCTTCTTCTTCTTCTTCTTCTTCTTCTTCTTCTTCTTCTTCTTCTTCTTCTTCTTCTTCTTCTTCTTCTTCTTCTTCTTCTTTTTATTAGATATTTTCTTCATTTACATTTCAAATGCCATCCCAAAAGTCCCCTATACCCTTCCCCCACCCTGCCCTGCTCCCCAACCCACCCACTCCCATTTCCTGGCCCTAGTGTTCCCCTGTACTGGGGCATATGATCTTCTCAAGACAAAGGGCCTCTCCTCTCATTGATGGTCTACTAGGCCATCCTCTGCTACATATGCAAGTAGAGACACAGCTCTGGGGGGTGGTAATGGTTAGTTCATATTGTTCCTCCTCCTATAGGGTTGTAGACCCCTTTAGCTCCTTGGGTACTTTCTCTAGCTCCTTCTTTAGGGGTCCTGTGTTCCATCCAATAGATGACTGTGAGCATCCACTTCTGTATTTGTCAGGCACTGGCATAGCCTCACAACAGATAGTTAGATCAGGGTCCTGTTAGCAGAATCTTGCTGGCATATGCAATACTGTCTGGGTTTGGTGGTTGTTTATGGGATGGGGCAGTCTCTGGATGGTCCTTTCTTCTGTCTCAGCTCCAAACTTTGTCTCTGTAACTCCTTCCATGGGTATTTTGTTCCCTATTCTAAGAAGGAACAAAGTATCCACACTTTGGTCTTCCTTCTTCTTGGGTTTCATGTGTTTTGCAAATTGTATCTTGGGTATTCTAAGTTTCTGGACTAATATCCACTTATCAGCGAGTGCAGATCATGTGTGTTCTTTTGTCATTGGGTTACTTCACTCAGGATGATATCCTCCAGATGCATCCATTTGCCTAAGAATTTCATGAATTCATTGGTTTTAATTGCTGAGTAGTACTCCAGTGTGTAAATGTACCACATTTTCTGTATCCATTCCTCTGTTGAGGGACATCTGGGTTCTTTCCAGCTTCTGGCTATTATAAATAAGGAACATAGTGGAGCTTGTGTTCTTACTACAAGTTGGAACATCTTCTGGGTATATGCCCAGGAGAAGTATTGATGGACCTTCCAGTAGTACTATGTCCAATTTTCTGAGGAACCGCCAAACTGATTTCCAGAGGGGCTGTTCTTGCTTGCAATCCCACCAACAATGGAGGAGTGTTCTTCTTTCTCCACATCCTCGCCAGCATCTGCTGTCACCTGAATTTTCAATCTTAGCCATTCTGACTGGTGTGAGGTAGAATCTCAGGGTTTTGATTTGCATTTCCCTGATGATTAAGGATGTTGAACATTTTTTCAGGTGATTCTCAGCCATTCGGTATTCCTCAGTTGAGAATTCTTTGTTTAGCTCTGTACCCCATTTTTAATAGGGTCATTTGATTTTCTGGAGTCCATCTTTTTGAGTTCTTTATATATATTGGATATTAGTCCCCTATTTGATTTAGGATTGGTAAAGATCCTTTCCCAATCTGTTGGTGGCCTTTTTGTCTTTTTTGACAGTGTCTTTTGCCTTACAAAAGCTTTGCAATTTTATGAGGTCCCATTTGTCAGTTCTCGATCTTACAGCACAAGCCATTGGTGTTCTGTTCAGGAATTTTTCCATGTGCCCATATCTTTGAGGCTTTCCCCCACTTTCTCCTCTATAAGTTTCAGTGTCTCTGGTTTTATGTGGAGTTCCTTGATCCACTTAGACTTGAGCTTTGTACAAGGAGATAAGAATGGATCAATTCACATTCTTCTACATGATAACCACCAGTTGTGCCAGCACCATTTGTTGAAAATGCTGTCTTTTTTCCACTGGATGGTTTTAGTTCCCTTGTCGAAGATCAAGTGACCATAGGTGTGTGGCTTCATTTCTGGGTCTTCCGTTCAGGTATTGATCTACCTGCCTGTCGCTGTACTAGTACCATGCAGTTTTTTTGTTTTTTGTTTTTTTTTAATCACAATTGCTCTGTAGTACAGTTTGAGGTCAGGCATGGTGATTCCCCCAGAGGTTCTTTTATTGTTGAGAATAGTTTTTGCTATCCTAGGTTTTTTGTTATTCCAGATGAATTTGCAAATTTCACTTTCTAACTCAGTGAAGAATTGAGTTGGAATTTTGGTGGGGATTGCATTGAATCTGTAGATTGCTTTTGGCAAGATAGCCATTTTTACTCTATTAATCCTGCCAATCCATGAACATGGGAGATCTTTCCATCTTCTGAGATTTTCTTCGATTTCTTTCTTCAGAGGCTTGAAGTTCTTATCATACAGAACTTTCACTTCCTTAGTTAGACTCACACCAAGGTATTTTATATTATTTGTGAATATTGTGAAGGGTGTTGTTTCCCTAATTTCTTTCTCAGCCTGTTTATCCTTTGTGTAGAGAAAGGCCACTGATTTGTTTGAGTTAATTTTATATCCAGCTACTTCACCGAAGCTGTTTATCAGGTTTAGGAGTTCTCTGGTGGAATTTTTAGGGTCACTTATATATACTATCATATCATCTGCAAATAGTGATATTTTGACTTCTTCCTTTCCAATTTGTATCCTCTTGTTCTCCTTTTGTTGTCTAATTGTTCTGGCTAGGACTTTGATTACTATATTTAATAGGTAGGGAGAAAGTGGGCAGTCTTATC
This sequence comes from Mus caroli, assembly GCF_978045245.1. NCBI lineage: Eukaryota > Metazoa > Chordata > Mammalia > Rodentia > Muridae > Mus > Mus caroli. Next base: position 95,870,990 of record NW_028227261.1, read on the forward strand.
TAGTCCCCGATTTTAGAGGGATTGCTTCGAGTTTCTCTCCATTTAGTTTGATGTTGGCTACTGGTTTGCTGTAGATTGATTTTATCATGTTTAGGTATGGGCCTTGAATTCCTGATCTTTCCAAGACTTTTATCATGAATGGGTCTTGGATTTTGTCAAATGCTTTCTCAGCATCTAACGAGGTGATCATGTGGTTTTTGTCTTTGAGTTTGTTTATATAGTGGATTATGTTGATGGATTTCCATATATCAAACCATCTCTGTATCCCTGGAATGAAGCCTACCTGATCATGATGGATGATCATTTTGATGTGTTCTTGGATTTGGTTAGCAAGAATTTTATTGAGTATTTTTGCATCAATATTCATAAGGGAAATTGGTCTGAAGTTTCCTTCTTTGTTGGGTCTTTATGTGGTTTAGGTATCAGAATAATTGTGGTTTCATAGAATGAATTGGATAGAGTACCTTCTGTTTCTATTTTGGAATAGTTTGAAGAGAATTGGAATTAGCTTTTGTTTTAAGGTCTGATAGAGCTCTGCACTAAACCCATCTGGTCCTGGGCGTTTTTTTTTTTTTTTTTTTTTTTTTTTTTGGTTGGGAGACTGTTAATGACTGCTTCTATTTCTTTAAGGGATATGGGACTATTTAGATTTTAATCTGATCCTGATTTAATTTTGGTACCTGGTATCTGTCTAGAAATTTGTCCATTTCATCCAGGTTTTCCAGTTTTGTTGAGTATAGCCTTTTGTAGTAGGATCTGATGATGGTTTGGATTTCCTCATGTTCTGTTTTTATGTTTCCCTTTTCATTTCTGATTTTGTTAATTAGGATACTGTCCCTGTGCCTTCTACTTAGTCTGGTTAAGGGCTTATCTATCTTGTTGATTTTCTCAAAGAACCAGCTCCTGGTTTGGTTGATTCTTTGAATAGTTCTTCTTGTTCCCACTTGGTTGATTTCACCCCTGAGTTTAATTGTTTCCTGCCATCTACTCCTCTAGGGTGAATTTGCTTCCTTTTGTTCTAGAGCTTTTAGGTGTTCTGTCAAGCTGCTAGTGTATGCTCTCTCTAGTTTCTTTTTGGAGGCACTCAGAGCTATGAGTTTTCCTCTTAGGACTGCTTTCATTGTGTCCCATAAGTTTTGGTATGATGTGCCTTCATTTTCATTAAATTCTAGAAAGTCTTAGTTTCTTTCTTATTTCTTCCTTGACTAAGTTATTGAATCGAGTGTTGTTTAGCTTCCATGTGTGCGTGGATTTTCCATTGTTTTTTGTTGTTATTGAAGACCATCCTTAGTCCCTGGTGATCTGATAGGGTGCATGGGATTATTTCAATCTTCTTTTATCTGTTGAGGCCTGTTTTGTGACTGATTATATGGTCAGTTTTGGAGAAGGTACTATGAGGCGCCAAGAATGAGGTATATACTTTTGTTTTAGGATAAATTGTTCTAGAGAAATCTGTTAAATCCATTTGGTTCATAACTTCTGTTAGTTTCACTGTGTCTCTATTTAGTTTAATTCCTGTTTCTATGATCTGTCCATTGATGAGAGTGGGGTGTTGAAGTTTCTCACTATTATTGTGTGAGGTGAGTTATTATTATTAATGTGTGCTTTGAGTTTTAGTAAACTTTCTTTTATGAATGTGGATGCCCTTGCATTAGGAACATAGATGTTCATAATTGAGAGTTCTTCTCGGTAGAGTTTTCCTTTGAGGAGTATAAAGTGTCATTCCTTATTATTATTTTTTTTTGATAACTTTAGGTCTATAAAGTCAATTTTATTCAATATTAGAATGGCTACTCCAGCTTGTTTCTTGGGACCATTTGCTTGGACAATGTTTTTCCAGCCTTTTACTTTGAGGTAGTGTCTGTCTTTGTCATTGAGGTGCATTATTGTATGCAGCAAAATGTTGGGAGCTGTTTACATATCCTCTCTATTAGTCTATGTCTTTTTATTGGGAAATTGAGTCCATTAATGTTAAGAGATATTAAGGAGAAGTGATTGTTGCTTCCTGTTATTTTTGTTGTTAGAGGTGGAGTTATGTTTGTGTGACTACCTTCTTTTGGGTTTGTTGAAAGAAGATTACTTTGTTGCTTTTTCTAGGGTGTAGTTTCCCTCCTTGTATTGGAGTTTTCCATCTATTATCCTTTGTAGGGCTGGATTTGTGGAAAGATATTTTGTAAATTTGTTTTTGCCACAGAATATCTTGGTTTCTCCAACTATGTTAATTGAGAGTTTTGCTTGGTATAGTAGCCTCGACTGGCATTTTTGTTCTCTTAGGGTCCGTATGACATCTGCCCAGGATCTTCTGGCTTTTGTTGTCTCTGGTGAGAAGTCTGGTGTAATTCTGGTAGGTCTGTCTTTATATGTTACTTGACCTTTTTCCCTTACTGCTTTTAATATTTTTTCTTTGTTTAGTGCATTTAGTGTTTTGACTATTATGTGACCAGAGGAATTTCTTTTCTGGTTCAGTCCATTTGGAGTTCTGTAGGCCTCTTGTATGTTCATGGGCATCTCTTTCTTTAGGTTAGGGAAGTTTTCTTCTATAATTTTGTTGAAGATATTTACTGGCCCTTTAAGTTGGGAATCTTTACTCTCTTCTATACCTATTATCCTTAGATTTGGTCTTCTCATTGTGTCCTGGATTTCCTGGATGTTTTGGGTTAGGAGCTTTTTGCTTTTTTCATTTTCTTTGACTGTTGTATCAGTGTTTTCTATGGTATCTTCTGCACATGAGATTCTCTCTTCTACTCTTGTATTCTGTTGGTGATTCTTGAATCCTGCTCTCTTTCCATGGCTTTCTATCTCCAGGGTTGTCTCCCCTTGTGATTTCTTTATTGTTTTTATTTCCATTTTTAGATCCTGGATAATTTTGTTCAATTATTTTACCTGTTTGCTTGTGTTTTCCTGTAATTCTTTAAGGGATTTTTGTGTTTCCTCTTTAAGGGCTTCTGTCTGTTTATCTGTATTCCCCTCTATTTGTTTGGAAATTATTTATGTCCTTCTTAATGCCCTCTATCATCATCATGAGGAGTGATTTTAAATCTGAATCTTGCTTTTCTGGTGTGATGGTGGTATCCCGGGAGAACCGGGTTCTGATGATGCCAAGTAACCTTGTTTTCTTTTGTTTTTGTTCTTATGCTTGCCTCTTGTCATCTGGTTATCTCTAGTGCTACCTGCCCTTGCTGTCTCTGACTGGAGCCTGTCCCTCCTGTGATCTTGGTTGTGTCAGACCTCTTCAGAGTCCAGCTGTCTCTGTGATCCTGTGATTCTGGGATCCTATGATCCTGAATATCCTGGGTGTGTCAGAGCACCTGGGAGCTGACCTTCCTCTGGGTGTTGTGGGACTGGGTATCGAGCCAGTGCCCAAGTTCTTCTCACTTTAGTTGCATTTCTAATCTCCCACCTGCTACCCCAGGCCCAGTCAGAGACGTGGCTAATGGCCACTCCACCCTTGATGCTCTCCTTTTGAAGCATGGTGAATTTCCTTTCTTTTTGTATGTCTCCTAGCCTGCATGTATGTACCTGGAATTCCTGGCTCTTCTACCCAACCAGTGGCTGCTAGCATCTTTATTGATCAATCAAGAAACATTTGGGGAGCAGCACCTTTAGTGTTTACATACAGATTCCTGATCAAAGCATCAGAACCACTCCCTACATGTGGACAGAAGCATAGGGACCATGCGGGACTTTCTTAGCAATAGATAACCAGGTTAGTGTGTTTGAGAGTCATCTTGTGTGTTTACAGGCTAAACTTTATTTTTCCAAAATTTATATATTGCAGCCCTAAGCCTAGTCCTTCCAAATGGGGCAGTGTTGCTTCATATGGTTATTACAGAGGGGGTTCAACTAATTTGTATCCTTTAGAATGCAATCTGAGTGGAATTAGACTAGAAATAGTAGGAATTACAAACTCAAATACAGGTATGAAAATGTAATAATGAAGCCCCTTATTTTATGCAATTTATATACTAATAAGAATTACAAACTAAATGTGAAAGCCAGAAAGCTGATTTATCTTACAGAGACTCTTATACCTATGGTTGGAAGACAGGAAAACAAAACAAAAGAAACAACCAAACCAAACCAAACCAAACCAAACAGAAAACAAAACTCAAAAGATTAAGGTGAAGAAAGAGGGAGGAACTGATCTAAATCAAAATAAGTCTGCAAAGAAAAGGTTGGAGATTTTCAGAATGAGCGGTTTGCAGTAAGGAGCTGCGGCAGCCCAGAGTCTGCTCTTTTTGGGCTGGGCTAACCTTTCCCTGTTTTTTTGTTTTTTGTTTTGTTTTGTTTTTTTTTTTTTATGGATAAAAATATGCGCTTCCAAAGTGCGAGTTGCCAGTTTACAAGTTTATTAGCTAACTATCTACAGGCATGAGCACATTCTCTCATCTAGCACACTCTTTCTTGGGCACTCAATTGAGGAACACTCTGATCGTCTGCCTCCAGAAAATTCATTGATTATCCAAGTCTCAGATAAATCTGGTGCCAGAGTTTGGTTTGAACTAACTAATGAAGAAAGCATTCTCTACTGGTCCTCAGTCTCAAGAGTGGTGAACCCCTGCACCTAGCAGGCTCTCTGGGAAAAAAAAAAATCCATGGGTGACAGAAGATTTATTGACTTCCAATTCCAAGATTTAAATTCAAGTCTCAGACCCAGGTTGGGAAATGCAACTGCCAATAATACTTGCATTGTTGATGATTCCTTCAAGTATAATTTGAATGGTGCTGTCTATAGTGTTGTATTCATCTTGGGTCTAATAACCAACAGTGCCTCCCTGTTTGTCTTCTGCTTCCGCATGAAAATGAGAAGTGAGACCGCTATTTTCATCACCAACCTGGCCCTCTCTGATTTGCTTTTTGTTTGTACCCTACCTTTCAAAATATTTTACAACTTTAATCGCCACTGGCCTTTTGGTGACACCCTCTGTAAGATCTCAGGGACTGCGTTCCTCACCAACATCTACGGGAGCATGCTCTTCCTCACCTGCATCAGTGTAGATCGTTTCCTAGCCATTGTCTATCCCTTCCGATCTCGTACCATCAGGACCAGGAGGAATTCCGCCATTGTGTGCGCTGGAGTCTGGATCCTAGTCCTCAGTGGTGGTATTTCAGCTTCTTTGTTCTCCACCACTAATGTCAACAATGCGACCACCACTTGCTTTGAAGGCTTCTCCAAACGTGTCTGGAAGACATACCTGTCCAAGATCACTATATTCATTGAAGTTGTTGGATTCATCATTCCTCTGATATTGAATGTTTCTTGTTCTTCTGTGGTGCTTAGAACCCTCCGCAAGCCAGCAACATTGTCTCAGATTGGGACCAATAAGAAAAAAGTGTTGAAGATGATCACAGTGCATATGGCAGTGTTTGTGGTATGCTTTGTACCATACAACTCTGTTCTCTTTTTATATGCCTTGGTACGCTCCCAAGCCATTACTAATTGCTTATTGGAAAGGTTTGCAAAGATCATGTACCCAATTACCTTGTGCCTTGCAACTCTGAATTGTTGCTTTGATCCTTTTATCTATTACTTCACTCTTGAATCCTTTCAGAAGTCCTTTTATATCAATACACATATAAGGATGGAGTCACTGTTTAAGACTGAGACACCTCTGACCCCCAAACCTTCCCTTCCAGCTATCCAAGAGGAAGTTAGTGATCAAACAACAAATAATGGTGGTGAATTAATGCTGGAATCCACCTTCTAGGTACCAGAATTGTCTTTCAGGTTCAGCTACAGTGTCTCTTATGATTTTTTTCCTATGCTATAAATAAGAGAAACAAATTGAAGCTAATGATACTGAGAATAGATTAATGTACCAAATGCAGTCAGATACATTTGTTTGAACACTATTGTACATATTCTGTTTTGTTCAGTAATTATAGGTCAAGTCTAATTACACAACCAAAACAGAACAGCTTCTTCTGTTCAGTTGACTTTTCATTACCTAAATGACCAGTGGTCTTGATTTTTAGTGACGTGAGGGTTATTTTAAAACTTAAAAAAAGGCATTCCAGTAATTTTGGTAATTGGGTTGGGCCTATAAATATAGAACAAATTCAGGGATTATTTAAAAATATCTGTGTTACTACTGATATATGCTAGTATTTTTTCCTTTTTTGAATTATCATTGAATTTATTTAAAAAAAAAAAAGAACTATTTTTACCTAATCTTAATAAGACATGCTGAGAAAGAGAAATGTGTTGAATTTTAAAGGATTGGCAAATTTTACCTAGATTTTAAAAACCTAAATGAAGTGTTTGAATGAATATGGGTGGGAAATTTGGAATTTAGACAACATTTACGCATTTATAATAACCACAATTAGTGTCAGCTTTTAAAACTTTCTTTTTAAAATATTTCTAGAATTTTCATATGAAATTGTTAATCCTGAAAGGTGCTACTTATGTGCCTGGCAGGTATAAAATGGAAAACTCATAAAATTAACAATGTCAATTAAAAAAAAACTTTAAGCAACACTATATTATTTCTTAAGATTTTCATTTATCCTTGATGGGGGTGGGGATTGGCTTGTAGAAAATATTTATTCTTCATGTTAAATGTTGGGGACACATTACAGCCAGAGAGCTACAGTATTTGTGCCCAGGTCAGGAGTAAATTGAAAAAGTAAGTGAATAGAATAGTAGCAGCAAGATATCTTAGAGCTTATATTAGTAGTTTTTAAGGTGGTAGTTAGATAGCTGTAACTTTGAAATCCATACTCTCTTCTGTACATTTTGGAGCACATTGTAGCCAAGGCGCTGCTGAATTTGTGCTCAGGTCGGGAGCATATTGAAAAAGATGTGTACATAAAAAAAAAAAAAAGAAAAGAAAAATTAACAAAAATACCCCACAAAACTAGAAAAGAAAAGAAAAAAACAAATAAGAAAAAAAATAGTTCCTAACACATGCTTTTTTGTTTTATTATTTTTAAAGTTCTATAAAATTAAAAATACTATGCCATTTTAATAAGCATTTTAGCATAATTCTATTAGAAATCTGATAAAATTGTGTCTGGACAGGATTGAATTATAGAAAAATACATAATTTATAAAACTCGAAGTGCTACAATTTAGAGATGATGCCTTGTATCAAAATGCAGCTAGGCAACTGCTCAACTGTCACCAAGTTTGAGAGGAAATGAATAAAAACATCATTTTAAATGAAAAAAAAATCTAATAAAAATATATAACAAAAAATAAAATTTATAAAAGAATCCTTTTTGTAACTCACTTGAACAACACAAACAAGAATCTTCAAAATGTTGTTTTTCTGATGTAAATAGTAGATGTACCTTAAATATGCATCAGTCAGTTTAAATAATATGTACAAAATGTGGCAATTAAAAAATGCCCAGAATTTTCAAGTAAAAGTCCAGGAATAACACATCTTGTATATTGCTGAACTTGTGCCAGAGAGTGGTTAAATTAAAAACCACAAAACAAGGATAAAATGGTAAAAAAAAGAAATCCAAAACAATGAGCAAATTCTTGAAATTCCATAATCTGTGTTTCTTTCTAGTGATATGTAGGCTTAAAAATAATAATAAAAGTTAAATTAAAAATTAGTGCACATAATGCAGTGTTAAAGGCTGCTGAATTTGGGCTTGGGTTAGGAACTAGCTAAAAAAAAACATTGCTAAAACAATAGAACAATAGTAAAAATGAATTCATGATTTAAATGCCTAAAAATAACTATGCGTTATATTGTCTTGCAAAGAAAGGTAATTGTTGGAATACATAAGGCTGTAGGCTCAGTTAGACAAAAGTAGGTTAAGTTAGATGAAGTTCAGTTGTTAGGTTATTACTGTAAGTTCAGACTAGAAATCCAAGTATAAAAACTTGCTTGTTTCCTTCAGCATTTTTTTTCTTTTTTTATATTGAACTATATGTGAGTGAATTCTGTACTCTTAGCTGTTAAAATTATGAAATTTTAGTATTATGGTATCAAATCATTGAATTGGATGTTAACTGAATTCACATGAAATACATTTAAAAATTATTTGTGTTTTGCATAATTTCCATGTTTAATGATGCTTACTCTTTCATATTACCATATCTTGGGTTAATTTTCATGTTTTATATTTAATATAACTTGCTAGTAATAAAAATGGTGATGTGAATAATGTAACCAACAATTTGTAATGTATACCTAATTGTAAAGTTGAATGTATTTTACATTTATAAACACAGGTAATCCTTCAGCTGTAATTACAACTTCCATTTAAATTTTTATTAAATATAATAAAACATAAAAAAAAAAAAAAGAAAAGGTTGGAAAAAAAATGTGTTTCTGATGGTGTGGGATGACGATTTCAATCCTGAGTCCCAAGTTTCAAGATTCTAGGTTTCATGGTCCTTTGACTTTGTAAAAATGACCCATCTACTTACTAAGAGGCCAACAGACCCTCATTGCCTGAAGACCCTAAATGGTGTTTTCTCCCCAAATCACGTTGTCTACTCACCAAGATCTGCCCTTCTAACTTGCTGATCACAAAGCTAATGATTATGATTGTTCTTGGTGGTGTGCTGGGGTTGGGTGACAAGGAAAGAACATGGCCTCTGTTAGCATTTTGTCTAGGCTCTGCCCCACATTACCTGGCAATAGTCAGGTGTGCCTGACTCATTGTAAAAGGGGCAGCTTGGCCCTTCCTCTGTCTCTCTGGCCTTCTTGCTCTGTTCTCTCACCCCTTTCCCCTCTCTTCCCATTCCCTTCCCCTCTCTCTTCATGTTCTCATGGCCGGCTTCTACTCTATTCTCTCTCTGCCTTTCTCTGTCTCTACTACCCTCTCAACTCCCCTCCCTACGCTCTGAATAAACTCTATTCTATACTGTACTGTGTCCATCAGAGGGAAGGGATGGCTCAGCTTGGGCCTGCAGAGGCAACCCCTTCCCCTACACCTGACTGCTCATCCACCAAACATATTTCTCTCTCTCTCTCTCTCTCTCTCTCTCTCTCTCTCTCTCTCTCATAAAACACAACAGCTTCAAATAATCTTTGCTTCTTAACTAAAAGATGAAATAAAAGGAGGAGGACATGATGACTACTACTAAAGTATGGAGACGGTTTCTACTGTAGATATGAGGGAGAAAGCAGGCAGGGGGAGAGTCAAGGCGGGACACAGTCAGCTGACCAAGAGATGCTGCCTGGGCCAGGAGGCCAAGAGAATTGTAGCCAAAATGGCTGAGTTACATTATATAGTGTTCAGGCTTGGAGTGGGAAGTGGAAGCCCAGCCCTTAGGAGGAAGGCTTTCAGGTAGCAGCATGCACTTTTATATGTTAAATAGGCACTTTACTTAGTAAATTGTCCTGGGTTTCTTTGAGTCCTAACAGTTCCCACATTCCAGCAGAAATCTGCCAGTGGGTGGGTTGTGAAGTTAAAGAGTGAAGGAGGGCTTGAAGAACCCTCTCTTAGGAATAGGATAGTTATAAACAAAATAGAATGTTTCACATACAAGTGTTTCATCTTTTCTCATAACCTGATGTTTCCCCAACTGAATAAATATGCAGCTGCATCTTTTTTTGTTACTTGTTTTATTTTTTGAGACAAGGGCTTATGGTATAACCTCAAGTTGGCCTTGAATTTCTGATCTTCCTGCTTTGGCCTCTCCAATTCTGGAATTATAGACATGTGCCATGATGCCAGACCACCATCTAGAATAAATTTAAGATGCTGTATCTCAGAAAGTGGCTCACACTACCCCATCTGACACTGAGTCTGTGTTGAGGTTGTTTTCCATGCCTCTGGAGCAAGCCCACTTGCCCAATAGTTGAGCTGCAACGCTTACTTACTCAGTGTTTCCATGTTTGGGTGATAGCTTTGTTCTTTCTGTCTAGAATCTCTCCACATGTTTACTCCAGTGGAACAAAAACAAAGTGCTAATTCTTGTTGCTTTTGCTAAAGCCAGTCCTGAAAGCACAACAGCTTCAAGAAGTCTTGCTTATTCAAAACATGCAAGCATTTGTTTGGTTTTTCTTTTGCTTGTTTTCTTGAGACAGGGTCTCATACTGTTATGTAGGTCAGACTAGCTTTAAACTCAAAGTGATCCCCTTGCCTTAACCTCTGAGTGGCAGGGAATTTATATATATATATATATATATATATATATATATATATATATAACCATTCTGTTGGCTTGAGAACTGTTGAATGCCTTTCAGTGCTGTCCTGTATAGTCTTACTATAGGGAACATATACACATATAAATAAAAGTTAATTTTATTAAGGTAAAATATTATTGCTTTTCTCCTCTCAATTTTAGAAAATGAAATATCGCATATAACAATCAAGTGTGGCTGGTTTTTTAAAAAAAATCAGTACATACAAGGAGTCATCAAAATTTTTATTTGAGATAGGGTCTCACTATGCAAGTTAGTTCTTGAATTCATCGTTCTCCTTGCTCAGCCTTTCCAGTGCTGAGAATATAGGTGTGTGACATCATGCTTGGAATGAACTTTTTGAGGATACCAAGATAGGAAAAGAAGTATAAACAGGGCCGGGCGTGGTGGCACACGCCTTTAATCCCAGCACTTGGGAGGCAGAGGCAGGTGGATTTCTGAGTTCGAGGCCAGCCTGGTCTACAAAGTGAGTTCCAGGACAGCCAGGGCTACACAGAGAAACCCTGTCTCGAAAAACCAAAAAAAAAAAAAAAAAAAAAAAGAAGAAGAAGAAGAAGTATAAACAATCAGCTACATAGTGGACATAGTTTGAGAAAAGAAGAAAAGATGTTGTCTTAGTCAGGGTTTCTATTCCTGGACAAAACATCATGACCAAGAAGCAAGTTGGGGAGGAAAGGGTTTATTCAGCTTACACTTCCACATTGCTGTTCATCACTGAAGGAAGTCAGGACTGGAACTCAAGCAGGTCAGGGAGCAGGAGCTTATGCAGAGGCCATGGAGGGATGTTCTTTACTGGCTTGCTTCCCCTGGCTTGCTCAACCTGCTCTCTTATAGAACCAAGACTACCAGCCCAGAGATGGCACCACCCACAAGGGGCCTTTCTCCCTTGATCACTAATTGAGAAAATACCCCACAGCTGGATCTCATGGAGGCATTTCCCCAACTGAAGCTCCTTTCTCTGTGATAACTCCAGCCTGTGTCAAGTTGACACAAAACTAGCCAGTACAGATGTATACACGGATTCTTGGTGAAACAAGAAGAGAACAAAGACATAAGAGCAGAAATGCATGACAGAGACTCCCTCCCTCTTGGGTCCAGCTAGGGAAACTCTCTAAGCCTGGCAGGATGTTGTTAGTTGGTTCTTTGGCTTTGCCGAGTACCTGCATTTCTGTAGTACTGGAGAGCACTTCTCAGTGCTCAGAGCAAAGAAGACAAAGTCCTGACCCCAGGTTACATTCAGGAGGAAAGAAGCACCATGAAATGCCTACAACACCAAAGAGCATGGAAGACTGTGGCCAGTGTGTGGTCAACTCTGATGATGGGAGCTCTCCTTTGAGAAAATTTACAAAGCGATTGGCTCAGGAAAATTTTGCAAGTTAATATTTCCTGAACTCTTGGAAAATCCTCCCCTCCTCTGTCTTTTTAAAAAGCAGCTATGTTCCAGAGGTGTTGGGTATTTATTTCCTGACTGGAGATGGAGCTCAGTTGTAGACTGCTTGCTTAGCATAAACAAGGCTCTGAGTTTAGTTCCCGATGCTGCATAAAAAACCCCAGCACTCTTGAGGGGGAGTCAGGGAGATCTCAGATTCAAGGTCACCTTTACCCCATGCTGAGTTTCAGACCAGCTGGGTTACAGAATGTGAAGAAACATGAATTTCCTTCTCCTTACTCTCTTATGTCCCTTTATCTTCTCCCCTTAGAAATGTGTATTTGTTCTTTGGAGTGTCTTACTATTCATTCATATGCCTTGATATTACTTCTTCTCATTTGAATCTGATCATCTACCCTATGGGAAATTTATAAATTAAATATAAAGTTTTATATAAGTCAATTGACACAAAAATAAATGTTCCTATAATTTAAAAGAGTAAATAGGTGCTGGGGAGATGGGCTCATTATTAAGAGCACTTGCTGTTCTTATAGAAGGTCATCTACAATCAACTGAATCAACTACAAGTAACTACAGTACCGGGGGATCTGACACCTGTTTCTATCTATTCTTCTTGGGCATCCGATAACACATAGCAGAAAGAGAGAGAGAGAGAGAGAGAGACAGAGACAGAGACAGAGACAGAGACAGAGACAGACAGAGACAGAGACAGAGACAGAGACAGATCAATTATTTTGGCTGGGTTCATGCTAATTTTTATACTCACACTAGGGGGCACTGTGTAGTTATTAAGGCCCTTAGAGTGTTTGCTGTTTTATACTAATGTTGAATTCGAAACTCCTTTATGTCAGTATTTTACCTTCTGTGATAACAGTAGGATATGAAAATGTGTGTTTTTTTTTCTTCTATAACAGAAAACCAAACCAAACCAAACCAGAATTAAAACAGTGCCTGCTGTAGGTTAGGAGAAATATACATTTGCGAGAGTATGGATTTCTCTTGGCTTTTTTTTTTTTTTTGATTATAAATTCACATTAGTTGATACAGCCAATATACAAACCACAGTTGTAGCAACCGGAGGAAGAAACAGGATATGACCCCTCCTGTAAGATGCTCATAATATCCCCAAGGAGGCTGGTTAAAATTCCATCTCTCTGCAGCTTAGTCAGAACCCGCTCTTCCGCTCCTGTTTTGGAATGCTTAGAGCTGAGGCTGAAAAGTTACAGAACAACAGCTTCGTGGCTAGATGTCACGTGTTTCTTCATAGAACAAGTTCTCCGGGATCGCCTTGTGACCTGCCCCAGTGCTGCTCAGCCCTTGACCACAGTCTTGCTGGGGCCCAATCTCTGTTAGGACTGAGGAGGATTCGGGTTCCAAGTCTCCTGCTGCCCAGCTTTGTCATCAAATCAGCCACAAGGCTTTGTCCAGGATCATGGCATACCACAGAAAATGTAAACTATGAATTGGGGAGATTTGAATTCTCTCATAGACAAATTTAATCTAGCATTGAAACTGCTTTCAAGATTATTTAAGCTATACCTCAAAATATTCTTAAACTTAATTTTATTTGTATACACACTTCATTCAATTATGTTATTTAATATTTTAGAAATGATGTGTCCTCATTAATTTTCATGTATAATATTTATTAAAACACATATTGTCTATAGGCTTGCTGCTTATATGGTTGTTATTTGTGACCTTTGACCCAAGGTCCATTTGCTCTGCACCGAAGACCAGATTTACCAGGGGCTTGCACCTGACTGCAGAGTTTGCAAATCCTGGGGCTGTCTTGGGTAAAGCATTTGATTCTCCCAGCTCCATCCTGATGAGAATAATAATACCTTCGTCATAGTCACTTCACACAGATTAAATGCACGAAAGTGACAAAGTTGGCAAAGTATCTAAAGGACTGTTCTGTGCTCCCATTGCATCTAATTTCATACCAGCAACACACGAGAGCTGCAATAAAAGTTGTGTAGTTAAATGTTCTAAGATCACCCTGAGGGGGAAACACATTTCTTGCATAATGGTGTCAACAGAAAAGTGTATTTACTATTCAGAATGCAAAATAAATTCAAATGATTTTCAATAAATGTTGCATGCTAGAATGTTTTTTTAAACTTAAACAATAAGTAGTGTTGGGATTTGAACTTAGGACCACGTGAGTGCTCAGCATGTACTCTACCACTGACCTGGATTTCAGGCTCCCAGAAGAGCATTTTGATTCGTTTTGTGAATGGTTTGAACAAAAGGAATAAACCAAATAACAGAAGTATGACCTATATTTTCTCAGTGCTTCAAATGCATGTTGCTTAACAAATTACCTTGTGAAGTCCAGCCATTTTCGAGGACTATAGGGAGGTTCCTCAGAAGAATAAAGATATAATTGCCGTAACCCAGCAATCCTACTTCTGCACCTATTTCCAAAGGATTTGATATCAGTTTGTTGAAGAGATGCTTGATCACCCAAATTAACTATAATACCACACACAACAGCCCAGCTATGGATCCAACCCAAGGGTCATTATGGTTTATATAACAGGATACTCTTTTGCCATCAAAAAGTAGAGAATTCTTTATTCATCCATAAAGAAGAGAGAAATTATGTCATTTGTTATAAAATGGATGAATCTGGAGATCAACATATTAAGCAAAGTTGAAGCCAAACTCAGAGAGACAAATATTGCTTGTTTTCTCTTACTTTTTTTGGAACACACACACACACACACACACACACACACACACAATTACTTGTTTTTATTGTGTGAGGGGGTGTTCATATGTCATAGTATTCACATGGGTGGTCAGAGGACAACTTGTGGGACTAAACTCTCTCCTTCCGCTGTGTAGATCCTTGGGATAGAATTCAGGTCGCCAGGCTAGGCAGCGAGTGCCTCTGCCTGCTGAGCCATCTCAGCAGACCTGGATCCTAGACACGTTATGTAGGGTTTATAGTCTCACTGCACTCCCTGTTCAATCTCTTTGCTGCGTGCTTTCACTTGAAGATGTAAGACCTCTGCTTCCTGCTCCTGCTGCCATGTTGCCCCACTGCGATGGTCTCTGTTTATCCCACCCTCACCCAGCCCCGATGTCTCTGGCCTGGGTTACTAACTCACTAACCTACAGGTTGACTTAACAGTTATAGCTTATAGTTATAGCTTATAGTTATAGTTATAGTCAGGGGTGGTTTCTTCTGAGTGTGGGCTGCTGTTCTCTTCCTAATAAATACAGAAGCTAATTTTTTTCCATGCTAAGCAGACAAAGATCCCCTTTGAGACGTGTAGTCTGCACACCAAACACAGGACCCATTATCTCTGAAACAGTAAGGGCCACATTCAGTCTCTAGAAATGGCTGGGGATCCACTCACAGTCAGAAGCATAGAATTTTCACGCATCCACAAAGTGATGCCAAACTGAGTTTTGACTGGTGACGCGTGCACCTTATGCTGCGATGTGTACAGGGTTGCACACTGATGGCCGCGCACGGCGCAGAAGCCCACTTCAGACTGCCCGCCAGGAATTCAGTATTGTTTACAAACAAACAGAACCCAAGGACTTCAAATGAAAACAGAAGGGGTTCCCAGACATATTGAGTGTTGTGTGTGCGTGTGAAGAAATAAGACTATACTTCTTATATATTCTGGATATACTGTTGCATTCAGAATCAGAGATTAAAAACAAACAGACAAAACCAAAACAAAACAAAATTGGGGATTGCCCTGAATTGGTTTATGCACAAGGAAGTGTGGAGCTGAAGATCTGAGCGTATGCATAAGTGGTAGATAGGAAGTTAGGGTTCCCCAGACAGACAGACAGACAAAGGAGTAAGCTGATCTCTTAGAGGGACAATATCCAAGCAAGGGTACAATTTTAGGCAAATTTGTAGCTTCTGCTGTATCCCACAGAGGAATGGTAGAGATCACCTCCTAGAGGGGAAGGTATCCAAGGTCCAGGCAAGAGGCTGGGCTTTGAAGATTTGGTCACGGGCAAGATCTCCCCAGGGTTTTCAAACCTGCAGATGGTTTAAGTCAAGTGCAGGTGGTAGCGTGGCTCTTGAGCATAGGCTTCTGAAGACACAGAAGGAGAAAAGGCTGAGGCTGGATATGGTGGGTACCAAAAAGGAGCAGCAAGGATCCAGGTCCAGGACAAAAATGATTTGCTACAGGGATTACTGGTTAATTCTGATAAATCCTTGTTAAAACTTCCTCCCTCCCTCCCTCCCTCCCTCCCTCCCTCCCTCCCTCCTTCCTTCCCTTTCCCTCCCTCCCTCCCTCCCTCCCTCCCTCCCTCCCTCCCTCCCTCCCTCCCTCCCTTTCCCTCCCTCCCTCTTTTCCATCAGGCTAGGAATACACTGCAAGGTTCAAGTGATCTCTTCCCTCAGTCTCCAGACCATCCAGGACTCCAGATGCTCTAACTGCATCTGGCTCCATTTTCTTTTGCAAAGAACTTCTGGACACTGATCCAGATCAGATTACACACTCACCAGGGAACCTAGGAAACCATTCTTAACTTAAACACATCAGGGCACACTTCGGTCTTGGGGGTCCCTAGGACTTAACTCTTCCACCAAGGCCTCTGTGTACACACTGGTTTTTGGTAGAGTACGAAGAACACAATTTTGCAGCTGAGGGATTTGACTGTTTCCTGTCTGTCCGGTCGAGACACTCTGCTCTTCAAGGCAGTGCAGTGCTGACCTCCTCAGCACAGAATCCCATGGGCACCCCCAGTTTCTACAAGAGAGCAGGGAAACCTGGGTGTGGCCAGGTATTTACTATGTTTGCTTTCCATCATCGCAGCCTTCCACCTGGAGTTGCTTCCCGAGACTCCTTTAGCTCAGCTCTGATCTCTACGGTTCACAGCCCTAGCCATTCTGATCACTGACCACATGGCTAGCCTGGGTAGGGAGACTTTCTAACTGTAAAGTGCACACAGGATTTCAACGACTACAGAAAGAAGGGAACTCTCATGAATACTTTTTATATTGACCACCCAATGAAATGATCGTATTTGAATCTACTAGATTATGATTAACATTAATTTTGCCTGGTTTTATTTTTGACCCTTTTAATATTAATATTTTAGGTTATCCTATGAAGTTATTTATGTTTTTGAGAGATAATTGCCATGAGAGAGGCCCAGCACACTCTAGCAGTGCCATCTCTAGGTGGGTTATCCTATATGAAAAAGCCAAGCAGAACAAGCCAGTAAGCAGGTTTCTCCACAGCCTCTGCATCAGTTTCTGCCTCCAAGTTCCTGTCTCCAAGTTTCTGACCTGACTTCCGTTCCTGATGGACTGTACCATGGAAGTCAAATAAACCCTTTTCTCCCCCAATTGCTTTTGGTCAGTGCTTTTATCACAGCAACAGAGAAGCAAACTGGAACAGCCTCTTCGTACAACTACCTGGTTTCATTCTGTCCGTGTTTCTGCAAGCCCTCTGTTCAGTTTCC
The DNA here is from genome assembly GCF_978045245.1 of Mus caroli. Taxonomy (NCBI): domain Eukaryota; kingdom Metazoa; phylum Chordata; class Mammalia; order Rodentia; family Muridae; genus Mus; species Mus caroli. Next base: position 95,887,952 of record NW_028227261.1, read on the forward strand.
TTCTTCCCTGTGCTTCAGTGGTTCTCAACCTTCCTAATGCTGCGACCCCTTATGTTCCTCGTGTTGTGGTGATCCCCCATCCATAAGATTATTTACATTGCTACTTCCTAACTGTACGTTTGCTACTGTTACCAATTTTAATGTAATATCTGATATGTAGAAGGTCTTAGGTGACCTCTGAGAAAGGCTCTATCTCACCCCCAAAGGTGTCACAACCCACAGGTCCTGCTCTAGTTGGTGTGTGTGTGTGTGCGTGTGTGTGTGTGTGTGTGTGTGTGTGTATGTGTGTGTATGTATATGTATGCACACGTGTTCAAGAGTATGGAGACCAGAGGTCAATGTCTGTTGTTTTCCTAACCCATTCTCTACCGTAGCTTCTGAGTATGGATCTTAAAGAACATGGAGCTTGCTAATTCATCTAGACTGGTCTCATGATTTGAATATACTTGGCCAGAGGAATTGGCACTATTGGGAGGTATGGCCTTGTTAGAGGAAGTGTGTCACTGGGGGTGGACTTTGAGGTCTGCTGGTGCTCAAGTTCCACTCAGTGTAGAGACCCCTCCTCCTGGCTGCCTGCAGAAGACTGTCTCCTGCTGGCTGCTTTTGGACCAAGATACAGAACTCTTAGCTCCTTCTCCAGCACCATATCTGCCTGCATGCTGCTATGCATCCTGCAATGATGATAATGGACTGAGCCTCTGAACCTGTAAGCCAGCCCCAATTAAATGTTTGCCTTTATAAGAGTTGCCTTGGTCATGTGTCTCTTCACAGCAATAGAATCCAGACTAAGATGACTGGCTGGCCAAGAAGCTCTAAGGTCCTTCTTTTTCTACCTCCCTATGACTGGGGTTACAGGTGGCTGCCACAACACCAGGGTTCCTTTCTGCTTAACACCCTGTCTTAGTTAGGTTTCTATGGATGCCATGAAATGCCATGACCAGAAAGCATGTTGGGGTCGAAGAAGTTTATTAAGCTTACACTTCTACATCACTGTTCGCCATCAAAGGAAGTCAGGACAGGAGCCTGAACAGAGCAGGAACCTGGAGGCAGGAGCTGATATCAGCAGAGGCCATGGAGGGGGCCCTGCTTCCTAATAGAACTCAGGACAGGCAGCCCAGGGATGAAAACTATCCACACTGGGCTGGAACCTCCCCCACTGATCACTAACAGTTGGAGCTCATGGAGGCATTTCCTTAACTAAGGCTCTTTCCTCTCTGATGACTCTAGCTTGTGTCAAGTTGAAAACAACAACAACAACAACAACAACAACAACACAGCCAGCATCCCCCCCAACAGAAACAAAAACAAAAAGCATGTATTCCATTTCCTATTTTTGCTTTAAAAACTGTGGTTAATAGAACACTCAAACATATGTTGCTCACAGGATATTTCTTTAAAACAGTTTTCCCATTTTAAAACATTTATTGTATGTGAGGAGCCCAGGTGTCATGAGCCATGAGTGAAGGTTAGAGGTCAGCTTTGGGGACTGGTATCTTTCTCTATCGCGCAGGTCCTGGGGTTCAGGTTGTCAGGCTTGACAGCCAGCACCCTTACCCATCATGCCGGCTCTGCATATTACACTTCTATTTGACAACCCCCTCGAAGGTTTCAAAATGAGCTGCTACTGATAAATTCCTCATTTTCATTATGTATGTAATTATTTTTATTTTGTGTGCTTGATCTTGATTCCAGGGTCTCATGCTTACTACATGCTCTTGTGTTCTCCCCCTGAGCTTCAGATACTCCCTTTGCTGGCCCTGTAAGTACCAGGTATGCTAGCAGTGCACTTCCACATACATGCAGGCAAAAGACTCATACACATAAGACAAAAATAGACAAATCTTTGTAAAAAAAAAATCCTGTATAAAGCAGTCTTATGTTTATGTTTACCTATTTATGCTTACCTGTTTGTTTGATTATCTATCTATCATCTATCTATCTATCTATCTATCTATCTATCTATCTATCTATCTATCTATCTATCTATTGTTTTACACGTGGTCTCATACCTGGAGAGGCCTTGCTGGCCTCAAACTCACTTTGTAGTCTGATTGGCCTCTAACTTAGAATCTTTCTAATGCAGCCTCCCAAGTACTAGGATTCCGGGCATGTGCTACAGCTTATGCCTTAGGTTGCTTTGAGTAAAGTTTTAAAATTATGCTCACACCAAGTCTAGTAGTCAGTTTCCATAGCATGTTGTCTGACCTTCGGCATCTTGTTCTCTTTTCAGCTGTCTTAGCGTTAGAATGTAGTTCAGGGTATTTTGATGACGATTATGTCAAGGGTATCCTGGCTTGTCAGTCAGGGGGTTATCCTTGGCTGTCAGTCAGAATACTGCTGACTGACATCATGTTCCCTAATCCCAACCATCTCCTTATCCCTTTGTATCTGCCCTCCCACCTTGCAACCTCTTTCCCATTTCAGGGTATTTCATTACACTGTGAAACCCAAGATTGTGTTATTTACTGAAATAACACAACAACAACAACAACAACAATGAAAACAAAAACAAAACCCAGTTTTCTCAGTTTCTGTTGTTACAACTCCCTTTTCTGATTTTGTTAATTTGGATACTGTCTCTGTGCCCTCTGGTTAGTCTAAGAGTTTATCTATCTTGATTTTCTTAAAGAACCAGCTCCTGGTTTTGTTGGTTCTTTGTATAGTTCTTTTTGTTTCTACTTGGTTGATTTCAGACCTGAGTTTAATTATTTCCTGCTATCTACTCCTCTTGGGTGAATTTGGTTCTTTTTGTCCTAGAACTTTCAGGTGTGCTCATAAGTTGGTAGCATATGCTCTCTCCAGTTTCTTTTTGGAGGCACTCAGAGCTATGAGTTTTCCTCTAAGCACTGCTTTCATTGTGTCCCATAGTTTGGGTATGTTGTGCCTTCATTTTCATTAAATTCTAAAAAGTCTTTAATTTCTTTATTTCTTCATTGACCAAGTTATCATTGAGTAGGGCATTGTTCAGCTTCCATGTATATGTGGACTTCCTGTTGTTGCTATTGAAGACCAACCTTAGTCTGTAGTGATATGATAGGATGCATAGGATTATTTCAATCTTCTTGTATCTGTTGAGGCATGTTTTGTGACCGAATATATGGTCAATTTTGGAGAAGGTACCATGAGGTGCGGAGAAGAAGGTATATCCTTTTGTTTTAGCATGGAATATTCTATAGATATCTGTTAAATCCATTTGATCCATAACTTGTTAGTTTCAATGTGTCTCTGTTTAATTTCTGTTTCCATAATCTTGTCTATTGTTGAGAGTGGGGTATTGAAGTCTCCCACTATTATTGTGTGTTGTGCAATGTGTATTTTGAGCTTTACTGAAGTTTCTTTTATGAATGTGGGTGCCCTTGCATTAGGAACATAGATGTTCATAATTGAGAGTTCTTCTTGTTAGATGTTTCCTTTGATGAATATGAAGTGTCTTTTCTTATCCTTTTTTATAACTTTTGGTTGAAAGTTGCTTTTATTCGATATTAGAATGGCTACTCCAGCTTGTTTCTTTGGACCATTTGCTTGGAAAATTGTTTTCCAGCCCTTTACTCTGAAATAGTGTCTTTCTCTGACACTGATGTGGGTTTTCTGTATGCAGCAAAATGTTGGGTCCTTTTTAAGTATCCAGTCTGTTAGTCTATGTCTTTTTATTGGGGAATTGAGTGCATTGATGTTGAGATATTAAGGAATAGTGATTGTTGCTTCCTGTTATTTTTATGTTTGTGTATCTATCTTATTTTGGGTTTATTGAAAGATTACTTTCTTGCTTTTTCTAGGATATAGTTTCCCTCCTTGTGTTGGAATTTTCCATCTACTATTCTTTGTAAGGCTAGATTTGTGGAGAGATATTGTCTAAGTTTGTTTTTATCATGGAATATCTTGGTTTCTCCATCTATGATAATTGAGAGTTTTGCTGGGTATAATAGCCTGGGCTGGCATTTTTGTTCTCTTAGGGTCTGTATGACATCTGCCCAGGATCTTCTGGCTTTTGTAGTTTCTGGTGAGAAGTCTGGTGTAATTCTGATAGGTATGCCTTTATATGTTACTTGACCTTTTCCCCTTACTGATTTTAATATTCTTTTCTTTGTTATGTACATTTGGTGTTTTGACTATCACGTGACAGAAGGAATTTCTTTTCTGGTCCAGTCTATTTGGAGTTCTGTAGGCCTCTTGTATGTTCATGGGCATCTCTTTCTTTAGGTTAGGGAAGTTTTCTTCTATAATTTTGTTGAAGATATTTACTAGCCCTTTAAGTTGGGAATCTTCACTCTCTTCTATACCTATTATCCATAGGTTTCGTCTTCTCATTGTGTCTTGAATATCCTGGATGTTTTGGTTTAGGAGCTTTTTACTTTTTGTATTTTCTTTGACTGTTGTGTCAGTGCTTTCTATGGTATCTTCTGTCCCCCGAGATTCTCTCTTCTATCTCTTGTATTCTGTTGGTAATTCTTGTATCCTGATCTTTTTCCTAGGTTTTCTATCTCCAGGGTTGTCTCCCTTTGTGATTTCTTTGTTTTTGTTTACATTTTTAGATCCTGATAATTTTGTTCAATTCCTTCACCTGCTTGGTTCTGTTTTCCTGTAACTCTTTGAGGGATTTTTGTGTTTCCTCTTTAAGAGCTTCAAGCTGTTTCTGTGTTCTCCTGTATTTTTTTAAGGGAGTTATTTATGTCCTTCTTAAAGTCCTCTATCATCATCATGAGATATGATTTCAGAGTCTTGCTTTTCTGGTGTGTTGAAGTATCCAGGACTCGCTGTGGTGGGAGAACTGGGTGCTGATGATGCCAAGAAGCCTTGGTTTCTGTTGCTTGTGTTTTTGCCCTTGCCTCTGGCCATCTGGTTATCTCTGATGTTAGCTGGTCTTGCTGTCTCTGACTGTGGCTTGTCCCTCCTGCAAGCCTGTGTGTCAGAACTCCTAGGAGACCAGTTCTCTCTGGGAGGATTTTGGCTGTGGCACAGGGTCAGATCCCAGGTGTAGAGGGAAACTGCTGGGATCCTGTCCCTGGCTGTTGCTTGGTTCCTGTGTCCTGACGGCTCAGGGTGGGTCCCTCTTGGGCCAGGAATTTGAGCAGAAGTGGTGGTCTTGCCTGTGCTCACAGTTGAGTCAGCACTCCTGGGAGCCCCTCTCTCTCCCAGCGGGATTTGGGTTTGGAGTGCTGTGGCACAGGATCAGCTCCAGGCACAGACGGAAAACCTCTTCCAGTGGTTTTCCCAGAAGAGTTCCCAGTTTCCAGTCATTCAAAACTTCTTCAACTTTTGAAATAAACCTTTCCCACTCTGATGCTGTGATCTCAAACACTTTGGACTCCGGCTCAATGTCCACCGCCATCTTGCCGAGCGAGCGTCAGCTTGTTTGGATTTCTTAAGGCTTAATGAATATCTTATTGTCAAGATATTCATCTTCTAAATACATTCTCTGAATATCATTGTTGCTTGTGCAGGGCAAATTCTGTCAGTGGGTTTGGAGGACAAACAACCTACCCAACTGATCTAAAATTTAAATTTAGCTTCTTCTTATGCTATCAGTATACAGGCTCCATGTTTAAAATGCTCCCTTTCCAACCTCAGTGTGAGAGGAAGAATAATACGGGCACTGCACTGACTTGCGCGTCGTGCGGATTCAATTTCAGCTTCCACGGTTTCAAGTGTCCCAGATGGGAGATACTATTTTCTGGGAGGCATTCTGGGGTGAGTATGACTTCCCCTGTTTTTTTTGCTGACTTACTTTTGAGGATTCTGGTGTTTCCTCCCACTCCAGTTGAGTCCCGAGAATCTGGATAATGGACAGAGTTTTGGAATCCTGTAGGCTCAGCACTTAGTTGGGGTCAGAGAAAAGGGCATTTTCACATCCCTTTAGTTTGTCAACATCAGTGACAAACAACTTCTCCCGGGTGTATAAAATCTGCTTTTTCCTTCAGCGAAAAGTGTTGCATATTTCAGGTTATGATTTAGAGATACTCTCTCTGGCAGTAGGCTATGTGTACAGGGAGTCCTTTTTGCTTTGCCTCGTTGTGGTTCATAATGATGGGAATATAAGGTTGTTTTTTTTTTTTTAACCACGTTGTTGTAATTTATTTGAGTCATCTACATATATAAAAAAATCAAAGCAAGGAATAAATCTAATCAATTCAAAATTTAAAAGAAGCATATACACACATGCCTTTTTACTGTTTATTATTATTTTTTAATGTGTGGAAAGCGCTTTAATGCATGCTTTGAAACAAGCATCTCCTAGGGCCTCCTGAAATGTCCTTCTTGTCCAGTGTTTCCCTCCTCATAGTAACTGCTATCTCTTTCTTCCTTTCTAACCCATCTGCCTGTAGTTCCGCATCTTTCTTGTGTTTCTGCAGATTTTGACCAGCACATTCTATTCCAGTATCATTCGAGGAAAAGCCAGATGAGGACCTGAAAGTCCAATGAAACTCTGCTCGGCATTGTAATGATCCTCCCTGTGGGATTTCCTTTGTAATGACCCTCTCTAGTAAGGCATTTGTCATGTGCTCTCTTATGGAAGAGTGCAGTGGACTAGAGAGTACACTGAACTAGGACTCAGACGACTTCTGCCCCTAGAAGGTGGTGTGGCTTTCATAGACATATTCAATTATGTGTTCCGTCTTTCTGGTTCTACAATGAGACTCCTTGATAAGGCTGCAGAAAAGTCAAATCCTTATGACATGTGACTTGAAAGTACTTAAAGGAGCAGGGAACAACGTGAACACTGCTTTTGAGCATGAAAATGTGATAGCAGAAGTGGGGCTCTGAGAATTATCTATTCCCATCCTCAACACCAGGGAGATTAAAACTGAGAAAGCTGCGTGGCTCAGACAAGGCTACTCAGGCTGGTAGAACCACAGTCAGGATAGTGTTGCTCTTCCCAGTATCATACAGTCTAGAGCTGGAATGAGTTTTCAGTCTCTACTGGCTGGTTTTGGGTGTCAGTTTGACACAGGCTAGAGTTATCACAGAGAAAGGAGCTTCAATTGGGGAGATGCCTCCACGAGATCCAGCTGTAAGGCATTTTCTCAATTAGTGATCAAGGGGAAAAGGCCCCTTGTGGGTGGGACCATCTCTGGGATGATAGTCTTGGGTTCTATAAGAGAGCAGGCTGAGCAAGCCAGGGGAAGCAAGCCAGTAAAGAACATCCCTCCATGGCCTCTGCATCAGCTTCTGCTTTCTTACCTGCTTGAGTTCCAGTCCTGACTTCCTTGGTGATGAACAACTGTATGGAAGTGTAAGCTGAATAAACTCTCTCCTCCCCAATTTGCTTCTTGGTCATGATGTTTGTGCAGGAATAGAAACCCTGACTAAGACACAGTCATTTGAGAATCAACTAAATATAAATCAATCGTGCAGCTTTCAGTGTTGGAAGTGATTCTAGCAGAGCAAATGTGCAATGGAAGAACAGAGGCTGACACACTGTGGGTGGGACACAGGGAAAGCCCGGAGGCAGGGGTTGATGCTGAGAAGAGAGATCTGTAGTTAAGGACTATGGAGTGTCTTTATTGTGTGGCACCTTACCCATCCTGCAACGTGGTACAGAGATGTGCTATGTTCTGAGCACTCTTTGTTTGAATGATTAACGATGGGTTATCCCCTCCACTTCACTGCCTGCTTCCCAGTCTTCATTACGGCTCCACAGCAGCTGTGGATGTCTGTTAGGCACTCATTTACTGGAATGAGAAAATTCCCCCTGCCCACGAATCATGAGACGCTTCTTGTCACTGAAGTTTTATTTCCACGAAGCCAGTGATTATGCAACTGGCAAGTCGTTTGGGTCACGATGCCCAGGGTCTCACAATCTGCCCATATCCACTGCCGTCCTCTTGGACTCTATATACTTGGGTGAATATACTTCAGATGAGGCAGAAGTCAAGGATTCTTTCCTGAAAATAGGTGATGTCCTGTGAGACCTGACCACCAGATGGTGATTGGGGAGGAGCAGGCGCTCTCCAGCTCATGGGCTGTGGCTGTGCATCGGGAATGACGCTTGCTTTACTCGGATGGCTTTGCTCTTGTTTTGCCTGTTCAAATGTTGCATGATATATATGCACCGCTGTGGACTTTCTTCATTATCAAGTTTACTATTTTTCTTACACAATTCTCCCCCCCCCCCCCGGGAAGTTTCATTACCTCTTTTTTTTTTTTTTCCTGAAATGACAGTCTCCATCTGTTCTTGTTGGCAAAACAAAGAACCAATTCCAGTATCCAGTTAAAAATTTGCAGGCTGATAGTCAATAATATGTCATCAAGCATTTCTTATGAGTGTTCACTATTTATATAGGGAGTTAAAAAGCTCAAGGTCTTCTGACAATCACTTTCTGTACTTTCTAGAGTACATTCCAAGCTTCCTTTAAATAACAGTTCTTATTGTGAGGGATGATTCATTAAAGAATTCTGCTTAATGGGCCAGAGGAATAAACTCAGGTTCCTAACGTGTACAGTGGGTAACCGTATCTGCACACTGCTGCAGTTAAAGTACACACTGCTAATTCACAGATTCATGGGCTAGCTTATATCCTTATACAAGTTTGGATTGCTATCTGTCTCTCTGTTTCTGTCTGTCTGAGACAGGATCTCATGTAGCCCAGGGTGGCTTTGAAATGCCGATTCTCTAACCTAGGGCTATTGGCACATACCACCATACCACGTTTCCATAGTTTCTTCCCCTCACCTTTACCTTTCTCCTCTTCCTCTTCTTTCTCCTCCTCTCTTTCTTTGGACAGAGTCTCACTATGTAGTTTAGGCTAGCCTCAAGTTTAGAATCCTTCTGCCTCTTCCTTCTAGGTACTGGGATTATGGGGTTGTACCATCATGCCTGGCTTGGTTTTGAAATTCTCATGTCTTAAAGAAGATTTTGTCTCTTTATGTGCTGAGCTCTTGAACTTTAACACAGTCTGAATTCATCTGCTCGAGACCAGAGGCAGAGCTCACCACAATTAATTTCATTTGAAATGAAGCAGATCTGGAAGGGAGCTTCCCAATGGTCACATGATTGGATTTTCCCTGAAGTAAAATCACCACAGATACAAAATCCAGAAAGAGGGAGGGGACAGATTATTTGAATATTTGAGCATGAGAAGAAAATGCTGTGTTCTACTCAGGCTGCAGGAGGTAGAGCTAAGAGAAGGTGGGAGCAGGGTGGAGAGATGGCTCAGCAGTTAAGAGCACTGACTGCTTTTCCAGACATCCTGAGTTCAATTCCCAGTGACCACATGGTGGCTCACAACCATCTGTAATGGAATCTGATGCTCTCTTCTGGTGTGTTGACAGAAAATGACTGCCTGTGACTATGTATAAAGCCAAGAGGCATGGTCCTGTCTGGGCCATTGGTTGAGAGATCCAGAAATCTGGGAGCCCAAGTGACATGAATTGAGACAGTAGAGCATATGGCTGTATTTCTGTCATCCTTTGGTACTTGGAAAATTACTGATTGAATTAAACCAGCAATGGAGACAGTAGTGAATTAATAGGTTTATGACATGCAGATTTTCATAGGCTACTTACATTTGTTACTTCTCTTTTGGTCTTTAGTTCTTTACTGGTTTCACATGGCTGTGCTCCCCTTTGTAGGAAACCCTGAGCTGAGCTGTCTAGGCAGTATCTCAGTTACAGGGCTGTTGGGTTGCAGGCTTTTGGTGGGAGTATAGCCTAGCTCACCAGCTACCTGGAGGAAACTTACCTAGGCTTCTGCAGTGACTCAATGTGGCAATATTAGCCCCAGTGGTAGGAGAGAAAGAAGCCATCTGGTAGACATCTACTTCTAAAAGACACTTGATAGGCATGGTAGCACATGCCTATAACCTTAGAACTTGAGATGCTCAGTGGATGGAGAAGCATGAGGAGGCCAACCTGGGTCACATGGTGATGCTGAGACTACTAGACTACTGAGAGAGATGCTACTTCTTCCCCACACACTAGGACTGCTAATCCTTGGAAACAGACACTGCAGGATCTGCTTACTGCATAGAAAGAGAAAGACCACCTTCCAGTTATGCAAAATGCTCATGCCTTCATCATCACATATGAGTTAGAATGTAGGAAAGTCCCCTAAAGGGGCAAACTATTAATATGCAGATAGCAAACTATGCAATGATGGGTAAATGCTACAGACTTTAGTCAGCTGTTTCTTCTCATTGGGAGGAATAACATATGCTAACAAATGCCAACCAGCAGCCTTGCTGGGGTGCAGAGGCCAGAGGTCGAAGCCACAGTCTTCCTTTGTTGTATTTGGTTCTGTTCTGCATCTCTGGGATATCCAGCCTTTGTGTCCTGGCCCCCCCAGGAAGTGTCAGACCTGGGCTCCCTCTTTGGTATGGGTCTCAAGCTGGACTAGTCATTGGTTGGCTCCTCCTACAATGTCTTCTCCACCTTTATCCCAGTATTTCTTGCAGACAGGATACATTGTCTGATGAAGGTTTTGTGGCTGAGTTGGTGTCCCAATCCCTTCACTGGAACTTGTCTGGCTACAGGAGATGGCTGCTTCAGGCTCCACATCCCCATTGCTAAGAGGGGCAACCCTCATAGATGTCTGGGAGCTTCCATTGCACAAGCTTCTACCTCTCTTGAAATGGCTTCCAGACATCTCTCCCAATACTCTCTCCTTCCATTCCCTCCTACCCATTTCCTCCTTTTCCCATCCCCACTCATCCCCCAATCCACCCAGAAAATCTATTCTATTTCCCCTTCCCAGGGAGACTCATGCATCCCCTCTTGAGCTGACCTCACTGGGTCTGTGGACTGTAGCCTGGTTATCCTTTACTTTACACCAAATATCCACTTATAAGTGAGTACATAACATGTTTGTCTTTCTGGGTCTGGGCTACCTCACACAGAATGATTTTTTCTAGTTCCATCCATTTGCCTGCAAACTTCATGATGTTATTTTTTTAAACAGCCGTGTAATGCTCTATTGTGTAAATGTACCACATTTTCTTTACCCGTCCTTTTGTTGAGAAACATCTAGATTGTTTCCAGTTTCTGGCTATTATGAATAAAGCTGTTATGAATAACTGAGCAAGTGTCCTTGCTGTAGGGTGGAGCGTCCTTTGGGTGTTTGCTCAGGAGTTGTATAGCTGGGTCTTGACATAGATAGATTCCTAAATTTCTGAGAAATCTCCATTTTGATTTCCAAATGGCTGTACAAGTTTGCACTCCCACTAGCAGGGGAGGAGAGTCCCCCTTGCTCCACATCCTTGCCAGCAGGTGCAATTGCTTGAATTTTTGGTCTAAGCCATTCTGATGAGTGTTAGATGGAGTCTCAGAGTCATTTTGGTTTGCATTTTCCTGATGGCTAAGGATATTAAACATTTCTTTAAGTGTTTCTTGGCCATTTGAGTTTCCTCTGTTGAGGATTCTGTTTAGAGCTATACTCCATTTTTAATTTAATTATTTGGTTTGTTGATATCTAGTTTCTTAAGTTCTTTATATGTTTTGGAAACTAATCCTCTGTTGGATACAGGGTTGGTGAATATCTTTTCCATTCTGTGGAATGCCATTTTTTTGTTGTTGTTGTTGTTTTGATGGCACCTTTTGCCTTACAGAGCTTCTCTTTATTAATTGTTGATCCTTAGTTCCTGCATTATTGGTGTTTTTTTCAGGTAGTTGTCTCTTGTGCCAATGCATTCAAGGCTATTTTCTACTTACTCTTCTATCATGTTCAGTATCTGGTTTTGTATTGAGGTCTTTGATCTACTTGGGCTTGAATTTTGTGCAGGGTGATAGATAGGGATCTATTGTCATTCTTCTACATGCTGACATTCTGGTAGACCAGCAACATTTGTTGAAGATGCTTTCTTTTTTTTTTTTTTTTTTGCATTGTATATTTCCAGCTTCTTTATAAAAAAAAAATTCAGTTGTCCATAGGCGTGTGGATTTATGTCTGGGTTTTTGGTTGGATTCAATTGATCTGTCTGTTGTTATGCAAATACCATTAGATTTTTATTACTATAGCTCTGTAGTAGAGCTTGAGATCACGGATGGTGATACCTCTAGAATTTCTTTTATTGTATAGGTTTGCTTTAGCTATCCTGTTGTTTTGTTATGTTGGTTTTTTTGCTTTTCCATATGAAATTGACTATTGTTCTTTCAAGGTCTGTAAAGAGTTGTATTGGAATTTTGAGGGGGACTGCACTGAATCTGTAGATTGCTTTTGGTAAGATGACCATTTTTACTATGCTAATCTTACAGATCCATGAGCATGGGAGATTTTCCCATCTTCTGATATCATCTTCAACTTCTTCAAAGAGTTAAAGTTACTGTCATAGAGGTCTTTCACTTCCTTGGTTAGATTTAGTCCAAAATATTTTATATTATTATTGGCTATTATGAAGAGTGTTATTTCCCTGATTTCTTTTTCAGCCCTCCTCCCCAATTTTTAAATTAACTTTGCATCCATCCACTTCACTGAAGGTATTCATCAGCTGTAGGTGTTCCCTGGTAGTGTTTTTGGGGTCATTTATGCTATCATATCATTTGAGAATAGTGGCACTTTGATTTCTTCCTTCTAATTTGTAGCCCCTTGATTTCCTTCAGTCATTTTATTGCTGTAACTAGAACTTCAAGTACTGTATTAAATAGATATGGAGAGAGTGGTCAGCCTTTTCTTGTTCTTAATTTTAGTGGAATTGGATTGAATTTCTCTCCATTTAATTTGATGTTAGCTATCGGCTTGCTGTAAATTACTTTTAATTATGTTTAGGTATCAAATTATTTGTTTATATTTTATTGTTTTGGGCCCCCAGTTTGATGATTTCCTGCCGTCTACTCACCTTGGGTGGTTTTGTTCTGGAGCTCTCGGGTCTGCTATTAGTCACTAGTGTGAGATCTCTCCAACTTCTTTATGAAGGCACTTAGTGCTATGAACTCTCTTCTTAGTACAACTTTCATTTTATTCCATAAGTCTGGGTATGTTGTGTATTCAATTTCATTGAATTCTAGGAGGTCTTTAATTTCTTCTTTTTTTTTTTTTTAATTTATACCTTGATCTAGTGGTCATTCAGCATAGAGCTATTCAGTTTACGTGAGTTTGTAGGCTTTCTGTTGTTTCTGTTGTTGAAATCCAGCTTAAATCGATGATGGTCTCAGAGGATATAGGGGATTATTTCAGTTTTCTAGTGTCTTTTGAGAATTGCTTTGTGATCAAGTATGTGATCAATTTTGGAGAAAGTTCTGTGAGGTTCTGAGAAGAAGGTATATTCTTTTGTGTTTGGGTAAAATGTTCTGTAGCTATCTGTTAGAGCCATTGGGTTCATAACATCTATTAGTTCCATTATTTCTCTCTACGTTTTGTCTGGATAACCTATCCATTGGTGAGAGTTGAGTAATGAAGTCTCACACTATTAATGTGTGATTTAAGCTTTAGTAATGTTTCTTTTACACATGTGGGTCCCCTTGCATTTGGGGCATAGATGTTAAAATTGAGATGTCATCTTGGTGGATTTTTTTTTTTTTTAAGTAGGGAATGTCTTTTCCCATCTCTTTTGATTAATTTTGGTTGGAACTCTATTTTGTCAGATATTAGACTAGCTACCCCAGCTTACTTCTTGGATGCATTTGCTTGGAAAAATCTTTTTCTAGTCCTTTACTCTGAGGTAATGTCTATCTTTGATGTTGAGGTATATTTCTTGAATATTGCAGAAAGATGAATCCTGTCTTCATATCCATTCTATTAGCCTGCTTTTTGTTTGTTTGTTTGTTTTTTAACTGGGGTAATGAATCCATTAATATTGAGAGATGATTGTTAATTCCTGTTATTTTGTTGTTGGTGGTGGTAGTGTGTGTATGTGTGTCCTTTCTGTTTTTTGTTTTGTTTTTTATTTTGCTGGTGTAAGATTATTTTTTCCTGTGTTTTCATGGATGTATTTAACCTCATTGAGATGGAGTTCTAGTACCTTTTGTAGCTCTGGAGTTGTAGATAGATATTGTTTAAATTTGACTTTGTCACAGAATATCTTGTTTTCTCCATAGTGGTGATTGAAAGTTTTGCTAGGTATAATAGTCTGGGCTGACATCTGTGGTCTCATAGAGTCTGCAAAACATCTGTCCAGGACCTTCTGGCTTTTCTCTGTTGAAAAGTCCAGTGTAATTCTAATAGGTCTTCCTTTATGTTACTGGGGCTTTTTCCCTTGCAGCTTTTAATAGTCTTTTTTTGTTCTCCACATTTAGTGTTTTTATTATTATGTAGCAGGCAGACTTCTTTTGTGACACAATCTATTTGATGTCATGTAAGCTTCTTGTACCTTTAGAGGCATGCCTTTCTTTAGGTTAGAAACATTTTCTTCTATGATTTTGTTGAAGATATTATCTGGGCCTTTGAGCTGGGAATCTTCTCTATTTCTATTTCTTCTTAGGTTTTGTCTTTTCATAGTATCTCAGATTTTCTGGATGTTTGTGTCAGGAACTTTTTAGATTTAATGTTTTCTATGACTGATTTATCATTTTTTCCTATCACATCTCCTATATCTGATATTCTCACTTTCATCTCTTGTATTCTGTTGGTGATGCTTGTATCTATAGTTCCTCCATAGTTAGGTCTCTGATCAGTTACCTAGGTTTTCCATCTCCAGGATTCCCTCAGATTGTGTTTTCTTTATTGCTTCTATTTCCTTTTTCTTCAGTATTTAATTTTTTTAACTATTCCATTTATTTACATCTCAAATGATATCCCACTTCCCTGTTATTCCTCCACAAGCCCACATTTCCACAACCTCCCTCTCCTCCCTCCCCTTTACCTCTATGAGGGTGCTCCCCCACCCACTCAGCCTCTCCTGTACCCTTCCCCCAACAACCCCCTATGTTGGGGCATCAAACCTCCCCAGGACCAAGGGCCTTCCCTCCCACTGATGTCAGACAAGGCCATTCTCTGCTACATATGTATCTGGAGCCATGGATCCCTCCCTGTACACACCCCTTGGTTGGTGGTCTAGTCCCTGGGGACACTGGGTGGTCTGGCCAGTTGATGATGTTCTTCCTATGAGGTTGCAGTCTCCCTCAGCTCCTTCAATCCTTCTGCCAGCTCCCCCACCAGGGTCCCCGAGCTCAGTCTGATGATGGTTAACTCCATATTGTTTCTATTTCATTTTTCAGGTCTTATGGTTTTACTCATTTCCTTCATCTGTTTGTTTTTTCTTGGATTTCTTTAAAGGATTTATTCATTTCCTCTTTAAGGACCTCTATCATCTTCACGAAGTTGGTTTTAGGGTCATTTTCTTGTGCTTCAGCTGTGTTGATTCAAGTGTTGCTGTAGTTGGATAGCTGGGCTTTGGTGATGCCATATTGCCCTGGCTGCGCTGCTGTTGTTATTACACTGGCATCTAGGCATCTGGGTTTGGAATGAGTATAGGTCTAGGTGCCAATTTCTGAGTTGGTTTTTGTTGGATGGGTGTTTTCTTCCTTGGTTTCCTCTTTGGTGTTTTGGTCTTTGTGTTCTGTATTTCTAGCAGCCTATGTGACCTCTGCACTAGCAGGGAGTCTCTGTCAGAGTTGGGGGCTGGGCTTCTGGCAGCTAGAGTGGCCTTTGTTCCAGTAGGTGGTCTCTGTTATTTTGAGTGGTGTGGCCTGCACTTGAGCAGCAGATCTTCACCCATAGAGATGGGGGCATGGCAGCAGGGGCAGTGGGGGTGGGGGGTGGAGGGGTGGGGTAGGGTGGGGTGGGGAGGGTAGGGTGGTGGTGGGGGTATCAGGAGGTTTGGGTCTTACAGCTCCAAATAGAGGAAGTGGGAGGGTTACTACAGGAAGTGGGACTTTTTCCTGTTCTGACTTCACCTTATTTATTGAGACAAGTACTCTCAATGAACCTGGTGTTTGCCATTTTAGCTATATTAGCTAAAGAGTAGCTGACTAAAGAGCCCTCAAAATCTTCTTTGCCCTCTCTCTCTCCTCCAGCCTTGTACAGAGATACACTGCCATGTTCATCTTTATGTGGGTAGTGGGGGTCCGAACCCAGGTCCTCATGCTTACACAATGATCACTTTAAACCCTGAGCATCTCCCCAGGCACCTGAATATATATTTTCTTTTTTTGTTATCTTTCCATCCCTTTGAACCATGCCTCATCACCCCAATTCACCCCTTTTATGTGTTGAGTTCTCATCCTTAGGGCTCCAGCACAGACAGATAGGAGAAAGGGTTATGAGTTTGTGATGGAGGAAACATTAGTGGAATAAAGCATGCTACAACACACCACATATTACATCTTCCTTTAGTCCTTGCCCAGTATGTGGCCTGCTGATGTGCACTGTGTGTTCCCTTCTACAGGATGAACCTTTAGTTTTTGGTTTTTTTTTTTTTTTAGATTCATTTATTTGATTTATATGAATACACTGTAGCTGCTTCAGACACACCAGAAGAGGACATCGGATCCTATTATAGATGGTTGTGAGCCACCATGCGGTTGTTGGGAATTGAACTCAGGCCCTCTGGAAGAGCAGTCAGTGCTCTTAACCACTGAGCCATCTCTCCAGCCTGCATTCTTTATTTTTGAATTCCAATTTCCTATTTTACATGTATTGGAAATGTCTTCTAGGTTGTGCTCCAAGTAGAGTTGGCTGTGTTTCAAAGTAAGCTTATGAGATGGTCTAGGAAAAACAGGTCTTGTTCTATTTTTTGATATTTTTTCATTGTTGCACCTCTCCATCTGTCTATCCATCCATCTATCTGTTTTACAACAAATCACACAGTTGGTCACAAATGGTTTCTGATCCAAAGTCTGCTTTCGATGAGCTTCCCAGCCCAGTGAAGGAGTCACTGAGGGCAAGGATAAATATAGTAATATACAGAGTGAACTGGCTGTCCACTAGAGCGGTAAACTTGAGGAGAACTTTCAGAGAGAAGATGGCATAAGCTAGGTTTTAAGAAAATACATTTTCTCGTAGGAAGATAAAGGAGTACAAGGAGATATGATGTAGAGAAGATGATACTGAAAAGATGACACAAAAGTGTGAAAGTGTGCCATGTCAGAGCCACAAGAGGTCAGCTGAGGGGATTGGAGTCACATCAGGAAGAGCACTGAGCACCTTATCCAAGAGCTTGGTTTGATCTTTTTAGAGAATGGGGCCATTATGGTTTCCAGGCAGAAGTGGGTGGTCTTATGGGTCCCTAGGATGATGATCGATGTGGATAAGGCTAGAAACCAGAAATGCAAATATGAAGCCATCCCAGAAGGAGAAGATGGTTATAGGTACTGTTAGTGAGGAGACTCACAAGAGGTGGTAAAATGGATGGGAGTTGGTAGTTTTGGTATTGGGAATAAAGAGAAAGCTCCCAGGGATACCAAAAGAAGAGAAACGTCTTATTCCAGTTCGTAGCTTTGGCCCTGCTGCTCTGGGGTCTGTGGTGAGCTAGTAAGTCATGGTGACAGAAAAGACCACAGACTTCATCATCAGGGAGCAAGAGGAAAGAGAGGAAAAAGCAGAGACCCCAGACTCTGCTCCAGAGGTGTTCCACGGGGTCCCACCTCGTGAAGGCTCTCTTGCTTCCCCTCCAGTACAAACCTACAGATAAAGTATTTAATACCTGGGTCTTTGGAGAACTTTAAAGACCCAAACTGAAGCAGGTGGCTCTGTTTCCTGGAGTTCCTTCTGCAAAGGAGGCAGGGGGGGGAAGGAGACTGGAACATTGTCAGTGGCAGTTTCTGTGTGTATGCTGAGGTCTAAGTGCCTGTTGGCTGACTCAGTGGAAATGCACTGTATACTTAAAATCTGTAACTCAGACATGGAGAGAGAGGCCTGAAGAAAGGACTCTGGACTCAGGGCATTAACGTTCTCCACTCTTTCTCCATTGCCGAGGTTACTAATTTCCCACAAATATCTGTTCTCTTCATTTCCCCCATTAGCAGCAGGAGTTGGGGGCAGGGAAATTGTCTATTCAGCTGCAGCCTTCCACTGACCTGCCATCTTTATCGGCTGTTGCTGTGTGGCGAAGGAATGGATATTTAATGAAAAACACTTTTTAAAATTCCTGAGCTCTTAGACGGAAAAAGGAGAGAGAGTCCAGCTCTGCACAGTGGAGCAGGAGGGAGGGAGGGAGTGCTGGCAGCCAGAAGTCTTGCCTGCCTTGGCCCCATGCCCTTGACTTTTACATTAAAATTACTTTTCTTCAACTTCCTTTATTCTTTTTCCAGCCAGAAGACTGAGAAGGTGTGAGGGCCACAGCTTCTAATGCTCATCTGACCAAAAGCAGGGCCTTTTTTGCATCCTTGTGCCTTTTTCTTGTCTTGTATGCTGTAGTGTCTACGCCAACATCTCAAGTCCTTGGGCTCACATTGTCTATTCATTTTTGTTCTTATTATAGGTTCAGAATCTATAATTTAAAGTGCATAAAACCTGTCCAATCCAGCTCCATCAACTGCCCAGACTCACAGCTCTCCCTTCTCCCTTCTTCTTCCTCCTTCCTCTCTCCTCTCCACTGTGATCATAAAACCACTTGTTAAAAAATAAAATGGAAGATAGAAATACTTAGAAAACCAAGAGAGGGCAGAACACTATGTAAGAAGTTGGTTTGAGTGCACAGGAGGGAAGCTGAGGGGTGGGGCAGACAGTGGACTCAGGGAGCACATGATGGATGCAGCAGAGTTCAAGCTGGGAGGACAGCATGGACCTGTTAACTGGTGCCCTGCCTACACTCAGGAGAGAATACACTTTCAGCCACATCCAAGTCGTTGCTAGAGAAAAAGAAATCCAGAAAACAAAACATACCTCATTAAAAGTGCCATTTCCAGGAACCCTGGCAGACAGATAATAAGAAAGCTGAAAATAATTGCCTCTGTTTCGCCTGCTGCTCTCCATCACTGAACCGAACAAAGAACAGAGGTGATATATTTAAATTCAATTTCTTAGAAAGTGAAATGATCTAGCTAGAGTTGCCTTCGGTCAACCAGACACCTCCCATAGCTTCAGAACACCTCCTCTGGGAATCTGTGAAATCCTTCCTTTAGCAAAGCTTTCACCCCACCCTCCAGAGACGCTTACAGGCTCCTGCATAGGTACTTCAAACATGACAACTTGTGATGGGCTGAGGAAAGACCATTTACACCAGCTACCTCATGTATCTAGAGCTGTAACTGTAGTAAAAACAGGATGCCAGGGGACCTATTCTATTCATTTTTTGACTCTTTTGTTTTGGTATAATTTTATGTTTATGAGGAAGTGGCAAAGCTGTTAAAGAGAATCCTCATTCTTGCTTCAGCATAACTATGGGACGTTTGTTAAAACTAAGTATATCAGTGCAACGCTATTCACTGAACTATAGACTTCGCATATTTTCCCACCGATGGCCTTTTCACAGTTTTAGTGTTCAGGTCTGGATATTGCCTCATATTTAGTTCTCACTATGATGCTTCTTGTACTAAGGACGTGAGTGACAGGTATGCAATACCTCCCCTCCAATGCAACATCCCTGAGGATGTGTGAGTCTCAGGCTGGTGAGATGGCTCAGTAGGTAAGAGCACCCGACTGCTCTTCCGAAGGTCTGGAGTTCAAATCCCAGCAACCACATGGTGGCTCACAACCATCTGTAACGAGATCTGACTCCCTCTTCTGGTATGTCTGAAGACAGCTACAGTGTACTTACATATAATAAATAAATAAATAAATAAATAAATAAATAAATAAATAAATAAATCTTTAAAAAAAAAACAATAACTAGAATTGGAATCTTTATATATAATCAAACCCTGGGAATCATATATACCAGGAAAGCACTATACCAATGAGCTATACGCCAGCCCCTATAAACCTGAGCTTTTAAGCATCTGTTGTTATAGTTCTCTGCCAGACATTTTGCACATCTGCAAGACTCCCCAGTTTCAGATGTAGGGACAGAGTCTTAGAGATAGTCATTCTTCCAACAAATACTATGTCTTCTACCTGCCAGGTTTCATTTGTGGCAACGGTGATACATCAGTGTGTGAACAAGATCTGTGACCCCAGCAGCCACATCTCAGCAGTCTAAGTACGTACGCTATCTGCTGAACTGCACAGACGGCCATCATCGCAGACCTTTCTCAAAGGATATCGTGGGGGCCTTTACTCGTCTTTGGCTGCCTTGGATCCTCCCATCTGCTTGTCTTATTTTTTGGCAGAGGTGGAATTTTTCTCCTTTCTGTATTTTATGTAGCTTTGTAGGATTGTTTGTCAATGTGTTTGGGTTTTGCAAGGCAAAGCTAAGCACATGACTGGTCCTGATGAGGCTCACCAATCAAATGCTCCTTTCCTGAAATATGAAATCTGTGTACAGAGGGGAGGAGTAAAGAGGGCCATTGAAACTCATTCATCTTTCTGACTCCTGAAGATGTTTTTGTATTGTGGCTGGCCCTGGTGTTGTTTGTATTTTGATGTTAATTCCACTTTCCAGGGAGGGGTTGTCTGGAACGAGGAATAGGTCACATACTCATCATTGGGGCACAGTTGAAGCTTTTAGAGTCTGGGGTGAGTTGGAAGTGGTAGGAATGAGTCTATTCTGTCGGCACCATCGCTATCTCTCTCTTTGATGTGAGTGAGCATCCTGGAAGCAATCAGCCTCTTTTACACGCTCCCCTGTTCCATGATGTCCATGGTGATTTCAGGAGACCCAGTGAAGCTCTCCGGGCAGAATAAACATGTCCTCCTTTCAACCTGATGCTCTTGGGTATCTTGTCACAGAAACACAAATGATCTCAACAGTCACTTGGAGTGCTTCAATTTTTTTAATTCCCATAAGGCTATGGGCATTTAAGATGTATTCAAATTTCTTTTAAATGTGCTCATGGAAGTGGAATCTCTGAGCCACGCTCCTATGATTAGACTCTTATGTTGAAACATGACCTAACTATGTTCTAAGGGGGCAGTATCTTTTTCCATTGCTACCAGTCATGCACAAGGGTTCTGATTTTTCCACCTCCTGGCCACAGCACAACACGTGACAGATACTCTCTTTTGGATTCTAAACCTTGGTGGTTTTACTTCGGATGATAAGTGTGTGATGTTTATGACTCTTTGGCTTTCTACGTCAAGACTACATGTCGTAATACCAAATAATTATCCTCTTTGAAACTGCATTCTTTCACTAGAACGTTCTACAGTGTGGTGTGTCCCTACAGCAAAAACAAGGTAAATTGTGAGACTTCTCAACTCGGAATGAACTCTATGAATGAAAAATGAATTCATTCTCGAACAGGAAATCTCTGGCCCAGCGAAGCCTCAGGGTTGTGAGAACTGGGACTGTTTGGGGAAGTTCTGGCCAGACCCTGGTGATTGTTTGCTTTATCACTATGGGAGCAAAGAAGAGATCAACGCGGCCTCTCAAAAGGCTTCCTCTTGCAAGATGAAAAACATGATTGGCAGGAGGGAGGAAAACCGCCAAGGCTGAGAGCAAGCCTGGCTCCCTGTTGTAAGATCAAATAATGACCTCCGGATCGGGACATGAGAACAACGGAGCTTTGTGTCGCCACTGTTGGCTCTGGCGCATGCTCTGTCCTGGGCTAATAAACTTTTACTGCAGGTAACATCTGGAGTGGGGCAGAGGAGACTAATGTGCTGACCTCAGCAGGCAGTTTACTGTCAGCCTGCCCAGAAGTGCATTGAAAGCGGGGTTCCAACTCCACCAGGCCTTTCTTTCTTGGCAACCCTGCCTGCTCTCCAAAACGCAAGCCCCCTCTGTGGCATGCATTCTCGCTTGCCCTTCAACAATGTATTCCGCTCGACACAGTCTCTGGACAGATTTCGATGGCATGTTCTTTGACTTTTGGGCTGTAAGAAAAAGAACTCACATTTTTTTTTTTTAAAATTGAAAATAGATTTTCTTTAATACATTGTATTTTGATTACAGTCTCCCCTCTCCCATCTCCTCCCAGATTTTCCCCACTTCCCCACTTGCCAAAATCCAGACCCCTTCTTCTTCTCTCATTAGAAAACAAATAGGCATTAATGGTGATGGTGATGAGGATGATGATGATAAAAGACAAAATAAAACAAACCAGAATAGGGTAAAGCAAAAATAAACATAAAAAAAAATAGAGTAAAAGAAAAAGCAAAAGGAGCCGGGTGATGGTGGCCCACGCCTTTAATCCCAGCACTCGGGAGGCAGAGGCAGGCAGATTTCTGAGTTCGAGGCCAGATGGTCTACAGAATGAGTTCCAGGACAGCCAGGGCTATACAGAGAAACCCTGTCTCGAAACCCCCCCCAAAAACAAACAAAAACAAAAAACAAAAACAAAAACAAAAAAAAAACCACCACCCCCAAAAAAAAGAAAAGAAAAAAAAAAGGAGAAGAAGAAAAAGCAAAAGAAATACTACAGACTCTGAGACGCACATATTCACACACAAAGAAGACCCATAAAACCAAAATTGGACACTATAATATATAAGCAAAAGATCTGTAAGGTTAAATTAAAAAGCCCAAAGAAAGAATTATGAGACAAAAATTCTCCAAAAAGTACCATGGAGTTCGTTTTGTGTTAGCTGTTTACTACTGGTGGGTTTGAGCCTGCCCATAAGTGTGGTTTGTAGACCCAGTGAGACTCTGTTGGAGAGAAATAACTTTTCCTTTGTAAGCAATTAGCTATTGGAGATAGCTTCTGGGTTAGGGACGGGAGTTGTGTCGATTTCCCCTCTCAGCACTGGAATCCCATCTGGCACAGGCCGATGCAGGCTTTGTGCATGCGGCCGTGGTCTACCATGGTCTCTGTGAGTTCTTATGTGCACCAGCCCTGTTGTGTCTGGAAGGACTTGTTTACTTGGTGTTCTCCATCCTCTTGGCTCTTATACTCTTTCTGCCTCCTCTTACAAGGGCTCCCTTTACTTGGGTGATGTCTGTCTGCGGCACCTCCACGCCATGCATGTGTTCCTGGTGGGAGGAAGGAGAAGCAGAAGAAGTATCACAGCGTTTCTTCTCACATGTGTGTGGCTGGGGATGTGTGTCACGGCCATTCCCACTGGACAGCGGAGAGATCAAGCTTTTCTCAGATGCCCGTTTTTAATCACATTGTTGAATTATTACTATTAAGTTCTGAGTTCCTTGTATATTCTGGGTATTGAACGGCTGCTTTGATATAGAGGGAAAAAAAGAGGTGTGGCTCCAAGTGGATAGTTCTCAACTTTCCCATGATCTCCATGTTTGTCTTCCCCAATTTAATGTTTTTTCCCCAAATTTCCTCCATGCTAGCCCACCATACAGTGCAGTAGCATAGTGTAAGGCAGGAATGGCTTCTTGAATTGTATGGGCATCTTTTTTGTTTAATGACCTTGCTTGCTTCCTTCTTCCTTTATTATAGTCTGTTTTAGGGAGGGAAAATGTATGAGCAAGTATGGATGTCTCTAGATATCCAGAGTGTCCCTGTGCCCCTGTGTCCCTGTGTCCCTGTGCCCCTGCGCCCCTGTGCTCCTGTGTCCCTGGTGTCTCTGTACCCCTGTATGCTTTTGGGGCCTCTGGGTCTTCAGGGCCCTGCTTTACTTGCTCGGAGCATGCCCCACGGAGCCTTCTCACTTGTTTCCTGGTTTTCCCTCACATGCTCAGAACTGTTCCTTGGTATTTTGGGGCCACTCCAGAACATTTAGTGGCTTTTTCCATTCCTTTTGTGTTTCTCAATGGCCACAGCAGGTTCACAGTCACAGCACTGCTGTGGAGAAGGTCAGAGAATGCTAATGGGACATTTAGCAGTCAGTGTTCCTGTGTGGCTTTTTGTTGAAAATAACGTTGAAGCGACCGAAGGAGAAAATGCAATTCTGACTTAATGTAAAAAGAGTGTTAGGGAATTTATGTGAGTTATTAACAGATATTCCTGATAGATATAATCTCCCTTACTTAAACATTGCCTCAGGGATGAGTTCTGCCTATTAAAACATGGATCATGGATGTTACCTACTACTTTTGTAACACATAAGATAAAATTTTAATATGCCCAGAGGACTAGTTTCCAGAGAATCAAACAAAAAAGTTATCTTGATGATACTAAAATTTTGTTTTGAGATTTGTATATTATAGAATATACAGCCTTGGTGAGTCTCATCACCAGACATGCTGAACTGACCTGCTTTGAACTCCTGATCTTTTGGACTTTCAGCCCGATCCAGTCAGGACACAGATATCAGAGACTAAAACAATCGTTGGTGTGGCCTTCCAACTCCTCCATTTTCCCTATCCTCTACCACCTCCCTTTCAAAGATACTTCAATGCCCATATTCATGTTGAAGAAGTTAGGAAGAGTCGTCGTCCCAGTTCCCTGGGCTTTGGGGCTGGAGGTGATTACTCTAAAGTTGCCTTTCTGGGGTATTTAGAAATGGTCGTAATTAGAACAGGGAGGAATAGCTAGAATTTATTGTATAGCGATAATCTCATTTGGTAGAAATATTTACAATAGTTACTAAGTTGAAGTCATAATTTCTTATTTTGTTACAGAATTTATTTTGATGCAAAATCAAGGTTTTCATTGGTATATTTCTTCTATTGATACAAAAAATTTTAAAAATACAACACTTAGACCCAGCCTTCCTAATAACTGTTATTATAAATTGATCTGAGATGTTTAAGTCTTTGAGTTAAGGGCCAAATAGCAAATTCATGACTCTGAGTTTATTGTTAGGGTGTTTTCAGATAATTTAACTAGAAATAGCTGAGAGTAGTTAACAGACAACTGTTGTGGATAGCCCTGGGGCCAATTATATTTGATGTTAACTCCATTCTCCTGTGAGTGGCTGTGAACAAGGGTTGAGTCAGCACTCAGTGATTTCCTGTAAGCCTGCTCCCCACCTTAATTTGTAAAATAAAGGAGAGCTGATGATTGGGCAGATAAAAGGGAAGGTGGAGCAGAAGGTGAGGGAGAAGAAGGAGAAAATGGAAGAGGGAGAGGACGCAGAGGAGGAGGAAGAAGAAGAAAAGTGGAGCAGAAGCACATGGCCTAGAGAAACCTTGAGTTCTAAGGGGTCTCACAGATGTAGAAGATGGTAGTGTAGTGGTAGATCTGCCCAGTCTAGGCACACATGTATTCATATTAATTGAGTTGTGTTTTCATTGCCGGGGCATATTTCAGATGGAGAGATTTACCACAACAGACAACCTTCCAGATTACTTTACATAGATAGTTGGTTTTCAAAAACGTCAGAAAGCCACAGGATGTGACATTTAATGTTATTTATTCTTTTGTTGTTGAGACATATCTGCTCCTAGCAGCTCCCCTTTTGTGGATTCAAAGAAGAAATTGCACGTCTCTACCTCCAGGTGAGGCTGTACATTGTGCCTAGGTGGCCACTGGGCAGAAAGTGCCTATCTCTCCTGTAGACCTCTACGGATCTTGAGAGGGCACAAGTTACAGGTTAGGACAGCTTAGTTCTGCTGAGACAGAATAGGCTAGTCCTTAATATTCCTCTAAGGTCTGTCAGATAGATGATCCTGGGCCAGAAGGCTAAAGACTGATGCTCCAACTGAAAGAACCTAGTGGGGAAACCCCCACTCAATTTCCGTTCGGTGCGCACCCAAGAATCACGAACAGACAGCCAACTTGATGTAAGAACACGAGGTAGTTTAATGACAGGAGCTCCGGGCCGACATATATCTCCCGGCAGGAGACAGAGGTGTCGACCACATGGTGGAGCCATAATGGCGGAGCTCCGGGTCGAAACGTATCTCATTCAGGAGACAGTGGTTTCGACCCGGAGGCTTGGAAGCTAGGGATTTTTATAGAAAAGGGGTGGGGCTTGGGGAGGAATTGGCGCGGTTTCACATGATTGGTCCATTTAAACATCAACAGACTGTCAGAAGGGCTGGAGATAGGGAGGCACCAGGCCAGTCAGGCCTGCCCGGGCATATCCTGGCCTGTTCTATGCTCTCAGCCCCAGGTTTTAAAGCTCACAAACTCCTCTTTGGGCTATTTGACATGAATTACAGGTCTTAAGTTTTATTTCTTTTCACAACTTCCTGACTTACTGGAGCTGTATAGGTAGGCAGCTGTGTCTACAATTTGTCTCAGTTCTGGAAGCTGTGTTAGGCTTTCTATATTTTCAGATAACGTTGGTGGTTCTCAAATTTCTGACGGGGTTGAAAGACTAGTTAGAGTCTCATAGCCAACCCAGGCTATTTAACATTGAGAAAATTTATTTGAGAAGATTGTTTTCAGGTAGTATACAAGCTAAAACCAGGGCACAACTTATGGATTTATAAGTCTTTTAAGTTAGGACAGATGACAGAATGTTCTATTTAATTGACAAAAAATGATGGACTTGGGTGGTAGGTCTATCTTGTACTTTATAAATTACAAATTGGTAATAGTTGTGCTCAATTTATATCTGAGATAAAGAAGTCTTTTAATTGGGCAAAAAGGGGGGAAGTGTTGTGGATGGCCCCCGTGATGCTTGTATTGTGATGCTAATTCAGCTTCCCCTGGAGGGGTCTTCTGGACCAAGGAATGAGTCACATACTTAAGTGACTTCTTGTGAACCTTCCTCTAATGAATAAAGTAACCAATCACTGGGAGAGTAGGTGGGACTTCATATATATATATACATATATATATATATATATATATATATATATATATCCATCTTGTGAGTCCTGCTCCTGTAGCTTACCCTAAGACAGTTAGTATACCCAATTTCATTACGCTATTTTGATTGTTTTTATTTTGAATGGCTGCCCATCCCCATACATTCTTTGCACCCCTCCTCCCTGACTCTTTCATGTTACCTGCAGTCATTACCCCCTTCTCTACCTTTAATGTTCCCTTCCTGCTTTTATAACCCATACCCACACTCATACCACAGCTATAGAAATGTAAAATGTAGAGTCCTGTATGAGGGAATGTGCTATATATATTGTCCTAAATCTGGGTTAACTCACTTAATATAACAATTTCCAGGTCCATCCATTTTCTTACAATTTCATTTTTCTTTCTGCTTCTCTCTGGCTCAATAAAATTTCTTTTATTTAATGTGGTAATGTGTACATGTACCGCATTTCATTATCCATTCTTCTGTTGGTGTGCAAATGCTTCATAATATACTGTATGTAATAAATCCAATTTTAGCTCTCAATTTAAAAACAAGTACATTTGAAAAAAATAGAAGAATACTTTAAAAGAATAACAAACTAGTAAAATGTAAGAGAGAAAAGGCTCCAGGAGAGTGGGCTAAATGGCAAGTGTTAGGAGGTCCAGGGTGACTTGACTGTTCAGCTCAAGAGCAAAGAAAAGGAGACTCAGAGCCACAAAAAGTTTTCTTGTTCCAAGATGGAGGCGGGGGGTGGGGGAGTGGGGGGGTGGTATTCCCAGGGCAGCAAATTCTCAGGACAGGTACGTCTTCTGGTTCACTGGAAGATCTGGACTTGCAAACTCTCCTGCCAGGCCTCTCTACTCATTTGTCTCATAGATTCTTCCTGTGGGCTAATCTCTGGAAATTTGCTGAAATGCATTTGGCACATGTATCTGTGGGCATAAAGACCCCGCAAAAGCGCTGTTAGGATATGAGTGGGGCCTGGAAGGGAGGGATTTCTTTCTTTTTTCTTTTCTTTTCTTTTTTTTTTTTTTTAAATTAAGCTTCTCGGGTATTTAACACTGAGTTATTCCTTTGATTTAATAAAAGGAGTTTGAAGTTTTAATAAGCGATTTCATTCAGAAGGGGTCTAGTGAGAGGGTGCCCCTGAGTATGGTCAGTCTAAACCCCAGGAAGATCCAGCTGCGCTAAAGCTTGCAATTTTGCCTTGCTGGGAATGCTTTCTTCTCAGACAGCTCGAATTTATCTTCTAAATGAGCTTAATTACTGAGCTCCGAAGGGAGCTGACCATCAGGGGTTCTGTCCCCTTGGTGAAGTAAGTGATCTCTCTCCAGCATCATAAACCAGTTTGGATCTGGGTGAGACCTGGAGCAAAGGGACGTTTGCTTGTTTTTTGATTTTTAATTCCGAGTGGTCTAAAGTGTGCCTGTGTCAATCTTCATGTGTGAATGGACACCATCTTCTTTAACTTCTGGTCCATCGTGTTCCCAGAACACACCGCGGAATTAATCGCTTTCGGGGGTGGGGGTCGGGTGAAGTGGGGAGAGCCTCCAGATCTCCTTTGTGGTTTTCCTTGTTAGCTCACCCTGCTGCTAAGGCAGAGCATCCGC
Organism: Mus caroli; assembly: GCF_978045245.1. Taxonomy (NCBI): domain Eukaryota; kingdom Metazoa; phylum Chordata; class Mammalia; order Rodentia; family Muridae; genus Mus; species Mus caroli. Next base: position 95,916,014 of record NW_028227261.1, read on the forward strand.
TCATCAGTGTTTCTGAGGCTTCTGTGGAATGTGCTGGTAGGAGTGCAGCTGTTACTTCTTCAACTCAGAACAGGTTTGCATCCCTGAAGGATTAATCAGGAGGCAAACTATTTGCAGTTGCCTCTGACACTGACAGCTCTTTAACCCCTGAGAAAGAAACTGCCTGAGTTTCTCATCCTTTCCCATTTATAAGTTCTCTGCTGGCTTTCCTTTCATCTCGGTTTCCAAGGAAAATATGAGAGAGAGAGAGAGAGAGAGAGAGAGAGAGAGAGAGAGAGAGAGAGAGAGAGAGAGAGAGAGAGAATGAATCACGTCTGTTGTGGCCCATCAGCTAAAAGGAAACATACTACACTAGGAGAGGAGTACGTGATTGAAAGACATAATGAACAAGGTTGAGTTTTAGATGCGTTAGGTGAGGTGAAGAAGCAGGGATGTGGGAGCAATGTCCTTAAATAAAGATCCAGGCCGAGAACTTTCTATCTAGTCAGAATGGCCTGGAAACAACTGTGTACATTGCAGGCTGGTGCATTATGCCAGGGATCCTGGGTGGGCGGAGCGACTCAAAGTGGCTCCGAGAAACGTCAGAGCACCTTGATGGGAAATGGTTTCTTAGCTTAGTAAGACTGCAACCAGAGTGCCCAGATTTCTAATGTAAACACACAACAGAGGGGAAGTAACCGCTCAATGCGGTTTTATGGTTAGGTCAGGGAGCTGTGGGAAGAGAAAGGGTAAAAGGAACGGAGAGAACTTTTGGGTTTCTAGATGGTCAAAAACCAAGAGATGTCAAAGAGAAAGCTGCCCAGAGGGAAAGATGGATGGACTAAAGGCTTAGAAAGGCACCTGCCATACAGCAGGTGACTGGGAAAGAGTTACTAAGTGACAGGACAGGAAAGACACAAAGGGAGAAAGATAAGGGAAAGGAGATGGAGGTATCTATGTGTACAGATGGTTAAAGCAAGAAAAACACAGAGTCAACCAAGGTTTGTAGAAATATATAGACACACCAGGCATGGGACACACATCTGCAATCCCAGTGCTTGTGAGGCCAAGGCAACAGAGTGATTTCAAGGACAGCATAAGGTACACAGTGAAACTTAATATAAAAACAAGCCACAATAAAACACAATATGACATCTAACCACCCATGCATCTGCCACCGAACCAAACCAAACCCAAGGGCTGGGTAGGGAGCTAAATTGTAGATTGCTTGCCTAGGATGTGAAACATCCTGGCTTTGATCCTCTGTATTGTATATGTGTGTGTGTGGTATATGTGTGTGCCTGTGTGTTTGTGTACATGTGCCTATGTGTGTGTGCATGTGTTTGCTGTATGTATGTGCCTTGTATATGGTGGTGTATGCCTGTGTGTGCCTATGTGTCTCTCTCTCTGTGTAATGCTGTTTCATTACATAGAGAAAGAAGGACTTGGGAGTCAGGAAGGCTTGTAATAGAGGACTGTTCCTGTGGTTTTGGGGTCCTGTGTCTCAGACCCTTAGGGTATGTGATGTGGCCCAGGGAAGTCACTTAACCTTCTTGCATTTAACACTTTTTTTGTTTTGTTTTGTTTTTTTGGAGACAGGGTTTCTCTGTATAGCTCTGGCTGTCCTGGAACTCACTTTGTAGACCAGGCTGGCCTCGAACTCAGAAATCTGCCTGCCTCTGCCTCCCGAGTGCTGGGATTAAAGGCGTGCGCCACCACGCCTGGCTGTTTGTTTTGTTTTGAGGTGGTATTGCAGAAATGTTAAGGTCTGATGGAGTTATTAGGCTGTACTTAAGACTTTTACTATATGGGTCTATCTAATGGGTATGTTTGGAGTATTGCTTTCTCTTTATTAAAAGAAGAGGAGGCAAAAGAACGAGAGGAGAAGGGAGAAAGGAGGAGAGGGTAGAGGAGGCAATAAGGCTGTTTTGTTTGTTGCTGGTGCAGGGTCAGATGCAGACTCACTCACAGACCACCAAAGATACCACGGACACACCAAATGAGCTGAATTCCTCAACCTCGAAACTTTTCATAATAATAATAATAAAATCTTAAGAAAAATGACAAAAATGGTTAATGACTGAGACTGGGCCCAACTAGGTCTTTTTGCCCCATATGGTCACTGGGGCAAAAAACTGTCAAGACACTGTAGCAGACTGGTTTTGGAGGTCACTCCTAGGCTGGCTGCAAACTGCTCAGAAGGATGGCCAGGCGTGATGGAATTACAGATGCAGCAAGGAGCTAATTAATCTGATTAACATTTGTGGAATGCTCGTTGAAGTACTGAAAGATCAAAGGCAGTTTGTTCCTTACAGAGTAGGGGTTTCAAAAGGTGCAATGGAGAGGCCTTAAAAGGGGAGTTGGGGAATGGAAGAAATGGGAAACAGAGCCTGACTGAGGAGGAAGGGGTGGCAGGAGGCAGGGCTGGGGGCTTTGGCTTGCAGGATTCTGTGGTGAAAGAGGCAGCAACTTGGACAGAAGTCCAGATGGAGGGTGTGGTGGGGCGAGCAGCTGAGCCAGCTGACTTGTCCCGCCACGGCACTCCTCCCTGGAATGCTGGCTCGCTGACCTCTGTACAGTTCTTTTTCCTCCCAGGTGCTGAGCCCAGTTGCTTAGGGAAGCTTCTGTGGGGTGGGTCACAGAGTCCAGAGGAAGGTCCGAGGAGGGAGCTAGAGAGAGCCATCTCTACAAAGTGCACGTATTTTTCTTGGCATCTGGCAGGTGCACTGGATGAAATGTAAGCAGAGACTCAGGCAAGACGAGCCGCTGATTCCCGTAATGGTTTCCACCACCCACAGCACCCTCCCTTGAGCAAGGCCTTCAGTCTCCACATTTCCCCTCTGAAGGACATTCTACTTCAGAACTTTGTAGATGAATGACATTCCCAAGGAAGACTTGCAAGATGTTTCTTAAAGTGTTTTATTTTTGTTTTTGTTTTTTTTTTTTTTTTTGGTTTTTCGAGACAGGGTTTCTCTGTGTAGCCCTGGCTGTCCTGGAGCTCACTTTGTAGACCAGGCTGGCCTTGAACTCAGAAATCCGCCTGCCTCTGCCTCCCGAGTGCTGGGATTAAAGGCGTGCGCCACCACGCCCGGCTAAGTGTTTTATTTTTAATTCCAAAGTTTACTTAATCAAAGAACAATTTGTGTTATCACCGGTGCCTTCTATTTAGCACTAATTTTAGGCCTTGAATGTGCCCAACTCAGGCTTTGGAGATGGCCCAGTGGGCCAAAGCACTTTCATGGGGACCCGACTTTGAATGTTTAGCACCCACATTATAAAGCCTAAACAATGATATATGGGTGCCTGTGCCTGTGACGTCAGCATTGGGCAGTGAAGACAGATGGCCAGTCAGTCTAGCTAAAATAGTGAGGTTCAGGGCAGGTGAAAGACTTTGTCTTGAGGAAGTAAGGTAGGGAGGAATAGAGCAAGATGGCTGATATCTTCCTCTGGGCATGTGCATATCACATGCATACACATGTGCATATGCATGCATATCACACACACACACACACACACACACACACACACACACACACACCTAGCCCATGGATTGGATTAGAGAAAGGTATTTTCATCCCAAAATTTGCAAGGCAAATTTTTGTGTTGAAGTACATGGAAGAATGTTCCTCATTCAATGACTACTGACAGGCATCCTAGGTCTAGAACATGAGTGTGAAACTACATCAACCTGGCATTCACACAGACATTAAATGCTAAATAAACACCAAGGACTTAGAACATACTAGAAGAGAAGGGAGCACTTATGCTAAAGAATTTCTCTCCTCAGTTAAAAGACACAATCTTGAAATGGGGATGGGGTGTGTGTCTAAGGTATTAACAATTCTAAGTTTCTACCCACCATAAGGCCAGTGGACATAAACTCAAGATCTTCCTGCTTGCTTGCTTTTTTGGAAAGTCTCACATTGTGATGATGGCTTGAATGAGATATCTTCCTTAGTCTCTGGCATTTGAGTATTTGGTCCCCAGATGGTGGTCCTGTTTCGGGAAGCTTAGGAGGTATGGGCTCGCTGGAGGCAGGCTTTGAGAGCTCAAGGTCTGCTTTATTTCCTGTTTGTGGTTGAAGAAATGAGCTCCTCGCTGCTCCAGTGCCGAGTTTGCTTGCCTCCGAGCCTGCCCATGGTTGTGGTGAAGGACTTTCATCCCTCTGGGGCTGTGTGTCTCAAAGAAACTCTTTCTTCTACAAGTTGTCTTGGTTATGCTTTATCGCAGCAATAGAAAAGTAACTAAGACACTTATTAGCTTGAGATATTACAACAGAGTAGTCAGAGGGTATATTAAGATATTAGAAACCAGAGACCACCTGCTTTTCTTTCTTTGACCCCCACTCCTTGGAGCGTTTTGAACGCCTCTTGTTTATATATATTTTTTTGCATCCAGGTTGTTAACAGCATTGATTTCTTAAAACCAACTCTCTCCTAAGCTGCTTCTGTATCAGTTGCACCCAAACACAACAGGTTTGCAAAGTAATGGGGCAGGGGAGGCAACTAAAGCGCGTGAGAGTTAGTAAGGTAGACGGAGTGGAAAACACCGCATGCGATCCCAGACAGGCATGACAGGCAGGGGACATTTTGAATTCATGAGTATGCTAGTGTGAAATAGTGAGGACCCGTGGAAGAAACCCAGCTGAACTCTGTCACACCATGCATTATCCCAGGCCTAGGGGAGGCACTCCCATTCCTCTTCCCTAGCACCTCCCTCCTGTGTGGTATGATCCTTGTCGGCCCTGCACATTTTACTGGTGGGGAAACAGTGCCCAGCGCAGTTGTCATCTGCTGCAGCTGCTCATTAGAGTAACCGGGACACTCTTAAAACTCACGCTCAGGCCACCATACATCAAACCAATTAAGTCAGAGCCTCTGGAAGTGGCACCTGCGCTGCAGGACATTTTAAAGGTCCCCCGGTGATTACAAAGTACAGCCAAGAGTTTGGGGGCAGTTAATCAGCACAAGGGCTCCAAACTGATCATTAGGGCTTTGGTCCAGGTTGGGTAGACGTCAGAGTCTCCTTTTAATTTTTCTATGGCCTTTCCAAGTATTTAAGATTTGCTTTAAATCAAACGGAAAATTAAATAATATGTTGGCATTTAGTGTCACAGTAGAAAAATTGCATAAGAAGAACAATAATGAGATTCCCATCAGTACAGAAGCCACGCAGACTTCAAATGGAGCAATGTCTTGTGTGAGCCTTCAATGCTAACCCATGTTTAAGAATGGGTTAGCTCTACTTCTGTGACAAGCTAATTTTTCCTCCTTTTGTTACTTTTCAAATCATAAATGAGTGCTTACTTTGACTTTACAAGGTCTGCACAGTAAAGACAGTCATGCTTTGCCCTTTGTCCATGTGATGAGTTTGGGCTTTGAGATGGGGTTTTAGGTATCCCAGACTGACCTTGAACTCACTACCCACCAAGGAGAACCTTAAATTCCTGATCCTCCTGCTTCCACCTTCTGAATGCTGGGGTTAGAGGTTTGTGCCTATAAACATTTCCTTATACCTGCACAGTACCTTAAAAAGTTATAAAAAGAAGCAAAATAAGGCACTTTAAGGCCAATCTTAGAAACCAAAATACCTCATTAAAAATCTCACCTAAGGTTGAAAAAAGACCACCTAATGTTTGATTAAAAATCAAACCTTGCTTTGATCCCAGCACCTAGAAGGTAGAGGGAAGAGAATCAGGGGTTCAAGGTCATCATCAGCTACAAATCAAGTCTGAGCAGACCTTAGGCTCTATGAGACCTTGTCCCAGAAAAAAGAAATCCCCATGGGCTAGGTCCATGTCTATACTGCTGGCACCCAAAAGACTGAGGCAGAAGGATTGCTGTGAGTTTGAGGCCAGCTTGGCCTATATATTTATTCAAGGCCAGCTAGAGAGTGTGAGATCTTGCCTCAAACACCCCACACCCCTGCCCCCTACCACTCACACACACCCACACACACATATACACACACACACACAAGCAAAGAGTCACTAACTAGAAACATGTTAAAAGGTAAACATTCTACCGCATTCTTTCTGCATATATAGCAGGGCTAGATAGCAGATCATGAGGAGTGTCCTAGTTGTCTGGCCTCAGTAGTAAGCTACTCCCAAACTCAGAGGCTTAGAATGACAAACCTGGTTTCTTACTCAATAACGAAGCAGTAAGAGCTTGACAGCTTGGCATGTTCTAGCTCATGACTAGACTGGAGTTACTTGGTACCTAGCTGCCCTCAGCTGGGGTTGGAACATCCAGATAGCTTTTCTTGCATGCTCTCCACCTCTGCTGGAAGCAGGATGGTTTAGGGTCTGCTGACAATTTTCTCCTTTTCTGTGGTTTCTTACCAGTCAGCGAACTTCAAGAACAGGAGAACAGAAGCCCGGTGCCTTTTAGTATTGAAGTTCATGGTGTCTCGTCCAAACATTCTATTGGTCAAGGCAAGTCACAAACCCAGTTCCCTCTCAGTGTTAGAGGAAACACTCTTTGCCTCTTGTTAGGCAGAGGTCAGTGTTTTCAGGGTGAGAGGAGTGTCTGGAGGCCTCTTAGGAAATCTTACCTCTGTAATGGCAAAGATGTGTGGGCTCCATAGTCTACTGGCAGGAAGCTGGTTTTGCCTGGTTCTTTGAACTGCTTCTTTTAACAGTTATTTTTTTGAATACCTACCAGATATGGCTGGGCATAAGTGCCACCCAGACTGCCAACATAAACAGGTCATCTAAACAAGGAATTTGGGTATAAAATGAAAAATAAATGAAATTCCATTAATGTCCACAGCAGCTTGTTTTGAAAAGGTCAGCTCTGGAACTTTGGGAAGGTCATGAAACTCTCCCTCCAGAAGGGAGAGGCTAATTAACATTTCTCAGACCACAGGGCAGGAACCGACCTGCAGGGTAGGAACACATTGTTGCTCACCTTCAGACAAGGGAAGTCCTTGTCACCTCATTACCTAAAGACCAATCAGTTTAAAGGGTGTACTGTTCCACCAATCATATTGTGCCTAGTTACTGATGCTCTATTCTGCCCCTGGAAACTATATAAAAACTCACCGAATGGGTACTGGGGGTCGCCGCCTCTCCTTTGGGTCTGGGATGACCCCAGTGCACTGGAACAATAAATTTCTCTTGCTTTTTGCATCAATCCCAGCTCCACATGGTTACTCAGGGGGTCCCGCGTAAGCTAAGGCTCCCTGGAGTCTTATAGTTTCAAGTAGATACAGAGGGAATCCACACACCATCCGAACTGAAGGCATTTGTACAGGCTGTCTTTTTCTATGTTCTGTTGATTTCTTGAACCTGAACTGCTCAAATGTAGACTCCAGACACGCAGTTTCTATTTCTTGGTTCATTGCTCTAGCACAGGCTAGTTGAAAATGACCAACAATTGGCTGGTGAGATGGCTCAGCAGCTAAGAGCACTGGCTGCTGTTCCAGCTAAGAGCACTGGCTGCTGTTCCAGAGATCTTGAGTTCAATTCCCAGCAACCACATGGTGGATCTGATGCCCTCTTCATTTTACCATTCTGCCCCAGTTTCTTTTGCATTCTGGTTCTCTCTGTGTGCTGTATACAAGTATGTTTTGTATATTTCTTCAACTGCTGAAGAGCAAGCTAGAGCTGTTAGACTTGCTCATCACTAATTCTGCCTGTTTTTTTATTTTTTTAAGAGTATGGACATTATTCCCCACAATTATCAGAACCAAGAAACTGAGATTGACTCTATATTATTGCTTACTACATTACACTGTCAATGCTCACATTTAAAAAAAATATGTTTTGATGGTGTCTTAGGTCATCATTTCCAACCACCCAGGTTTGAGCCTCCTTTAAGCTGGAACAATTTCTTATTTTGTCTGACAGGTCTGGCATGGTCTCAGAAGGGACAGTGTGACACAGTTCGTGCCCCTGGAGCAGAGACAGCAGGACATGGGTCTCCTTGAATGCTGATGATGACTGTAGATGTAGAGCTTGTTTGCATAATAATGTGCATATTTTACTTCATGTTTCTCTTTTGGGGAATAGTCTCCCTGCAAAGGTTAATAACTCCATGCTTTCTGGAAACAGCATGATTACAGGAAGCAAGAATGTGTCTGATGATCCTGAGCAATATGGCGATGCTCTTAAGGCTGTAGGAAAGAACTCTGGAAACATGAGTTCAACAGACCATCAGGAATACATAAATCAGAGTAAGAATTGTTCTTTACAGGATTTCTCAACTTTCACAAAATATCAGGATGCAATATGAGTTGTATGAGAAACTCCCCAGACCCAAAAGAACAGAGGAAGCTGCACTAATGAGCCAGTTTAGTCAGAAAGATATTAAGGAAGATATTAAGGAAAGATATTAACATGATTTGTTCAATAGAGGAAAAAACCTGGATCACAAAAGAGAAAGTAATAGTTTAAAAACAAGTCTCAGATAGATGGTTATATAATATTAATGGTAAATGGTGTTCTCCATGGAAGTCATCAACAACTAAGTTTGATTCAAATATTCTACTCCCTAAAGGAGGTAGTTATATATGCAATCCAAATAGAGGTTGGAGATGGACAAAAGTCTGGTAACAAGAAAAAAGATGATGGCTTAATGATATTCCTATTTTCTGGGATTACTTAATATTTTCCAATAATAAGCCTTGGAGTTGCTGAGATAAAAAAAAGAAGAATTCAGCCTTTAATGGTGGCGCATGCCTTTAATCCCAGCACTCAGGAGGCAGAGGCAGAGGCAGGCAGATTTCTGAGTTCAAGGCCACCTTGGTCTACAAAGTGAGTTCCAGAACAGCCAGGACTATACAGAGAAACCCTGTCTCGAAAAACAAAACAAAACAAACAAACAAACAAACAAAACAAAAAAAAGAAGAATTCAAAGATTAAAAGAATATATTGAGGTAGATAAGAATTATAAGAATGAGCTTCAATGCTGCTTGCATAGACACAAACAAGAGCTCACTAAATTGCTGATTCATGGAATGATCAAAAGGGAACATGGGGTAAATGATTAAACTGTTACACGATTTTCTAAGGAAGTAGCTTATGCAATTGTAAACAAAAGACTAGGCTTTGGTCTGCATGAGAGAGCAATCTTGAACAGAGAGCTCTCTCCAGCAGATCACAGAGCTGCCTGCCAGCTTGCATCCATCACTAACTCTGAGTCATTCTTTCTCCCTGCTCCCATACCCCTTCCTCAGGACCGTCTTTCGTGCTGAGGCTAGACCTTCCATTTGTCCTTGTGTTTTTGACTTTCTGTCCCCCGACCCACTGTGTGTGTGTGTGTGTGTGTGTGTGTGTGTGTGTCTAGGAGGGTAGGCTAGAGGTTGGCATTGGGTAGGGTTTTTTTTTTTTTTTTTTTTTTGACAGGTCCTTCACTTAATCTGGAGCTCATGTGTTTTGCTAGATCCCCTTATGTTCGAGTCCCAGGGATCTAGCTCCTTCTTCCTCACCAGTACTAGGAATATATGCTCTTACTCCTATGCCTGGCTTTTCCATGGGTATAGGAGATTGAAGTCATGTTGTCATGGATGGGAAGCACTTTACCAGCTCAGCTATTCTCCTAACTGTGACTCTAACTTTTTGAAGAAAGGTAGTTAATTTTAAGAATGTCCTCAATTTAGCTTCGTGTTGTTTCTTAAAGTATTTGCCATATTTATTTGTAATAGAAAAAAATTGAAAATAATTTAATCAGACATTCTTGGGGCTTAGCTAAATTAATTTAGATATACCTATATGATGTGATATTATACAAATATCAAAATGACAGAATAGGGGCTCTCAGAGGAGCCCAGTTCTACAGTCATGTCAGATGGCTCACAAATACCTGCTTCTGGCCTCTGAGGGCACTTGTACCTATGTGATCCACCCCATCCCCATACATATGCATTATTAAAAATAATAAAATATATCTTTTTTTTTTTTTTCGAGACAGGGTTTCTCTGTATAGCCCTGGCTGTCCTGGAACTCACTCTGTAGACCAGGCTGGCCTCGAACTCAGAAATCCGCCTGCCTCTGCCTCCCAAGTGCTGGGATTAAAGGCATGTGCCACCACACCCGGCTAATAAAATATGTCTTAACAAATGATAGTATAGGTACTTAAATATTGACAAAAGAGTTGCTCCAAATACGTTAAGAGCAAAAGACAAAATACAAAGCACTTTATATTAATGATGGAGCTTTTAAGTAAGCAGTTATAGTGAGATTTGCATATTAGATAACAGTAGATATCTGGGGAGGTCATTGTTGTCTCTGGATGATAGCTGGAGATTTTTCTCTTTCAAGTTAATTATAAATTATGCTTTTCTAGAATGAAGATTGTCAGTGATATATTACAAAGAAACTTCTTTCTGCAGCCCTACTATGAGCCTGCATCAGTGCACATTGCTGTTTTTTTTTATTATTACGTATTTTCCTCAATTACATTTCCAATGCTATCCCAAAAGTCCCCCATACCCCCCCCCCCACTTCCCTACCCACCCATTCCCATTCTTTTGGCCCTGGCATTCCCCTGTATTGGGGCATATAAAGTTTGCAAATCCAATGGGCCTCTCTTTCCAGTTATGGCCGACTAGGCCATCTTTCGATACATATGCAGCTAGAGACAAGAGCTCCAGGGTACTGGTTAGTTCATCATGTTGTTCCAACTATAGGGTTGCAGATCCCTTCATCTCCTTGGGTACTTTCTCTAGCTTCTCCATTGGGAGCCCTGTGATCCATCCAATAGCTGACAGTGAGCATCCACTTCTGTTTTTGTTTGGCCCTGGCATAGTTTCACAAGAGAGAGCTATATCTGGGTCCTTTCAGCAAAATCTTGCTAGTGTATGCAATGGTGTCAGCGTTTGGAAGCTGATTATGGGATGGATCCCTTATCTCCACGTGCCCTTAATATGAAGATTCATTTCTCAGGCTCCATTGCCAGGGGAGGCTGGGTAATCTACTACTGCCTTTGTTAAAGTTTATTTTGTAAGTAGCTGGGGTTGTACATTGATTTTTTCTGTAGTTGAAAAAATATATGTTAGTCAAAGGTATGGGTTACTTCTTCTGATGTCAAGAAATATCATGGCTGATATTTTGTATAGTTCACTTTTATTATTTCATCTTATTTTCTTCCAATCTTAGTTTATCTTTCTTTTTGTTGGTTTCTCCTGTAATTCCACCTTTATCCGTTTACTCTAACAAAGATTCTCAGTAGGCCGAGTGGGTCGTAGTGGTAGTACCTGTCACCCACCAGCTCCAGGTGCTGAGGCAGGAGAATCTAAGTCCACATTGGGCTACATAATGGATCCTGTCTCAAAAGAGAAAATAAAAGAAACAAAAAGCCAAGCAAACAGTAAGGAGCACAGCAATAACAATAACAAAGAGAGACCGCTTTACTCTCTACGAGCATCTCCTTTTGAAATACTTCTGTGAATAAAGTATGATTTAGAATGTGAGCAACTTGAGGCTGAAGAGGTGACTCAGCTGCTCTCCCAGAGGACTGGAGTTAGTTCTCAGCACCTACATCTGTGCTTCATAACTGCCTATAACCCCAGTTTTCCAGGGAATCAGATGCCCTCTATGGCCTCTGCAGATACCTGCACTCATGTGCATACATTCATACAGACAGGCAGGCAAGCAGGCAGGCAGGCAGAAACACACACACACACACACACACACACACACACACACACACACACTCACGTAAAACAAAATGGAGCAACATGATAAGTGACAAATTAGTATAAAATTATGTAATACAGGAAAAGCCAAGCTAACATTTTGAGTGTTAAATGTTTGAGTGTTTGCTTCATGTCAGGCCCTGAGTTATGGAAGTTACAGGCATTTTCTCATATGTCACCAGAGCTAGCTTGCAGCTGGGCTACGGCTTCTGTGGCTTTCAGATAAGAAGGCCACCCATGAATTTTCATTTCTGTCCCATTTCTTCCCTTTAGTATGTGATCAGTTCTTTCTTAACTTCGAAAGGGAGTGGAAACTTTTCCTTTATTCTTGAGAAATTCTAATCTTCCATGTCCTAGGAATAGAGACGAGAAAAAGCTTGTCGGGAAGTACAGGGACTCCCAGAGAGTTCTGGAGCCCCAGGGTTTATAAGAGGAAATTGCATAACTCACTGCTGGGCTGGAAAGGCACTGGTGTCCTCAACTGAAGAGCAGGCAGGACAACCAGGGCTCAGATGGACAGTAGTTGTGATAGATGAGCTGGCCGGAGAGTAGGTCCTTGGCTAAGGCAGAGAGGGTGATGGAGCTGTCCAGGCATTTGGCAGAGACAGGAATATCTGAGGCAAGAGACAATGGAAAGAAGCAGAAAGGCTCCAGCAACTTGTCTTGTAAGGCCAGAGAGCACAGTTGCACATCTCTCCCGGTCTGCCATATGGTCCTGTCTTAGAGTGGTGGTCTATAACCCACCTTTAGATTCAAACTATACCACTCATGCTGTATGACACTCACTGGGAAAACTTTTAAAATGGCATTGCAAAAGAAGCCATTGCAAGCCCATGAGATACAGAACCAGGGTCAGTGAGTTACTTTAATACAAGGAATGTGGGCTAATTATCTTTTTTTTTTAAATGACAGCTTAAAATATGTCCTCAAGGAATCTAAACAACGTGGAATCACTGAAAAGCACTCGGTGATGCAATATATTGTAAAAATTTACCCTTAAAGACAAAAGGTGCTAAATATGAAATTCTCAAAGCTCCTAGCCAATCTCCCTTCGTCTGTTTATGTGTTTTTTTGAGACAAGGTCCTGTGCAGCCCAACCTCACCTTGAACTCCCTGTGTGTAGCTGAAGACAAACTTAACTCCTGAACCTTCTGCCTTTATCTCCCAAGCACTGGGACTGTAGGCGTGAGCCACTGTGCTGGCTCAAAGCCTTTCTTAGTCTTCATTTTTTCTTACAAGTTTAATGTGGAAGAGGGAAATACATAGGAAAGAAGGCAATCAAGCTTATTTGTAAAAAACTAGGAAGTTTGCCCCACCATAGTTCCTGGAACCTTTTAATACTGACTGCCTTTTGATTTCTTAGGCCACTGATGTCTACCCTAACCCTAGGACAGAACAACAGCTCCCAAGATGTGAGTCATAGCCTTTACAGGCTGGGCACTTGCGAGGCAGAAGCAGGTGGATCTCTGTAAGTTGGAGGCCATCCTGGTCCACATGGAGAATCTCAGGCCAGCCAGAGCCACTCAATATGACCCAGAACAAAACAGAGAGAAAAAAAAAAACCATGAAAAAGGATCCTCACACGTGTGCTGAAGAATTATGAGATGGAAGGTAATGGGCGGGCTCAAACACCCTCCCGAATGCCCTTGTGAGAGAGACAGAGGGTCACAGACAGACATGTAGACAGTAGAGGAGGCCAAGGGTCCACAGGGGCTGTCTTGATGGGCTAGGAAGGGAAGAGCAGGAGCCATGTTTTATTTCTAATTAAGTAAATTCCTAGGTCTAGTTTTCTATTCAGCAGGTAGAAAATTCAGTAACTTGTGTCAGAGGTCTAAGGTGGCTTTACTGTGCTCATTAGCTGTTGACATTGGCTGTTCTTTGATTATCAGCCTCTCCTGACCCCTGACCCCTGGCCTGATTGGAGGTCTGCTGCTTCACTGCTGTGCTGGTAACGGTTTCTTGATGCTGCGTCGGGGTTCCACCTCTATGAGAGTTCTAAGTAGACATCTTCAAGGTTTCATCCGGGAGGACATCATTCTGCTATGAGATGGAGCCAGCCTTGGGGAGCCCTCCCCCTTCTTCTTGCTATTTCCAGTCATTTAATTTATGTCTCACTCTTCGAAGCTCCCTCTAATTGTCTGACATTTGGAGCACAAAGCCAGGATGAATCACAAACTGTTTATCCTTTCTGTTACTGTTAGCTTCATAAAATTTGGGGTGATCAACTCTCCAGGAATTATTACAGATGAGCATCTGGGCTACCAAACCATACGCAAGTGTTTAGAGTGGAAATTCCAGAGTCTAGAATAGGTAGAGCAGCCCCCATAAGGAATTCCGTATTTATGTCTTAGAACATGTGTAGACACGTTCAATTGTAGTTATAATGATGATGACTGAAAGCAGCTACAACCTCCTGTATAGATCTTTCTTGATCTGTTAGACATGTTTAACTGCTATGGAAAAATATCTCATAGACATGGGAGTTCTTATGTGGCTTATGTGTTAGGTGGCTTTATGGAAATTATATGAATTTTGTTAGATAGACAATGATACTATGGTTTGCTGGAGACTATGTTTATTATTAGAAGGTGTGTGTAAATGGTCTAGTGGTAGCATGTTGTACAGTCTGCAACTTTTACAGAGGTTAAGAGTATGTATTGTATATCTGAAAGTTATACAGACATGTATGGAATATCTTTGTATTGTGTAGTGTGTAGGCTATGTTTGTGTGTGACATGGATTATATATCAAATAGCATAAGGCTGTGTACATGCATGCATTGAATACCATATATATGTATATATATATATATATATGTGTGTGTGTGTATATATATGTGTATGTATACATATATATGTGTGTATATATACATATATATATATATGCTATAGTACATGAGGTATAAGTGTGTGTGTGTTGTGGTACATTTCACTCTTGTTCTCTGTTTGCATTTATATTTCAAAACACAGATCAAATCTCTAGTGATATAGGAGGAAGAAAAACATATACATCAATGATTAGTCGTTAAGTTTAAGTAAGAGTTATGGGTATTCACTGTGGTACTGTTTCAATTTCTCTTTAAATTTAGAATATTACAAAATAAAATGAACTTGGAAAAGGGCAGCTTGGGAGTGCACTGCCCTGGGCAGCTAGAATTCTGAATGTCATCTACTGGCTCTGTATCATTGGGCAAATTGTCAAATCCATCAACATCTGACCTTCTGCAAAATGATAATAAGAAAAGCGTTATCAAAGTTCATGGTGTTCTTGTTAGGCAAAGTGAGAAACTATAAGAAAAACACCCACCCTGGGTTAGGAAATGCTCAATATTCATCAGATAAGCCTTTTCATTGTTGTCGCCATGCTCCCAGGACCTTTCTGGGTCACGAGATTTTAGGACATGATCTAGACTGCTCAGGGGCCATTCAGCTCTGAAACAGAGAAGAATTTTCAGTTTAGGGTGATGGGAGTGTTCTTTGAAAGCCTTCTTTGTGGAAAGGTGGGGTAACTGCTCTTCAACTTTACTTGAAATTGTAGCAGCTGTGACACTCCCACGGGATTTCCAGATCTATGGAAATATAGCAGCACTTTGGGAAGAAAAAGTTATGCATACAAGCCAAGAGTCCTTCTTTGGTAAGACTTTCTAGGTCATAAGTAACCAGTGATGTAGATTCTATGTCACCTTAAGACTGTTGGAAAACAAATGTTTCATTTGAGAGTTTGATGTGCACAGCAAACGAGGAGAGAGATGTGTTCTCGCCTCGGTGTACGCTACCTGGTCTGTGTATTTAATGTGTAAGTGAGGCAGAGTCATACTTTTGTCTCAAGTCATTATGCATTTGTTTGCTTGCTCAAGCATCCATCTGACGAGAGAATGCACGCTGAGCACCTGTCACGCGAGACGCCGCTGCGTGTTGCTTTCCAAGGTCTTGCTTGGCTTCTGTTCCCAGGCCTTTCTTCCTTAGCCCACATAAGAAACACCTAGGGAGAAATGAAACTACAATTTTATTTCCATCTTTCCGAGGTACTGGAAGCCTTTATGAAGGCTGGCCTGATCTGGTGAGCAGGTTCCCAGAGCCCAGCAGCAGTGTAACAGTTAAATTCACCCATTGTCAAGAGAACTTAACTTCCCCTGGAAGTGTGGAGGGTGTGCATGCTGCTCTGGAGTGAAACGCACAGAAAGCAGGTCTTACTTTGTGTTTTTCTTGTGCCAATGTGTGTGACTTACACACACACACTCCCACGCACACACTCAAGCTCCCACATGCTTGTGCACAAACACTGTGGTACTTTTAGATCTGATGACTGTTTGTTTGTCTATCTCTTTTCTTGAGAGAGAGAGAGAGAGAGAGAGAGAGAGAGAGAGAGATCATATGTATCTAACTGGCCTGGAACTTGCCATATCGACCAGGCTGGCTTCAAACTCACTGAGATCCATCTGTCTCTGCTTCTTAAGTGCGTGTCACCATGCCTGGCCTGATCTTTATTTGCAATTTCTTTTACAGTAAACATATTTTTTAAAATCTACTTGTACATGTTTCAATTGTGATAAACATGAACCTATGTTAAAATATAACAAAAAAATCAGTAGGACATTAGACTATTCTAAACTAATATGTCTGCAAGTTACATTTTCATGAGAACTTACTTTAGAAACAGAGGAAAGAGATTGTAACACACCAGGAAACTAGCTATTCCAGGGATTTCTGTGGCATGACTGAAGATACATTAGGATTCCCAAAGTCTCGGTAGCACCGAGGTGCAATGCATTGAATTTTAAATACTATCAACTGTACACTTTTTCTTTTCCTTACATCAATAAACAATAGTCCTGATTACTTAGCAGTGCTCAGAAGCTAACACCTGCTTGCTGAGCACTGATTAAACACTGTACTGAAATGAAAGTTAAAGGCGTGTTACCAATTGCTTGAGGCTTCAGTTAGTATTTCTGTGAAATGTTTGTTTAGATGTGCGGTGGAATGACCTTCTTGGTGCAGTGACAGGCAGGGGGATGAACCCTCAAAAGATCCAGCAAGAAAGGAAAAGACAAGGCAGAAGAAGTGTTTTAAAACTATCTCAGTGATTCTCTGACATTCGATGGGGGCTGTCTCTCTCTCCTCTTGAATGGAGGGATGCGTCAGGGATTCTGAATGAAATAAAATGTATCGTACAGTACCTTTGACCTTCAAGAATGGCTCAGATGACCTTCAAGGACGGGTCAGTTGAGACCATGTGGCTTTGGATTTGTCTCCTCACTCTGAGTCTTAGGAGAAGTTCTCCATCAGGTGAGAGGTGAGATGGAGCCCCTACAGCACTCTGCCTGGTCAGGAGCAGATGGCAGATGCAGGACTGAGCAATCTTGGCTGGCTCTCCAGGCCTGGGGAGATATTAAAATGCAACCATGTGAGAGACCTCAAGTGACAGCTACTTAGCCTAGCCTTCCCCAAATTCTGACCTCAAAACTGTGAGTAAAGTCAAAGAGTTGTGGTTTGAATTGTGGGATCATTTTTACACACCGCAACCGACTGGAACAATCACTGGCCTCTAGCATTTTAAGGTTAAGAGCAGAAGCAAAGGTTCCAAGAGTCACTGTCAGGAAAGGCTGCGATAGTTTGTATTGTCCTCCATTTGTGTTATCTCCTTCAGTAACCATAGTGATTTGCATTCTCACAGCTAAGGTAACTTGTTTCTCTAGATTTTTTGCCTCCCCTAGCCCAAACATTCACAGTAAAGGCCAACCAGGAGAGATGTATTATTATAACCTAACATACTTTAATTATGCACTCACTGGTTACCCCTAGCAATGGGCAACTGGGGACCAAAAAGGGAAATGTTCCAATCCCCTTCTACTGGATTCTTACTCAGCGGTGTGAATCTGAGCTCTCCTCAGTGTCCCTGGCTTGCTAATGTCTGTCTCTATGGTGCCAATAGCTGTTTTAATTCATCTACAAAGAGAACACTACATCTCAGTGCCCTCCTCGAGCCCGAAGCCTGAAACCTCTCAACTTTCCTGCTCTGAGGGTCTCTGAGATGGTGCCTCCCATCTCCCTCGCCAGAATTGGATTGTCCTTCATCCCTACACCCATCCTCTCCAAAGATGGAGGCCTGAAGCTCAGCACCAGCCCCATTCAGCAAGCCAGCAAGGGCCTGGTTTTCCCTTCACTCCCATGGCCTCCAGTGTGAGGAGTTTCTGTGTGGAATCAGGAGGGAAGCAGCAGCAGCAGTTGTGTTTTGCTCAAAGTCACTGTTGGACGTTGGGTCATTTTGCTCTTCTCTGACATCCCAGAACAAGATGCTTGTTTTTCTAAGATTCTCTGGGGCTGAGTAACCGATGACCAAGTGTGGTAGAGCAGAGGTGATCTGTGATTGGCCACGTGGTCTCAAAGTTTCATTCCTCCTTTTCTGTTTTAGATTTTGTTTCCACCTCCCTTCTATTGGTTCCCATGGGGGCAGGAAGAGGTTGTAGGTTGTAATGGCTTTCTGGGTAAATGAGTGGGTTTTTTTTCTTTCTTCATATATTGCCTCTATTATAGTGACTTACATTTCTCTGACTCATATCTAAAGCAAATTGGATACATGATTTGGGGAAATTTTCATAGGCCTATGGCAGGGAACTTCAGAAATTCAGTGGCTGCTAGAAGGGAGCTTCCCTCCCTCCCTTCCTCCCTCCTTCCTCCCTCCCCTTCCATCATCTTTTCCTTCCTTCCCTTTCTCATTCTTCTTTCCTACATTCTTTCTCTCTCTCCCCTTTTCTTCATTCTTGATGCAGGAGAGAAGTAATTGCTGATATTTTTTTTTCTTTTGTGGTTTTCTCCCCTAAAGGCAGCAGCAGTTACTGTATTCATCGGTTGAACCGACATTTCTTAAACACCTACTCTGTACTTCTCACATCCCTAACTATAGAAATGTATGAATGAACAACACAAACTCCTCTGTCTAATAGAGTTTGATTGAATCAGTGGCTGTTGAGTACTGCAGAGGAGGGGAGTGCACAGTGTGCACAGTACAGAAGAGACTGGCCAAGACTGGTCTGAATTTTAAGTCAGTCATAGCTTTCAGTAACAATGTTTAAGCAAAGATAGGAAGGAAATTGTGGCAGACAGAATGAGCCCTTTGAACTTTCCTATAGCCTAATCCTTGACATCTGGGAATATGTTTTCTTATGTACAAAAAAAGACATTGTGGGTGTCATTAGTGATCTTGAGAGTCTAGGGTAGTTTGCAGTTACTTAGAAAAGGCCAGTATAACTACAACACCTTCCTAAGAGGGCTAGAGTCAGAGCCAAGACAGCATCTGGAGACACTGTACCACTTGCTTAAAAACATAGAGGACGGACCCCTAGATGCCTAAATCAGCTAGACGTTAAAGACAACATGAGGCAGACTCACCCCTATATACTCTTCGAGGAACACTACCCTGTGAACAGCGTAAGTTTAGGACTTCTGACTTCAGAATTGTACGACTGTTTGTGTTATCTAAGACACTAAGCTTATGGTAATTTGCTACAGTAGCAACAGAAAACTGATACAGGAATACAAAAGCAAGAAGTATAAGAAACAGGGAAGCAGAAAATGCAGAAAAAGCACAATGCAGGCCAAGCCCTTGTTTAGCAGGGAGCACATAAGATGGGCAGAAGACAGGAAATGAGTTCAGGTGGCCATGGCTTAAGTGACTTGGTGACTTGGGTGGTGTGTGTAAGCATGGCAGGAAAGGAAGCTACTGAGAAGGAGGGAATGCGGACTGAGTCAGCCAGCCAGAACACCCTCCATCTCAAGCAGAAGACATTTGTTACATCAAAAGGATTCTATTCAGATTAACGTTAATTTTACATGCTATCAAATCTGTTAATTTTTTCATTTAAGGATTCTTCTCTTCTCATATGGTTAGAATGTCCTCTCATCATTTAAAATAAATAGTGCTCCCATCTCTGCCTTTTCTGTGGATTCCCTTGTGTGGAGCCAGGGCTGGGAGAGAATTGGGGCTGTCTAGCAAAATTTCTCTCAGCATTGTGCTGGCTCCACATGGAGGACACGTCAGCCTTGGATCCATGAACATTCTTCTGCTGTAGACAGTTGCTCTTCTGGTTATAAATGCTGGTGCTGGCTTCATGGCTTCCCTCATGCTTGTCACTATGCTCTTAGTTTACAGTGTAGATGGCTGTGGGTGCATTGAAGCTAAAGACACGGTCTTAGAGAAATAGAAACATCTAGTCCTGTGTCCGATTGAAATAGTTTTTGCAACAGGGTTTTCTTACACAATTGTTTATAGTTTGATTAGAGTTCCTTTCTTTCTCTCCCTCTCTTTCTATTCTTTCTTTCTTCCCCCTAAAGACACATTTATAACTCAGGCTGGTCTATAACTCACTGCAGTCTTCCTACCTCAACCTCTCCTGTGCTAGGATTACAAGTATGAGGGAACCACAGCCAGCTCAGGCTCTCCCCAAACCCCCATGTAGTTTATCTATGTGTGCACATGGAGACCAGAAGAGGACATCAGGTACCCTGGGCTGCCACTCTCTCTCTTATTCCCTTGGGCCAGTATTCCTCCCTGAATTTGGAGCTAGGTAGATAGATGGCAAAGTCCAGGATTCTCCTGTCTTTTCCCCTGCAGTGCTGGAGTTACATAGCCATGTGCAATTTTATTTATAGGTGTGTGTGTGTGAAACTCAGGTTCACAGGCTTGTGCAAAAAGTACTAACCTGCTAACCTACCTCTTTAGGCCCCTCCTGCTTTTATTTTAAGCATCCTTAAAGCCCTTTAGAATTCGGAGGGCTTAAGTAATAAATGCCTGCATAAAGGAACATTTCAAACTTAAGCCAAAGGCTAAATCAGTAAGATTAAAATAATATAGAACTTCAAAACTAATCATGAGAGTTTTCAACACTTTTCATATATTAGGAAGTTAGTTGTCCATTCAGCATCCTGAATAAATACTGCGGTATTTGTTATAAATGAATTATAATCTGTAGATTCACTAATTCAATGTTTATTCTTCACTCTTGTGACAAAGCAGATCCTGGCAGTCACAGACCTCTCATTCATTTTGAAATTGTGTCAGGAAAGAAGGAAGGAAGGAAGGAAGGAAGGAAGGAAGGAAGGAAGGAAGGAAGGAAGGAAGGAAGGAAGGACTTCTATATCTAGACAATGGGCAGCCAGTGCCCTCCAGATGGACACACAGGCCCTCTTGTCCATATGTTTTCCAGGCCAGCTCTGCCTACCTCCGAGTCCTCTGTTCTTTTTCTATGTCACACAGCCTCAGTGTTTGCCAGATAGGCCTGACCTAGTAATAGGATGACATCTCTTCTACAGTTTGTGACAAGAGTGTATAGTGCTAATTGCATTTAACTGGAAACACTTTTGGGTGAAAACATTTCTGTGAAACTGTTTTTATCTAAATTAGCAAATGTGATGAAATGTTCATAAAACTTCAAGGCTTGGGGAAATTCTCAAATAGCTTCTATAGCTGTGTAGAACAATTTCCTTTTGTCCAAATTCTCTCAAGACTGTGAAAGACTCAGTTTAGTTCTCTAGGCATATTCTCTCTCTTTTTTTCCTCTCTCTCTCTCCTCTCTCCCTCTCTTTCTCTGTGTATGCATATATATTCACATATAAACACATGTGTATTTGCACATACACACACACCATGGGAAGAGTAACTTCTCTGTTATAAATATTTAATCTGGCATGCCCAAACAACAGATTTGACTTGAAGATTAATAAAAGTATTATAACTCTCCATGTAAATTGTTCAGGAAGTCAATGTGCTAAATTCTTGTATCACCAGAGTGCACATAAAAGATGGAGTTACAGATTCTGCTTCAGTCTTATCTTCATTGTCGTAAAATAGCAGTGTAAAAGCATTGAAATACTTGTTCAACCACTCTGCCAGCAAGCATTTAGTGAATGCTCAAGTTCTAGGTCTGTGCTGTAGGCTACAGTTTTACCCTTGTCTGTTCAAATGCATTTTATTGTACAGATAATAGATAGTGCATTTTCTTCACCAAAACCCAGAACGTTACACATTGAAGATAAGCCTCCTTTGACTGCTTTGACTATCTTTATCCTCCACCAACACCTACAAAATATAGCAATGATTTCAAGTTTATAGTAACTTCTCAGATGCCCTACATAGAAAGGACAATAAAAGCAATATAGAAAACAGAAAACCACTCTACATGTTCTAGGCATAGGATTTACTATAGCTAGCTGAGATTTACGCATCCATTACACCATATGATGAACTGGAGGGAATAAAGGGCAAATGGCAGATGGACCTCTAAATGGTTTTATCACTTAGCACATGTAGTTGTATGCAGTCAAGATGGAACCTGACTGGTTGAGGCAGATTTTACTGAAGTAGCTTGGAATGTTGAAATTGTGATAGGTTCGTCTGGGTATGGCTCTTGAGCTAGAGACTGTGCAACACTAACTTATGCAGGTCTGGGAAGTCATCCATACCAAAGCAACAGTCTGTCTCCCTGCCTCTGAGGTGTTAGTGGCTAAGGCCATCATGTGAAGATGCACAACCTGGACCCTGTTACATTGTGGGGGTCCGCTGGGCTCATGATGCCTTTGGCTATGCAAAGCCAGCAAGATCACCATTCAGTAGTCCTGAGTCATCTCTTCTGTCAAGTCTTCTGCTCTACTCAGCAGAGAATGGAAAAATGACACAGAGAAGTCTTTTGAGTCATAGTGAAAACGGGGGCTGAGGGGAAAGTTCTGGAACTTTCAGCATACTGTATAATTTGTATTTCTTGAGTAGCTTACAGTCATCGCTGACTGCATCAAGTAATTAGTGGACATGTGTGCACCATCATTTAAGGGACTCTTTAATCTTTGCTTCACAAGTTCAACATTCTTGTTTTCTTTCCCTCTCGCTTTCTCTCTCTCTCTCTCTTCCTTCCTTCCTTCCTTCCTTCTTTCCTTCCCTCCCTCCCTCCCTCCCTTCTTCCTTCCTTCCTTCCTTCCTTCCTTCTTTCCTTCCCTCCCTCCCTCCCTCCCTCCCTTCTTTCTTTCTTTCTTTCTTTCTTTCTTTCTTTCTTTCTTTCTTTCTTTCTTTCTTTCTCTCTTCCTTCCTTCCTTCCTTCCTTCCTTCCTTCCTTCCTTCCTTCCTTCCTTCCTTCCTTCCCTCCCTCCCTTCTTTCTCTCTCTCTCTTTCTTTCTTTCCTTCCTTCCTTTCTTTCTTTCTTTCTTTCTTTCTTTCTTTCTTTCTTTCTTTCTTTCTTTCTTTCTTTCTTTCTCTCTTGTAGGCATAAATGTTTTGCAACCTACTTTTAATAAGGGTTCAACCATATGGGCTCAACCCGCCTCTAGCCCACTATCCACCAGAGGTAGTGGAAGAGAAATGTTATTAGGATGTTGGGGAAGTGGAACTACTGTTAGCAGTAGTTCTTTGGGGGTGAGCTCAAGCTTCTTTCTCAGTAGTTCCATCCCATAGCAGACACCAAATACGACTCAGCAGCTGACGACCAGTCCTCTAGGCAGGCAGGCACCACACAGGAACTGGCAGCTACAGTCATTTTGGCAGGCAGACACCGGGCATGAACAGGTAACTGTAGTTCAATCCTGAAGAAACCTCCAGGCTTGCCAACCGGCCATAGGTGAGGCCATGGAGGGGCAAGCTGCTGCAGGAAACTCACAAGCAATTCTTGGGCGAGTTTCTCTCAATGGCAGCATTACCACAATTTAAGCTCAACAATGTAAGATGAACCAATACGTGCATGTCATTAGTGAAGAATAGTGAGGTAGAGCAAACCAAATAAAAGCTCAGTGCTTGTCTCCCACTGTCTGTGGGGTTGTATGTAGCCTTCATCCCAGGTCCTTTCATGTGTCTGTTATAGCAGAACATTCTTTCACCTGTGTCTGCTTCTGAAAAACATTCTTTCCTGTGTCTGCTTTAGCAAGACATCCTTTCACCTGTGTGCCCCAGCACACCATCATCTGGCATAATTGACTTGTTTCCACTTCACTCTCTCCTTTTGGTCTTGTGCAGCATATGTAAGGGTGACAGAACTACTATTCGGTTTCATGATACCATGGAACTGTAGGTACTGATAGAAAGATTGTCAATGCAATAATACCCAAGATGTTTGCAGACCCATGCGAGCTATGCTTTTGGGTTTTCTTGATTGCCTATAAAATATAAATAAGGCAATTATTTGTCTTACTTTCCCTGGGAATTTCTCCATTTACAATTGTTCTGATGTAATTTATCATGTGTCCCAAGTGAATGATAAATTATTTAATTACCCTGCTCATAAAATATCTTCTCTTTCATTATCTAAGTATATCTCTATAGATTTTAAAATTCCTAATTAGTTTAACCTTTATTCTCTAGTATTTGGAGCAAGTTTTTCTGTTTTTTTTTTTTCTTCCTTAGTTTCTTCATGGCTTTTGATATAATACCTTGGACTGTCCATTGTCTCTCCCACACATCCTAATCTTGGATGATGACTTTGGTTAAAGTTTTGTCTTTGATGGTTAGCAGGCAAGCCCTTTAGGGTTTTACTCTCCTTAGTACCAAATTTATTTATTTATTTATTTATGGAAACAAAAAAAGAGAATCTCTGGTGGCCCATACCCACATAAGAACATTGGCACATTGTGGAAATTGGTAATGGCTAGAGAGAAACTCATGATATAGTGTTGACCAAAGGATAAAAAATGAAAACTATTCCTGTGTGTGGTAGGTATTATTCTTTTTTTTTTTGATTTTTAATATTTTTATGACATATTTTCCTCAATTACATTTCCAATGCTATCCCAAAAGTCCCCCATAGTGCCCCCCACTTCCCTACCCACCCATTCCCATTCTTTTGGCCCTGGCATTCCCCTATATTGGGGCATATAAAGTTTGCAAGTCCAATGGGCCTCTCTTTCCAGTGATGGCCGACTAGGCCATCTTTCGATACATATGCAGCTAGAGACAAGAGCTCCAGGGTTCTGGTTAGTACATCATGTTGTTCCAACAATAGGGTTGCAGATCCCTTTAGCTCCTTGGGTACTTTCTCTAGCTTCTCCATTGGGAGCCCTGTGATACATCCAATAGCTGACTGTGAACATCCACTCCTGTGTTTGCTAGGCCCCGGCATCGTCTCACAAGAGACAGCTATATTTGGGTCCTTTCAGCAAAATCTTGCTAGTGTATGCAATGGTGTCAGCGTTTAGAAGCTGATTATGGGACGGATCCCTGGATACAGCAGTCTCTAAATGGTCCATCCTTTCATCACAGCTACGAACTTTGTCTCTGTAACTCCTTCCCTGGGTGTTTTGTTCCCAATTCTAAGAAGGTGCACAGTGTCCACACTTTGGTCTTCATTCTTCTTGAGTTTCATGCCTTTATCAAATTGTATCTTATATCTTGGGTATCCTAAGTTTTGGGCTAATATCCACTTATCAATGAATACATATTGTATGAGTTCTTTTGTGATTGTGTTACTTCACTCAAGATGATGCCCTCCAGGTCCATCCATTTGGCTAGGAATTTCATAAATTCATTCTTTTTAATAGCTGAGTAGTACTCCATTGTGTAAATGTACCATAATTTCTGTATCCATTCCTCTGTTGAGGGACATCTGGGTTCTTTCCAGCTTCTGGCTATTATAAATAGGGCTGCTATGAACATAGTGGAGCATGTGTCCTTTTTACCGGTTGGGACATCTTCTGGATATATGCCCAGGAGAGGTATTGCTGGATCCTCCGGTAGTACTATGTCCAATTTTCTGAGGAACTGCCAGACTGATTTCCAGAGTGGTTGTACAAGCTTGCAATCCCACCAACAATGGAGGAGTGTTCCTCTTTCTCCACATCCTCGCCAGCATCTGCTGTCACCTGAATTTTTGATCTTAGCCATTCTGACTGGTGTGAGGTGGAATCTCAGGGTTGTTTTGATTTGCATTTCCCTGATGATTAAGGATGTTGAACATTTTTTCAGGTGTTTCTCTGCCATTCGGTATTCCTCAGGTGAGAATTCTTTGTTCAGTTCTGAGCCCCATTTTTTAATGGGGTTATTTGACTTTCTGGAGTCCACCTTCTTGAGTTCTTTATATATATTGGATATTAGTCCCTTATCTGATTTAGGATAGGTGAAGATCCTTTCCCAATCTGTTGGTGGTTTTTTTGTCTTATTGATGGTGTCTTTAGCCTTGCAGAAGCTTTGTAGTTTCATGAGGTCCCACTTGTCAATTCTCGATCTTACAGCACAAGCCATTACTGTTCTATTCAGGAATTTTTCCCCTGTGCCCATATCTTCAAGGCTTTTCCCCACTTTCTCCTTATAAGTTTCAGTGTCTCTGGTTTTATGTGAAGTTCCTTGATCCACTTAGACTTGACCTTAGTACAAGGAGATAGGAATGGATCGATTCGCATTCTTCTACATGTTAACAACCAGTTGTGCCAGCACCATTTGTTGAAAATGCTGTCTTTCTTCCACTGGATGTTTTTAGCTCCCTTGTCGAAGATCAAGTGACCATAGGTGTGTGGGTTCATTTCTGGGTCTTCAATTCTATTCCATTGGTCTATTTGTCTGTCACTATACCAGTACCATGCAGTTTTTATCACAATTGCTCTGTAGTAGAGCTTTAGGTCCGGCATGGTGATTCCACCAGAGGTTCTTTTATCCTTGAGAAGAGTTTTTGCTATCCTAGGTTTTTTGTGATTCCAGATGAATTTGCAGATTCCACTTTCTAATTCGTTGAAGAATTGATTTGGAATCTTGATGGGGATTGCATTGAATCTGTAGATTGCTTTTGGCAAGATAGCCATTTTTACAATGTTGATCCTGCCAATCCATGAGCATGGGAGATCTTTCCATCTTCTGAGATCTTCTATAATTTCTTTCTTCAGAGACTTGAAGTTTTTATTATACAGATCTTTCACTTCCTTAGTTAGAGTCACGCCAAGATATTTTATATTATTTGTGACTTGAGAAGGGTGTTGTTTCCCTAATTTCTTTCTCAGCCTGTTTATTCTTTGTGTAGAGAAAGGCCATTGATTTGTTTGAGTTAATTTTATATCCAGCTACTTCACCGAAGCTGTTTATCAGGCTTAGGAGTTCTCTGGTGGAATTTTTAGGGTCACTTATATATACTATCATATCATCTGCAAAAAGTGATATTTTGACTTCATCTTTTCCAATTTGTATCCCTTTGATCTCCTTTTGTTGTCGAATTGCTCTGGCTAGGACTTCAAGTACAATGTTGAATAGGTATGGAGAAAGTGGACAGCCTTGTCTAGTCCCTGATTTTAGAGGGATTGCTTCAAGCTTCTCACCATTTACTTTGATGTTGGCTACTGGTTTGCTGTAGATTGCTTTTATCATGTTTAGGTATGGGCCTTGAATTCCTGATCTTTCCAAGACTTTTATCATGAATGGGTGTTGGATCTTGTCAAATGCTTTTTCCGCATCTAAGGAGATGACCATGTGGTTTTTGTCTTTGAGTTTGTTTATATACTGGATTACGTTGATGGATTTCCGTATATTGAACCATCCCTGCATCCCTGGGATGAAACCTACTTGGTCAGGATGGATGATTGTTTTGATGTGTTCTTGGATTCGGTTAGCAAGAACTTTATTGAGGATTTTTGCATCAATATTCATAAGGGATATTGGTCTGAAGTTTTCTATCTTTGTTGGGTCTTTTTGTGGTTTAGGTATCAGAGTAATTGTGGCTTCATAGAATGAGTTGGGTAGAGTACCTTCTGTTTCTATTTTGTGGAATAGTTTGTGAAGAACTGGGATTAGATCTTCTTTGAAGGTCTGATAGAACTCTGCACTAAACCCATCTGGTCCTGGGCTTTTTTTAGTTGGGAGACTATTAATGACTGCTTCTATTTCTTTGGGGGATATAGGGCTGTTTAGATCTTGATTCAACTTTGGTACCTGGTATCTGTCTAGGAACTTCTCCATTTCATCCAGGTTCTCCAGTTTTGTTGAGTATAGCCTTTGGTAGAAGGATCTGATGGTGTTTTGGATGTCTTCAGGATCTGTTGTTATGTCTCCTTTTTCATTTCTGATTTTGTTAATTAGGATGCTTTCCCTGTGCCCTCTAGTGAGTCTGGCTAAGGGTTTATCTATCTTGTTGATTTTCTCAAAGAACCAGCTCCTTGATTGGTTGATTCTTTGAATAGTTTTTCTTGTTTCCACTTGGTTGATTTCACCCCTGAGTTTGATTATTTCCTGCCTTCTACTCCTCTTGGGTGAATTTGCTTCCTTTTGTTCTAGTGCTTTTAGGTGTGTTGTCAAGCTGCTAATGTGTGCTCTCTCTAGTTTCCTTTTGGAGGCACTCAGAGCTATGAGTTTTCCTCTTAGAAATGCTTTCATTGCGTCCCATAAGTTTGGGTATGTTGTGGCTTCATTTTCATTGAACTCTAAAAAGTCCTTAATTTCTTTCTTTATTCCTTCCTTGACCAAGGTATCATTGAGAAGAGTGTTGTTCAGTTTCCACGTGAAGGTTGGCTTTCTATTATTTATTTTGTTATTGAAGATCAGCCTTAGTCCATGGTGATCTGATAGGATGCATGGGACAATTTCAATATTTTTATATCTGTTGAGGCCTGCTTTGTGACCAATTATGTGGTCAATTTTGGAGAAGGTACCATGAGGTGCTGAGAAGAAGGTATATCCTTTTGTTTTAGGATAGAATGTTCTGTAGATATCTGCCAGATCCATTTGATTCATAATTTCTCTTAGTTTCACTGTGTCCCTGTTTAGTTTCTGTTTCCATGATCTGTCCATTGGTGAAAGTGGTGTGTTGAAGTCTCCCACTATTATTGTATGAGCTGCAATGTGTGCTTTGAGATTTACTAAAGTTTCTTTAATGAATGTGGCTGCCTTTGTATTTGGAGCATAGATATTCAGGATTGATAGTTCCTCTTGGAGGATTTTACCTTTGATGAGTATGAAGTGTCCCTCCCTGTCTTTTTTAATGACTTTGGGTTGGAAGTCAATCTTATCAGATATTAGAATGGCTACTCCAGCTTGTTTCTTCATGCCATTTGCTTGGAAAACTGTTTTCCAGCCTTTCATTCTGAGGTAGTGTCTATCCTTTTCTCTGAGATGAGTTTCCTGTAAGCAGCAAAATGTTGGGTCTTGTTTGTGTAGCCAGTTTGTTAGTCTATGTCTTTTTATCGGGGAGTTGAGTCCATTGATATTAAGAGATATTAAGGAAAAGTAATTGTTGTTTCCTGTTATTTTTGTTGTTAAAGTTGGCATTTTGTTCTTGTGGCTGTCTTCTTTTAGGTTTGTTGAGGGATTACCTTCTTGTTGTTTCTAGGGCGTGGTTCCTGTCCTTGTATTGGTTTTTTTCTGTTATTATCCTTTGAAGGGCTGGATTCGTGGAGAGATAATGTGTGAATTTGGTTTTGTCGTGGAATACTTTGGTTTCTCCATCTATGTTAATTGAGAGTTTGGCTGGGTATAGTAGCCTGGGCTGGAATTTGTGTTCTTTTAGTGTCTGTATAACATCCGTCCAGGATCTTCTGGCTTTCATAGTCTCTGGTGAAAAATCTGGTGTAATTCTGATAGGCTTGCCTTTATATGTTACTTGGCCTTTTTCTCTTACTGCTTTTAGTATTCTATCTTTATTTAGAGCATTTGTTGTTCTGATTATAATGTGTCGGGAGGTATTTCTTTTCTGGTCCAGTCTATTTGGAGTTCTGTAGGCTTCTTGTATGTTCATGGGCATCTCTTTCTTTAGATTTGGGAAGTTTTCTTCTATAATTTTGTTGAAGATGTTTGCTGGTCCTTTGAGTTGAAAATCTTCATTCTCATCCACTCCTATTATCCGTAGGTTTGGTCTTCTCATTGTGTCCTGTATTTCTTGGATGTTTTGAGTTAGGATCTTTTTGCATTTTACATTTTCCTTGATTGTTGTGCCGATGTTCTCTATGGAATCTTCTGCACCTGAGATTCTCTCTTCCATCTCTTGTATTCTGTTGCTGATGCTCGTATCTATGGTTCCAGATTTCTTTCCTAGGGTTTCTATCTCCAGTGTTGCCTCCTTTTGGGTTTTCTTTATTGTGTCTACTTCCCTTTTTAGGTCTAGTATGGTTTTGTTCATTTCCATCATCTGTTTGGATGTGTTTTCCTGTTTTTCTGTAAGGACTTCTACCTGTTTGATTATGTTATCCTGTTTTTCTTTAAGGATTTGTAACTCTTTAGCATTGTTCTCCTGCAATTCTTTAAGGGATTTTTGTGCTTCCTCTTTATTGTCTTCTGCCTGTTTAGCAGTGTTCTCCTGTATTTCTTTAAGTGTGTTATTAAAGTCCTTCTTGAAGTCCTCTATCATCATCAGGAGATATGCTTTTAAATTCGTGTCTAGCTTTTCCGGTGTGTTGGGGTGCCCTGGACTGGGCGAAGTGGGGGTGCTGGGTTCTGATGATGGTGAGTGGTCTTGGTTTCTGTTAGTAAGATTATTACGTTTACCTTTCGCCATCTGGTAATCTCTGGGGTTAGTTGTTATCGTTGTCACTGTTTAAAGATTGGAGCAGAAGCTGTGTTCCACTCACCAGCAGTCTCTAAATCCTGCGGCGGGGGTCGTGGGTAGCTGGCGGTACCCCGGTGCTGGTCCAGCTGGAAGAGGCCTGTGGTCCTACTCAGGCCGGTTTTCTGCTTCCCTAACTAATGTCTCTGGTCCTGCGTGCAATTGGATTGGAGCAGAAGCTGTGTTCCACTCTCCAGAAGTCTTAAGATCCTGTGGTGGGTGTTGTGGGTAGCTGGTGAGTGTCAGCAGACCCTGCGCCCCAGCTGCCCCGGTGCTTTTCTGACCGGATGAGGCTTGTGGCCCTATGTAGGCCGGATTTCTCTCTCCCCAACCAGAGCTGTCTCAGGTCCCGCGTGATTGGACTGGAGCAGAAGCTGTGTTCCACTCACCAGCAGTCCCAAAATCCTGCGGCGGGGGTCGTGGGTAGCTGGCGGGTGTCAGGCAACCCTGCGCTCCTGCTACCCAGGCGCTGATCCGGTCGGATGAGGCCTGTGGCCCTACTCAGGCCGGTTTCTGCTTCCCTAACTAATGCAGTCTCAGGTCCCGCGCAATTGGATTGGAGCAGAAGCTGTGTTCCACTCACCAGCAGTCCCAAAATCCTGTGGCGGGGGTCGTGGGTAGCTGGCGGGTGTCAGGCAACCCTGCGCTCCTGCTACCCAGGCGCTGATCCGGCCGGATGAGGCCTGTGGCCCTACTCAGGCAGGTTTCTGCTTCCCTAACTAATGCAGTCTCAGGTCCCGCGCAATTGGATTGGAGCAGAAGCTGTGCTCCACTCACCAGAAGTCTTAAGATCCTGTGGCGGGTGTTGTGGGTAGCTGGCGAGTGTCAGCCGACCCTGCGCCCCAGCTGCCCCGGTGCTTTTCTCGGTAGGTATTATTCTTAACAGCAGTGACAGGAGGTGCCACCATTGGAATTGAGAATGGTTCTTGTCACTACAGGAGATCATGAAACAAGAACATGTGTTCTTACTTGTATTTTGTAGTGCACAGGAAACTATCATATCTTACACTAAAATTATAAACATTGCAAAATGAAAATGAGGGTGTGAGCTCTCCTTTGCTTTAAGTAGTGTGTCCAGAAAGTTTTAGAATGGTTCCAGCAACTTGTTAGCAGAGGAATTTTATATAACAAATCCCTCTTCCTTTCCTCATTTATACATGGAAATAAACTCTGAGAGACACATTCCCCTGTTTCCTTATAGAGCAACCACAATCAAGGGGTTCGTTGGAGAACCCAAGAAAATTTGGGAGCTCATGAATCCCTGGAATCAACGACTAGATCTCTGTTCAGCTGATATTCCCTTTGTATATCCCAAACATAGATTACATTGTCTGATCTAGACAGAAAACAGTCCTTGTGCACTGCAGAGTTGCATTAATATTAATAGTTCTAACTTGACCCAAGTGTGTATTCCCATGACATTTCCTGTCTCATCTAAGGCAGCCAGCATAATGTGGGAGGAAAATGAGTTTTCAAGTCAGAATCACCTGGTCTGTCTGTATCTTTAATCCCTATTTGATGCGGTCTATGTGTCTGGGTAATATTTTTTAATCCTCTATCTCTATGATTCCATTTTCTTAAATATCCACAGCTTTTCATTGGTTATTGGAAACACTTAAGAAGTCTTTTCTCCCTGTGACGCCTGGTTTCTAAAACACCCTTGGATTGACAGGCAGATGGGTGGTTCTAGTGTCTGGGAATACAGAGATTGGCCTGTGACTTGGTTTTCTGTGAACTCTCTATGAATGCAGGGCCATACTCGTCCAGAGGGGGTCAGTCTTCCGTCCCAGAGCCAGGTGGAGAATGGCGACCAGCAGGCAGAGCAATCCATGGCTGCTTTTGTTTTGGTTTCTCCAGCATGGTGCTGCCATCCTAAGGGTGTGACCTTGATCTGCCATGGGTGTCTGTCTGCTGTTGAGGTAATATTCTTAATGGTTTGGGTTCCTGTCAGTGCTGTGGGGATTCTTGGCTGGGCCTGGCTGAAGTTCTTCAGGACATGTAGTGATATCCCAAGGGTGGCTTTCTGTCTCTGCATTTCCTATCAAACGTGCTTGCTCTTGAGGTTGTGGTACCTACTGAAGACAAAGAGTCTCTGGTCCCATTCTCTTGAGTTATTCTTTTGTATGATTCTTATCTTTTCCTCCCGCCTTCTCTTGTTCAGTGATATTCTGACTTAGGCCAGAGTGTCCTAGCCCTGGATTTTCAGGAATAGAGGCTATATACTCTGTCTTTCCTATTTGGAAACCTTTCTCCAGGTGGAAAGGGACCAGTGGAACTGGCTTGATGGTTTTGTGTAGTTCAGAGGCACTGATCACATAACTGCCCATGGAACACAGTTCAGTTCCTGGGGGTGGTGGGTGGTGGGTGGTGGGTGGTGGGTGGTGGGTGGTGGGTGGTGGGTGGTGGGTGGGGGTGGGGATAGGGCTTTCTACACCTCCTCTAAAGCTGAGACAGCTTCATAATGAAGACAAGAAAAAGCAAAACCATGTAAATAAAATCCCTCTGCCTCATTAGTCTCCACCACTGGAGCTGCAGTGTTGTGTGTATTCTACAACAGAGATGACAGCGAGTGCATTATTTTATATCCCAGTATGGAAAATATAGAAACAAACAAGCAAACTATTAAGAAAAATTGACAAAACAACAACAGCAATACCCCCTGCCCTCCCCAATCCTTCAACCTCAAACACCCCAAAATGAAAAACCAGACCTTTCCCAGTTAAGTTGCAAAGTTTCATTTATCAACTATTTTA
Source organism: Mus caroli (assembly GCF_978045245.1). NCBI lineage: Eukaryota > Metazoa > Chordata > Mammalia > Rodentia > Muridae > Mus > Mus caroli. The sequence continues at coordinate 95,948,867 of NW_028227261.1, forward strand.
ATTTCCAGGAAGTTAAAGACTGAAAACAACAGGGAATCCAAACCAGAAAAGCAAACCTGAGCTTTGGAGTTGATGACTTTCCCATCAGTGGATTTAAAGTGCGGCTTTCCTTCAGTTTGTGAGTAGGAGACTGAGCAGACCAGATGCCTCCTGCAGACGCAGAGGGGGGTTGAAAGGTCTGGGAGTAAGGAGGCAGGAGGGGAGTAATGAGGCTTTCCTTGGTCTGCATTAAATCCAAGCATGCTAAATGAGAGAGAGAGAGAGAGAGAGAGAGAGAGAGAGAGAGAGAGACCCTCTGGAAGTCTTTGTTTCAGTCTTTGAATATGTACATATATTTCTCCCTTCTTTCCATCTGGATTTTGTTAAAAAAAAAAAAATAGCAAAAACCCCTCAGGTCAAGCCAGCTTGAACAGTGGAGCTACCTTCTCCAGGATGACATCATGTCTCCGCTGTTTTTCTTTGTAAAGCTGAGTTTCAGATGGTGAAGTCACACCCTCCTCCCTCTGATTGCTTTCTGCTCTCACAAGCCCAACCTGATGGAGTTTCTTTGTTTTTATGACTGAACCGCAGCGCCAGACACAGCGTTACTAACTTGACACTGGGAAAACACAGTTCAGGATAAGAATTCAAACCTATGATTCTGAACTTTGAAGAGATCTGGGCCCATTTCTTTACCCATTTCTCTCTCTCTTTCTTTCTTTCTTTCTTTCTTTCTTTCTTTCTTTCTTTCTTTCTTTCTTTCTTTCTTTCTTTCTTTCTTTCTTTCTTTCTCAAGACAGGGTTTCTCTGAGTAACCCTGGCTGACCTGGAACTCACGAACTCAGAAATCCGCCTGCCTCTGCCTCCCAAGTGCTGGGATTAAAGGCGTACACCACCACTGCCAGGCACATGCTTGCTCTTTTTACTCGAAGTTATAGAAAGGTTCCATGACTACTTGGCTATATATAATTACTTTCAGATCTTATGGCAAAACCAATCCCATTGTTATCAAAATTTAGCTTGAAAGTTTTAAGAAATGGGGCTGGGGACATGGCTCCCTCAGGCTTGGATTTCCTGATGCTCCTGTGAAAACTTGGGCGTGGCACTCCCTTGTAATCCCAGTGCTGGGGAGATGGCCCCCCCCCCACCCCCCCCCCACCCCCCCCCACCCCCCCCCGTGGTTAATGGTCAACCAGTCCTGCTTAACTGCTGAGTCTAGGCTGAGAGATCTCCACAGCTGTGCATGATGTAGTTAGTCTGCTCCACCCACCTTCTGCCTGGGGGCAGACAGAACCTGCTGAAATGGGAAGCGGAGAGTCGTCCCTTCCTTACGTTGTTTCCATCAGACATTTTGTTACAACAATAACAAAGTAACTAGTGCACCATCTTTTATTCCCGCAGGCCCTGTGAAACCCAGCCGCTCCTCTCTCTTCCTCTGTCTTTCGACTTTTGCCATTCTTCTGGTGTGAATTTGTATCTCACCATTTATTCAATTTCATTTTCCTATGTGTATTGGCTACATATGTGCACAGAATCACACCCCAACATATATATTTATATATACTTTAAAGAAATAAATTATCTTTTTTGTAAAAAAAAAAAATTGAGTTGCACTGCTGCCTTCGTCAAAAATCAAGACCTTGCCTTTGAGCTATTGCTGTACTCTATGTCTGTTGGTGTGGCTGTCGTTTTTGCAGTACTCTACCATGTTGCCATACTTTGATACGAGAGTCAGTATAGTATCAGGGTGTTGTAACTTTCCAGGGTTATGGTTCTCCAAGTGTTTCTTAGTTATGTCAGACCACTACTGAACTTTCGGGTTTCTCTTAATCAAGCCCGCTGAGAGTTTTGAATGACACTATGCTGACCCAATATGGAGTGGACAGAGCAACTAGCAACAATGAACCCTCCAATTCATAAATGTGTGATGTCACTATCAATCTAGATATTCTTTCATTTAATTCAGTAATATTTTATAATGTGTGTGTGTCTGTATGTGCATGCGCACATGTGTGTATGTGGTGTAAATGTTTGTGTTCACCTGTGCATATATGCAGAAGCCAAATATTAGCATCCCATATATGCATATATGGAGGCCTAAGACTGATGTTGAATGTCTTCAGTTCCTTCTTGCTCTCCTCCTTATCTTTTGAGAGACATGGTCTAGCTCCAAACCTAGAGTTAAGGTGGTGGCTAGGTTGGCTGGCCACTGAACTCCAAGTGTGGTGGTTTGAATATGCTTGGCCCAGGGAATGGCACTATTAGGAGGTTTGGCCTTGTTGGAGTAACGGTGGCCTTGTTTAAATAAGTGTGAGACTCTTCTCCCAGCTGCCTGGAAAAGCCTGCTCCTGGTTTCCTCTGGATGAAGCTCTTCCAGCGCCATGTCTTCCTGGACACTGCCCTGCTTCTTGCCACAATAATAACAGACTGAACCTCTGAACCTGTAAGCCAGCCCCAGTTAAATGCTGTCCTTTGTAAGAGTTACCTTGGTCATGGTGTCTCTTCACAGCCATGGAAACCCTAACTAAGACACTAGGTATCCTCTTGTCTCCACTCTTTAGCACTAGATGTACACCATCATGCTTGCTGGGAGTCTGAACTCAGAATGCCATACTTGTTCAGCAAAAATTTCAACCACTGAGCCATCAGCCCAGCCCCACCATATTTCCAAACTTTTGTTTAAGTTGCCGTATCTAATTTAGACCCAGGTTTAACAAGTTTTAATGCTCTTCTGAATTATGCTTTTTAAGATACATTTTTTTAGACATTGCTGTTAGTGTTCAGAAATGATCCTGATTTTTTTCTGTTGATCGCATATTCAACAACTTTATCAAAAGCCTTGCTATCATTTGCTCATACTGTTTTTTTGCTTGCTTGTTTTTTGTTTTGTTTGTTTGGAGAGGTATTTCTATACACAGAACCATGTCCAAAAGAGTATACCATCTGTTTTACCAATGTTTATAACACCCTTGGGGACTTCTGGCTGAATGGTCAGTAGCTAGGAATTGATTTGCTTACAGGTTTAAGTCTGCTGAGTTGTAGTACTGTGTGCTAGGTACTCATATCAGGTTGAGATAATTGCTACCATGCCTAACACCACAAGAATTTCTTACTGTTGTTGTTCATGAAAGAATATTAAATTTTATGAAATCATTTTTTATAATGATTTTCTAATGATAAGGTTTTTTTTTTCTAGTTCTTCAAATGTGGTGGATTCAAATTGATTTTAAAACGTGAAGCCAACTTCACATTTCTTGAGTAATTCTTGGTCATGATATATTATCCTTTACATGTTGTGCTAGATTCAATATAGAACATTTTCCTCAGAGGTTTTACATCTGTGTTGATGATGGATATTGATAGGACTATGATTTTTCCTTTAATGACTTATATTTTGGTGTCAGGGTTATGGGCCTAAAAGAACAAGCAGCACACTGTAAACCTTTGTTCTGTTTTCTGGATGAGTTGGTGTAGGGCTGGCATTATTTCTCTTGTCACCTCCTCCTCTTCCCTCCCCTTCCTTCCCTGACAAGATCTCTTTATGGTGCCCTATAGGCTAGTCTCAAACTCTTGATCTTCCTGCTTCAGCGTTTTGGATCCTGGAATAACAGTCATGTATTGCTCTGCCGGACTGTGTCACTTTTTGTGAAATGCTTGGTAGAGATTTCTTGTGTGCATCTTGTTTGGTGGTTGTCAACTACAGATACTATCTTAGCATTCTTCTGCTCAGTCTTTTGAGTTAGTTTTTTTTTTTTTTCCCTCTGTGTTTGAATTTCTGTTTTTGCTGATCTGTCTTTGAATTCCTTTGCTATCTGAGTAAGCCAGCCACTGAAACATCTAAAATGTAATAGAGGTGCTGGGGAGATGGCTCAGTGGTTAAGAGTGCTGGCTGCTCTTCTGGAGGACTTAGGTTTGATTCCTAGCACCCATGTTGCTCACAACCATGTGTAATTCTGGTTCCAGGAGATCCAACACCCTTTTCTGGTCTCTGCACGCACTGTATGTACATGTGGTACACAGATATTATGTGAAGGCAAAACACTTATACACAGAAAGTAAAAACAACAAAGTGTAAAAATATAAATATAGAATATTTTATTATTTATTTTTAATTTACTACATATATTTATGTTGTAATATGTTATATATAATATATATATGTATATATATTCACATATATTGTAGGGAATTAACAAGCTAATTAACATGTGTATCAGTTCATACACTTGGAAGCCTGTTCTACTGAGGTGAGTGTGTTTTTCCCTCTGGGAAATTTCCCCATCTTTTGCCCATGGGTCTCTTTCATCCTAGCTTTTATAAAACATCTCTACTGGCAATTGTGCAGTGTTTTGGTCATATGTAGCTTTCCCTCTGTTGGTAGCTTCCTTTGAACAATAGTCATGGTTTCCTTTTTCTTTCCAGGAATTGTAAGATTTTTACTCCTTTTGAGAGTGGCAGACCCTGGAGTCAACTTTACTCTGCCCAGCAAGGATCCTATCCTATTTTCTTATCAGACATCTCGAGTCTGGTGGAGAGTCGTTTGATCCAATTAATTCTACAGCGTTTGGGTTGACTTGTAGCTTAAGTTGGTTTAGGTTGCATTTGTTTCAAGAGTTCTTAAGGGTGCAGCTTACCTTGGTAGTAACAGGGCCTTGCTTCCAGTGGATTTGGGGTTCTCTGTTTGCATTCTAATCTTGTCCCTGGCTTTCCAGACCTGTCTGTCAAACATGGATGGTCCAGGAAGGACCATGGCTACCTTACTGGGTTCTAAGATTCAATTCCACTGGACCAACTCATGTGACTGCTAGAATTAACCTCCTTCTGCTGCCAGAAAGTTCTTCCAGGGGGACCCCAGTCTGTGTTCTCTGTCTATTCAGGAAGGGCTTGCTACAGTCTTTCCTGTGTCTTCGCACCTCTTAAATATGCTTTCACATACAACCTTTCAGTGAATTCTGATTCACAAATTCTGTATCCAAGTCTGAAGTAAAACTACAATAAAACTGTGAAAAAAAAATTTATGTAGTATCTCAAAGTGACGTTTTTATCACACTTTTTAGTACAGTTTTGCACTAGGGTATTTGCATATAAGAAGCAATGCATTTTAATATAGCAGAGCAGAAAGTTAAGAAGCAAAGGCTTATTTGTAATAAAGATTTTTTTTTTTAAATTCTGCAGGGCAATGTTTTTATGTAATATTAGAGCAGTAAATTGCCCACTTGTGAAGAAGGGGTGGAGCAGGGGCGGGGCGGGGGCGGGGCAGGGATGGAGCAGGGGTGGGGCAGGGGCGGGGGCAGGGGCGGGGCAGGGCAGGGAGTAGTTTCTTTCCTTACCCATGGCTTCAAAGACAGCCAAGTCCTCAAGGAAAAAAAAAATGATTTAAAAAATAAAGGTGAGCAGATTTTGCTCACAGCTTTATTAAAGTATTTCTAAACAGAACAATAAGAAAAAGTAAATGAAATAGAATAAGCCCTTTATCTTCAAAATTATTACAAATAAACTCAAATAACCCCAAAGTGGGTTAATGTATTTACAAAACAGAGACCCACAGGTGTCACCACTCTTAACGTCTGAAGAGCTTATGAGTCTTCAAGAAAAAGTCAGGCGTGCAAATGTTTTAAGATGTAATTCACAAATGGTTTATACATATATAAAATATTTATATTGCAGACTATCAAAAATCTGAAATGGTTTGTGGTGAAGGTGGGAGAAACCTCATTGATATTCCAGTAAGTGCTTTCTAATCGTATATGCATAAGTAACGCTCATGTTGGGAAATGTTTGGTACAGTCTTCCATCATGTTGACTAGTGACCCTGTGTGTGTGAGTGTGTGAGTGTGTGGGTGTGTGGGTGTGTGGGTGTGTGCTGTAAGGGGTGAATGTATGGCCTCACACAGGCTAGGTTAGCATGAAGCTACACTCCAGGCCAGAATTTTAAATTCCCACCTTGGTTCTCCAACGACTCATAGGTTTCGCTGAGAAATTCAATCATAGTCTAGTGAAGAGTCTCTTGGATGCAGCTTGTTTTTATTGACACTTTTAACTTTTTGTCTTTTTGACTTTGGCTATTGATAGTGAAGTTATGATGTGTCTGGGTGATGACACTTTTAAATTGAACTTTTTGAACTTCATGGAGCTAAATATCCGCCTATCTCCCAACGTTTGTATTTCTATTTTGTATTCTTTTATTTGGTGGATCCTTCTGAAAATCTAGAGACATTGGTAAAACATCTGGAGTTTCACTGTTGCTGCTGTCCACCACAGCATCAGCAAGGACAACCTCCCAAGTCCCTGAACCTCGCAATGCCTGAGTGACACTGCTTTCCTAAAGCCCCCACCAAGCCTCATGTGCGCTAGGCTGCGGGCAAGGCGGTAGAGCCTGACTCCCCCCTTTCCTAGATTTCACTTTGGGTATGAGTGATGCTCCCCGCCTCTGTTTCTTTGCAGTAGCTCCATTGTCTTTCTTACCATCCTATGAATTCTCAGGTGCGAGTTGAGGAGCCATGATGAAGTTAGACTTGCTTATTCCGATTTTATCCTGTCGTAGATTTAACCCACTTAGGGACTAGTCTCACCACACAATTTTCAGTTGAGCTGTTTTTCCCCCTCCACTCACATAGTGAATGTCAACAAATAGACACTTAGTTTTTTGTCCCGCTCATCTGTCCTGTACAGAGATCAAGGGCATCCAACAGTGCATGCCTCGGGAGGGGGCACGCTGGGAATGAAGGGTGCTGCCCCATGCTCTACCTCCCGCGTCTCTCACTTTGCTCAGAGCTGGCTGTCTCTCTGCTCAACTGTACTTTGAATGCATCTTTGGCCTCAGCTAAGTCGTTGTGCTCATCATGGCTCTCCTTTTCTTTCTCCCTATGGTAAATAAGTTGGTGTCTCTCCTTATATCCCAAGGACATGGTGGAGCCCAGCTGACTGACGAAAGTGAAACAGAGGCCGAGAAGCCTCCAAATAGGCATAAGGAAAGTCTTAAGAGCTGACCCACGAGTCTGCCTCAGAGGTAAACACTTCAGTTAGACAGAGAACTGACCTTCTGACTTCCGCCCCTCGGGGAATATTAGTTTTACCGTCTCTGCTAAAATGATGGCAACCAGGCTGGGAACCTCAGCTAGCTTATTTATTCAATGTGACAGCCCCTCCTCCACACACTGGACCAACCCTGTGCTTACCACCTTTCCAAACTCAGTAGGTCTTGAATACTCTAAAAAACAAATCAAATCAAAACACTCAAATATCATCAAAGAAGCAGACCTGGGTGGATAGGCATTAACAAAATAATAGATTAAAAAAATCCCCAGTTACCTTTGTTTCTCTCTCTCTCTCCAAAAAGAAAACTCGAAATACTTTCAAGATGGGCATCACCTTTAAAAATTGGAACTGCCCATTGTAGCTTTTAAAACATGTTAAATTATCTCACTGACGCTCAGTTACACACACACACACACACACACACACACACACACACACACACACACACACACACACACTGCAGTTCCAACTGCTTGTGTGGTGGAGGGAAAAATAAATTCCAAATTAAAAATGAGCCTGTTGCTTACAGCTGTCTCCTGTTAGAAGACTGATTGCTCAGTGGGAAGTGGACGCTCACAAATCGTCTGCTTTTGGAGGTAACTGATAATGGAGTTTTAATACCCTAAGAAAAATAAAAGCTTGGTCCTCAGCGTTCGACCCAAACCCGCCATTGCTTGAGTTAAGTAGCTAGGCCTGTGGTGCAGTAATTACCCCGTGGGGGCCTCGGGGAAAGGAAAGTGCATTCCAGACACCTAATCATTTACAATTGAGTCTAATGAGCTAGTAATTTACAGCTTGGGGGTGGAAGTAAGGAAAGGTCCCTGCCAGGAACTGGGCAGCCTCTTAAAATCCCGGGGTTTAATGAAGGCATCGGAGGGTGAATTCATACAGCTGAACTTGTGTAATTCCATCTGCGCGGTGCTCGGACAAGAAGTAAATGGCAGGGCACTTGGGACCTACATCTGGAAACAACATGTTTCAAAGGATTTTATAAATCCTGCAGTAAAAGGAGAAAAAAAAGAAGAAGAAGAAGAAGAAGGGAGAAAAAAAATGAGGTAGAGAGGTCTAATTATGGGGGGATGGGAAAGTTCCACAAAGGGCCATTGCAGGCTCTTTTTAACTTGAAGAAATAACATTTTCTCATGTCAAGGTCAGACATTGATTATAATTGCTAAAGCATGCTTCTTGCCAGGCTCCTATGAAAGCAGCAGGTACTTGAATCCTCCTTTCTGGACTGGAGCCGGGCGAGGAGCAGAGAGGAAACAGTTCGCACTGGATGCATGCCAATGCCCCTCCCCCCTCACGTCTTTAGTTTGTTAATATATCAGGTTCTGTTCACTATTTCTTCTTAGCTACAACTAGCGTGTGACAGAGTTAGCTCTAAACAGATAAAGGAATGGGTAGTGGGGGCAAAAACTATTTGCTGGACAATCTCATCCTTATGTTGTGCTGATGACTGGTGTGTGTGTGTGTGTGTGTACATTTCTCGTCACTTAGCAGGGGTGTTCTTTGAATGTTCTTTGTATTTACTTCTTTACCTTTTAGTTTTGGCAGTGCTGGGGTTTGAACTCGGGGCCTGGTGTATTCTAGGGAAGTGCTCCTCCAGTGAGCTTGATCCCATTGATCCCATCGATCCCATCGGTGTTCCTCTGATCTTCCTTTGGTGTTAATCCTGTTCCATGTCCCCGGCACATGCTCCACGCTTTCCAAATTCTTCAAAAACATTTTCTCTTTTTCGTCGTGTTTCTTCACTCGTTCCTCTGCTAGTGTCTCTGCGAGTTGGTGGGAAATGAGTTTAGGTCAAATAGGAGAGTGGGGGAAGAGAAAGCCTTGGAGAAGTCTAAGTTCACGCTACCGCTCAGTTCTTTCTCCTCCTCCTCCTGCTGTAGCATTTCAGAAGGAAAGACTGAATGTGGTGTTCGCAAGGACAATTAGACTGATCCAAAAACAAGTTGTGTCTCTTCTGAATATTATATTCACAGTCTTATTCATAATTAAAGGACCAGATAACAGTGTTTAGCATTTCTAGTGTGCTATGTGGTTTATGTATATTATTGTAGACAATAGGGTCTCACTACTAGGTCTGAATGGTCTGAAATTCACCATATAGACCAGGCTGGCCTTGAACCCACAGAGATCTACTTCTGCCTGCAGCCCCATACCCAGTTCTTTTATCTGATTCTTGTAGGAGCCCAGTGAAACAAACTTTGCCTTCATCACACTTTTCAGATGAGAAATTCTGGCTATTATAAATAAGGCTGCTATGAACATAGGGGAGCATGTGTCCTTATTACAAGTTGGAACATCTTCTGGGTATATGCCCAGGAGAGGTATAGCCTGATCTTCTGGTAGTACTATGTCCAGTTTTCTGAGGAACCGCCAGACTGATTTCCAGAGTGGTTGTATCAGCTTGCAATCCCACCAACAATGGAGGAGTGTTCCTCTTTCCACAACCTTGCCAGCATCTTGGTTTGTGGAATTAAGAGGGCAAGTTCTGTAGGATGGCAAAGGGAGAGTTCAACCTCAACTCTTAACTCCAGAACTCAGGCTTAACTCCTCTAACGCAGTAACAGAGTTTCATACAGTTGAGTGTCATATTTAGGAAACATTTGTCCAGGAGGCACAGTGATAATCCTAGTGACAGCTGGGAGATACTTCTTTCCCTCCAAACATAAAATTCAATCCTTAAGTCTCTCACACACTCACTGGGCAACAGAGAACAGAAGGAATTATTGTTTTCTTGTGTAATACTCTCTGCCATTGAGCTCAGAATCTGACTCAAAGCAAAAGTGTAATTGGTTTTCAAGTGTTTTATTTCCCTGTTTTCTAGAGAAAAGGCTGTTTTCCACGTCTTAACTTTGAACATACCCCTTTGATTAAAAATAACAAACAAGGTCTTTGTTAAGTTTCTCAAGATCTAGAGTGTGCTTTTTGAAAGCCTGGGCAAAACCTCTTTACTGCAATAATAATTATTCTCTGCAAGGCTGTGTGTGCTGAGCCATAATCAGAACCACGTGATAAGGCTCTCCACTCTGGTTTCAGTGCACATGAACCTCGGAGGACTTTCAAGTTAAATAAATCTTTACATGTGTGATGAAAACAAGCTCTGAGACACTGTGAGTGTTACCAGCAGTGAAATCTGAGACCAGAGGGCTAATGAGCATGGAACAATTAGAAAAATCTTAATATTAAGCCTGTACTTCTCTTTCTTTTTGGTTTGTAGAGAGCCTGTCTGTTAGAATTCCCTTTGGTGCTACTAGCTTGCTTCCATTCTTAAGATGATACAGATAAGCTTAAAAAACAAATCAGGCAGTTGAAGAACTGTGTATTTCATCTCAAAATGTGTGTGTGTGTGTATGTACATGTGTGTCTGTGTGTGTGTGAATGTATGAGTTTGTGTGGTTATGTGTTATGTGTGTGTGTGTATGTATGGTGTGGTTATGTTTGTGTGTGTTTGTGTATGTATGGGGTATATGTAGTTATTATATGTGTATGAGTGTATGTGTGTGTATGTATGTCTGTGTTGTGGTTGCATGTGTGTCTGTGTGTATGTTGTGTGAGTGTGTATGAGTGTGCATATATGTGCATGCATGTGTGTTTGTGTGGTTATGTGTGTATATGTATGTGTATATATATGAATGGGCATGTGTGATTTTATATATATGTGTGTGTGTGTGGTTATATGTGTATAGGTATGTGTGTATGAGTATAATATATGTGTGTATATGTATGTATGTGTATGTATTTGTGTGCATCATGTGTATATGTGTGTATGCACGTGTGCGTGTGTGTGTGTGTGTGTGTGTGTGTGTGTGAGAAAGAGAGAGAGAGAGATTGAGAGAGATTTGTGTATGTAGATACAGGTACATGTGTGCATAAGCATATGGAGATCAGAGGTTGATGTCTGGTGTTTCTCTCAATTGTTCCTCTCCCCCCTTTCTTCCCCCTCCTTCCACCCCCCCTCCCCTTTCGTTCTCTTTCTTTCTCTTTGAGACAGGGTCTCTCAAATATTTTCCACGAGTTTAATTCATAATCATCATAAAAATACACAAACATAAAAATACATGAACATCAAGATCATTTATTGTTGCTCTTTTTTTAACCCTCTAAAGAATTGCATTACCATCCCATTTATCAGACGTGATTAGAGATTGAACTTTTCCACCACATAAATCCTCCCTGAAGTTTTATCTCTTCAAATACCAATTTTTAATATTTGCAACTAGAAAGATATGGATACCTTTCTAAAGCACGTGAATTGATGGTCTGTCTTCTTGCAAAAGAGAGGCTGATTGCAACTTAGTTTTACCTTGTGTCTTATGACATCAGATTGCTGTTCTAAATCATTGTCCTCCCATGCTACTATACCTTCTGCTGTGTTGGAGGATTGTTGCTGGGCTCTAAGGCTATGGAGACACGAAGGGCTGTGCTTTATAAAGATGGTTGATGCCTCTCTCTCTCTCTCTCTCTCTCTCTCTGTGTGTGTGTGTGTGTGTGTTTGGGATGGATCCCCAGGTGGGGCAGATACTGTTGAGGATGTGGAGAAAGAAAAACACTCCTCCATTGCTGGTAGGATTGCAAGCTGGTACAACCACTCTGGAAATCAGTCTGGCGGTTCCTCAGAAAATTGGACATAGTACTACCTGAGGATACAGCTGTACCACTCCTGGGCATATACCCAGAAGATGCTCTAACAGGTAATAAGGCCACATGCTCCACTATGTTCATAGCAGCCATATTTATAATAGCCAGAAGCTGGGAACAGCCCAGATGTCTCTCAACAGAGGAATGGATACAGAAAATGTGGTACATTTACACAATGGAGTACTACTCAGTTATTAAAAACAATTACTTCATGAAATTCACAGGCAAAGGGATGGAACTTTAAATATTATCCTGAGTGAAGTAACCCAGTCACAAAAGAACACACATGATACACACTCACTGATAAGTGGATATTAACCCAAAAGCTCTGAATACCCAAGATACAATTCATAGACCACATGAAGTTCAAGAAGAAGGAAGACCAAAGTGTGGGTGCTTCAGTGCTTCTTAGAAGGGGGAACAAAATAATCACAGGAGGAAATATGGAGACAAAGTATGGAGCAGAGACTGAAGGAAAGGCCATCTAGAGATGGCCTCATTACTCAGTTTGAAGCAAGCTGAAGCCATTTGCATGATGTGCTGTTCATTTGGAAGGATCTTACAGCCTTACGTTTCAGTTCATTTCCGTGGCAGACCCTGCTTCTCATGAGATTTCCAACTACATCAGTCACCCCTATCAGAGATCCAGGTTGTAGTACAAACCCATGGGGCCTGGGATTTAAAAAATAAAGTACACCTGGGTTTGAAGATCTCTTTCCCATTGTGACAATTAGCTATAGGTATAGTGATTTATTTTTCTCAACTGCCCATCAAACAAACAGTTTCTAGGTACCTGTTATTAGCCAGGACATTTTCTGGGCCCTTGGGACCCAGTGCTTGGAGTTTACAACCTAGTTGGGATGATGGCTAGATGATAAAGGAGTGATAAACACATGTGTGCCAAAGGTGCTAGTGGAAGCAGTGTGTTGGATGCGGTGTGAACACAGGCAACCTTCCATAGGTTTGCACTAAAGGAAGGCAGAAATGTGCTATGGCAGCTTAGGGTGAGTGGGGATTACAGGGATTGAGCGAGGGTTGTTTCTAAAGAGCCTCTAGTGCTCGTTCTACAGAAAATGAGGGTGCAGGACAAAGAGGGAGTAATTTAAGCAGCACTGTTGCTGAGATGGAGAGAGGGAAGACATTTACAGCTCAGTTGGAAGGCTCAGACAGAGGAGGGATGGGAGAGAACCAGGACAGAAGTACAGAAAGCCTGTAGATTTGATGGTTAAGATACTAGCTGGTTGGTCCTGTTTCCTCAGTGACAAAAGACAGGTCTTCTCCTGAGACATAGGGACAATGGGCAGATGCTTGCTTGAAGAAAGTGGAAAAGGTTCAAGCCAGACATTTTAGAGAGATGAAGAGTGAGGAAGGTACAGAAAGATGGGTGGACTGCCTTCGGTCGACGGGCCCTTTTGAGACTAGCGACCATGGCCTGTGGGTGTAGCTCAGTGGGTCAGAGCTTGCTTAGCATGTGCACAGTCCAGGATGTGCTGTGCTCATATACTTGCAAGCCTAGCACTCACTTGGCAGGTAGATGCAAGAGGTTCAGAAGTTCAAGGCCAGCTTGCCTCAAAAGTAAGTAAAATTATTAAAATAGAAAAAGGAAAGTGATCTTAGCTAGAAGGGACCTTTTTTTTTTTGGTTTTGCTTTTCTTGTAGAAAATGCCTCTTTTATTTTTTTTCTACTCATTTTAAAAATGATTATAGCATTGTCCTTATCCCTCTGCTTATTTATGTTTAATTTTTAAAGTATAGAACACCTCCATTTGTTGCCTTTTGAAGGCACTTCCCGCCTTTCTCCTTCACTCTGTATGTCTAGAAATTGGTGGATAGTAATGTTTAAAATTCATTTTGGAGATTCCATTTGTTTACTGAACTTTTTTTTTCCTGGCCTGTCTAACTGATGAAGAATATTTCTTGGCAACACTAACAAACTTAAAAAAAAAAGAGAGAGATTTATTTTCAAACAACCGCTTTCCTTCCAGATAATAGCAAATTACATAAAACATTTCTAGGTCAACCAAGGCAACTGAGAAATTTTGATTTTGACCATGGCTGAGACAATTTGCTGTGGAGATGGCCGCAGGCACACAGAGGCTCCCTAAGCCAGTTGGGGGCTGTAATTGATTTCATATGTGCTCTGAGTAATTCTGCAGATAAATGTCCCAGAGGTAGGTTGTTGGGGAGTGCCTTAGCTGTTTCTAATAAAACCTTTTCTTAAAATTCCAAGGCTTTCCCCCCTATAGATGCACATAATTAAAGGATTTGAATGAGATGCATTCATGTTTGTTAATGACTTTCTACGTCTCTCTGATTGTGACAGGAATACATAGCCTTAACTAAATGTACAGATGTAACAAAGAGCCCACCAACTACTGGATATTCACACACATACATCTCTCTAGCTGAGATCAGGTAGGCTTGTATAGTCACTTTTATGTGTTACCATGAGCTTTTTATTCATGTTTACAGTTTTCAAAGTATACATCCAATAGTCTTTTAACATTATATAGTAACTCCCCCCCCCCCAGTTTTCCATGCTATCCCTAGATTCCTAGAGGTAAGGCTTTTGGGGCCACCACAGGGCTTGGGCAGTCAGGAATTGGGAGGCAGGTCATAGAGCTGGTTCACATCACACTCCACTGTACCTTTTAAACAGCAGCTCCACGCAAAACTCATTTTAAGCTAAGCTTTTGCATCAAATGATTTTCCCTAAGAGAAATATCACTATGTGCGGCTCAGGCTGGCCTTGTACTTGCTGTGTAGTCCAAGTTGGTCCAAGTTGGCCTTGAAGTTCTGATCCTCCCTAAATAAAACTCTTGGAGAAGTGTTCTCATGCATAGATACATTTGCAGTCGCCACTGACGGCTATTTAACCATGTTGTATTTCTTGCCTGCTTTTCATTTCTATTGCTGAAATAAAGTTATGGGCAGCTTTGCACACACAGAGCTGGATCCTGATCTATAATGCTTTGACTTAGGGGTTTTCAATGTAATTTTAGTGACATGAAAGCTGTGTGCATTCGTTAGGAGCTGTCCTTTCTCGTTCAGTTTTGCTTGTATTGTGGACTAGTGTTATCTGGTGCAGTGTGTGCTCCTGTTGCTGGACAGTCATAGTGACTCTTAGCTCCTAGTTGAATACCATGTTCATGAGGGTAACTGTCAATACTGTGTTGTCAGTGAGTGTGTGTGTGTGTGTGTGTGTGTGTGTGTGTGCAAGTCTGTTCATACGCATGTGTGTGTGCAGGCCAGAAACTAACATCAGTGTCTTTCTCTATTGCCCTTCACCTTTTATTTTAAGACAGGGTCTCTCATTGAACCTGGATATCATCATTTTGGCTTGACTACTTGGCCTACCAGTCTCCAGTATCCATTTGTCTCTGTTCCCTGCCCCAACCCAGGGCTGTGTTATAGACGTGTGCTGATATTCACGTCTAGTTTTTACTTGAGGGTAGAGGATCTGAATTCATGACCTCATGCTGTCACGGTTAATACTTTCCTCCTTGAATGTCCTCTCCAGTCGCATTTTACTTATTTATATATTTTGGATATCATATTTTGTGGTTGTATTTTCATATTAGAAAAATATCCATCCACATAATGTGCCTATTTGTGTGATAAATGCATTTTTGACTTCCAGTATTTTCAAGTTGTAATGAGCTTATCAGAACAGAACTATATCGTAACAAGGAACATTTGTGTGTGAGTCTCTCTGTGTGTAATTCATGTATATACTGGAGGATTTACAAAGCTACGGAATTCCTGGGCCAAGAAACTGATACTATTAAATTATGCTGCAGAAAGAGGAAAGGGAGTTAGTTCTGCAGTGCAACTCCCTCACAGCGGCGTGGAAACTGACATGCCTGCAGAGCACAGACGGTGTCCCTTGGTTGTCTTCTGTACAGCGGTTGAGAAGAATCACACTGCAGCTGTCCTAATAGCCCCTGTCTGTCATGAGAGGCTAAATTCTAGCCACGTGCTTACCAGAGCTTCTTTCTTACACAGATCCTCTATTTCCTTAAGTATTGCTCCTCATGCCTGCTTCCCTGCATCCACTGCCTGCTTCTGTGGGGTTACCTCTCCTGGAGAGCTTGCCAGATGAACCCCCAGATACACCGATGTGCTTTGTATATGGAGAGACATGGCCTTGGGCTTCATTGATGAATATTATTATAGCTTATAGTTAAGGTTTTGACCTAATACCATGTAACATGTTTCATGATGTCTAATTTATCAGTTCCTTGTTTTATGACTCCTTCTTTGGTCTTTAAACTTGAAAAAAAAAACCTTCCTATGTTCTTAAACATCAAACTATCTGGTCGACAATTTTCCTGAGAAAACATTTGGCATTAATTCACTATAATTAATTAAAATTATTGTTTTAAATATTAATAAAGCAAATATTTAATTATTGTATTAAATATTTTATTTTAATTAATTTAAAATTAGATATTTTATTTTGATCTTACAATAGTTATGTGCACATGAGCTGCTTTTCAACCACTGAGTTTTCAGCTCCATTTGCGTTCTTACTGAATAAGGAAACAAAGATATTTATATTGAGATCCCACTGTCTCTATAAATTGTGGTTTTATGTTGCAATCATGCAGGTATATAAATTGTATGTTGCCTATTTTATTTGAAGAATTTCTCAGTAGGAGAAACATTACTAGAAAATAACTCATGCTTTGTTTCTGCTTCACCAGGGTGCACGTCATTTCCCCTTCTGCTTCCACTCCCAGACCAGAACTTTCGGGGTCATGTTGCATAGGAACATTGATTATGGTTCTTCTTACCTTGTTTCTGTCTTTATAGAAAACACATTGATTTCTTGCCTTTCAGGGTGATCTCCTAAGCTTTCAGTAGGTCCAAGCTTGTTAAGGAAGTTCACCCTTATTTTTCTTTACTAGGAATCCTTTAAGATCATGAATCCTTTTTGAATAAGAGAAAATCCCAATTCTTCCACCTTTGAGATGTTTCTTTCTTTCCTTTTTTACTTTGTTAAACATGAATTGTGTTTTCTGATGTGAACTCATATAAACATGGATTCAATATATTAGTTATTTGACGTATTGGCAGATTTCATTGCTGTAATTGTTTATTCAGGCACTTTTGCTTTAAGCTAAGACTGATCTAATCTCCTCCTTGGAGTGGTTTGTGCGCTTTTCATAAACCAAGGCTGAATAAGCAGCTTCGCCGAGTCTGCACACGTTCCTTATTTCCCTCTTCTTTGAAAAGTACGATTTGATATGTTTAGTCTGCAAAACCAGCTGGCTCTAGGTCTGCATATGTTTGCATGTGTGTATCATAATAACTAAGTACTCACAAGTTGTCTGCAGAAGTAGACAAATATTTCTTCCTATCTCCCCAAGCTCATGAAACTCCAGCCAATAGCTGGAGCCGCAGCTTTCCTTGAGTTTCGGCTTCTGTGGTTTGTTTTAGCCAAATGAATACAGCTGTAATTGTGTTGTGCTCACTGTGGACCCTAAAAGACAGAGGAACTTCTGTTCTCTTGTGATCAGCTGTCATGTAAAAACACAACACAACACAACACAACACAACAAAAACCAAAACCAAACAAACCTCATAGTAGATTATCAAATGTGTAAATGTGGTGGAAAGACAAAATAGAGAGAAAAAGGGACAGGGGAGGCTCAGACCATCCAGTTTCCTCACATGAAATGCCAGGTACGTAATCAAAGCCACCTTGGAAACCCCAGCTCCAGCCTGGCTGCTTTGTCAGCAGCACTTGAAGTAGAAATAGTTCATTATGAATTATCTGAATTTCAGAACCATAAGAAGCAATAAATGATTTCATACTGAATTTCCATATGTCCTGGGTCTGTTCTGGTCTTTGGTATTATTTATCTTTTCTGCCTACATCACCAACATTCTTAATATTATTTCATTGAGTCTTCAAACCTGGTTCATAAAATTTTCTTGCTCATTTTTACCATCAAAAAGGACAAAATCTATTTTCTCTCTTCACGATACACACACACACACACCTATATGTGTGTGTGTATCATGATACATATATATATATATATATATATATATATATATATATGTGTGTGTGTGTGTATCATAATATATGTATCATGATATATATATCATATGAATATATATACACATATATATCATATATATATGTATTTATCAGTTTTCTAAACTCCCCAGAAGGCAGATTAGAATTATATTGAACCTATGGATTCTTTTGTGAAGAATATTTGCAAGATTATCTTCATAACATAAACCATGATTGACCTTAATTTTGTTGCTGTCTTTTTGAGACAGTCCGACATGGCTGCTGAATCTGTCCTGGGGATTGCCATGTGACCCAACTTGCCGTGAACACTAAGCAGTCCTTCTGCCTTATCCTCTCGAACAGTGGGATTGCAGGGATAAGCCATCACATCTGGCTATAATGGGTCTGATCATATTTTTTAAAATATTATTTATTATCAAACTTATTTCACTTATTTTACTCATTCATTGTTCATTCAGAGAGCATTTCTTGTTAAGCTGAGATTTGAAACCCATTGTAAGCAAGTAGGCGGGACATTTAAAAATTTACATTTTTCTTTACTTGTTTATTTATTTAATTTTCTGTGTAAGCACATGTGTGCATTCCACAGCCTTCACATGGAGATCAGAGGACAAGTTCCAGGGGTCTGTTTTCCTCTCCCACTCTGTGGGACCAGAGGACAAAACCCAGGTTGTCAGACTGGGAGGTAAAAGTCATCTCACCAGCCAGCCCAAGTGTACAGGGTCTTACAGAATATTTTGTATATGAACCTTATTGCTTGCTATTATTTTCTTTCAGCTCTATGCCATACTTTTCCTTTCTTTCTGAGATGCTTGGAACTTTACCAAATGAATTAGTGTCAGGGTTCTGTCTTTTCTTTTTTCTGTGTTTATGTTTTGTTTTTGTTTGTTTTGTTTTGTTTTTGTTTTTTGAGACAGGGTTTCTCCGTGTAGTCCTGGCTGTCCTGGAACTCACTCTGTAGACCAGGCTGGCCTCGAACTCAGAAATATGCTTGCCTCTGCCTTCCAAGTGCTAGGATTAAAGGCATGCGCCACCACTGCCTGGCTAAATTCTTTTCATTGGAAAAAAAAATATCTACCATCTGTTCATATTCTCTCTCTCTCTCTCTCTCTCTCTCTCTCATATGTATGTGTGTGTATTTATTTAGTGTGTCTGTATGTGTGCATGCCACACCACAGTGTGTGTGTCAGAGGATAACTTGCAAGCAGCAGCTCTCTCCATTTGTTCTATGGATTGAGCTCAAGTTGACAGGTTTTGAGGTAAGACACCTTGTACCTATAGAATCATCTTGCAGGCCCATGGCAGGGTTCTTATGATATCATCTTGCTTGCTCCCTGGAAGGCCTGTTCTCCAGTGTCAACCTTCCTTGTGAGGAGCTAGCCTTTGGACAAAGCAGCTATGCACAGCTGGAGCTTTCTTGATGACCTTCCTCAGCATTGGGCAGCAGTCCTTTCTGGTGTTGCTCCATCCATCACAGTTGGGTTCTGAGAAGCTTGGGAAATTCGTTCTCCTGGCCTTGCTCAATAGGGTGGAAGAGGGAGTTGGTTCTCTATAGTGTCTGCTGCTTTGCATTGTTCCAAAAACTCTGGGTTTTTCTGGGCCACAGCCTTTCCTCTTTTTCCTAATGGGTGTTTATTTAACTTGCTTTAAAGTCACTGGAGTAGTTTGACTTTGAGCTTTGATGTAAAGAGTGACTAGTAGCCCCTCAGCATGTAGCTGTTCACACATGAGGGACAGAGAGAGCAAGGGGCCCCATTTGCAGCCTGGGAGAAAGGCTCAAGGAAGTGGCACTCACGGCTTTTTGTGTTCTAGTGAAACTTTCTGCACCACTGCCCACCTTCTCCACTTCTATGAAGTTTGGAGGTTTGTAGATCTGCCTGCAGTGCCAGGTGTAAACTCACCGTAGGTAATCAAACCTGAAATCAATCAGCACACTGGTGGCTGCCAATTCTGTGGGTGCAGAAGATAATTCTCTGCTGATTTTACTGGGTAATTCTCACAACTACATTTATGTATTTCCCCCCCACCCCGTGTGTGTGTGTGTGTGTGTGTAAGAGCAAGAGAATGCTGTGGGTTGTGCTTAGAGGTCAGAGGACATCTTTGGGGGGGTGTGTGTCAGTTATTTCTACCACTGGGTCCCAAGAATTAAACTCAGGTTATCAGGTTTGGCAGTACGCATATACCTGCTGAGCTCTCCTGCCATCCCAGAATAGTTTCGTCCTTGCAAGAACTTAACCAGACTCATCTGGTGTTATCATTTTTTTTTTTTTTAGAACCCATGAGCAAAAAAACAAAATTACTTTTTTTCTGTTCTTATGCCACCTGTTTCTTTAATCAACCTCAACAAAGTTCTCCTTGGGGCCATTTGCTTAGAGAATGGAAAACAAGTTTAGAAACAAATTATGAGACCAGCAAACCTTGAAACTTTTTTTATGAAAGGAACTTATGTAACTAAACAAAATGATAGGCATTAGATCTTAAAAAAAAATAGAAGAAAACTTCTTTATAACCATGTATTCCCATCAATTATTTTGAAGTAGCAATTTGCCCAAGGTACTCTTGACACTGCTAGCTACTGGCAACTGTTTATCTTAATCCTTAGAGTTGGTAATTACAAATTTGTTTTTGCTTTTTACCTTTAAATTTATTTAATTTTTTTTTTTTGGGGGGGGAGGGAGCATTGAACATGGGGCTTCAGGCATGCTACCAAACTTCCATTTTGTTTGTTTGTTTTAAATAATTTATTTTCTATTCGCCTTACATCCTGATCATAGCCCCCTCCCTCCTCTCCTCCCACCCTCCCTTACAAGTTATCCCCATGCCCTCTTCCTTTCTCAGAGAAGGGGGAGCCCCTCTTGGGAACTACCCCACCCAGGGTCATCTAGTCCCAGCAGGGGTAGGGACCTCCTTTCCACCTGAGGGCCAATCAGGCCGTCCAGGTAGGGGAAAGGGATCCAATGGCAGGGAACAGAGATCAAGACAACCCCTGCTCCACTTGTTAGGGGACCCACAAGCAGACCAAGCTGCACATTTGCTAAAAATGTGTAGGGGGCCTAGACCCAGGCCCTGCATGCTCCCTGGTTGGTGTCCCAGGCTCTGTGAGCCCCCATGGTCCCAGGTTGGCTCTGTAGCCAGGTCTTCTTTTAATGTCCATGACCCCTTCAGCTTGCTCAATTCTATCTCCCACTCTTCCACGAGACTCCTGAGCTCTGCCTGATGTTTGGCTGTGGGTTTCTTCATGTGTTTCCGTCTCCTGCTGGTTCCTTTTGCAAGCATAGCCGAGTGGCAGGGGTTGGCTCTCTCACTTGGGCTGGGTCTCAGGTTGGGGCAGTCATCGGTTGGCTGTTCCCTTCAGTTTCTGCTTCATCTTTAATCCAGCACATCTTGTAGACAAGACAAATTTTGGGTTGAAGGTAGTTTGAGTGGATTGATGTTCCCCTCCCTTCTCTGCAAGTCTTGCCTGGCTACAGGAGGTGACCACTTCAGTCTCTATACCTCCCCCCTCTGGTAGGAATCTCAGCTAGGGACACCCTCATAGACTCCATGTATGGTCCCCTGTCCCAGGCCTACAGCTAGTCCCAGAGATGCCCCCCACCATTCTTGCTTCCAACCCTCTCCTACACCCTCTCCCAACACCTGATCGACATCCCTGTTCCCTCCTCACCCCCAATCTTACTTACCCAGTCTTATCTCTCTACTGACCTTTAGTTTCTCCTTCTGAGTGAGATTTGAACTACCTCCCTTGGGACCCCCTATTACCTAGTTTCTTTGTGTCTGTGAATTATAGCAGGATTATCCTGCACTTTATGGCTAATGTCCACTTATAAGTGAGTATATACCATGTGTCTTTCTGGCTCTGGTTATGCCACTTCATATGATATTTTCAAGTTCTATCTACTTGCCTGAAAAATTCATAATGTCTTTGGGTTTTTGTTGTTGTTGTTGTTGTTTTGTTTTGTTTTTCAAGACAGGGTTTCTCTGTATAGCCCTGGCTATCCTGGAACTTACTCTGTAGACCAGGCTGGCCTCGAACTCAGAAATCTGCCTGCCTCTGCCTCCTAAGTGCTGGGATTAAAGGCATGCGCCACCACAGCCCAGCAATGTCTTTGTTTTTAATAGCTGAATAGTATTCCATTGTACCTTTAAAATCCCCTGCATAAAAATTCCTTCCTTAGTGTTCCACTAGGCTATTCATAGTATATAAAACTAACTAACTAGATAAAGACCTTTAAACCAAGTCTACCTAACCAATCAAAGATCTTGACGCCAATGGGTAAGGGATTGCATCCCACAGACTAGAAGAGAAGAAGTCAGTTACGACGTCAGGCACTGCATTGCAATGTAAAGATCACAATATCCACACAGCTCTTTATGAACACCATAGAACACGGCAGGCTGGAAAACAAAGCAGGGACAATTTGACTTACTTCTACTCTCTGGCCTCTTCTAAGAGGCACAGACACACTGACTGGAAAAAGCTAAGTCCCCTGACTGCCTTTGTAAATTCTTTTATAAAGGTATCAGGGCTCTCTCTTCTCTCTCAAACTTCATCTGTCACCAGGGATCTCTTTTCCCTCAGGGACAGCAGCCAGGCAGTTGTGTGGATTAAAGGAGAGGAGCAAGGTGATGTGGTATTTCCTGAGATATGCATTTGCTTCCAGTAAGAGGGCAGTGTATCAGGGAAGAATTGAAAAGGTTGTACAGCCTGTGGGAAGCCATGCATGGTGTGGGGAAGCCATGCACAGTACTATACAGAACCTAAGACTGCAGCCAGTGGAGACCCACTGAGAGACTGTGTCCAACCATGTGTATGAAACAGAGATTTATTCAGGGCATAAATGAATTTGAGAAGAGAAAAGTAACCGTGGATTATGCTGGTGGATAAGATGAGGGTCTGCGTGGGTATCTCTAAGCAGGACAAAATGATGGCCTGGTAAATGTTCTTGAACTTGCATTTTCCAAACTGCTGTGGTTTGGATAAACGTCCCCTAAAGACCTACATGTCATGGCTTGGTCTTTAAGGTAGCAATGTCGGGATATGGTAACCTTTAGGAGGTGGAGCTCAGTAGAAGATTCAAGGACATCCTTAGCTACATAGCAAGTTGGAGTCCAGCCTGGGTTACACGAGACCATGTCATAACCTTCATACCCTCCTAAGTATATATACCCTTAAGCCCAGCTGTGAAAACCATCATATAGTCAGTATTTTGGAAGGCTTTTAAAAAATCTCCAATCTAATGAGAAGAATAGTAATATTTTAATGACTTTCAAACCCAGGTTCCAACTCACTCATATATAACTTCAACACATTCACTTCTATAAGTCCCTCTCCAAGATTTGTTTTCTTCATTTATCTTTCATGGTTTGTTTTCTTTTAATCATAGTACTATTTCTTAAATATTGAAATATAGTTTTGCAATTAATCATTGTCTAGGAAAATGAAGTTTGGTTCAATAGTAACAATAGCTATTATAATGGCAATATTAGGAAGCATTTGCAAGATGTTTCATATTTTTGCAAATTGCTTAATTTATATCCACATTTGTAACATTGTGAAATTCAAAATGGAGTTTATAAATATATATCTCTAAAATCTGTCTTTTATTATACAATATGTGTATCTTCACAAACATATGCGTAGTCAAAAGATAAGTTCTCCAAAATTCAATTCTATGGTGAGATGGTAGACAGTCTTTACTGTTAAAAAATTCCTTTTATTTAAAACAATACTATTTACATATATTTTTTGTGAACATGTACGCTGGAGGTTGAACCCAGAACCTTGGATATGCTAGATAAGTGTTTTACCACTGAAGTACATCTCTAGCCTTATATATATTTTTAATAGTCATAAACTTAATTTTTATTTTTAAGGCAACCTAAAGAGGATTAAAGTCCAATTATAAATTCTACATTAAACAAAGATCAGTGTATTCAGAATGTGTAAGACCTATGTGACTTTATCCAAACACCTTGGATCCTCATTGTGGAGTATCCAAAAGTTGTGACATTTGATTCTTTTATAATCTAAAGTATATAGGACATATTTTTAAAACAAATGAAGAAATGACAATTTAGGGATGCCCAAATGATTTTCAAATAGCTCATAACATGTGAAACCACAACAGAGAGTAAAACATTCCGGGTGTGAACAGGCAGCTGCGGGCTTCAGCCCCACTCACATTCAAACTTAAACATGGCCAAGGGAAGCAGCCGCATCCTTAGGTACCAGGAAAATGTCAAGAGATCCCCTGGAGAGAATGGAGTCCGAGCTTGGGAAACCAAGCCATGATCAGAACCCCTGGGCTGCTGTCAACTGATGGGTGCCCTAGTCCACAATGGAGATGGTGGTGTGAGGACACCATGAGAACCCAGGTGTGTGGTGCCCACGCAAAGGACAGTTCCAGCTGACCTACAGGCTCCCATGCCAATTCTTATAGGGTGTACTCTAGATAATGGAGAACTAACTACCAGCATCAACTGTGCTAGTCTGTCAGTCTTAGAGCCAGGCCTTTCTGACTCACACAAACACAGCCCACATGTGTAGCTCCACAGCCAAGTCTCCATTCCCTCCTCAAAACTTCCCCTTAGCTCTTTCAAATCCAGTTACCCCAGCCTCACCGACAGCCGTTACTCTCCTATGTATAAGCAGCTGCTTTGCTAGAGCCAACTCACATGTGACCTTTTCCCAAAGAGGGAGATGTTCTGGTGGGTCTCCTAAGTTCCTTGGATTTGCATAGGTTCAGATATACTGTGTTGGACCACTAGTTGACCTGGCTATCATCTTGACCAAATCCAGGGAACGTTCTAGCTGGAAAATAGATACAAGTTAGTGCACAGAGTTCTCTAAGGCTAGAGAGAGACACTGGTGAGGCTCCCTGAGCTGAACGGTAGAAAGCCCTATCTGGGGATTTATGGAGGCGTTTGCTTGTGAGGTTCTGGCTAAGGATAGGGAAATGGATGCCCCCTAGAAAATTTTAGATGGAAATTTTAAGATAGTCACAAGTTCGAGTTGGAAGGAGAAAACAGGAGAGGGAGGTGGCAGTGGGCAACAGTGGTTGACAGTCATGGTTAGGAAGGATATTAGCGACTTGTGAAGCCTTGGAGGGAGTTGTAAGTGCTCTGGGGTCTTTGTTTAGGTGTTCAGAATCTGTCCTGCTCTCTTTTGGTGCTTGCACCTGAGTGGCAATGATCTGTCTCCTCTGGGTGAGCTGGTGTTCTCACACTGCTGAGCTGAAGCCACCAGCGCTGAACTGAAATGGCCATGGTTTCAGGCAGTTGGAAAAGCCTGTTTTGAAGAGAATAGAGTTGTAATTCCAGAATTTTGAAATGACTAGAAACAGAGAAAGGGCTGGAGAGATGGCTTACTAGGCAGGAGCATTTGCTGCGCAGGCAACACAAAGACCTGACTTTGGATCCCAGCACCCAGGGGGAATGCCAAACATGGCGCACTGTAACCATGGTGATAAGTGGGCGGGACACAGGTGGGCTTCCTAAGCTTGCAGGCTGCCAAACGCTCTGGATTCAGTGAGAAAGTCAATCTCAAGAGCGTAAGGTGAATAACAAAGAAGGGTGCCCAAGGTCCTCCTGTGGTCTCTGCGTACAACCCCATATGCCTACCCCCCAATTAAATTCTCTCTCTCTCTCTCTCCCTCCCTCCCTCCCTCTCTCTCCTCTCTCTCCCCTCTCTCTCTCTCCCTCTCTCTGTCTCCCCCGCCCCCAAACACAATCATGGTTACAAGAAGTGGAGGAGGTCACTAGCTCTGAATATAGCAACACAGTACATTCACCATCCTTTATTTAATGCAGGCTGAGGATGTGAGTTGATTCTTCTTCCCACCAGTAATTTATTATTTGACATTTTTAGACATGCAGCAAAACTGAACAGATTTCTCAGTAGACACTTCTAGGCCCATTGTCTGCATTCTGTTCTCGAAGTCTGTTCTAAACATCCACCATTCTAACCATTCATTAAGTGATCTTTACGTCTATCATTCTAATCATCCATTAAAGCTGAAAGTCACGGGGACTTAAGGATCTTAATGTATTGACACTGCTCTACTGTACTTCTGTAGCATCAACAGGAGTTAAAGTTTGTAAGACTTTTTGACATGTACTTTGTGTACAATCAGGCACACACATAAATATGAATTGTTGATTTAACAAATGTGTCCTTTTGGTTGGTCCAAACTTCTACTAAATTATAGATCTGGAAACTTCCCCTGTATGTGCGCTTTTCTTCCTCGATAACTTCTCCCCATTTCCTCTGCCTCAAAGTTGATTGACTATTCTTATTTTCCCCCCAGGAAGTACACTTCCTGTTTCTGGGACACAGGTAAGTCCTGAAGACAGTTAACACAGGTTTGCAGGCACAAGGGCACTGAGACATTCCTGGGGTGGAACTAAGTGGGCATAACTGTGCTTAGCTCTGTCATTAGGGGGAGCTCTGGATGTGGCTGGGCAATAGTTCATTCTGGGGTGGGAGGAACTGGTTTCTAAGAAGTGTAAACAAGGACCATGAACCGTGCATAGTCACCCTGGTGCAGGACTAAACCTCTCTCTCTCTCTCTTTGTGTGTGAGTGTGTGTTGTATGTGTGACATACTTGCATGTTTATGGGTACCCATGTATGTGCACATGGATAAACATGTTTGTGGAGGTTAGAGGTTGATGTTGAACATCTTCTCAATCACTCTTTGCTTAATTTACTATGGCAAGGTCTCTTTGAACTTGGAGCTCACGGTCAGCTTACCTGGAGATCCCCTGTCTCAGCTTCCCAGACACTGGATTTACAGGGAGGCTGCCAAGTCTGTCCATTTTTTATGTGATGCTGGTAATCTGAACCCTGGTCCTTACGATTTCAGGGCAAATGTGTCATCCACTGAGCTAATCGCCCCAGCCCCTCAATCTCTCAGTAGCTGCTCTATAGATCCCTAATCAGTCTATTTGAAGGTACACGATAATAGCAGCTGTACTGTCAAGTTATTAGCTTATAAAGGCTCCTAGATGTCTTTGGTGGATAAACGAAGGGCAGTGCTATACACTGGCCCAGTAATTACTGACAAGGAAAGACAGACGAAGTCTTAACTTGTTCATTTGCTACCGAGTACTTGGCTGAGAAAATTGGAGGTGGGGGCTGAAGGAGGGCAAGATTTCCAATAGACAGTAGACTGAATGGGGGACCCTGCCATTGTCCCAGCGAACTCCTCATGAGGGTCTGTGTTTAAGTCAGTAAAACACAGTGCTTTCTGTCTACTGCTTTGCACTGTCATCTTCCATAGACAGGGGTGACTTGGTCATGAAGCAGGCTTACACACACAGGGACAGGCAGATTCCTTAGTTCTCTCAAACGGTGGTCCTTACCTGGAAACAAACATATCTGTTGCTGCCCCACATTAGAGCACACTCTTTCCTTTGGAAGCTTAGCATTCACGTATGCCACAAAATATCCTTTTTTGTTACTGCTCCCCAAAAACCTTCAACCTAAAGCATGTATCAAGATGGCATCCAGGTCAGGAGAATGTCTGCAAATGGGGATCTAATGAATGCTATATAGTCCTTTGCTTTGAGAATTTGGAGTTATAGACCCTCAGATTATGGATGCAAACAAGAGACTCCATATATATCTTCAGGTATAATTTTTTTTACACAAGTTGCTTAATGACCAGGCAGTGATGGTGTACACCTGTAGTTCCTTGGAAGCTGATGTAGATAAACCTCTCCAGTATGAGGATTTGTGTCCAACTGAGCAGCAAAGCAAGACTGTCTCAGAAGAAAAAGAGCCACGCAAACGTAAATGCGGGTTGCATCCCTAAAATAGTGACAGTCACGAGGCTGAGGCATGATGATTGTAAGTTGGAGACCAGCCTGGGCTACAGAGTGAGAACTGGTTTCAACAACAACAACAACAACAACAACAGCAACAGCAACAACAACAACAACAATGACAACAGAAGAAAAATTCACTCTAGAAAAAACAGTCTAAAAACTAAAACAACCAAAACCTCTAAAATAATATCAACAAACCCAAATAAAGCAGGGCAGCAAAAATAGCTGAGAAGAAAGCACCTCTTGAGACCACAACAATCGCTGGTAACATTTTATAATGATGTCTCGCCCTGCATGTTCATGAATACACCACATGCTCATCCCACCTGTATTATTCATACTGTTTTTGTTGTTGTTGTTGATGTTTTGTTTTGCTTTTGTCTTGTGAGCCAGTTGTAAAATTTGTTCGTAGGTTGCTCCTTAGAAATCATTATTTCTCTAGAGGTGACAGGGTGGAATGCCTTCATTTTCCTATTCCTTGGTTGTTTTCATTTTTGTTAGTGTAAGTAATGGTGGTGGTCACTGTATCACACACATGTCTTCTTTGTGTCTTGATGCTTATGGACAAGTATGAAAAGAAGTGATTACTAATGCTTGTTATTTACTGAGGACGAATCATGTCTCGGCTCAACATATGTAAAAAGAGAAGGTGAACAAATAGGAAGATGGTAGACTATCCCACTGCTGTGCCCCATCTGCTGGTTTTCATTGTACCCTAAGATCCATGCCACAGAGCCCATTTGTGGAGGTTACACTAGTGTTCTCTTGCAGATCAATATTTTAAGTAGCTCAACTCTCTTAATTACTTAAAATATTGTTAGCTGTTTTATACTCCTGTGGATCTTTTATTCATTGCTCCAATTTTGTGTAGACTTTCAAACCTTTTGAACTGTGGGGACAGTTCAATGCCTGCACTGTCTCTCCCTGTCACCGTTAGTACATCCTGGCTTTGAATTAGTGAACACTTATTGGTTTTCATTCCAGAGTTTGTTGATGCAAAGTTTAAAAACTTTAAAAATCACATTTAAGCCAGGCAGTGGTGGTATGAGCCTTTAATCCTAGTATTTGGGAGAAAGAAGAGAGCAGAGTTTTGAGTTCAAGGCCAGCCTGGTCTATAAAATAATTTTCAGGACAGCTAGGGCTATTAAACTGAAAAACCTTGTCTTGGGTGGGGATCCATTTTAATACCTTTGTGCATAATTCTGATTTTTAAAAAATTACATCTATTTATTTTGTGTATGTGTTGGAATCACATGTATGTTGTAGCGTATTGTGTAGATCCGAGGACAGCTCTCAGGAGTCACTTCTCTTGGTTCACTGTGTGGGTCCTGGGGATGAACTCAGCTCATCAGACTTGTTGGCAAATTCCTTCACATGTTGAACCTTTCGGGTTATTTTAAAAAGTTCTTATTACATAGAACTTCAAGGCTTAATTAATTACACAAATATTTCGTGGCTCTTTATACATATTGTCAGGTATTAAAATGCCAAATTACTTGCACCTATGTTTAGTGGATTTTAAAGAAAAGTTATTAATAGCACATATTTTGCAATAGAGCCATAGTAGTGATCACATGACCTTGTGGCAGGAAGTCGTGACATCTGGTCAAGCAGACTCCGTCTAACTGTCTGTTGTTAAATGGATTTATTGGTTTGTAACCCTGAGGTGGCTGACCTTGACAGTTGTCACATGTGTTATTTCCCTTTAAGTCTGAAGGAGAGGATCTGAGCCATCATTGTGTCTGACTATAGAGCGATGAGCCTTTTCCTAGAATCCCCACATCCCTCTGATGTCTCAAGAACCCCCTATAGAAGAATTTTATATTCCCCAGAGTAGAGTTTGTGTTTGCTGTGTGCCTGGATTGGAAGTCTCTCAGGCCTGTGTCTGTTAGTCAAAATGCAGTTGTTTTTTTAATTGTGTGTGATGTGTGTATGCTATTGCAGGTGAAGGCCAGAGTTCTTGAGATCTTCCCATCTCTGTCCCACAACGCTGGGGTTACCAGCATGGTCAGTCATGCTCAGCTTTTATGGAGTAGCTGATGGGGATTTGAACTCAGATCCACATGCTTTCAAAGTGAGTACTCTTACCTAATGAGTCGGGCCCAAAACTATGTTTTTCTTAACTGGCTTCTTCAGACCACCACAGTTTAATTACAAATACCTTTATAGTTCTGTATGAAAGTACCTCAGAGCTCAACTACGGTCAGTCTGTAACCGTCAACCAAAGCACACTAACAATGGCAGAGAACAACAGTTGAGTCGGTAGATGAAAGGCAGTTTTGGAAAATAGACAGGGTATTCCCAGGCTTGATTAAACACAAACAGATTTCTCCTTCTCAGCACCTTCAGGAGCCGAGCCTATCATGTTGCTCATATCCTGTCATCAAGTTTCAGGAATGGATTTACATTTCCCAGTTAGTGAGCCTCTGCCTTTGTGCCCTGCCAGGAAGTCCAGGGCCTTCCATTCCTTCACAACCGAGGGGCATCAGCTTGTGTGTCACTGGGAGAAAATGCCTGACAAAAGCAAGTTAAGGAAGAAAGAGTTAATTCTGGCTCACAATTTGAGGGTACAGTGCATCATGGCAAGAAAGGCATGGTGGCAGCAGCAGGAGGCAGCTGGTCACCTGACACCCACAGGTCACATGACACCTGAGGCCAGGGAGCAGAGAATTAGTGAACACTGGTGCTCAGCTTGCTGCTCCTTTTTATCAGTCTGACAATTAGCCTGGGTCTTCCCTCCTCAGTGAACTTCATTTAGAAAATCCCATGAGGTTTAGGGGCTGGAGAGATGTCGCAGAGGCTAAGAGCACTGACTGTCCTTCCTGAGTTCAATTCCCAGAAACCACATGGTGGCTCACAACCATCTGTAATGGGATCTGATGCCCACTTCTGGTGTGTCTGAAGATGGCAAAAGTGTACTCACATACATAAAATAAATAAACCTTAAAAACAACAATAACAACAACAACAACAAAAACAACAACAAGAAGCTATCAGGCCCAGGCCCAGAGATTTGTCTTCAAGGTAATTCTAGGTTAGGCTGCCAGCATTGACAATCACACCAGGGAAAGAGAGTCATTACCCTCACTCAGTTTTACTCAGTTCTATTTAAAGCTAAGTGAATCTATGTGTGTGAGCACCTTCACTTACAGTGAAACCTCCATAAAATAGCAGACACCAAAAGGCAGAGGGGTTAATGTTTTTAAAATACAAGCAAACCATTTGAGTGTGGGAAGATTGTAAAAATAGGAGATAACACAAGTTTTAAGCATTGTATTATGCATTGATTAGCATTGGGGTGTCATGAATGAAGGTTAGGATGAGAACAGAGTCACAGTGAGAACTCTGTGGCGCTATTGCTCACTATGGCAGTTTGGCAATAAGAAAATTACAACTGGTGGAGAGACTGAAACCCCAGCTCTGGGGAGATTGAGGCAGGAGGATTGTGAGTTGGAGGCTAGCTTGGTTTGCACAAAGAGACCTCGTTAAAAGAAAATTTCCAAGGAATAAGTTAAAGAATTAGTAGAATAAGTTAAGGGTGCTAAATTAAGGAAAACTATGGGTTGAATTGAACAACTTATTAGTCCTAGGAGAATGTTAGAAGATATAATGAGGAAATTGAAGTTGTATAAAAAGAAGACACTTAAATGACAACCCAAGCAACATGGCAATCCAATGGCTAAAGCAATCAGGACATCATGTGATTATTTATGGGCTTACACCTAAAACCCCTGATGTATTCTAGGGCAGTGTTGACTCCTGTGACTGCTGCATTCTGAGCAGAGTCGGCAGCTATAGCCTCTGCTTGGTGGAGATTAGTATCTGTCCAGGGCTATGCATATTTGAAATTTTATGTTTACAGAATACAAGGAGCAATGAAAACTTCTTAATTGTAATGCACAATATAAGGAATAGCTATACCTGTGAAAATTATGGAGTAGGACATCGTGACACAACTGGAGAGTTCAAAGATCAAGGTAACTCCATGTGGAAGATGAATGGAACAGTGGAGAGAGCCAGGCCTGGATCATATGGGGCTTTTTAGCCTTGAAGTTAGAGCTAGCAAACTAATAACACAAAACAACATATATATCCAGCAGAAGGGGGAGGGTTTAGAAGTTTTAACAATAATTTTCATTATTTAGAGTTATTAATGACAAGAGAAAACACAAGTTTTAAAATTTCATATTAAATGTGTTATTAACTATTGGATATGCTTATTATTTATCCAGATTATTTTTGTTAGGGTTTTACTGCCATGGACAGACACCATGACCAAGAACAACATATAATTGGGGCTGGCTTACAGGTTCAGAGATTCAGTCCATTATCATCAGGGTGAGAACATGGCAGCATCCAGGCAGGCATGGTACTGGAGGAGCTGAGAGTTCTACATCTTCATCTGCAGGCTGCTAGCAGAATACTGGCTTCCAGGAAGCTAGGACTATGATATTAAAGCCCACATCCACTGTGACACACTACTCCAATAAGGCCACACCTACTCAAACAGGGCCACACCTTCTAATAGTGCCACTTCCTGGACCAAGCATATACAAACCATCACACAGGTGAATAAAAAAAAATTACAAGTGATAAGTGATGATTTTAAGACTTCAAGGAGTCTAATTTCTATGATTTTCTTCTGGGCTGGCCTAATTTTTCTGAATAAAATATTAATTGTACAATTCTAGGAAGCCTGTAAGGCTTTATTTTGTGTTCACATTTCAGGAAGTAGCTCATCTAGTACATTATTTGCCAGTTCGCTTAGAGTATGCTTTAGGGTAAAATTATTCATTTGCTTTTTCTCTGTTAATGTTATTTGAGCATGGGTGAATCTAACTCATTTGTATATGTGGTTTCTGTCTTAGTTTGGGTTTTATTGCTGTTAAAAGACACCACAACCAAGGCAGTTCTTATCAAGAACATCACTTAATTGGGGCCAGCTTACTGTTTCAGAGGTTCAGTCCATTATCATGGCAGGAAACATGGCAGTGCGCAGGCTGACATGGTGCTGGAGAAGGAGCTGAGAGTTCTGCATCTTGATCAGAATTCAGCCAGGAGAAACTGACTTCTAGGCAACTAGGAGGAGGGTCTCAAAGCAAAGCCCAGCCCCACAGTGACTCATTTTCTCCAACAAAGCCACACCTCCTACTAGTGCCACTCCCTGGGCCAAGGATATTCAAACCACCACAGTTCCTATGCGTGTTAATTTGTATTCTTTTAACTAAAATTTTATTTTATTTTGTATGTGTTTATGTGCATACATGCAGGTGTTTTCCATGGTGCACACATGGAATTCAAAGACAACTCACTTCTACCATGTAGGTCCCAGGGATTAAATTCAGTTCCTTAGGCTTTGTTGCCAGCACTTTACCCACTGATCCATCCCACCAGCTCCTGTTTTGTATCACAACTGAGGATGTGTGTACAGAAAAAAGAGCTATAATAAGTGGAAGCTGATGTCTTTGGAAGGTGCTCCAACTTTCAGTGGCCGGTAGCTCTTTGTGTAGGTTTGAGGTCCCCTGGGCTTTCCCAGGCCACCTTAGCATGTCTATTGCCTTTGGTCATGACTCTCTAAGTCTCCTCATTTTATTCCTTCACCATCTCATAGAAAACATCTCCAGTGGGGCTTATCTTGCCTCCCAATCAGTCAACAGCTCCGTCCCAATTACAGGCACTTCTAATTGATCCACTGACAGAGATCACTAAGCCATGCAGTGTAGGTTGGGACCACAATCCCACCTCTCCCCCAGGCTCCCGGTCAGCACTTTGACCACAGTTATCTTCCACTTCTTCATAACACTTAATCTGATAATTCTTTCAGTGCCTTTTTTCTTCATTTCCTCTGTCTCCAGTTTCCAGTCCAGCCTGGACTCAAGATTTCAAAAACACTCCTTCCTGTGTCAAAAATTCCAGCATCTCTGTTTTGCTCATCATATTGGTCTTAAAAGTTTCTGCTCCTAGGTGAATTCACTTATGTTCCCTCCATATCCACCTGCACCAAGCTGTGCTGGAGGAAGTTACACAGCAGGCTGGAGGAGTTCAGTGTAGGTGGGAATCTCCTCACCACCATCCACAGACAGCCTCACCCTCTACATTCCTTCCTTTCTCCAGCAGGAGCTAGACTGACACAGCTGGGTCCTACATTATGTGAGTGACAGACTGAGGTTTCTGGTTCCAGGCCAGCTGCAAGTGTCTGGTATCTGTTCATAGATGTGCCAATTAGGACATGAATAGCACATGATTGGTTTTTCATGGTAAACCCAGAGTAAATCCAGTTCTTACAGTTTCAGCAACCTTCATTGCTAGGCACCAAGGTCTCAGCCCCCAAGTCTCTGAAATGAGGGCATTTCCTATTTCTACCTGGAAATCTATCCCTCCCCCAGCTATCTGCTTATTCAACTCATGGTTGTGCTATTCACTAGATCAAAAGATTCACTAGGCCACTGACCATGTCTGCTTTTACTCACAAGGCACAGTTTTAGCGTTCTAAAATTTTTAATTAATTAGTTAATTAATTAATTAATTAATTTTTGTTTTTTTTTTGAGACAGGGTTTCTCTGTGTAGCTCTGGCTATCTTGGAATTTATTCTGTAGATTAGTCTGGCCTCAGATTCACAGAGATCGACCTGCCTCTGCATCCTGAGCGCTGGGATTAAAGCTAGACATTTATCACTCGGTTAAAGGATTTCTTAAACTTTTTCCACTTATGACACCTTTTTGTTAAAGAAGTTTTTGTGGCATCATGAGTTTAGGTATACAAAATAGCTATACAAATCAAGCACATTTGCTAAAAATCCAAAATAAATGCATTTGTAGACAATTCTTTGGAATACATATAATTCTACCATTTATTAAAGACCAAAGCAAATCTGCATACTAACGACATGGGTGTTTTTTGTTGGTGTAAGCACGGTCTAATCCAAAGATATATTAATTTGACATATTGTGTAGAGTGATGATTAGTAAAAAGGGCTTGTTTTCTACACTTAACTAGTGTGTTTTTCGTAGAGCAGAACACTTAGAACCCGGAAGTTCTTAACGCACAGTCCTCTTGAATCTAAGTCGCTGTGTTTAAGGTGGTGTTTGTCGTTGCTAAGTGGTGTCCCTGTATGCTCAGTGTGGAGGCTTTGTGAGTTCTCATCCAAGGCTGCTGTGAAGTTGCACAATGCAACCACTGCCTGTACCTCAGATTCATGATGCATTTGAATTTGAATTAAAATCCGGTCATCGTGCGCCCAGAAAGCTTTTACTCTCGCCCACATTCTGTAGATGATCCGCATCGGGTTACTGGACTCGGCAGGGCTGTGACTCACAGTTTAAGCGGCTTAGAATTAAGTGAACACATTATTTTTATTATGACACGAGCCACAATGACATTTAGCATCCTACTCCAGTGCTGTTCTTTGGCCATTTCTCTTCTCTTTGCCTTCTCTAAGATTCATGTTGTAAACACTGGCCCATTTCCACATTGGTTTTCATATTCAAATTTTTTCTCCATGTTGGTTATATACAACAGAGAGTACAGTTTATCACCTCTGAGCCATCTTGGAATCCTTTTTGGATGATTTTGATAGCAAGTAACAGAAAGCTCTTTAATTTGTTGTTTTAAAAAAAATAAGGAAGCATGTAGCTGACAGAAGCAGCCTTAGGCGCACCATGTTGGCTCTGGCGATGCTCTCCTACAGCCCCTGTAGCTGGCTTCCCTTGTGAACTGGATTAATACAAACCCCAGGACACTACAACATCTGAAGGAAGAAGAGGGGCTGTCTTTGCCCCCTTCTATAGTGGTAAATCTTTCCCAGCAGCCTCTCCACAGACCCAAGTGAAATATTTTCTTGTGGTGGTTAACTCATGGGTCCAACCTTAACCAACTCCTCCTAGGTGAGATTGGGACTGACAGATCTTGGTCCATTTAATCATTTAGGATGCACTGTCCGTTGAGAGAGTCTGCCATCTTTGATGTCTATGACCACATTTAAAACATGATTTATATTTCCAATTCTGATTGTGCTGGGTTTTCTATAATCTCTTCTATAAACTCCATCCTTTCTTCTGTCTTTATTGACTCTTGCCTCATAGTCTCAGTTAAATTTTATAATGAACCTGACCTTAACTGACTGTTCTCTCTCTCTCTCTCTTCCGCCCCTTTCCCTCCCTCCTTCCTTCCCTCCTTCCCTCCCTTCCTGCCTTCTTCCCCTCCTCCCTCTCTTTGCCCCACTCTCTCTGCCTTATGAGTGTGTATATAAGCTCTCATCTCTAGCCCAGGGCCATGACTGTCTGCCAGCAGCCACGGATACATATAGCCTCTGTAACTGGGAGGCCTAAATTAAATGTTTTCTCTTATAAGTTGCTTTGGTCACTAGTCATGATGTTTTGTCATGGCAACAGGAAAGTAACCAAGACAATGCTCTTCTTTACTTCTTTCTAGTCAATTCTTTTAACAAGTTGTGAGGCGTATCCTGACTATAATTCATCAGAATGTCTGATTCTAGGCAAGTAATTTAAACTTTTAGAAATTCAGTGATTTAATTTCTAAAATGAGAATCAAAGGGCTTACATCAAAAGATTGTCCTGAAGACTAAGAAGTCAATTTTTAGGAAGCAATTTGGCCACTTTCTGTCACATAATCCTCAGTTAATGGATAGCCTTTATGTTGATGGCATGTCTGTCATTGCTCTTAGGAATCATCCTGACTTTCTGATCAATACAAGTAGTCAACTTTGGTAGATCCCTTAGCTTCCTTTTATCTCTAAATATAAGATAATTGGATTCATTACTATACCCCAAGTGGCTAATGCATGGCCATGCACAGGAAACAGTCAGCATTTGCTCCATTGCCTTCAGTGTGTCCATCTTTGTAATGTTGATTTTGTGAGATTACCGAAACATGGGAGGAAACATCACAATGTAACCATTTGGAAAGTAGGCTAAATATTTTCTTGTGATGGTTAGTAAAAAAATAAATCCCTTGATATTTAAAGTTTTCCTGAGAGAGACTTGAAGCTCAGGGGACATCTAAACTAAAAGATTCATTAGCCCTGATAATTGGCAACATAAACAAAAGCAAAGACGAATTAGTTAGCTTTATGTACAAATAGCCGTTCATAGCCCAAATAGTTTCCCTTTATGATAACTTCCTGCTCAATGTTGCAACGTCTCTCTGATGTAAACAGTGAAGCCAAATGGTAACAGGGATTGACATGTTTTGTGGTAGCAACAAGGATGAAAACAAACATGTCCCTACTAATGAGATACAACCAGCCAAGAAACATGTCTCCTTTCACAGAACAGGACCAGAATGTAGTGTGTTTCTAAGCATATACACACACTGAGTTCCTATATTACCATGTATGCATACACATGCATGTGTGTATATGTGGTTGTATATGTGCACCTGTGTGTACACACATGCGTGTATGCGTGTGGAAGCCAGAGACTGATGTTAAGTATCAGAACATCTTTATGGTTTTCTATATCTTCTTTTGAGGCAGGGTCTTTCACTAAACCTGGAGTTCACCAACGTGGCTAGACTGTCTGCCCAGCAAGCTCTAGGGAGACTCCCGTCTCTGCCTCTCGGCACTAGAATTACGAGTACACACTATCATAACCAGTGTTTCCTGTGGGTGCTAGGGATCCAAACTCAGCTCCTCAGGCCTGCATAGCAAGCATTTTTCTGGCTCCTCCATCTCTCCAGCCCCTTTAGGGATTATTCCTATGTTAATTTATTTGCCTAAAGTAAGCTTGGATTTGGGAGAGAACCTTAAAATGATATTATTTTCTTATGGGTAATTACTCTAGTTGGCAAGTGTTTTAAACTAAGATGTTGGTATTAAAATAATCTGAGATTAGAATCCTAGGTAAAGTAACTTAGGGATTCAAACTCCTTTGGAAAAAACATTCCTTTTATTCTCCTTGAAAGCATCCCCTTTATTTCCGATCCTTTGGTGAACATATAGACTTTTGGAGCCAGTTGTTATTACAGAATTTGAGAAGGTAAGAGGTTTTGGCCAGTTTTTAGAATGTGAATATACCTTTGGATATGAGTTCAGTAGCTCCATCAAAAAAAGAAAGAAAGAAGGGAAGAAAGAAAGAAAGAAAGAAAGAAAGAAAGAAAGAAAGAAAGAAAACTGTAACAGTTCATCTACAGGATATGCAATTCTGTGTTCAGCCCTAGAACTGTTTTATAGATGGAGTTGTTTTCCTGGTTTTTATATTACAAAACTGCCCATCAACTTCATTTTTCCTCTGGCCCTGCACCATTAGATATATATTCTCTCTCTCTCTCTCTCTCTCTCTCTCTCTCTCTCTCTCTCTCTCTCTCTCTCTCTCTCTCTCTCTCTCTCTCTTGCAGTGCATTTCCAAAAATGCCCACCTAAAGCTCAAGACACTGACACAACGCTCAGTTGGCACGGGCTATTGTAAACTGGGAGGAGTTTAACTACATGCATAATGACTGTTGGTTAGCATTTTAAGTAACAGAAAACAAAACTATAAATCACTCTGTGAGATACAAATGGGTGAGTTTGTGAGACTCTGGTCAAGGCCATGGGACCCAAGGCACTAGAGTGTCATTTCAAGGTAGACTGAGAAGGATCCACATGGCACAATTTCTCTCTTGAGTCAACCATGGTTTCAGCGTGCATCTGTTCTGCCAGTCTTATGTGTCTACAATGTTGCTGCCCCCTCCCCAACCTGTTCTTATTTACATCCCGGCTCTAATCAGCACCTCGTCCCCCACATCTCTTTCCTCTGTTTATTAGCTTTGATTTTGTTTACTGTCCCAGAGAGTTTCCTTGTTGCTATCTGTGTGATTCCGGGTTTGGAACTAACCATCAGAGCATGGAGGGCTCAGCAGTGTGTTTATAAGTAGTTACGATGCCTCCCACTTTGCTGGAATCTGTCGATTAGAGAGTCTGCAGTCAAGAGTGAGTCTCTTTCCCTCCACGGCTGACTGCTAGAAGGGCTTGAGCTCTGAAGATCCAGTCTGAGTATGCGCAGCTGTTGTTGAGTTCATGATGGTCATGACCATGTGTCCTTTAGAAGAAAATATTTCAGGTCCCTCCTCACCAGCTGACTCTTAGATTCTTTCTACCTCAACTTCCACAGTGTTCCCTGAATCTTTTAATTAATTTATTAACGTATTTATTTATTTATTTATTTATTTATTTATTTATTTATTTATTTTACTTATTCGTTTTACATCCTGCTCATTGCTCCCCCTCCCGGTTAACCCCTCCCACAATCCTTGCCCCCTTCCCCTCCCCTTCTCCTCTGAGTGGGTGGCCCCTAGGTATCCCCCTACCCTGGCACTTCAAGTCTCTGCAAGGCTAGGCACACATCCTCTCCCACTGGCCTGACAAGGCAGCCCAACTAGAAGAGCATATCCCACAGACAGGCAACAGCTTTTGGGATAGCTCCGGCTCCAGTTGTCCAGGACCCACATGAAGACCAAGCTGCTCATCTGCTATATATGAGCAGAGAGGCTTAGGTCCAGCCTGTGTATGCTCTTTGGTTGATGGTTCAGACTCTGAGAGCCCCAAGAGTCCAGGTTTGTTGGTGCCATTGGTCTTCCTGTAGAGTTTCTATCCCCTTTGGGGATGGCAATCCTTCCCTTTATTCTTTCATAAGAGACCCCAAGCTCCATCCACTATTTGGCTGCGAGTGTCTGTATCTGTCTGAGCCAGCTGCTGGGTGGAACCTCTCATAACAGATTATCAATGAAAGTGTTAGGGATAGGAGCTTGCTCATGGGATAGGTCTCAAGTTGGGCTGGTTATTGGTTGGCCACTACCTTAGTCTCTGCTCCGTCTCCCATCCCAGCATTTCTTGTAGACAGGATACATTTTGAGTTGAAAGTTTTGTGCATAGGTCGCTATTGCTCCACTGGGGTTCCTGCCTGGCTACAGGAGGCAGCCTCTTCAGGTTCCATATCCCCAGTGCTCTGAGTCACAGCTAAGGTCACCCCCATTTATTCTTAGGTACCTCCCTTATCCCAGGTCTCTGTCTCATCCTGGAGATGCCCCCTACCTCCTCACCCCCATCAGTTGCAGATTTCCATTCATTTTCATGGGTGTCTAGCCAGCTCTCTTGCCCTTTACTGCACCTGATCCAGAGCCTCCCATTCCCCTCCCCATACCCATTTCTCCAAGGTCCCTCCCTCCATCTGCCTCTTACGACTATTTTATTCCACCTTCTAAATTAGATTCAAGCTTCCTTGATTGGGCCTTACTTTCTGTTTAGCTTCTTTGGGTCTGTGGGGTGTAACATGGTACCTATATTTTATGGGTAATATCTACTTTTAAGTGAGTACATACCATGCATGTCCTTTTGGATCTGGGTTACCTCACTCAGGATGATATTCTCAAGTTCCATCCATTTGCCTGCGAAGTTCATGATGTTTTTGTTTTTAATTGCTGAATAGTATTCCACTGTGTAGATGTACTACATTGTTTAAATCCATTCTTAGGTTAAGGGGCATCTAGGTTGTTTCCAGAAGGCTATTATTAATAAAGCTGCTATGATCAGTAAGCAAATGTCTTTGTTGTTCCCTGAGTTCTAAGGAGGAACATGCAAATGTCTTGTCTAGCATCTTGAATCTCCATGGGTTTGATCTCTGTTTACTGCAAGGAGAGCCTTTTCTGTTCAAAACTAAGAGAAGCCTTTGTCTGTGAGTATAAATACTGATATTTAGGGGGTCATCTAATGCTATGTCAATTCAACTAAACAGCCATCTTAGGCTAGCTACCCCAGACTATAAGTTGTCTATGGCCACAAATTTTGAACCAAGTTCATAGTTTTAAGCATGCATCCTTCTTGTGTAACAAGGGGCAGATCCAGTTAGTGAGCAGTTGAAGTTGGCTACCCTCATAACAGTCATGCTGCCGTTACCCCAGTGGGCACATT
The DNA here is from genome assembly GCF_978045245.1 of Mus caroli. Classification (NCBI taxonomy): domain Eukaryota; kingdom Metazoa; phylum Chordata; class Mammalia; order Rodentia; family Muridae; genus Mus; species Mus caroli. The sequence continues at coordinate 95,989,309 of NW_028227261.1, forward strand.
TTCCTAGAAAGTTAGTATTACAGTCTGCAGAGTTTGTACGTATCCTTTGATGCAGCGCTACCTCACAACAGTCTGCGTAGCTCTAACTAGTACCATGAGCCCCATCTAGGAAAGAGCAATCTTCTAGCCTGGATTCAGTTTGATTTCTCTACATGTTGCATCTAAGATTTGAGGAGTCTGCAGCAGTAGCACCTTACCTAGTAGCTATAGTAAGCAATCACGAGAACTGGAAGAGCCTGTATATTGTCTGGGAGGCTCTCTTACAGAGCAGTTCTACAAAGGTAGCCTGAACTTGGCACTGGGGTTTTTGTTTAATGATCCATTGCACTCAGGACATGCACTGCATAGTTTTATTGAGTGTGATGGCTATTCTTGGTTGTCACCTTGACGACATCTGGAATAAACTAAAACCCAAATGGCTGGGCACACCTGTGAGGGATTTTTTTCCTTAATTAAATCATTTGTAATGGGAAGACCCACTTCTAATCTGAACCCTTGAGGTGGGAAGATCCACTTTTAATCTAGGGCACACCTCCTGCTGGAATCTCATATAAAGGGCATGGAAGACAAAATCAATCTCTCTCTCTCTCTCTCTCTCTCTCTCTCTGCCTGCTCTCAGTAACGAGTCCATTCCTTCACTGGTATTAAAGCATACTTTTTAGGATCCCGGTACATACTGTAGACCAGTCCTGTGGACTGAACAACTACTGGATTCTTGGACCTTGCATTGGTAGACAGCCATTGCTGTCTTGGTGGACTAGGTGGACCACAGCTTGTGAGTCATTGTAATACATTCCACATTATAATTTCATTCTAGAAGTTCTGTCCCTCTGGAGAACCCCAGCTAATCCATAGGGTGTTCACTCTCACGCTGTCTTATATGCTTTTACAAGGGGTTCTCAGACAGTAGGTTATGGAGTAGTCTTCCCATACTCCCCTCATCTCATGTGATCCTCCCCACCGTGTTCCCCAGTACATCCCTGTTTGAACCTTTCCACTTCCAATATACCCCCTTTCTACCTCTGCTTAACCTGTATAGTACTATCTTCCCTACTTTGAGCAGAGATACACCCATTATCCCCCTTTTAATTTCCTGGCTTTCCAAGGCACTCCAAGATTAATGCACAGAACGAAAGAGTCAGTTCAGATCCTCATATGGAAAAAGCATACAGAATTTGTTTTTCTAGGGTGACCTCACTCACTGTACTGCTCTCTAGCTCCATTCATTTTCCTGAAAACTGCATTATTCCTTAGAGCTGAGTGATATTCCATTGTGCCTCATTTGATGGACATCTGGGCTGAGCCCGTTTCCTAGGTGTTGTGAGTAGAGCAGCAAAGCTGGATGTGTCTTTGCTGTAGGATGTGGAGCCTTTAGGATGTGCTCACAGAAGTGGTACTGCTGTGCCATGGAACATTTACTTCTAATCTTTTAGGACCTGACTTTGAAAGCGGGAATCTAGCCTGTTCTCCCTCTAGCAGTATATGAGGAGTCCCCTTTCCCGCACATCCATGCTGTTTACTGACGTACACGATGTGTTAGCACACGGAGAGACTGAGGAAGGGCGTAGCCATCTCACCAGCCACCCACAAAATGGGAGCTGAGTCAAACAGTCGTCCACTATAGATCACTGTGAAATAATGCAACTGAAGCTACATATTTTATCACACGTATTTATTATGTGTGTGCATGCCACACATACATGTTCTCATGCCATGCTGCACATGTGGAGGTGAAAGGGTAACTTTTGGGAGTTGGTTCTCTCCTTTCTTCACCTGTGGGTTCTAGGGACTAAACGCAAACCATCTGGTGGTCGGTGCCTTTGTTATTCACTGAGGCATCTTGCCAATGCAACCCCAATGCTGCATATTTTAAGTGCTTTACCAAGTTTGATCCAGTTATTTGGATAAAATGATAAACTTCTATTCTTCAAGCATTTCTGTGCTGATATTTTTTCTTCCCACCTTGTTCTGTGTGTTGTTACGCTGTCCTTCTCTATGTTGTTTAGCCTGGGAAGCAAGACTCTTCCCACAGTCTCGCTGAGGTTTCCTTGCTACCTAGATTCCAGTGGGCTTAATTATTGGAGATAAGGTGTGCTGTGCTGTGCCATGTATGTATGAAAGAGAGAGACACACACACACGCACAGAGACAGAGACACAGAGACACACAGAGAAAGACAAGGACAGGGACACACACACACACACACCCACCCCACCCCCCCCACACACACACAGAGAGGGAGAGAGAGAGAACAGAATATTCACTCTTACTCTTTACCCTCATGTTCCAATGAGACATCTCTGGATACAGCAAACAATCTATAAATGTAGTTCCATATTAGTGCCCGTCCTAGGTAGGATTCCTATTTCTGAGAAGAAACACCATGATATAAAACAACTTGGGAGGGAAGAGTTTATTTGGTTTACACTTCCACATTACCACTCATTGCTGAAAGAAGTCAGAACAGAAACTCTTAACAGGGCAGGAGTCTGGAGGCAGGAGCTGATGCAGAGACCATAGAGAAGTGCTGCTTACTGGCTTGTTCCCATGGCTTGTTCAGCTGCTTTCTTATAGACCTCAGGGCCACCAGCCCAGTGCTGTCCTTACTCATCAGGCAGGACTCTCTCCCATTAATCACCGATTAAGAAATGTCCTACAAGGTTGCCTACAGTAATGGAGGCGTTTTCTCAATTAAGGCTCCCTCTTGTCAGATGGCTCTATCTTGTATCAAGTTGACATAAAACCAGCCAGCACTGTAACTGTTTCTCTTACATCGGGCATGATCACAGACTTGTAAGAGATTCTGTTACCCTAGCTACCTCAACCACTACTCATGCACTTGTGAGCAATGCTTTTTACTAAAGTTCTTCATCTGTCAGGATGGGGACTGCTAATTGGTAACAATGGTTGCTCTCTCAAATCCAACTCTGAAGATGAAAATTCCTGGGCAAAATTTCTCTCTGATTTAATGAAAATGCCTTCTTGGCTGAGACAGTGATAAGCTCCAATGGCATGCAGTGACATCACAATGACTGGCGTATCCTCGACATCTCTGGCTGTTACTCAAAATATAATATTCATTTTTTCAAATTTATATATTTATTTTTGCTGCATACAAATTGATGTTTTTTGTCTGCATGCATGTCTGTGTGAGGGTGTCAGGTCTCCTGGAACTGGAGTTACAATTGTGAGCTGCCGTGTGCTGGGCTTAACCTGGGTCCTCTAGAAGAGCAACCAGTGCTTTTAACCACTAAGGCATCTGTTCAGTGCCATATAATATTTCTTACTGGAGCATATTATCCCCTAATGTTTGATATAAAATTATCAATGTAGAACACCTATTATTTTGTTTAATTCTCACTAGAAGTCACAATCAATATCAGCTCCTGTTCCCTTGGCAAGGAGAATGGTACTGTTTCAGTCTCTTGATCTTTGTGATCACACAGCCTGGAGGGACTCCTTGGCTCTCTTGATTTGCCAAAGGCATCATACTAATTTATTGCGTGTGGACACTATGCTAATCTGATGTTTTTAAAAGTGCCCTTCAGTTGTGCATGCCAAATGATGAAAGACAAACCATTTAGCCAGAAGCTCTGGGACTTGAAAAACACTGAATTGCTGATAGATATGTGGATGAACCTTCTGGAGTAGCCCAAGAGTACAAAGAAATGTGTGTTCCATTTAGCTAAACCAATGATAGAAGACCCTATCATCAATCAGGTTGACAAGATGGCTGTCCTATGGAAGTCACATAATCTCTTTTACTCAAATAAATGTTTTGTTGTTGTTTGACTTGCTTATTTATTTTTATGTCCATATTGGCAACAATGGAGATTATCTGTGGTCCCAGCTGTGTGGACTTTCTCTTACCAAAGCTAATTTGTGAGTTAGAATGGTTGTTTACCCTAACAGTATGGCAGGATTCTACAAGGTGACCTGCCATCACCATCAGATAAGAGGCAGCTATTTATCTTCAAGGAAATGCATGTAAATTCCCCACACGGTTGTGCCCCATCATAACAGCACGGATTTTATATACTTCCCAATCCATTGTTATGGTAGTTTACAAATACCTTGTAAGCAAGGACTAGTGGAAGAAATACACTAGACAGCATAGGCCCTAGAAATCCACTGATGTATCTTATACTTCATCATCCCTTCAAGCAGGGAGCAGCCTGTTGAAGGATCTGGGTGTCCACATTTATACACTTGGATGTTATCCTGTAGGATGCAACATATGCTTCCGATCAGCCCAGATATTTATTATGTCACGTGATTCTTTGGGGGCTTTAAAACATCTGGTCTCTATTTCTCTCAGAACTCTTAGATCTGGTTTGTTCTAGGCCACCCCCTTAGCTGGCTTGAGCATTTTTCTGCAACTTGCATTCATGCAGACACAAAGACCTTGTATCTAAAGTACTTCCATTACTATAAACTTGTCACAAGAAACAGCAACATCTTGCTAGAGGTTTTCAGTAGTTTGATCAAAGCAAAGCAAACACTTTTCAATGCCCTGCTGATGGTGGTGTCTGCTTTCCCTCTTTGTTTCATTAGAACGGATATACATTCATGAATATTTTAAAATTAATTTTGAAGTATCTTTCATTACTGTGAGTTGTCTTATTAGGCCCAATTTATGTTTTTACCTTTAATTAAAATTCATGTGGTATTAATATTGTAACCATGTTTTCATTTTGCTAGTATTGCTGTGATATATTTGCCTTTATCTTTTTAAAAATGTGTGTGTGTGTGTGTGTGTGTGTGTGTGTGTGTGTGTGTGAGATGAGATTTGTGAGCATATGAGAATGTGTGCATGTTTTTACGTGTGTGCCAGTGGTCAGCAGATCACCCTTGAATGTGGGTCCTTGCTTTTCTACTTTGTTGGAATCAGGGAATCTCGTTACTTCTGTGTAAGCCAGGCTAGCCCATGAACATGGACCTTTTGTGGGGGTTCTGAGGGTCTGAGCTTAGGTTGTCTAGCTTGTGTTATAACCTTTACTCAATCTTCCTCCCCCTCTGTTAAAAATTATTTTGAGACGTAGCTTTTCAATGCAGCCCAGTGTTGAGATCAATTTGACTTACCTATTCAGAATATTTTGTAATTTTTCATTATGAATTTTGTAGAAATGGGATATAGCTAGACTTCATTTTCTGACATACCCAAGAGAGTTTTTGTTTCCTAGAGGTGGTGACTGAATTTATTTTGATGAATTTTAAGATGTTCTGGAATTTTTGCACTCTTTTTCCTGTCCCTGTATTTTCTGCCTTTTCTCTATGGACTATATAGTCTTTGCTCTTTATCCTCCATAGTGATTTGTAATTGAATAAGAGTTTTCAAAATCACCATTCAGCTTCATTATCAGAGAGTGGGGTGTGTTGTGACAGTGTGTACCCTCTGATTACCAGAGAGCAGGATATGCTGTGATAGTGTGTACCCTCTGATTATCAGAGAGTGGGTACTCTCTGATTATCAGAGAGCAGAGTGTGTTGTGATATTGTGTACCCCCTGATTATCAGAGAATGGGATGTGTTGTAATGTGTATACTCTCTGATTATCAGAGAGTGGGGTGTGCTGTGACAGTGTGTACCCTCACCCATTATTTTGCTTCTTTCTTGTCTTATGCTAGCTTTTGTGTAAAAAATACAGAAATACAAATCTAATATTTTTTTCCAGAAAACACCCGTGGATGTTACATTATTTAAACCTTTATAGCCTTAGAAGTAAAGTGTAAAGTTCTTGCCTTTTCTTCTTATGCCAATTTGCCTATAGATATCTGGCTAAAATCACTAATTGGTGGCATTTTAGTAGGTGATGAGCATCTACTAAGTCTTCATATGACCTCATAGAATGGATGTGAAGAGCCTAAAAACATGGAGAAAAAGGGGAGAGTAGTGGTTTGGCTATACTCAAATATATACTCCCCATAGGCTCATATATTTGAATACTCAGTCTCCAGAGAGTGGCACTGTTTGAAAGGATTAGAAGAACGGGGAGGTGTGGCCTTGTCCAGGACATAGTTCTCAGCTACTGCTCCAACATCTTACTGCATACAACCATGCTTCTTACTATGATGATAGTGGACTAAACCTTTAAAAGTGTAACAAGCCCCAATTAAATGCTTTCTTAGTAGGTTGACTAACACAGGGAGACTCATGATGGTAGAGAACACTGGTGAAGTAGTAGACAAAATAGATGCATTCTGCAGGCTGTAAAAGATGTCAATCAGTTAGAAGATGCTTAAACAGATGCTATCTGTTTAAGACAGAATCAAGCATTCCTACCAGTGAACGCAGCTGTTCAAGGGCCACCAGGGCTGTGTGGGCAGCTTGACATGCTAGCCACAAATTAATGGTTCTTAAAATGTCATGCTTATAGGACCTTGAGACCAACTTTCCTGTGGAATAGTTATGTCCCATGAATTTTGAAGACTTAAAATGTTTATCAGAGGGGAACCCTACTAACTGGGAGTCTGATGTAGTTGCCAATCATCTCTAGGGATCCACAGGACTGTCCCCTGCTATGGATTGAATGTGCCTTCCACTGTTCCTTCCTGTGCTACAGACTTGGTACTTGATACAACACTGTTGGGAGGTGAGGCCTATTAGAAGGCTCATAAGTCATGGGGACACTGCTCATGAGAGATGACTGCCATTATTGCAGGGGTGAAATCCTTATAAAGAGGATGAAAGTGTTTGCTGCATGTGCATGAGGGCCTGAGAGCAGATTCTCAGAACATATATAGAAAGCTAGGTGTGGTCGTGTATGCCCGTAAGGCCAGCTCTGGGAAGGCAGAGACACAAGAATCCTTGGGGTTTGCTAGTCAGCCAGTTTAGCCAAATCTGTGAACTCCAGGCTCAGTGAAAGACCCTGTCTCAAAATTAATACAGCGAAGCAATCAAGGAAGACAACTGAAGTCAACCTTCCATCTTTATTCATATGGGGAAGTAGAGGCAAGAAAAGCAACAGTTCAAGGACAGCCTTGGCTACTTAACACGTATGAGGCCAGCTTAGGTGACAGGAGACCCTGTTCTGTTTCTCCTGCTTCCTCCTCCTCTCCCCTTTCTATCCTATGTCTGGAGCCTTCTCTTGCCCTTTTGTCTTCTGAAGTAGACTCACACACTAAGAAGATTTCTGCGGGAGGCTGATCCCATGATCCTGGACTTCTTAGTGTCAAGTTCTGTGAGCCAAATGCCTTCCTGTTTATTATAAATCCCATAGTCTGGAGCTGGGCTTGGTACTAGCTGACTGTAATTCCAGCACTGGGGAAGTTGAGGCAGGACAATCAAAACATGAAAAAAAATCTCAAAAAATGAAACAAATAAATAAAAATTGTAAAAGAACCTAGTCTGTGGTGTTCCACTATAGTAGTATAAAATAGACTAATAAAACCCTCTTTCCACAAACCAAGCAAGCAAATGGAGGTCCATCCCAGCCCTCTGAACTGCCTCATCTCTGTGGAAGTCCAGAGAAGGTGATCCTGGTGGTTGGAGAGTTTTGCTTCACTGTGTCTTACAAAGAAAATGCTTTGAAGTTTGAAACCCTCTGCTATCACCAGGGTGTAATGTGAATCTCTTGGAAATCCTGCTGGGATCCTGCCTAGGAGAGGCATCAAGACTCCAAGGCATCCAGTTACAGTATGTTCTGTTCTCTTATCTCAGCACCTGGGGCCTAGGTCACTGCACAGGTGACTGCTGGCCTCCTTTCTCAATCAACCTATGTCCTCTATTGTGAAACACAACTGCTGACAATTGTTGTGGGGAGGCTTAGCACACAGGGGCAGCACACACACAGCCCCTGGCCTCAGCCAGTGTCCAGGAAATGCAGCTCCTTGCCTTAATTCGTAAGGTAGCCATTCAGGAGGAGGGCGCGCCTCAGCTGATTGTGGGAGCAGTGAGGTAATTGCTACGTGTGGATTCCCAGCGACTGCTTGGTTGTTTTATGAAAATGAATGTGGCTTTATTGATTTCACATTGAGTGGCTGGGCAATTGGGAGAATAAAGTTTTAGAGTGACGAGTGGTGGAAAGAAAAGGTCAGTATCAGGTCCAGAGGAGACAAGCTTATGGAGGAAAATGGAGAAGTGTGGATTAAGATGGAGATGGAGCCAAGCTTCGGGGTTTAGCTCTCCTAACCATGGGCAAGATGCCTGCATGTCAGTGAGAGCATCAGTGAGGACAGCCACAGACAGCCCAGAATTAGATCGAATTATTCTAAGTTTTTTTTTTTCACAAATGAGATATTTTTAAAGGGAGGTATTCTGTGCTTCTCCATTGATAAAATGATTTCACTAATACTCGCCTGATAGTCTATGAAGACTATATTCTAGCTATGCGTGTAGGATGCAACCTATTTCCCCCCACAAATCAGATATTTTTAAAGGGAGGTTTCCCACATATCTCTTTTAACTTTTTCACTTTCCATATCCTTCAGTAGAGTCTTTTTTTTTTTTTACTTAGTTCTAGGGATTGAACCCAGAGTCTCATGTAGTCTAAGCACACGCTCATGTGTGGATGTGAAGCAATGATCTACCTTGAGTGCATCTCACTTACTTTAATGGACTAGAAGTCAACTGAGAAGTAAAATTTAGGTCTTCCTTTATGTATTGATAAGTTGGTCATCACTTTAATAGGTTATGCAAGGGTCAGATAATACTTTTATATCCTATATACATAGCAATAGGGTATTATTCATATCCTGCATAAATATTATTGAAGTCCTTTCATCAGTTGAGAAAAATGAGTCTTGGAGGATTCAATAGCTTGAGTCAGGCTCTCATGTAGCCCAGGCTAACCTTGACCTGCTGACGCTCCTGCCTCCACATCCTGAGTGCTGGGCTTACAGGTCTGTGTGTCATCATGCCTGGTTTTTGTGCTGCAGATCAGTTCTAACCCAGGGCTTCATGCGTGCTTGACAAGTACTCTAAGACCCGAGCTGGCCAGTCTGCTCCTTCACTATCATGTCACAATGATTCTGCCTTATATTTATTCTTCTATGCTCTATACCTTTGTGCTTCCTGCAACCTTAGTTTCAGTTTTATTTCTAAGGTTTTGTTGATCTTCTTTTGGTCTATGTGATCTAACACCAGATTTAATTTCCTTTTGATATGAAATAATTTATTAACTCAACAACTGGCAGCTGCCTCTTCTTTCATCTGGAGGAACTAGCCAGGGTCCCGAAGTTCCCATACATGACTCAAGTCTCTGACATCATGCTCTTCACTCCCAAATGTAGCACTCTAAATATAATAGAATTATATTTAGAGTTTTGAGATTTCTTCATATGTGTATGAATTCACATGTTTTTTTCTTTTTAAATCACAGATCTCATCTGGAATTCAAGATGAATCAATACACATGTATTATTTAACAAAAATGTATGGAAAATATACCAAGAATGTTGAATTTAAAGCAGATGTTCTAGAACTAAAAAAACGCAACCAAAGAAAAATTTAAATTATACAATAAAAAAGTAAACGTTTGCTTTGACAATGCATTGCATTGCTTCATATTTTAGGAGGACATTATGTTGAAATATATTTTTTTTGTTAAAGGTTAATCATGTATGGAAAAGGAATGAAAGAAAAATAATGGGATAGAAAGAAACCAACAAGGCTCTTCACACTTGATGTCTTGTATTCCGTGAGATTTCCTGCTGAATAATTTACAACCAGGTGATTGGAGAAATTGCTGATGAAACCAATTAGTACAAGGTGACTCTCCTTTGTGTAATTAAGCTCCGAGTCATGGAATTTAAATTACACCTGAAGAAACCCTGACAAAGTGCTTCCTAGACAGTCGAAGGTACCTGCTGCTAACTCTTGGTCCACAATGTCTGCAAGTTGTCCATAGTTTGGTCCTGAATATTTCTAGTCTTAGCAAACTTCCACTCACTCTTCATCTGTATTTCGTTGGTTTGTTTCATCGCTACATTTGCTCTTATGGAACAAGACAAAGTTACAGAGAGGAAATCTACTTCAAGCATGCCTGTAATCCCCACGTGCCTTTGGTGGCTTCAGCTCTAGGCTACATGCATAGCACTTCAGCTATTTTCATTCCAGTCAGTTCAGGATTCTTCTGTGGATTGTGGTCTCCACGTTACAGCCTCTCAAAGACAGGAAGGGTATTGATGGGACCCCAACAGGTTATGTCTCAGTGCAGACATCTCAATACTGTTCAAAGTCTGGAGCCGAAAGAGGGTTTCCCAAACACCTATGACTTACAATATTCTTTTTACCTTGCTGGGCCTTCTGAAGCAAGGTCAGAGGTGTCATTACAACCGTAGGCTAACTGCTGGGGTCTTGCAATACGCCATGTTCTAAACGTTGTGCTTTTTCACTTAAAAATATCCATAGAATTTATACTGGAAATAGCTGACACTGCAGAAGCCATAAAACACCAATTCTCAAATACTTTATTGGGATTGAAATAACTCAGAGCAATCTTACAATGGCTTCAGAGTATTTAGACAAAATGGAAACTAAGTTAAAAGTTAAATGCCTAATAGTTAAATCGGGACATGTACACAAGTTTCTATAAAGTTACTGTTGATAAAATATTTTATAAATTGTTTTTTAAAATGATTCTTTCTTTTAAAAATTGCACAGAACCACTAAAGAATAGCTGTAAAAACATTTTATGTGTATGGATGTATTGTCCACGTGAATGTCTTTGCATAAAAAGGCCAGCAGGGGGCATCAGATCTCCTGGAACTGAACTTAAAGACAGTTGGTGAACCACCATGTGGATGATGGGAATATGAACCTGGGTCTTCTGGAAGAGCAGCCAGTGCTCTTAACCACAGAGCCATTTCTCCAGCAACCCTCCGCCCCTGTTCCACCCTCCATGAATTGGTAGGAGTTTTAGCAATATGAACAGAAGCCAAGCTTTGAATTCAAACACAAAAACTTGAAAATGTTTCTGAAGAGCTATCATGCCTTTTAGCTCTGAGAATTGGATCAGAAAGGATGCTAGAGGCTCCTTTACCCTGATATTCTTCTTCCCCAAACTTTGCACTTCCACAGCCCCTTCTGGGATCTCACAAACCCTCATTCTCCTATTGGCCAGCCCTACAAAGCAATCATCTTCCATTCTGCCTCTGTCCAGTGTATCAGAGGAGATAAATTCAGGTAGACCTCTTGTTGATTTTCTTCCTTCCTTCCTTCCTTCCTTCCTTCCTTCCTCCTCCTTCTCCTGATCCCCCTTCTTTTGTTTGTTTGTTTGTTTGTTTTTCAGGACAAAGTTTTTTTTTTTTTTTTTTTTTGTCCTGGAACTCACTTAGTAGACCAGTCTGGCCTTGAACTCACAGAGATCCATCTTCCTCTAAGTGCTGGGATTAAAGGTGTGGACCACAACTGCCTAGCTAACTTGGTGTTTTGTTTGTTTGTTTTTTATTTTGTTTTGTTTTGTGTTTTTGAGACAGGGTTTCTCTGTATAGCCCTGAATGACCTGAAACTTATACTCTGTAGACCAGGCTGTCCTGGTCAGAGATCTGACTGCTTCTGCACCTCCATTGCCTGGCTTTTGTTCTAACAGAGGCAGAGCAGTGCCAGCAAGGTTGCTGTCAGCTTCTGTTGGCCTCACTTGCAGAATATTTGAATGATAAATACAGCTTGCTTCAGAATGAAGGGCACAATAGGGAAGCGCTGTGGCTGGCTCAGCTGGATGGAGGCTGGGGAATTGCAGGGTATAATTCTACTCTCTTAGCTTTCCCTGTTGCTGGATTGTCATTTGCCATTCTCCTGTTTGCTAAGTTGGCTAGTGCTTGTTTTTCTGCTTTTAGCTTCAAAAACTCATAGTTGCTGAGTTATTCTGGTTCATGTAGATCATGACTACAAACCCCCTCTTTTATCTGAGGGCCATGATGCGTTATGAGGCATGGGTTTCCTGAGGAATGTGTTATATTTAATTTCTAAATGCAGATCCAGGGGTGCTTTACGCGGTTGTAAAGTTTGACCATTTGACAAAGATGTCTGGTCAAGGGAAGGGTGGGTGGGGGTGGAGGGAGGAGGCTGGGGGTGGGATTCGGAGAATTTCCACTGAGCCCTGCCCTGCTGGCAAGGCCACATTCCCTCAGGTCTGCTTCAGACTGTAGCGGGCATCCTTTGCTTTCTTGTTGAAAGGCAGCTTTCTTTGCTCATATGAAGTGTTTACTATTAAGGCCAGTAGGTATCCTGTCCAGATCTATCTTGTCTACCTGGGTCCGGTGGGTCCCATTTCCTTCAGAGACTGCTCATTTGTGTTCTCCTTGGAAGGGTTAACCCTAGAGGTCATCCAGATACAAATCTACTTCTCTATTTATTCCCTGTCAGTCTGGAACCTGCACAGAACCTGAAGGGGTGAGCCAGACGCCATGGCTCCTTCTGGCTAGAATGCTGGGTCACCCTCTGTACACAACTAAGTTCCAGCAACTTAGTTCTTCTGATAGCCTCCTTTCGGTATCAGCATCTTGCCTCAGAACATAGGGACGTGTTCACTCTGAGAATAGGAAAGAGAATATGTTAAAGCAGAGACTAAAACATGGAAAAAGTACCAGGCATCCATAGGGGAAGATCATGTGGGTGAATGAGAACATAAGTACGCATTTGGGCTCACCACAACCACATAGCCAAGGATGTTATAAGAACATAGAGTCCCAGCAGTGACAGATGCTCTGATACTGGTCCTATTACTGTGCCCATCCCATCAGGTATAAGTCTTTCTTGCTTCTGTCTGCCAGTCAACAAAGTCACTAGCTTTCTTTGCTTGCTAGATGCAGAGTACACCCATGTCTCTGGGTTCCTTTCACTGGGATCTTTGTAAGAGGTTCTCTATGTAAATGTCTTCAAAAATTCAATCAGGCTGAAAGACAGTCAGCCTTTTCTAGACTGTGACCACTAGTCAGATTCCCATGCTCCAGTGGATAGATCTAAACCCAGGCATATATAGACAATGCTAAGTGGATTTAGTGATGTATAAAAGGGGGAGGGGAGAAGGAGGAGGGAGAGACATGAAGTAGAAGAGAGGAAGGAGGAGGGGTAAATAGGTATATAGGGAACGGAGACCATCATATTTTAGTGTGTGTGTGTGTGCGCGCGCACACACACACACATATATAGTGTATATGTGTATATATATACATGTACATATATACACACAATGTATATATTAAAGTTATACCTCATATTAGAGATTCCTTTCCTTTCTGTCTTGCACAGGACTCTGTGTGTATGTGCTATGTGTATATATATATACATATATATATATATATATATACTTCGCAATAACAAAAAAAGAGTATATATATATATACATACTTCTCAATAACAAAAAAAAGAGCCAGGTATGATCATGTGTGCCTATAATCCAAGCATTTGAGAGATGGTGGCAAGAGGATTGTTAGTTCTAGGCCAGTCGGGAATATATGAGATTTTGTTTCAAAAGAAAAAATTCTCATCTAAGAGTGTGAGTGACTTCCAGTAATAGCCCCAACTGATAAAATTTTGTGGCATTCCAAAACCTTGGGGACAAAGGGGAAATCCTGTGAGTGTGGAAGTGGAGTTGGCAGCCCAGCAGAGATGGCGTTGGCAGAGATTGACTTTAGATTTCTCAGTAGCAACAGGGAAGCTAGAAGTTAGTGAGCTGGGTTCTTACAAATATCGAATAAAAAATATTTCAGCCTAGAATTGATTCCCAGTTAGAATGTCAGTTTTGCATGAAATAGACCAAAGGCACCAGTGATCAAGGCTCTCTAAGATTGTGTCATCCAAACATCCATTTCCAGAAAGCCACAGGAAGAGGTGCTCTGTGCAAGAAGATGAACACGGGCTGGTGAGATAGCTCAGTGGGTAAGAGCACCCGACTGTTCTTCCGAAGGTCCAGAGTTCAAATCCCAGCAACCACATGGTGGCTCACAACCACCCGAAATGAGATCTGATGCCCTCTTCTGGTGTGTCTGAAGACAGCTACAGTGTACTTACATATAATAAATAAATAAATCTTTAAAAAAAAAAAAAGAAGATGAACACATTAAAAGGAAGCTATGACCCTGGAGATTGGAGAGCCCTGTGCAAGACAGAAAGGGAGCAATCCTTGGTATGAGGTGTAACTTTAATTTTTCAGACCTTATTTTTAATGATGGTTCTTAAACACTTTTAACCTCCCTTGTAGTCTACCACCTACTAGAGGTAGTGGAAAGGAAAGGATATGGGGAAGTAGACATGTTTAGAAAGTTCTTTGGAGCAACTCCTGTCTGTGTTGTCTGGAGATCAGTTCAGTTCAGAGGTTAGCAGTGGCAGCTCGATCCACTGGCAAACACTTCAGGGATACATCAGCAGTCCAGTTCGGTAGAATCTGGTTAGCAACAATGGTGACTCAACCTAATGGACACAGGCCTCAGCCTGGGCTCGAGTCAGGAGGAGGGACCAACAGGAACACCGGAAGTTCTCTACTGTGCCTCTCTAAAGAGTAGCCAAGACTTGAGACCCACAAATGTTGCACGGCTAGCTGTACCAGCAAGCCAAGCTCTTTCTCGGTCACTCCATGGAGTCCTTTTTATGCCCCGCAAACATCATGTGACCTCCATATGCTTTGCCTCAGCACTCGAGTCCAGTCAGCCCAAGTCCACAGAGTCCCAACCAACGCAGCTCAACTACGCAATGTAAGGTGGGCCAATACATATGTATCATTAGCAAAGAATCTTTCATCAGGTGTCCTTTCACGTGGTTGCTTTAGCAGAACGTCCTCTCTCCTATGTCTGCTTCAGTGAAAAGTTCCTTTGCCAGCCTGCCTTAGCCTTACACCTGAGTCTACTTCAGAAAAACACTCCTTCATGTGTTTGCCCCAGCAAAACAGCATCCAATACAACTGATTCTCCAAAGAACCCTTAAGTTTCCACTTCAGTGAGGGTCTAGAAGTTGGCAGTTGCTTAGTGGCCATTGTGAGTACCCAAAGGCAAGTCAGCAGGCTGCGGGAGACAGTTGCAAAGAAGGGTGACAGAAGTCTTAGTGCAATCATTTTTCCATCTTCTTACAAATGTAGCTTTTAGTAATATTAGGGATTTCAACATTTGTGGGGTTTGTTTATCACTAATCCTCCTTCAGTCCTTCCTGCTCTTGGGGTCCCCTTTGGCACCATCCTATTCTGTCACTAATTGAGAAATTGCCTTACAGTTGGATCTCATGGAGGCATTTCCTTAACTGAAGCTCCTTTCTCTGTGATAACTCCAGCTGTGTCAAGTTGACACAAAACTAGCCAGTACAACATCTGAGGTATTTTGATTAACTTGGAATGAGGGTGAATAGGATGTGTGTGCATGTGTGTCTGTGAGTGTGTGCATGTGCATTCGTGGAAGAATGTGATGTGTGTGAATACATGGGTGTATATGGATATGTGATGTGGGTATGCTTGCACACATGTGAAGTGAATTGACATGTGTGTGAATATGTGAAGAGTGTATGTATGTATGTGTGTGCACTTGTGCAGAGATGTTGGACCTGGGGCAGAGACAATGCAGGCATCGGAGACAATAGGCAAAGCCGAGTGCATAAGTCATGAGATACAGCTATGTGCTCATTACAGGATACATGGTAGGAGAGGCAGAAAGAATCCGCTGCAGATTCAAAGGTATTGTCATCCTGAATCAGGAAATGGGGAGAAGCTATGGTACAACAGGTTGATTATGTCAGATACTTTGCCATAGCAACGGAAAATTAACAAGATTGGGAGCTTCACTTGAAGAACATTTGGCTCCTGTATTGACTATTGACTGCCTCCATGGCTTGGGCATGAGATTTGAAAAAGAAATGACAACATGCCTATTGTTTCTATAATATAAATTATAAGAAAAATGGATAAAATTGGGGCTGGCAGAACCATGCAGCGAAGAACGTGGTAATATTGTATGGGAGTGAATTTTAAGAGTGTGATAAAACGATAGTCAGTTCTGCTGGTCTCAGCATGTGCTGTCTGATTGCTGTTTTTCATTTCACTTCATCTCCAACAGCACCGTATAAACTCATTCTTGTGTGTGTGAAGATGTGGAGGCTAACTTTGGGGTGAGGCTACACAATCATTAAATGGCAGAGCCGGGACTCTTGCTGGAGCAACTGTGCTCCTTACTGCAGGCCCACCCCACCCCAAGGCCTCATTAGGTAGATGATAGAGTGAAGTGGAAGTCAAGTGGGTCTGAGTAACAGCAATGGCAGCCAGCAGCGGTGGGGACACGATGCAAGGGCTAACACAAAAGTCTCACCTGTCAGACAGGTGACAAGTTGATCAAAGGGACAGGGGAGTCATGGTGATACAGACACAGGTGCCACACATATCTTTCCCCTTCTGCTTTTGAAGTTTGTGCTTCTAACATTAAGAATTTCGTATGTTCAATTCATTATGATCTGGCCAAGGCAGGCTACTAACCCTTGAGCTACCACAGAAAGGGGCCGAGTTTCATCTGAGCCACAAAATAAATATCATTTCTTGGATCTCTCTCTTTCTCTACAGGGAGATAGAATACTCAGGCGGCCATGTACTTGCCCCTTTTCTGGGTAGTTTGACTGCCAGACCCCTTGTAAATTGGCAAGTGCATTCTACACAACAGGACTCTACACATCCGTGCCCTAACTGCAAAGCAAGTCATATATCCTTTTTTTCCCACTCAACTTCAAGTGAGTATTGTGCATACCTTACAGCAAATTAAATCAAGCATTTCCTGAGTTGCTTTGCCAGCTTGTCATCACAAGGAATCATAGCCTAGCTGCTAAAACCAGAGAGATTTATCTATTTTCCCTACTATTTTGAAGGCCAGAAGTCTAAGGTCAGAATGGCATCAGGTTTCATTTCCCCTAATGCCTTTCTTCTTGGCTTGTAAATGGCTGTCCTCTCACTGTGTCCCCACATGGTCATTCTGTAGCCGTGCATGATTTCATCCAAACCATCTCTTCAGGTGGATTTCAATCTGCCCCCAAGACCTGACTTCAATGCAATTGACTGTCAGAAGCCTTGGATCCCAATATATTTACTGCAGGGCTAAGGAGTCAAACTCAGCTGCAGCCTAGTCCAGGGTCACATGGGTCAGAACTGAACTCAGCCTGTCCTGAGCTGTTTGTTGAGACGAGGAGTTCCAGTATCCAGGCCATTCACATAATCAGAACAGAGCCAAAAGTGACTTCATGTGGGACACTCAGGGAAGTCCCCTCCCTCTTCCTTATGTGGCCTGTTTCCCAGAGCTAAATAGAGGTTTCAGTCATTTCTTGGCTCTGTCGATGGCCATAAGGACGTCCATGCCTGATATTGAAAGGGCTGGGAACATGGGTGGCTGGAAGCTGAAACTGTTGTTTGCTTAAACTCAGGAGCATGGAGAAGGAGATTTAAATGGTGTGCTTTCAGGGCTGGATTGGAGCTAGAAGGACAAGTTGGAGTCAGCCCCATTGGTTAAAGCAGGAATCCTTGGGAATATGTGTACATTTTCTATAAAGCAAAATGAGAGAAAGGTTTTTATTTTTTGCTATATTTGATTTTAGTATTTTTGTGCATGTATGTGGTATGGTTATGTGCATATGTGCATGTATGTGTGTCCACATATGTATGTGTACATGGGTACATGAGGTTAGAGGTTGACATTAAGTAGCTTCCTTGATCATGTTCCAGTCTTATATCCTGAGATATGGTCTTTCATTTGCATCCAGAGCTCAACACAGATTCAGTTAGCCCAGCAAGACATCTTGTCCCAAAGGTCCCTGGTCTCTGCTTCTAGCATTCTGGGGTAATTGGCAGGCTTTAGTGACCAATAAATGGCTTTTAACATTTTTACATGAATTCTGGGAATCTGAACCCTGATGCTCTGCTTGTGCAGCAGAGCTTTACCCATTGAGTCATTTCTACAGACCTTTTTTGCTACATTTTGAGATACACACACACACACACACTATAGTTGTTGTTGTTTTGTACTTCTAGTGGATCTCTATCTACTTGTGAAATAGTCCAGTGTTTGAGTGAAAAAGTATATGGTGGTTCAGTTTAGTCATCAAATTGACCCAAGCTAGAATCACTTGGTAAGACAGTTTCAGTGGGCATGCTTGTGGGAGATTGTCATAATTCAGTTGATTGATGTGTGAGGACACAGTCCCCTGTGGGTAACACTATTCCCTAGGCAGGTCCTGAACTGTATGAGTGGAGAACTGAAGCTGCACATACACAATAAAGGAGATGATCATGCATGTATTTATTGCTCTCTGCTCTTGTCTATAGATGTGACATGACTAGTTGTCTTAAGTTTCAGCTATCTTGACTTTCTACAGACAGACACCTGGAGCTACGAGCTAAAATAATCCCACTCTTCTCTAGGTTGCTTTGTGTCAGGATATTTTATCACAGCAACAGACATTAACTCAGAACAGAGTAACTATTTTCAAGAAGAGCATTGTTAAAAGTGAGATTCCATGTTGGTGAGCTACTACTCATTATTAGCCAGTGACATCGAGTATAGAATCACCTCTCAAAAATCCAGTTTCATGTCTGTCTAGAAATGAGTGATATATATAAAACCAACATATATTTTTGTCTCGCCCAAATGATCCTGTTGGCTAATATCCTTTTGGTGTTTGACATCAAGTGGTAGCATAGGTTTTGCACCTAGAAAGAAGAGCTCCTGCACTCCCCATTCACAGACATACTAAGTTCATCTTTACAGACAGCAGAGTTCTTAGTGTAGAGAGAACACACAGAGGAGCATAGCTACTTCTTTCCCTTTTGTTCAGAGCAGCCCTGGGACAAGTCTTGGTGTAATTATCAAGAGCCTTTTTCATTTTATAAATTACCCCCGCTTAGGTAATAAGATGTGTGTCCATCTTAACCCCCATAGATAGTGAGTGTATCAACAGTGAGTAGGTGAGTGATTTCCTAGCCTCGTCCACCTTGAGGCCACAAAGAGAAACATCTCTGCTGCAGCATTCCATATCACACTCTCCAGCAGAAATCTGGCGAGCGGTGCATGAAATCAGCAGCAGAGGTAAAGATTCTGCTTTCCTAATATAGAAGTAAAATGACTCCCCATCTCTACCAGGTCTCCCAACCATTAACTGTCTCCATTTTCTTCTTTTAAAAAGTGAGGATAGAGATCAGGACTAATAGAGTCTTCAACTCAGTGAGGTTCTGGGGAGGGAGAAGCTGTGTGAATAGAAACAGACACCTTGTGGGTCTGCACTTTTGGGTGAAATACTCTGATTATATGAAGTTCACGTTAACCCACTGGTGAGAGCTATAACAGTTATGGAATTAACATTGGTTCTACTTGATAAAGAATTTGAGTTGTCAAAACCAGGATTAATATTTCAGTTGTTAGCTTGTTAGGGCTGTCCTTTGGCCCTCATGTCAGAATGCCTTGAGATCATGGGATGAAAAGTCAAAGATGTAAAATAAACAAATGCTTGCCCCTCCTAGACTTGGTAGAGCAAAGACACATTGATAGCAGTTCTCTGTGCCCTGTTTCTGTCAAATCCACAAAGTGTGGGACAACCACTAGAGTTGGCATTAGCAGGAACCACCAGGCCCCGTCTCTGTGGGTTGCAAAAGCTTCCAAAAGCTGTTGCAGGTATCTACTTAACACCTGTGAGTCCAGACAAAAGGAAGTTTATAGGGAAGGAGCACATTCCTGAGGGAATGGACGAAGCTAATTAAGAGGGGAACCAGGAGCCTGTTGGGATTTCATTTCCTTAAGAGCCCACACAATTAATTATAGCCTGCTTTACCAGACTTTGCAGATGTCATGTTGTGGTTCTACACTCATTGCAAGTCCCCTCCTAAAGTCAGCTCACTGCCTTTGGGAACACCTGCTGGGATGATGTGAACAGGGGCCTCTCATTTGCAGCCTGGAATCTGACCACCGGGAAATACAGACAGTGCGATAGGCTGACGTAGAGAATTCCATGATTGGCATCTGTGCGCAAGGTAACGAAGGTTGGTGGGAACACAGCCCAGAACTGAGGGCGGCATTTCATGATGTCAGGAAATGAACAGCTAAGTGAAGAGCGTAGAAATCCCACACAAGGGTGTCTGTATGTCACAGGAGCCATAAGCTGGCATCCAGGAGTCTCACTGGGGTGGAGGGCCTGAGAAGAGATGTACATAGGATCGCTGAGATCATGAGAATTAAGATGAGGACTAGAACTCCTGCCCTGTATGCCCTTGATAGCAGCAGCCTTGGGCCAAAGTCTATGGACTGGCATTAAGAGAAGCACCCTAGGCTAGGATGGAGAGAAAGGCAAGGCTCAGATGAATACAAGTAGGTAAAACAGGACACAGACTGAGGTCTCCAGCTCAAAAGGTGCTGTGACCCACCTCTGGGTGTTAACGCTTTCCTTAAAAACCCGATTACTTCCTGAATGAAGAGGTAAATCCAGGGCGTTGTGAATTTAGAGGCTTTAAGCTCACAAAAGGGCTGTACTTAGGTTTTCACCTTGGTGGAACTTGATTAAGGAAAGGGATTTTTCCTTCTGTGGTCTGAGGTTGTTTCATGTGTTGATGACTGTCACATCAGGAAGACCCACCTTTGTCTTTTTTTTTTTTTTTTTGATAATGAGCATAGTTGGGCTAATAGTTCTAAGGAAAGGGAATTTACAGCAAGGGCTCTGAGCTTTGTATAGAGACATTAATCCCTTTGCCACTTCCTAGAACTTTATCAGCTAAGTGAAGCTACTGACAATTAGATGTGAATGAGACTTTATACACTTAAGTCCTCATTTTAAAGACCAGATAAGTTTTGACTAGACCTGTTGGGGCCCGGAGAGGTGCCTGGAGCTCCTCCAATCGCTGGAGCCTGGGGTCTGCTTTTCCTGCCTTACTGGCTCTAATCTCTCAGAAGCTGTCCTTTGGCAAATCATTAGCAAGCTGTAGCTTTTCTTGACAAGTCCCTACCTGGGAGTTCTTTTCATAACAATGTAAATCTCCTTAAAACCCTAAGGATGAACCCCCGAGGTGAGCAGCTTAGAAACAGATAACCCCTCCATCCACTGAGATATAGGCTGCACAAGTGACGTTGTCATAATAAAATTAATATCAAAACACAGAGGAATTAAAGGGCAATGAAAATGTCTTGTATTTATAAAGTAAAAAACTTGGTCTAAAAATAGCATCATCAGAGGGCAGATTTATAACAAGTTGGCTTAATGACTTTAAATCACTTCATTTTTAAATTATAGGATCAAGCAATACTTTAGTAACATAGAATCGTGATTCCAATGAGCTCAGTAGAAAAAAATACCCAGCTCTTTGTAGATGAAGAAGGACTGGAAGAATATAGAAAATGAAAGTAACAATTATTAGGCAAGCAGAGGTGTAGATAAAAACCAGAAGTGAGCTGGCATTCTCAAAGTCACTTCCCCTAAGCTATGGGGACAGTGAGACCTACTAGAACAATCCCCGGCCAGTCCACCTCAGATTACATCTTTTGTTGTAAGGATTAAGTGCAGAGGAAACTTCCTTATCGCACCAACTGAAACCCACCTGACAGGGCCTTAGGCTCTTATCTGGAACACTGATTTCTAGTCAGTAGGTAGCTTAGTTTTCAGCTTGGTGCCTCAAATCTAGTGTGGGAATTAGTCTAAAGCAACGACCTTCTGTAGTTCTTCTTCAGCTGTCCTGCAAAGGTAGATGCATGGCATTATCTTCTTGTCTAGAGAATACTATGAGCTGTGTGTCCTTATGGGCCATCGTAGGCTCATCACTTGTAATAAATCACTCACGTGGGGTTTTGATCACCTTGGAGGCCAGGCATGTATGGGATTGGGAATATATGAGACATATCTGTGCCTTCCTCTAATTATTGCTCTGGATCTAAAACTATTCTCTGAAAAAGCATTTTGTTTTGTTTTTAATGCTAAAGAACAGATTTTATTATTTTCCCAAAACAGTAAAATAGCCCAATGGCATAGTAATTTAGGACACAATATAAATGACATATACAGTCAGGTCCCCCAACTCTCCCATGGCTGTTTTTAACTCTGTCTTGGGTAGGGAGGCTTTAAAATGTCCACTCTTTAAATGACCTTTATTAAAGTTACCAAACCACAAAGGGAAAGTCACTTTGGAAAAATGTCTTAATGTAAAACAAATCACAAGTCCTGAGCCTATGTAAAGGAAAATGCTTCATTGCTTCATGTGCCATCTATGTTCTGCCGGCAGGAAAGCCTCAAACTCTTCTGTAATTTAAAATTATTCTAAATTAATATTGCAACTTCTCCAAAGTGCCTCCATTAAAAACTGCAACTCAGGTGGAAGGAGGGGGACATGTGAGAAGGGACCTCTGGTTGCAGGTCACCGAGTCAGTACAGTGCAGAAATGGCAAGCAAGACTCTTCATGACCGAAGCAAGGCTTACAAGGAGTGGAGGGCATAGCCTACAGGCCTCTACTTCCATCAGATGGCCAGAGGTGAGCTGAGGCTGGCGGCATCCAGATGCTAGTCCTTAAGGATGGGTCTCCATGATTTAGAACTCTGTGATAAAGGTTCCTGTCTGATCTTATACGGAGCAGATCAATCATTTTCCCGGGGGGAGGGGGTTTCCCAGTTCTGAGTGTCTTTCCGAAACGATTGAAAATATGCTCGAAAACATCCGTCTGCGTCAACCACCGAGGTGCGTCTGGTTCACAGGAAACAACAGGAGCTTAACGGCTGCAGCATACGCCAGACTTAATGCAAAAGAAACGGTAAGACAACCTTTAAAATTAATCTGCTATTTTTATTGCTCTGCTTGAGCCTTAACTATGGCATCAGAGACTTGCTAATCTGGAAGACTGCAGAGCCAGTGACCCCATGACTAACTGCAGACCATCTGAAGTACTGGAGAGTTTTCTCATCTACTGTTTCCTCTGAAAGCACGGGATTGAAACGGTCAAGGGACACACATCTCAGCTCGTCTTCTGGGAGAACTTTATAATAGGGGTAAGCATACGGCAGATGGCACAGCTCAGAGTATCGGTGAGACAGTTCTGACCAGGTGCCTAGCCCCTTGGGGACAGCACTTAGGGGTTCACTTCTTAGGAATCCCACTTCCCTCAGTTTTGGATGGCCTGGCCGTCCTGACACCCAGGACTCTCCTTTGATGTACTGTCCACGGTTGTCTGTGGCTCTGGGCTCTCTTCCTGGCCAGTCACTTCCTAGTGCATCCCCGATGCCACGGGACATCCCGGCTAGTTGTTCTTCTGAAGGAACGGGGTACAGAGCCACAAGCCTTGCCTAGGGAGGCTGCTGGAGCTAAACTTCTCCTCATTGATCCCTTCAGAGACTGAAGCACTTTGAAGTCACCATGGCGCAGGAGGCTGGCCTTGCTCTGACCATGCTTCATTTCTGAGGCTGCTGCCTCCATGGCCCTTGACTTTCCATGGCTATCTGCTACAGGCTGGTCTGTCCAAGAAGGCACAATTGATGGACTGGGGTTCCTCTTCTGACTTCTTTTCTTAAGGCCACATGCTAGTTTGTCCGGGTCACCTCCTTGTGACTGCTTGGCCAGGCTGACACCCAGGGTCCCTCTCCCAGCCTTCATGCTCTGTGCCCTCTGATGCAGTGAGTCGGGGTGAGTCCTATCAGTCAAGGATGGCCTTCAGTGGATCTCAATGTGAACCTGCAGGCGCACGTTGAGCATCATGGAAGCCACGATGTAGAGGTAGGGAAAGTTGATGCGCAGCCGCCAAGCTAAGTCAAAGAAGATGAGCAGCATGCGGGTCAGCCCCTTGCAGAAGACCCCATAGGAGCGGGCGGCGGCCGAGCGCTACAGCCGGACAGCCAGACCCGACAGAGCCGTCGCCATATAGAGATCCGCGGTGCCCCCACTGCCCACCCACCCACCCTCCCTCTCCTTGCCCCGTCGCGCCTCCTCCCCAGCGCTTAGGGATCTCAGGGAGCTGGGGGGGGGGGGGGGGGCGGGGAAGAGACCATGGTGAGGCCGGCTGGAGGGAGGGTCGCGGGGGAGCCAATTCTGCGCATCACTCTCCGGAGGTGACTCTGCCAGCTACCACCTGGATTCCTGAAAAAGCATTTTTAATTATTTCTTTTACTTTTGAGATTATGATAGAATTTCACAACTTCCCCCTTCTGAAAGATTTCCTCCTTCCAAACCTTTCCTTAGTTCTTGATGTCTTTCAAATTCATGGGCAAAATTTATTTTGTCTTAATCACACACACACACACACACACACACACACACACACACACACACACACACGCACGCGCGCACGCACACACGCACGCGCACACACACACACATTTATGTTCATACATATTCCTGAATATAACCTGCTTATCTGTATAATGTTACTTTTGTGTATGTTTTCGGAACTGACCATTTGGAATTGGATAACCAGTCAGTTGTGTTCTTCCCTCGAGTTAGACTATTTCTCCTGCACCCATTATTCCTTAGTTGCCTGTAGTTTCTTATGAATGGTTGGGCCTACATGGTCTTCCCTATCCACTTTCCGCATGTTTATAGTTTTGTCTTTGTTTAGCTCATGTTTATGTACGTAGACTTGTTGGTGAGCCTTTATAGGCGTCACATGCAACAGAAATGGAAAAAAAGGAGCTTGAAACAATTCCATGAGGTCAGGAATGATACAGCGACGTCCCACTCCCCTTCTTTTCAATGTTGTGTTAAACTTGCTAGCTGAAGCAATAAGGCAAGAGAAGGAAATTGAAGTGAGACAAGTAAGAAAAGAAGAATCCAAACTATTCCTGTTGGCAGACAACATGATACTGTACAGTACAGTTCCAGGTGTTATAAGTGAAACATTTTAGAAATGATAAACAAATTCAGCAGTGTGTCAGGATATAGAATCAACTTGCACAAATAGCTTTTCTGTACAACACTGGCAAAGATGCAGACAAAGAGATAAAGAGAACATGAGTATGTTCCCACTCACACATTCTCAAAAAGTTTTTTTCTTTTTCCTTTTTCTTTTATTGGATATTTTCTTTATTTACATTTCAAGTGTTATCCACTTTCCAGGTCTTCCCTCCAGAACCCCCCTATCCCATTTCTCCTTCCCCTACCTCTATGAGAGTGCTCAACCACCTACCCACTCCTATCGTCTTGCCTTGGCATTCACTTACACTGGGGCATGGAACCCCCACAGGATCAAGGGCCGTTCCCCCACAGTTGTCCAACAAGGCCATCCTCTGCCACATATGCGGCCGGAGGCATGAATCGCTCCATGTGTACTCTTTGGTTGGTGGTCCAGTCCCCAGGACCTCTGGGCCAGTTGACAGATCACTGGCCAGTTGGCACTGTTGTATCCTCCAAGGGGCTGCAAACACCATCAGCTCCTTCAGTCCCTTCTCCAACTCCTCCACCGGGGACTCCACACTCAGTCCAATGGTTGGTTGTGAGCATCCACCTCTGTATTTGTCAAGTTCTGGCAGAGCCTCGCAGGAGACAGTCATATCAGGCTCCCTTCAGCAAGCACTTCCCTGCATTCACAATAGCATCCAAACTTGGCAACTGTATATGGGATGGATCCCCAGGTAGGGCAGTCTCTGTATGGCCTTTCTTTTAACATTTATTTATTTTATGTATATGAATACTCTATCTGTATGTACACCTGCACATTATAGATGGTTATGAGTCACCTTGTGGTTTCTGGGAATTGAACTCAGGACCTCTGGAAGAGCAGCCAGTGCCCTTAAACCCTGAACCATCTCTCTAGTAAAGAACCTCTAGAATGAAAACTTGAAACCTTGAAGAACAAGAGAAAGACCCTGAGAATGGAAAGACTTCTCATTTTCTTTTTTTTTTTTTTTTTTTTATTTTATTTTTTTTTTAATTTTTTTTTATTACATATTTTCCTCAATTACATTTCCAATACTATCCCAAAAGTCCCCCATAGCGCCCACCACTTCCCTACCCACCCATTCCCATTCTTTTGGCCCTGGCATTCCCCTATATTGGGGCATATAAAGTTTGCAAGTCCAATGGGCCTCTCTTTCCATTGATGGCCGACTAGGCCATCTTTCGATACATATGCAGCTAGAGACAAGAGCTCCAGGGTTCTGGTTAGTACATTATGTTGTTCCAACAATAGGGTTGCAGATCCCTTTAGCTCCTTGGGTACTTTCTCTAGCTTCTCCATTGGGAGCCCTGTGATACATCCAATAGCTGACTGTGAACATCCACTCCTGTGTTTGCTAGGCCCCGGCATCATCTCACAAGAGACAGCTATATTTGGGTCCTTTCAGCGAAATCTTGCTAGTGTATGCAATGGTGTCAGCGTTTAGAAGCTGATTATGGGACGGATCCCTGGATACAGCAGTCTCTAAATGGTCCATCCTTTCATCACAGCTACGACCTTTGTCTCTGTAACTCCTTCCCTGGGTGTTTTGTTCCCAATTCTAAGAAGGTGCACAGTGTCCACACTTTGGTCTTCATTCTTCTTGAGTTTCATGCGTTTATCAAATTGTATCTTATATCTTGGGTATCCTAAGTTTTGGGCTAATATCCACTTATCAATGAATACATATTGTGTGAGTTCTTTTGTAATTGTGTTACTTCACTCAAGATGATGCCCTCCAGGTCCATCCATTTGGCTAGGAATTTCATAAATTCATTCTTTTTAATAGCTGAGTAGTACTCCATTGTGTAAATGTACCATAATTTCTGTATCCATTCCTCTGTTGAGGGACATCTGGGTTCTTTCCAGCTTCTGGCTATTATAAATAGGGCTGCTATGAACATAGTGGAGCATGTGTCCTTTTTACCGGTTGGGACATCTTCTGGATATATGCCCAGGAGAGGTATTGCTGGATCCTCCGGTAGTACTATGTCCAATTTTCTGAGGAACCGCCAGACTGATTTCCAGAGTGGTTGTACAAGCTTGCAATCCCACCAACAATGGAGGAGTGTTCCTCTTTCTCCACATCCTCGCCAGCATCTGCTGTCACCTGAATTTTTGATCTTAGCCATTCTGACTGGTGTGAGGTGGAATCTCAGGGTTGTTTTGATTTGCATTTCCCTGATGATTAAGGATGTTGAACATTTTTTCAGGTGCTTCTCTGCCATTCGGTATTCCTCAGGTGAGAATTCTTTGTTCAGTTCTGAGCCCCATTTTTTAATGGGGTTATTTGACTTTCTGGAGTCCACCTTCTTGAGTTCTTTATATATATTGGATATTAGTCCCTTATCTGATTTAGGATAGGTGAAGATCCTTTCCCAATCTGTTGGTGGTTTTTTTGTCTTATTGATGGTGTCTTTAGCCTTGCAGAAGCTTTGTAGTCTCATGAGGTCCCACTTGTCAATTCTCGATCTTACAGCACAAGCCATTACTGTTCTATTCAGGAATTTTTCCCCTGTGCCCATATCTTCAAGGCTTTTCCCCACTTTCTCCTCTATAAGTTTCAGTGTCTCTGGTTTTATGTGAAGTTCCTTGATCCACTTAGACTTGACCTTAGTACAAGGAGATAGGAATGGATCGATTCGCATTCTTCTACATGTTAACAACCAGTTGTGCCAGCACCATTTGTTGAAAATGCTGTCTTTCTTCCACTGGATGTTTTTAGCTCCCTTGTCAAAGATCAAGTGACCATAGGTGTGTGGGTTCATTTCTGGGTCTTCAATTCTATTCCATTGGTCTATTTGTCTGTCACTATACCAGTACCATGCAGTTTTTATCACAATTGCTCTGTAGTAGAGCTTTAGGTCCGGCATGGTGATTCCACCAGAGGTTCTTTTATCCTTGAGAAGAGTTTTTGCTATCCTAGGTTTTTTGTTATTCCAGATGAATTTGCAGATTGCACTTTCTAATTCGTTGAAGAATTGATTTGGAATTTTGATGGGGATTGCATTGAATCTGTAGATTGCTTTTGGCAAGATAGCCATTTTTACAATGTTGATCCTGCCAATCCATGAGCATGGGAGATCTTTCCATCTTCTGAGATCTTCTATAATTTCTTTCTTCAGAGACTTGAAGTTTTTATTATACAGATCTTTCACTTCCTTAGTTAGAGTCACGCCAAGATATTTTATATTATTTGTGACTATTGAGAAGGGTGTTGTTTCCCTAATTTCTTTCTCAGCCTGTTTATTCTTTGTGTAGAGAAAGGCCATTGATTTGTTTGAGTTAATTTTATATCCAGCTACTTCACCGAAGCTGTTTATCAGGCTTAGGAGTTCTCTGGTGGAATTTTTAGGGTCCCTTATATATACTATCATATCATCTGCAAAAAGTGATATTTTGACTTCATCTTTTCCAATTTGTATCCCTTTGATCTCCTTTTGTTGTCGAATTGCTCTGGCTAGGACTTCAAGTACAATGTTGAATAGGTATGGAGAAAGTGGACAGCCTTGTCTAGTCCCTGATTTTAGAGGGATTGCTTCAAGCTTCTGACCATTTACTTTGATGTTGGCTACTGGTTTGCTGTAGATTGCTTTTATCATGTTTAGGTATGGGCCTTGAATTCCTGATCTTTCCAAGACTTTTATCATGAATGGGTGTTGGATCTTGTCAAATGCTTTTTCCGCATCTAAGGAGATGACCATGTGGTTTTTGTCTTTGAGTTTGTTTATATACTGGATTACGTTGATGGATTTCCGTATATTGAACCATCCCTGCATCCCTGGGATGAAACCTACTTGGTCAGGATGGATGATTGTTTTGATGTGTTCTTGGATTCGGTTAGCAAGAACTTTATTGAGGATTTTTGCATCAATATTCATAAGGGATATTGGTCTGAAGTTTTCTATCTTTGTTGGGTCTTTTTGTGGTTTAGGTATCAGAGTAATTGTGGCTTCATAGAATGAGTTGGGTAGAGTACCTTCTGTTTCTATTTTGTGGAATAGTTTGTGAAGAACTGGGATTAGATCTTCTTTGAAGGTCTGATAGAACTCTGCACTAAACCCATCTGGTCCTGGGCTTTTTTTAGTTGGGAGACTATTAATGACTGCTTCTATTTCTTTGGGGGATATAGGGCTGTTTAGATCATTAACCTGATCTTGATTCAACTTTGGTACCTGGTATCTGTCTAGGAACTTCTCCATTTCATCCAGGTTCTCCATTTTTGTTGAGTATAGCCTTTGGTAGAAGGATCTGATGGTGTTTTGGATGTCTTCAGGATCTGTTGTTATGTCTCCTTTTTCATTTCTGATTTTGTTAATTAGGATGCTTTCCCTGTGCCCTCTAGTGAGTCTGGCTAAGGGTTTATCTATCTTGTTGATTTTCTCAAAGAACCAGCTCCTTGATTGGTTGATTCTTTGAATAGTTTTTCTTGTTTCCACTTGGTTGATTTCACCCCTGAGTTTGATTATTTCCTGCCGTCTACTCCTCTTGGGTGAATTTGCTTCCTTTTGTTCTAGTGCTTTTAGGTGTGTTGTCAAGCTGCTAATGTGTGCTCTCTCTAGTTTCCTTTTGGAGGCACTCAGAGCTATGAGTTTTCCTCTTAGAAATGCTTTCATCGCGTCCCATAAGTTTGGGTATGTTGTGGCTTCATTTTCATTGAACTCTAAAAAGTCCTTAATTTCTTTCTTTATTCCTTCCTTGACCAAGGTATCATTGAGAAGAGTGTTGTTCAGTTTCCACGTGAAGGTTGGCTTTCTATTATTTATTCTGTTATTGAAGATCAGCCTTAGTCCATGGTGATCTGATAGGATGCATGGGACAATTTCAATATTTTTATATCTGTTGAGGCCTGCTTTGTGACCAATTATGTGGTCAATTTTGGAGAAGGTACCATGAGGTGCTGAGAAGAAGGTATATCCTTTTGTTTTAGGATAGAATGTTCTGTAGATATCTGCCAGATCCATTTGATTCATAATTTCTCTTAGTTTCACTGTGTCCCTGTTTAGTTTCTGTTTCCATGATCTGTCCATTGGTGAAAGTGGTGTGTTGAAGTCTCCCACTATTATTGTATGAGGTGCAATGTGTGCTTTGAGCTTTACTAAAGTTTCTTTAATGAATGTGGCTGCCTTTGTATTTGGAGCATAGATATTCAGGATTGATAGTTCCTCTTGGAGGATTTTACCTTTGATGAGTATGAAGTGTCCCTCCCTGTCTTTTTTAATGACTTTGGGTTGGAAGTCAATCTTATCAGATATTAGAATGGCTACTCCAGCTTGTTTCTTCATACCATTTGCTTGGAAAATTGTTTTCCAGCCTTTCATTCTGAGGTAGTGTCTATCCTTTTCTCTGAGATGAGTTTCCTGTAAGCAGCAAAATGTTGGGTCTTGTTTGTGTAGCCAGTTTGTTAGTCTATGTCTTTTTATCGGGGAGTTGAGTCCATTGATATTAAGAGATATTAAGGAAAAGTAATTGTTGTTTCCTGTTATTTTTGTTGTTAAAGTTGGCATTCTGTTCTTGTGGCTGTCTTCTTTTAGGTTTGTTGAGGGATTACCTTCTTGTTGTTTCTAGGGCGTGGTTCCTGTCCTTGTATTGGTTTTTTTCTGTTATTATCCTTTGAAGGGCTGGATTCGTGGAGAGATAATGTGTGAATTTGGTTTTGTCGTGGAATACTTTGGTTTCTCCATCTATGTTAATTGAGAGTTTGGCTGGGTATAGTAGCCTGGGCTGGAATTTGTGTTCTTTTAGTGTCTGTATAACATCCGTCCAGGATCTTCTGGCTTTCATAGTCTCTGGTGAAAAATCTGGTGTAATTCTGATAGGCTTGCCTTTATATGTTACTTGGCCTTTTTCTCTTACTGCTTTTAGTATTCTATCTTTATTTAGAGCATTTGTTGCTCTGATTATAATGTGTCGGGAGGTATTTCTTTTCTGGTCCAGTCTATTTGGAGTTCTGTAGGCTTCTTGTATGTTCATGGGCATCTCTTTCTTTAGATTTGGGAAGTTTTCTTCTATAATTTTGTTGAAGATGTTTGCTGGTCCTTTGAGTTGAAAATCTTCATTCTCATCCACTCCTATTATCCGTAGGTTTGGTCTTCTCATTGCGTCCTGGATTTCTTGGATGTTTTGAGTTAGGATCTTTTTGCATTTTACATTTTCCTTGATTGTTGTGCCGATGTTCTCTATGGAATCTTCTGCACCTGAGATTCTCTCTTCCATCTCTTGTATTCTGTTGCTGATGCTCGTATCTATGGTTCCAGATTTCTTTCCTAGGGTTTCTATCTCCAGTGTTGCCTCATTTTGGGTTTTCTTTATTGTGTCTACTTCCCTTTTTAGGTCTAGTATGGTTTTGTTCATTTCCATCATCTGTTTGGATGTGTTTTCCTGTTTTTCTGTAAGGACTTCTACCTGTTTGATTATGTTATCGTGTTTTTCTTTAAGGATCTGTAACTCTTTAGCAGTGTTCTCCTGAAATTCTTTAAGGGATTTTTGTGCTTTCTCTTTATTGTCTTCTGCCTGTTTAGCAGTGTTCTCCTGCATTTCTTTAAGTGTGTTATTAACGTCCTTCTTGAAGTCCTCTATCATCATCAGGAGATATGCTTTTAAATCCGTGTCTAACTTTTCCAGTGTGTTGGGGTGCCCTGGACTGGGCGAAGTGGGGGTGCTGGGTTCTAATGATGGTGGGTGGTCTTGGTTTCTGTTAGTAAGATTATTACGTTTACCTTTCGCCATCTGGTAATCTCTGGGGTTAGTTGTTATCGTTGTCATTGTTTAAAGATTGGAGCAGAAGCTGTGTTCCACTCACCAGCAGTCTCTAAATCCTGCGGCGGGGGTCGTGGGTAGCTGACGGTACCCCGGTGCTGGTCCAGCCGGAAGAGGCCTGTGGTCCTACTCAGGCCGTTTTTCTGCTTCCCTAACTAATGCAGTCTCTGGTCCCGCGTGCAATTGGATTGGAGCAGAAGCTGTGTTCCACTCACCAGCAGTCCCAAAATCCTGCGGCGGGGGTCGTGGGTAGCTGGCGGGTGTCAGGCAACCCTGCGCTCCTGCTACCCTGGCACTGATCCGGCTGGATGAGGCCTGTGGCCCTACTCAGGCCGGTTTCTGCTTCCCTAACTAATGCAGTCTCAGGTCCCGCGCAATTGGATTGGAGCAGAAGCTGTTTTCCACTCACCAGCAGTCCCAAAATCCTGCGGCAGGGGTCGTGGGTAGCTGGCGGGTGTCAGGCAACCCTGCGCTCCTGCTACCCCGGCACTGATCCGGCCGGATGAGACCTGTGGCCCTACTCTGGCCGGTTTCTGCTTCCCTAACTAATGCAGTCTCAGGGCCCGCGCAATTGGATTGGAGCAGAAGCTGTGTTCCACTCACCAGCAGTCCCAAAATCCTGCGGCGGGGGTCGTGGGTAGCTGGCGGGTGTCAGGCAACCCTGCGCTCCTGCTACCCCGGCGCTGATCCGGCTGGATGAGGCCTGTGGCCCTACTCAGGCCGGTTTCTGCTTCCCTAACTAATGCAGTCTCAGGTCCCGCGCAATTGGATTGGAGCATAAGCTGTTTTCCACTCACCAGCAGTCCCAAAATCCTGCGGCAGGGGTCGTGGGTAGCTGGCGGGTGTCAGGCAACCCTGCGCTCCTGCTACCCCGGCACTGATCCGGCCGGATGAGGCCTGTGGCCCTACTCTGGCCGGTTTCTGCTTCCCTAACTAATGCAGTCTCAGGGCCCGCGCAATTGGATTGGAGCAGAAGCTGTGTTCCACTCACCAGCAGTCCCAAAATCCTGCGGCGGGGGTCGTGGGTAGCTGGCGGGTGTCAGGCAACCCTGCGCTCCTGCTACCCCGGCGCTGATCCGGCTGGATGAGGCCTGTGGCCCTACTCAGGCCGGTTTCTGCTTCCCTAACTAATGCAGTCTCAGGTCCCGCGCAATTGGATTGGAGCAGAAGCTGTTTTCCACTCACCAGCAGTCCCAAAATCCTGCGGCAGGGGTCGTGGGTAGCTGGCGGGTGTCAGGCAACCCTGCGCTCCTGCTACCCCGGCACTGATCTGGCCGGATGAGGCCTGTGGCCCTACTCTGGCCGGTTTCTGCTTCCCTAACTAATGCAGTCTCAGGTCCCGCGCAATTGGATTGGAGCAGAAGCTGTTTTCCACTCACCAGCAGTCCCAAAATCCTGCGGCAGGGGTCGTGGGTAGCTGGCGGGTGTCAGGCAACCCTGCGCTCCTGCTACCCCGGCACTGATCCGGCCGGATGAGACCTGTGGCCCTACTCTGGCCGGTTTCTGCTTCCCTAACTAATGCAGTCTCAGGGCCCGCGCAATTGGATTGGAGCAGAAGCTGTGTTCCACTCACCAGCAGTCCCAAAATCCTGCGGCGGGGGTCGTGGGTAGCTGGCGGGTGTCAGGCAACCCTGCGCTCCTGCTACCCTGGCGCTGATCCGGCTGGATGAGGCCTGTGGCCCTACTCAGGCCGGTTTCTGCTTCCCTAACTAATGCAGTCTCAGGTCCCGCGCAATTGGATTGGAGCAGAAGCTGTGTTCCACTCACCAGCAGTCCCAAAATCCTGCGGTGGGGGTCGTGGGTAGCTGGCGGGTGTCAGGCAACCCTGCGCTCCTGCTACCCCGGCACTGATCCGGCTGGATGAGGCCTGTGGCCCTACTCAGGCCGGTTTCTGCTTCCCTAACTAATGCAGTCTCAGGTCCCGCGCAATTGGATTGGAGCAGAAGCTGTGTTCCACTCACCAGCAGTCCCAAAATCCTGCGGTGGGGGTCGTGGGTAGCTGGCGGGTGTCAGGCAACCCTGCGCTCCTGCTACCCCGGCACTGATCCGGCTGGATGAGGCCTGTGGCCCTACTCAGGCCGGTTTCTGCTTCCCTAACTAATGCAGTCTCAGGTCCCGCGCAATTGGATTGGAGCAGAAGCTGTTTTCCACTCACCAGCAGTCCCAAAATCCTGGGCGGGGGTCGTGGGTAGCTGGCGGGTGTCAGGCAACCCTGCGCTCCTGCTACCCCGGCACTGATCCGGCCGGATGAGGCCTGTGGCCCTACTCGACTTCTCATTTTCATTGGTTGGTAGAATTAATACTGTGAAGATGAGAATTTAGCAAAAGCTATTTATAGAGTCAATGAAATTTTAATAAAAATTTCCACCTAAGTTTTCAAAGAAATAGAAAATCATATCCTAAAATTCACACAGAATCATAGAAAACCCTGATGGCCACACCAATCCTGAGCGAAGAGAGCAATGCTGGAAGAATTTCCATTCCAGATCTTAAACTATGTTACAGAGTCATAGCAATAAGAACACTATGGTTTTGCCACAAAAACAGACATGTGGACCAACAGAACAAAATCAAAGACCTAAACGTAAGTACATTAACTTCAGCCATTTAATATCTGACAAAGATGCCAAGAACATACGCTGAAAGGAAAAAAGTACCTTCAATAAATGGTGCTGAGAAAACCAGATGTCCACATGCAGAAGAGTGAAATTAGGCCCAGATCTATCACCTTGCATAGAAACTAACTCCGAAGGGATCAAAGGCCTAAATCTGAAACACTGATGAAAAGACATATTTTTAGAAAATCTTCACTACAGACCTTTTAATCCCTTAAAATATGTTTCTCTTTTAATCCAGTAATGATTTCCGTGAACAATCCCTATTAACTTTAAGTGTGTACTTTCCAGACAAATATTGAATGATTAAAAAAATTTCATTCCCAGCACAACTGACATCTTATTCACAAGTTCTGTGAGCAGGTTTTCTGCTTATATCTTTTTAGGGAGCCATGTCACGGTTGTAGAACTTGGGCTTTGCACAGTTTTGTTTGTTTTTATGTTGAGTTCTTCCATGTCTTCTCAGTCTTAATGCAACAGACCAAGAAGGAGCCTTGGGAAACAGCATTTCAAAGCTTAACAGGTTTCCAAGACAGTCGACATGGTAAGGCTGTTTCTGGGAGCTGATCAGACAGAAGTACTCTATCAGGCAGACCCCATTTCTACTGCCCATTCCCAAGAGTTCCACCATGCTGTTTCTTCTTTCTCTCTGTGAGCAGCCATCCTGCCTCTCCTAGATAACTCCCCTTTGCTTCCAGTCCTCTACTCTGAGCCATCATGGGCCTCTTCTATTTTGTTGTGTTGAGAACGGTGAATTTTAAATGTGGCACAGTTTTTGGATTTCCAGCTGGGGCTTCTGAAAATGCAGAACTCTGGCCTCTATTCCAGACTTAACAAAGGCAGATGACTAAACATGAGGCTGCCAGGATCTACATCTCGAGCCAGCAGCTCAGTGGCTGCTTTCGCACAGTCAAATTTGATAACTCGTAGAGAAAAACTAGAGTATTATGTCTTTCAGGAAACCTAAATATTTTATGAAAATGATCACTTTATACCATAGACTGTTAATTAAAAGAAGAAAAACATCTCCTATAACAGTGACCCTGGCCCAGATTTTATATTAAAATCTTGGAGGTGGGGTTTAAATTAAAACTCTTGCCTGAGCCACACTTGAAGCCAACTAAATCAGTTTCCAGAGGGCAGGCATTTAAAGCAATGACACAGCATCTCTTTAAAATGGCTGTTTTGGATGATTCCCACCTATACTTATAAAATACAGTTCTGCAGAATGGAGGGGTTGGGGCACAGAACACAAAAGCAAGGGCTCTGGAATGCAGCACACAGGAGTTGCCTGATCTTACTAAAACCCAGCTGAATGAACCTGTGGGTTGAATGGTGCACAGAATTTGTGTTTTGTGTTTCTGTTTTTTTGTTTTGTTCTCTTGTCTTTGTTTTGGTTTGATTTTATCCAGGGTCTCACTATATAACCCAGGCTGATCTTGAATTTGAGTTCCTCCTGAGAGCACAGGCATGTCCCTCTATACTCTATGGGAATTTTTATTTGTAAACAAGTAGCCAGGTTCCTAGACCACACTCCAAGAAGTATCAAGGTATAGAATTCCTCATTCCAAAATTTTGCTACCTGCCAGAAGCAACAGAGGGACTTTCCAGTAGCTTAGGCTACACTCTAAGACCAGTTACATAAGGATCTCTTTGAGTGGAATTACACATCTGTAGGATTTTTGCTTTTAAGTATTTCAGGTAAATGCAACACACAGCACAGGCTGTGAACTAGTGCAGAGGAGAATCAATGAATAAATAATAAATCTTAAAAGACACTGGGAGTTTCAAACAGATTGAACCTCAAGGAGCAGTGGAGATTGAGCCCTTAATGGATGATGACAAACTGATGTCATCGCCAAATTTTTAAAAAATTGTTTTACTTGATGAATGGAGAATTATATTTCCCCTTAAGTCCCGACACCTACCTAACAACACACACACACACACACACACACACACACACACACGTGTGCACACACAAACACACACTGTTATTTTCAGCATACCTGAGGTGAACTTCATGGCTGGTTACCTGTCATATTCCCTTCCTTCCTTCCTTCCTTCCTTCCTTCCTTCCTTCCTTCCTTCCTTCCTTCCTTCCTTCCTCCCTCCCTCCCTCCCTCCCTCCCTCCCTCCCTCCCTCCCCCACCTCTCTCTGTTTTTTCTCACACATGGCCTGTGCTGATTTTAAGATGCGAAGCCTAGAGAACTGAACACATGAATTCTGTTTAAAACAAACAACTTGGTGCCCATGGAAACGAGCTAGCAATACTATCCAAGAAAGTTTTCTGGAATGGTCCTCTCTGCTTACAACAGTTCTAAGTTATCAGCTCTGGGAGCATCCAAACTGGCTGGATGCACATGAGGGTGATGACATGCCAGGGATATTAGATAGGGGTTTCAGGGTCCCACTTCTTGCTTGCCTCCTCGGGGACATCTATCCTACCTCCTCTCCCCATCATCTAAGAGAGGATAGTGCTTTTCAATAGGAAGGCCTAAAAATAAACTCATATCAGCACTATGTCATCTGGCCTCCACATTTTCCCAGTGTGTGAAGGGTGTTACCTAACATGTTAGTCAGCTTTACTTTGCTATGACAACATGTTTGAGAGTATCAACTTCAAGTGTCTTAGGGTTTTCATTGCAGTGAAGAGACACCATGACCAAGGCAAATCTTATAAAGGGAAACATTTAATTGGGGCTGGCTCACAGTTTCAGAGACTTGGTCCATTATCATCACAGTAGGAAGGATGGCAGCATCCAGGCAGACATGGTGCTGGAGGAGTTAAGAGTTCTACATCTTGAACCACAGGCAGAAGAGGGGGGACTAAATTCCACGATGGGTGGAGTTTGAGCATAGAAGACATCAAACCTGCCCCCATAGTGACACATTTCCTCCAACAAGGCCACATCTACTCCAACAAGACCCTAATTCCTAATAGTGCCATTCTCCATAGCCAAGCATTCAAACACATGAGTCTACAGGGGCCAAAACTATTCAAACCAACACATCAAGGAAAGACATTTTATTTTGACTCTTAATTTTAAAGGTTTCAGCCCACAATCAGCTGGCTCTATTGATAAGGCAAAGTGTTATGGCAGAAGCATGTTGCAGGAGGCCGCTTACCTTGTGAGGTCCAGGAAGCAGAGAGAAGGGCCCAGAACAAGAAGATCACATCACTAATCACCCCCAAATAGACTCCCAAGTTATAAAATTGCAGCTTTTATAACCATTGACTTCCCTAAAGCCCCATATCTGAGTCTTGCTGCATTGAGAACCAAGGCCTATAAGCCTTTAGGGACATGCTAGACCCCAAGTATTTCACCTTAGTTCTTTAACTGAATCTATTGTTTCTCTTGTAATGTTATTCCAGGGCATGCACTAATCAGACAGTTCTTATGTGGTGGGTTTGTTTGTTCGTTTTGTGTGTGTGTGTGCACACACGTGCGTGTGTATCTCCTATAGGATACAGCACACATACTTCCTCACTTCCATCCCTTTCTGAGTTTTCTGGGTTCTGTCTTGAGGTAGGTCTTGGCTCTATGGACATGATCTCTTTGCAGAAACAAGCTGATGAAGATCATCTCCTCCCAGGAGAGTCCTCTGGAGAATTTGGACATGAGGCTGCACATGAATTCCTCACTGAGGACATAATGGTGTCATTCTGGAAATCTATAAACAGAGGAAGCACTTATCAATTCAAATAGTTAGACTTGGATAGCCTCTGAGAATCCTATTGCTTCTTCTAAGACAGCCTGGAGCAAGGATGCTTGGCCATGAGTCCCATGGCTAGATGTCCATTTCTGCTTTCAGTCTGGTTCTTCCCAGTCATGCTGAGCCACAGCTTTTCTGACACACATGGGCAGAACCCTATCTTCAGAGCCTCTCCTGGCTCTTTCTGGGTTCACCATTCTCCTTTCTCCACTCCTAGTTCTCCTAAAACTTTTCTTGGTTTCCTATTTTCTTGCGCTCAGCATTCTCTCTCCACTTTAAGGAAGGCAGAGGAGAGCTCTGGAGATATTCCACACTTGAACAAGAATTAGCATGCTTGGAACATTTGTGAGTCAGATTTCCATTATTGTGACATAATAGCTGAAGTAATCAACTCATTAGGAACAAAGGATCTAGTTTGTTTCAGATATGTCAGCCCATGGTCACTTACCCCAGGTGACTTTGGGCCTGTGGCACCATGGTACACCACTACAAGGATTCATGCAAAAGAATGCTCACATTATGATGGGAAGAAAGCAAAGATAAGATACAGGAAATGGCTAGAGTCTCAATATACTCTTTATGATCATGCCTTCAACTAATGAGTTTTCTTTCATAAGGCCCTCCCTTCCTCTCTCCCTCCTTCCCTTTGAAGATTTCACCAGCTGCTGATAAGACCACAGGTTTGGCCAAGTGTTTAATGCATAGGCTTCTGGGGGATACTACACATCCAAACCATAGCACTGATTGCTGTAGATTCAGGGAGAGGTAATACTGAGGACAGAGGCTTTGACTGAAATAAATCCATTTTCCACTTCTGTAACAGAATACTGATTTATGAAGAAATTATCTCTGACAGTTCTAGCTGCTAGAAAGGCCTGCCCCTTTAATCTCAGCACACTAGAGGCAGAAGCAGGCGAATTTTTGTGTTCAAAGGCAACTGGAAAGCTAGTTCTAGGCTAGCCAAGATTACATAGTGATATCCTGTGGCATAAACAAATAAATAAACAAATAAATAAAAATAGGCTAGGATGTACAAGAATATGGTGTCAGCTTTTGGTGAGGGATTCCCTTTCTGGCAAATCATAACAGTGGAAATACACATGCAAATTACACAGGCATGGGTTTTATGGAGGTCTGCATGAGAATGGTCTTCATAGGCTCATATATTTGAATGCTGGGTTCCAGGCTATTGAAACTGTTTGGGGGAGAGTTAGAAGGTGTGGCCTTGTTGGAGGAGGTGTGTCACTGGAGATGGGCTTTGAGAGTTCAAAAGCCCACACCATTGCCTGTTCTCTTTCTCTTCCCCTGCCTCCTACTTTGAGATAAAGGCGTAAGTTCTCAGCTACCTCACCAGTGTTATGCCTGTGTTCCTATTGCTGTGCTCCCCATCATGGTGGTGTAGACTCTCACCCTCTAGAGTCTTGAACCCCAAATTAAACTCTCTTTTTAAATAAATTTCCTCGGTCATAGTATTTAATAACAGCCATTGAAAAAACGTAAGCCAGATCTACACATGAGGGTGGGATGGGGGTGGGGGAGAAGAGTAAGGAAAAGAGCTGAGAGCTCACTTTCAATAAAATCAATCTATGATAACTAACCAAGTAATAAAAAACATTAAAATTAAGCCATTTTATTAACTATTAAGTAAATAATAACCAAGCTACAAATTGTAGAGCCTGTGAGGTCAGGTATATAGGGAGGGATGAGAGTGGGGTGGGGTGGGGCACATGGATCTTCCTGGGAGAGGGTAATGGAAGAGATTTAATGGGTGGAATGGGGGTAAGGGGATGGGAATGAGGGACAAGGTTGAGGAAGAAAATGCCTGGAGAGACAGCTAGAATTGGGAAGAACTTGAGGGGCAGTATGGAAACCTAGTGCAGTGTTGAAACTTCGTAAAATCTATGAAGAGAATCCTAATGAAGTCTCAGAATAATGAGGGAGATGGGATCCCAGCTGGCCATCTCTTATTACCAAACGAAGCTTCCAGTAACAGTACTGTGTTACATCCAATTAAGTCCTTGGCCAAAGGGGTTTCATGGAAATCCCCAAACAACCCAAGCTGTCACCAAGACAATAGATTGCTCTGATCAACCTGATAGCAAGGCCCCATTCCTAAGGACAACACCCACAAAACTCATTGAACATGGAACGGTCAAGCTGGTACCTACATAGAAACTACACTCCTATCTTTTAGTGTCTTTGGTACAGGAAGGTAATTTGAATGCTATCAAAAGAGAAACATAAACACCAGCTTAGCCACAAACCCTTTGATTTACAACGGTGTTCCGCTTGCAAAATATGCTAGGATCATGGTGGCATGAAGCTTATTGGAGTAACCAACCACTGTCAGATTTGACTCAAGGCCCACTTCATGGGATAGAACCCGTACCTGACATTGCTTGGGTAACCAAGAAGCAGAGATTAGGCATCCTAGAGACCTAGGGTGTAACCAAATACTGCTTGCCTTAACAAGTGGTGATAATATGACTGACTCCCAATGATATTCTGCTGTACTCAAAAATCAGTGTCTTATTCCACCATCATCAGAGAAGTTTCCTCCTGCAGTGGACAGAAACAAATACAGAGACCCACAGCCAGACATTATGCAGAGAGAGAAAGAGGGGGTGGAAGGGGAGAGAGAAAGAGAGA
The DNA here is from genome assembly GCF_978045245.1 of Mus caroli. Taxonomy (NCBI): domain Eukaryota; kingdom Metazoa; phylum Chordata; class Mammalia; order Rodentia; family Muridae; genus Mus; species Mus caroli. The sequence continues at coordinate 96,029,831 of NW_028227261.1, forward strand.
GAGAGAGAGAGAGAGAGAGAGAGAGAGAGAGAGAGAGAGAGAACACAGCTCTAAATGGGATATAGCCATCAGATTCTTCCACTCAGAGCTGAGGGAACCCTGTGGAAGAGGAAGTGGAAAGAGTCTAAGATCCAGAGGGAATGGAGGACAACCAGAACAAGGCTCTCTAAATAAACTGAGAATTGCTCATATGAACTCTGAGACTAAAACAGCAAGCACACACAGAGCCTGCACAGGTCTGTACCAGGTCATCTGCAAATATGGTTGAGCTTTTAGTTTAGTATTTATATGAGACTCTCAAGTGCATGAACGAGTGAATCTCTGATTCTTTTTTTTGTTTTGTTTTGATTTGTTTTGTTTTGTTTTGGTTTGGTTTGGTTTGGTTTTTCGAGACAGGGTTTCTCTGTGTAGCCCTGGCTGTCTTGGAACTCACTTTGTAGACCAGGCTGGCCTTGAACTCAGAAATCCGCCTGCCTCTGCCTCCCAAGTGCTGGGATTAAAGGTGTGCACCACCACGCCCAGCTTGTGCCTTCTCTTTGGCTGCTTTCCTTCTGTTGGTTTGCCCCGTCCAACCTCGATGTGATGGATTTTATATTATTATGTTTTATTTTGCTATGCTTCTATTAGAAGCCTGTTCTTTTCTAATGAGAGTCAGAAAAGGAGTGGATGAGGAGACAAATGAGAGGGAAGGTGGGGAGATAGTGAGAGGAGTAGATGGGGGTGTAATCAGGATATAGTACATGAGAGAAGAAGCTGTTCTCAATAAAAGGGAAACAAAATCTGTTCATGAAGATGGTATTCTTTTGAATGTAGCTTTTGCTACCCTGCCTAAGCTCCAGGAATGGACTGAGCTACCAGCCTCAACCCTTGAATGCATGGATAAAAGACACACACACACACACACACACACACACACACACACACACACTGAGTTGTTTATTTTCAAATTCTCTTTTGATACAATTGCTGGATGGTACTATATTCCCCTCTGGGAGAGCATGCCCTTATCAATATTCTTATCTCCACACCTCTCCATCAGCCCTAAACTTTAGTTGCTTAGCTATGTCTAGTCCCAACTAAACATGCCCACCTGCCTGCCTGTAGGGGCTGCCTGTGTGGCTGCACCATTCAAGATCTCACATGGCTGGTCACCTTTTCTCCATGAGAAGAAGCATGGTGCTCTCCATCTCTCCTCCCTTGCATTTGTCTCTTTGCTCCAGGGACCCAGAAGTCCCACCTATTCCTTCTGCCCAACAATTGGCCCATGACTTCTTTACTAACAGATCAAGAGCCAATTGGGAAACTGAACCTTAAATCAGCCCCACTCCTACAGTGTCCCAATGGCTGGATTGTTTCTTGTTTTGTTTTGAGACAGGCTCTAACTTTATAGCCACAGCAATCCTGCAACTCATTGTGTAGCTTAGATTGGCCTTGAACACATGTCAATTATCCTGCCTCAGTGTTCTGAGTGCTGGGATCACAGTTGTGGGCAACCGCATCTAGCTTGGCTACTGCTTATGTGCATCCTCTCTTGACGTTTATAGGCACCCACTCTCGATATTTTTAAAATGGCAATTCCTACACTATACCAGCTTTGGAGTAGACAGACTTATGGTAAAACTTAATTGGGATTGTAATAGAATGTAATTGAGGGCAGAGACGCATGCCTGCCTTGATTAACCCCCTACCCTGATCCAGAACACTGGCACTGAGGGTCTCTCGTGGATAATAGAATGGCAGGGCAGAATCCTCCAGAATGGGAACAATGTGCTTGTTCTTTGGATGTCCACAGGCTATGGGTGTATTCAGTTTTGGCAGAGAAGCCTCTCACACTTGTTTTGGAGACTGTTGCTAAAGTGGGAGGTGTATGAGTTCTTCCACGACAGCCCATCAAATGACAGTTATTCCTTTTTTTTGTCTCTGAGAATCAGTCACAGAAAATTCACAGAGCATAGGACCTTAGGATGCTTCCTAACTCTATCTAGGGACAAAAGGGTTTTTTCCTCTCCTGTAACCACAAAGACTGTGTTAAATGTCTAATATGTGGGACCCTCTTCCTAGGTTAAGAGGAAGGTCAAAGCAAGTTCTTGACCTCAAATACAGATAGCCTCTGTAGAGAGAGAAGGCACCCATATGTGACAGGAGGGCAGTGTAGTGAGTGGGAGTGGGGGTCTCTCCCGTGAATCAGACCGTCAGAGAGAGCTTCAGAGAGGGATTCAAGAGAAAACTCGGGGATTTCATGGTCAGAACATCCCACAAGGGTATGTGTATATGTGCGCATGTAAGAATGCATTTATTTTGTAGATCTTGGGATCTAGCAGGAGTAAATAACAGCTGTCACTAGGGTTTAATTTAAGAATTCAACTTGTAGCTGGACAGTGGTGGCGCATGCCTTTAATCCCAGCACCTGGAAGGCAGAGGCAGGCAGATTTCTGAGTTCAAGACTGGTCTGGTCTACAGAGTGAGTTCCAGGATAGCCAGGGCTACACAGAGAAACCCTGTCAAAAACAAACAAACAAACAAAAAGCCCAAAACAACAACAACAACAAAAACACAAGAAAGAAGAAGAATTTAATTTATAGGCATAAAAGACACTCATACTCTCAGGTTTTTTTCTTGAGTCAGATTCAGGAATTGATCAGGAATTTGTTGATTCCATTTAAGTTGTCAAAGTTACAGATGAAGTTTCTAATTAATATCTTATTTTTAACATCATTAGAATTTATGCTGTCTCTTTAGTTCTTCTAATGTTAGTAATTTGTGTTTTGTGAGATGGAGTTCTTTTTGTTTAATTTTTTTATTAGATATTTTCTTCATTTACATTTCAGATGTTATCCCGAAAGCCTCCTATACCCTCCCCTGCCCTGCTCTCCTACCCACCCAATCCCACTTCTTGGCCCTGGTGTTCCTCTGTACTGGGGCATGTAAAGTTTGCAAGACCAAGGGGCCTCTCTTCCCAATGATGGTCAACTAGGCCATCTTCTGCTACATATACAGCTAGAGACATGAGCTCTGGGGGTACTGATTAGTTCATATTATTGTTCTACCTATATGGTTGCAGACCCCTTCAGCTCCTTGGGTATTTTCTCTAGCTCCTCCATTGGGGGCCCTGTGTTGCATCCAATAGATGACTGTGAGCATCCACTTCTGTATTTGCCAGGCACTGGCATAGTCTCACACAAGACAGCTCTATCAGGGTCTTTTCAGCAAAATCTTGCTGGTATGTGCACTAGTGTCTGGGTTTGGTGGTGGATTATGGGATGGACCTCTGGGTGGGGCAGTCTCTAGATGATCCATCCTTTTGTCTTAGCTCCAAACTTTGTCTCTGTAACTCCTTCCATGGGTATTTTGTTCCCTGTTCTAAGGAGGAATGAAGTATCCACACGTTGGTCTTCCTTTTGATTTTCTTGTGTTTTGCAAATTGTATCTTAGGTATTCTAAGTGTCTGGGCTAATATCCACTTATCAGTGAGTGCATATCAAGTGACTTCTTTTGTGATTTGGTAAACTCACTCAGGATGATATCCTCCAGATACATCCATTTTCCCAAGAATTTCATAAATTCATTGTTTCTAATAGCTGAGTAGTACTCCATTATGTAAATGTATCATATTTTCTGTATCCATTCCTCTGGACATCTGGGTTTTTTCCAGCTTTTGGCTATTATACATAAGGCTGCTATGATCATACTGCAGCATGTGTTCTTATTACAAGTTGGAACATCTTCTGGGTATATGCCCAGGAAAGGTATTGCTGGATCTTCTGGTAGTACTATGTTCAAGTTTTGAGGAACTGCCAGACTGATTTCCAGAGTGGTTGTACAAGCTTGCAATCCCAGAAGCAATGGAGGAGTGTTCCTCTTTCTCCACATTCTCACCAGCATCTGCTGTCACCTGAATTTTTGATCTTAGCCATTTTGACTCGTGTGAGGTGGAATCTCAGGGATGTTTTGATTTGCATTTCCCTGATGATTAAGGATGTTGAACATTTTTTCAAGTGCTTCTCAGCCCTTCAGTGTTCCTCAGTTGAGAATTCTTTGTTTAGCTCTATACTCCATTTTTAAATGGGGTTATTTGAATTTCTGGAGTCCAGTTTCTTGAGCTCTTTGTATATATTGGTTATTAGTCCCCCATCAGATTTAGGATTGGTAAAAACCCTTTCCCAATCTGTTGGTGGCCTTTTTGTCTTATTGAGAGTGTCTTTTGCCTTACAGAAGCTTTACAATTTTATGAGGTCCCATTTGTCGATTCTTGATCTTACAGCACAAGCCATTGCTGTTCTGTTTAGGAATTTTTCCCCTGTGCTGATATCTTCGAGGCTTTTTCCCACTTTCTCCTCTATAAATTTCAGTGTCTCTGGTTTTATGTGGTGGTATTTGATCCACTTAGACTTGAGCTTTGTACAAGGAGATAAGAATGGATCAATTCGCATTCTTCTACATGTTAAACGCCAGTTGTGCCAGCACCATTTGTTGAAAATGCTATCTTTTTTCCACTGGATGGTTTTAGCTCCCTTGTCAAAGATTAAGTGACCATAGGTGTGTGGGTTCATTTCTGGGTCTTCAATTCTATTCCATTGTTCTACCTGTCTGTTGCTGTACCAGTGCCATGCAGGCTTTTTTTTTTTTTTTTTTTTTTTAAATCACAATTGCTCTGTAGTACAGCTTGAAGTCAGGCATGGTGATTCTGCCAGAGGTTCTTTTATTTTTGAGAATAGTTTTTGCTATCCTAGGTTTTTTGTTATTTCAGGTGAATTTGCAAATTGCCCTTTCTAAATAAGTGAAGAATTGAGTTGGAATTTTGGTGGGGATTGCATTGAATCTGTAAATTGCTTTCAGCATGATAGCCATTTTTACTATATTAATCCTGCCAATCCATGAGCATGGGAGATCTTTCCATCTTCTGAGATCTTCTATAATTTCTTTCTTCAGTGACCTGAAATTCTTATCATACAGATCTTTCACTTCCTTAGTTAGAGTCACGCCAAGGTATTTTATATTATTTGTAACTATTGTGAAGGGTGTTGTTTCCCTAATTTCTTTCTCAGCCCGTTTATCCTTTGTGTAGAGAAAGGCCATTGATTTGTTTGAGTTAATTTTATATTCAGCTACTGCACTAAAGCTGTTTGTCATTGAAGCTGGTTTAGGAGTTCTCTGGTGGAATTTTTAGGGTCACTCATATATACTATCATATCATCTGCCAATAGTGATATTTTGACTTCTTCCTTTCCAATTTGTATCCCCTTGATCTTCTTTTGTTGTCTAATTGCTCTGGCTAGGACTTCAATTACTATATTAAATAGGTAGGGAGAAAGTGGGCAGCCTTGTCTAGTCCCTGATTTTAGTGGGATTGCTTCGAGTTTCTCTCCATTTAGTTTGATGTTGGCTACTGGTTTGCTGTATATTGCTTTTATTATGCTTAGGTATGGGTCTTGAATTACTGATCTTTCCATGACTTTTATCATGAATGGGTGTTGGATTTTGTCAAGTGCTTTCTCAGCATCTAATGAGATAATCATGTGATTTTTTTTCTTTGAGTTTGTTTATATACTGGATTACGTTGATAGATTTCCATATATTAAACCATCCCTGCATCCCTGGGATGAAGCCTACTTGGTCATGATGGATGATCGTTTTGATGTGTTCTTAGATTCGGTTTGTGAGGATTTTATTGAGTATTTTTGTAGCGATATTCATAAGGGAAATTGGTTTGAAATTCTCTTCCTTTGTTGGATCTTTGTGTGGCGTGGGTATCAGAGTAATTATGGCTTCATAGAATGAATTGGGTAGAATACCTTCTGTTTCTATTTTGTGGAATAGTTTGAGAAGAGTTGGAATTAGGTCTTCTTTGAAGGTCTGGTAGAACTCTGCACTAAACCCATCTGGTCCTGGGCTTTTTTTGGTTGGGAGAGTATTAATGACTGCTTCTATTTCTTTAGGGGAAATGGGACTGTTAAGATCATTAATCTGATCCTGATTTAACTTTGGTATCTGGTACCTGTCTAGGAAGTTGTCCATTTCATCCAGATTTTCCAGTTTTGTTGAGTATAGCCTTTTGTAGTAGGATCTGATGATGTTTTGGGTTTCCTCAGGTTCGTTGTTATGTCTCCCTTTTCATTTCTGATTTTGTTAATTAGGATGCTGTCCCTGTGCCCTCTAGTTAGTCTGGCTAAGGGTTTATCTATCTTGTTGATTTTCTCAGAGAACCAGCTCCTGGTTTGGTTGATTCTTTGAATAGTTCTTTTTGTCTCCACTTCATTGATTTCTACCCTAAGTTTGATTATTTCCTGCCATCTACTCTTCTTGGATGAATTTGCTTCCTTTCATTCTAGAGCTTCTATGTGTGCTGTCAGGCTGCTAGTGTATACGCTCTCTAGTTTCTTTTTGGAGGCACTTAGGGCTTGAGTTTTCCTCTTAGAACTGCTTTCATTGTGTCCCATAAGTTTGGGTATGTTTTGGCCTCATTTTCATTAAACTCTAAAATGTCTTTAAGTTCTTTCTTTATTTCTTCCTTGACCAAGGTATCATTGAGAAGAGTGTCGTTCAGTTTCCAAGTGAATGTTGGCTTTCTATTATTTATGCTGTTATTAAAGATGAGCCTTAGTCCATGGTGATCTGATAGGATGCATGGGATAATTTCAATATTTTTGTATCTGTGGAGGCCTGTTTTGTGACCAATTATATGGTCAGTTTTGGAGGAGTTACCATGAGGTGTTGAGAAGAAAGTATATCCTTTTGTTTTAGGATAAAATGTTCTGTAGATATTTGTTAAATCCATTTGTTTTATAACTTCTTTTAGTGTCCACGTGTCTCTGTTTAGTTTCTGTTTCCAGGATCTGTCCATTGGTGAGAGTGCTGTGTTGAAGTCTCCCACTATTATTGTGTAAGGTGCAATGTGTGCTTTGAGCTTTACTAAAGTTTCTTTAATGAATGTGGCTGCCCTTGCATTTGGAGCATAGATATTTAGAATTGAGAGTTTGTCTTGGTAGATTTTACCTTTGATGAGTATGAAGTGCCCCTTCTTGTCTTTTTTGATAACTTTGGGTTAGAGGTCAATTCTATTCAATATTAGAATAGCTACTCCAGCTTGTTTCTTCAGACCATTTGCTTGGAAAATTGTTTTCTAGCCTTGTACTCTGAGGTAGTGTCTGTCTTTGTCCCTGAGGTGGGTTTCCTGCAAGCAGCAAAATGTTGGGTTCTGTTTGTGTAGCCAGTCTATTATTCTATGTCTTTTTATTGGGGAATTGAGTCCATTGATGTTAAGAGAAATTAAAGAAAAATAATTGTTGCTTCCTGTTATTTTTGTTGTTAAAGTTGGGATTCTGTTCTTGCAGCTGTCTTCTTTTAGGTTTGTTGAAGGATTACTTTCTTGCTTTTTCTAGGGTGTAGTTTCCATCTTTGTGTTGGTGTTTTCTCTTTATTATCCTTTGAAGGGCTGGGTTCGTGGAAAGCTATTGTGTGAATTTTATTTTGTCATAGAATACTTTGGTTTCTCCATGTATGGTAATTGAGAGTCTTGCTGGGTATAGTAGCCTGGGCTGGCATTTGTCTTCTCTTAGTGTTTGGAATTTCTTTTTAGGTCCAGTCTATTTGGAGTTCTGTAGACATCTTGTATGTTCATGGGCATCTCTTTCTTTAGGTATGGGAATTTTTCCTCTATAATTTTGTTGAAGATATTTGTTGGCCCTTTAAGTTGAAAATCTTCATTCTCATCTACTCCTATTATCCATAGGTTTGGTCTTCTCATTGTGTCCTGGATTTCCTGGAGGTTTTGAGTTAGGATCTTTTTGCATTTTGTATTTTCTTTGATTATTGTGTCCATGTTCCCTATGGAAACTTCTGCACCTGAGATTCCCTCTTCCCTCTCTTGTATTCTCTGTTGCTGATGCTCATATCTATGGTTCCTGATTTCATTTCTAGGGTTTCTATCTCCAGAGTTGTCTCCCTTTGGGTTTTCTTCATTGTTTCTACTTCCATTTTTAGATCTTGAATGGTTTTGTTCAATTCCATCACCTGTTTGGTTGTGTTTTCATGTAATTCTTTAAGTGATTTTTGTGTTTCTTCTTCAAGGACTTCTACCTGTTTAGCAGCGTTTGCCTGTAGTTCTTTAAGGGACTTTTGTGTTTCCTCTTTAAGGTCCTCTATCTCTTTAGCAGTGTTTTCCTGTAATTGGTTGAGGAATTTTTGTGTTTCCTCTTTAAAAGCTTCTACCTGTTTAGCAGTGTTCTCCTGTATTTCTTTAAGTGAGTTATTAATGCCACCATCTTCTGCCACCATCATGAGATATGATTTTAAATCTGAGTCTTGCTTTTCGGGTGTGTTGGGGTATCCAAGACTCACTGTGGTGAGCGTACTGGGTTCTGATGATGCCCAGTGTTCTTGGTTTCTGTTATTAAGATTCTTACGTTTGCCTTTTGCCATCTGGTAATCTCTGGTGTTATTGTTCAAGCTGTCTCTGGCTGGAGCTTGATCCTCCTTTGACTCTGTTAGCCTCTGTCAGCACTCCTGAGAGTCTAATTCTCACTTGAATCCCAGTGGTCAGAGCACTCTTTTCAGGCAAGCTCTCCTCTTGCAGGGCAGGTGTCCAGAAGTTTGGAGCTCTGATCCACCTCCAGAGTCCTGGGGTCAGAGCCTCCCTGTAATCGACTCTCCTCTGGCAAGGAAGGTGCCCAGGTGTCTGGGTCTTATCTCTGCCTCCTGGCTGAGGATGAAGACCCAAAGGGACCCTGTCCAAGAAGCTCTGTTGCTTCTGTTGCCCACGTGCTCTCCAGTGATCACGAGGTCCTTGGTGTGCTAGGGGTCCTGAGGCATGGAGAGTTCTCTGGGGCCCTTGGAGGCCCCCGGTGGGTTCAGGAGGAAGATGGCAGGGCTGGCCCCAACCTGAATGGATCCTGTGATGGTTTGTGTATCCTTGGACCAGGGAGTGGCACCATCTAGAGATGTGGCCTTGTTGGAATAGGTGTGACCTGGTTGGAATGGGTGTGTCACTGTGGGTGTGGGTATAAGATCCTCACCCTAGTTGCCTGGAAGTCAGTCTTCCACTAGCAGCCTTTGGATGAAGACATAGAACTCTCAGCTCCTCCTGCGCCATGCCTGCCTGGATACTGCCATTCTCCCACCTTGAAGATAATGGACTGAACCTCTGAACCTATAAGCCAGCCCCAATTAAATGTTGTTTTTTATAAGACTTGCCTTGGTCATGGTGTCTGTTCACAGCAGTAAAACCCTAACTAAGACAGAAATTGGTACCAGGAGTGGGGTATTGGTGTGATAGGCTGGACCATGCTTTTATTTGAAAGAATGTGGATTTTGGGACTTTGGATTTGGAAAGCAGTGGGATGCTTTAAATGGGGCTTAATGGGTCATCCTAGTAGGAATATGGAAGACTTTGTTGCTGGGAGTGATTTGAACTGTGTTGACCTGGTCCAAGAGATTTCAAAGGAGAAGAATTTCAGAATGTGCCATAAAAACTGGTTTTGCAGTATTTTGGTGAAGAATGTGACTACTTTTTGCCCTTGTCTGAAAAGTTTGCCTGAGGCTAAAGTGAAGAGACTTGGATTAATTGCATTGACAAAAGAAGTTTCAAAAAAGCCCAGCAGAGACTTTGTTCTCTGGTTAAGTCTTATGAAGAGAAGTTTGAACAAGCATAACAAGCTTAGAAAGGCAAAATATAAAATATATGGTTTGAGTATTAAAGGAGTACCAGGAAGTGAAATGGAGCAAAATCGTGTGTTCTAGGAGATAAAAGATTAAGGGAGTGGGACCTTGGGGCAAGATTCTACCCAGCTTAATTAGATCCAGGCATGGTGGTACACACCTTTAATCCCATGAGACAAGCATGCTGATCTCTGCATTCAATCTACAGAGCAAGAACCAGAATAGCCAAGCTTAGGCAGTGAAGGATTTAGAAAGCATAAAGCTAGTGATAATGTAATAGTACAAGGGGATCATATTCTAGTTCCTGTAAGCAGCAGAACTTGGCAACTTCAGCCATGTGGCTCTGGCTCTAGATTTAAGAATGGAAGGAACTACTGGGAAAATTGATGTTGGTTAGCTGGAGCTAAGGAATTAGTGGTGATTAAGAAGAGACCAGCATCACTGAGGTGAAATCTTCTGGAAATTGTTTTCTGGGAGCACAAAGAAGCTGTTTCAGAAATACCCAAGGTTGTACCTCATGCTGCAGTTGGACTTGGTAATGTGTAAGAGTCACTCAGGTGGTACTGCTTGTAAAGGAATGAAGGGATCATGGAGAGAATCTGAGGCTTAGCACTGTGAGAGGCCCGGGAAGGCCATTGGAGAAGGTGAAGCCTCAGCTGTAGTTGATGGCCCAGGACTGAAGGGGTCATGTAAAGGATTTGAGGCTTGGCACCCTGAAGAGAGCCTATGAGAGGCTATTGGTGAAGCCTAGTTGGAGTGGAACACCCCAGTATATTGGAGATGTCAGTACCATGGGATGATCACCAAGAACAGCAGCCGTAGTGGAGTGGATCAACCTGAGCTTAGAGTGCTACAGAGGGCAGAGCTGGAAAAATGGTGAAAGCCCTTAGGAGGAGTCCAAAAGATCAAGTGGAATCCCAGACACTGAAACAAGAATCTGTAACATTGAAATTGCCTTGGAGACTCAAAGATGTTAAAGATGCCAGAGCCATGGGATACATGCTGAGGAAAGCTGCTAACAGGGAGTGGAACCAGCCCAGGAGAAAGCCCTTTGTTGCAGTCAACAAGATGAAAAAGGAGTGGAGATCTGAAGACCACTTTGACATCAGCCATAGAGATGCAGAGTTTGGAGTTTGCCCAGCTGGTTTCCTGCCTTGCTTTGGGGATTACAGTTAATTAAGTTGAATGAATCTCAGAAGAGACCTTGAACTTTGGACTTTTAACATTGTTGGGACTTCTATAGACTATGAGGACTTTGAAAGTTGGACTAAATGCATTTTGCATTATGCTATGTTTAAGTATGGCCCCCATAGACTCATGTTTTTGAACAAGTCTATGGGGACCAGGGAGTGGAATGTGATGGTTTGTATATCTTTGGACCAGGGAGTGGCACCATCTAGAGGTGTGGCCTTGTTGGAATAGGTGTGACCTGGTTGGAATGGGTGTGTCACTGTGGGTGTGGGTATAAGATTCTCACCCTAGTTGCCTGGAAGTCAGTCTTCCACTAGCAGCCTTTGGATAAAGACATAGAACTCTCAGCTCCTCCTGCGACATGCCTGCCTGGATACTGCCATTCTCCCTCCTTGAAGATAATGGACTGAACCTCTGAACCTATAAGCCAGCCCCAATTAAATGTTGTTTTTTATAAGACTTGCCTTGGTCATGGTGTCTGTTCACATCAGTAAAACCCTAACTAAGACAGATCCCATCCTCTGGTCGGGCAGGGTTCCTTTGTCCCTGTTCCTGCTGGCACAAGATGCTCTGAGATTCTTTGGAGCTGATGTTGAGTTCCACTCACCTGTGATCCTGAGGTGATCCAGAGGTCCTGCGTCGTGGAGAGTACTCTAGGGCCCTTGGTGGCTTCCGGTGGGTTCAGGTGGAAGATAGCGGGGCTGGCCTCAACATAAGATGGAGTTCTTAAGAGAACAGTTCTCTAAACCATTTTAATATTTAAAAAAATATTTGTGTGTGTGTGTGTGTATGTTTGGGTTGGGCATATCTGCCTACCATGGTATATGTATGGAGGTTAGTCTGCTTGTGGGAGTCAGTTCTCTCTCTCTCTCTCTCTCTCTCTCTCTCTCTCTCTCTCTCTCTCTCTCTCTCTCTCTCTCTCCCTCCCTCCCTCCCTCCCTCTCTCCCTCCCTTCTTCCTTTCTCTCCTTTTCCATCCCCTCCTCTTCCCTTCCAACACTTGCTTAACTATATCCAAGACTAGAACTCAAGCCTGAGTGCTCTCTCTGTGGGATTCCATCATTCCTATTTCTCGAAATCAGTTCAGGATCCATGTTTTGAACTTTCTTTTACCTGTTTTTAAAAAAATATAGATGTCGAAACTTCTTTGCAAACCATTTGGTTTTTGTTTTTTAATTTTACAGTTGAGTTCCTTTCTCTGGGACTCACAAACCACATAATGAAAGATAAAATAATGTGTTTGTTTTATTCCTTTTCTTGGTGAAAGGTCTTGGCTTGTGGGATAAGTTAGCTTTACCTGGCAATTTGAGGTAATCGGGATTTGATGAACGGCTTTAACAACTTTATCATTTTAATCTTTGCATGCAGAATTAAAGATAGCCATAAGTTATGGACTACAGGCAAGAGACTTACAATACATGTTTGTTTGTTTTTCCTGGGGAAAAACAACAACCAAGGGAAAATGATTAGGAGACTGTACTTTGGGTAAAACAAGAGCTTTGGAAACCTCAGAGATCTGAAGTAAATCTCACCCAAGTGACCTAGTCACTTGACCCCTTTAATCTCCGTTATAAAATGAAGATAATCCTGAGCTCTTGGCTGGGTTGTTTTACAGATTAAATGCAACAATGTAAGGGAGGTTTCTCAGAAGCAACAGTTGCTGTTCTTTATTCCTTACAGAACTGTGGTGGGTACCAGAGTGTTGAGAGAATGCACTAACAGGCTTTTAGTCTTATCCTTACCCATCCCTCAGCCCCTCACCCCTTAAAGTGTATCAGCAAGAGAATTGGTGTATACATCTCAGAAGGAACTGGCAAGCTAGAGTTTACTTTCTTTGGGTTGGATGCTACTGCAGCTTGGTCTCTGAGTGCACTCAGTGGTCAGGCCATCTGAGACACTCTCTCTGAATATCAAAGTTTCCATTTTCTGTGTCTCTGAGATGAAAATGATGATAATTTTGTTTATTTACAAATTAAGTAAAAATGAAAAAAGTCACCACAGAGGCTTCATACTGGTCAAATAGGGGAGGGGCCTGGAGCAAATGCAGGGCGAGCAGACTTTCTGGACCCTTCTTGGACTCTGCTTTAACTCCTAACACACAGGGTATCTATTAACGTCTGTCTTAGTTAGGGTTTACTGCTGTGAAGAGACACCATGACCAAGGCAATTCTTATAAAGGACAATATTTAATTGGGGCTGGATTAAAGTTTCAGAGGTTTAGTCCATGATCACCAAGGTGGGAAGCATGGCAGTGTCCAGGCAGGCATGGTGCTGGAGGAGCTGAGAGGTCTACATCTATTCTGAAGGGAACCAGAAGACTGCCTCCCACATGGCTAGGAGGAGGGTCTCAAAGCCTACCCCCACATTGACACACTTCCTCCAACAAGGCCACATCTACTCTAACAAGGCCACACCTATTTCAACAAGGCCACACCTCCTAGTAGTGCCGCTCCCTGGGTCAAGCATATTTAAACCACCACAGCTTCTCTTCCATCTTTCTAACCATATTTTTATTCTCTTTCCCCCTTCCCCTTCCTCCCTCTCCTGTTTTATTTGAGACATGTAGCCAAGGCTGGCCTTGAGCTTGATTCTTCTTCTTGCTGAATGTGGGAATACAGAGGATGTGTGCTATCTTGCCCAACTCTTTACTTCTTAATTTTATTTATTTTGTGTACATGTATGAGTGTTGTGTAGTACATGCAATGGTATGCACATTGGAATGCAGGCTTGCACATTTGTGGCTTTGCAGAGGTCAGGGGAGGACATCTGATGACCTGTTCTATCACCCTCTGCCTTATTTCCTGTAAACAAAATCTCTCTTGACTCTGGATCTAGGTTGGTGATCTAGATCCAGTGATTCTCCTGTCTCTCCCTGACCTAACCACTAGGGTCACTGGGGTTACTAGGGTTACAAGTTTGTGTGACCACATTTAGCATGTGTGTGTGTGTGCGCGTGCATGTGTGCATTAATGCTGTGTACATCAGACTGTAACAGAGATAACTTCAAAATGTGCTTCAGTCATTCCTGCACAGCACACTGTTATTACAGCAAGCCCAGAGCACATTCTACCATGAAATGGGACTCACCCATCAGTTCTCTTTGTGATGAGTCATTAAGGATATTCTTAAAACCAATGGTCTCATCATTACCCCTCAGTACAGCGAGAGGTCTGCACTCAGAAGCAATGGAGCACACTGAACTCAATGCACCACTCTGGGTTCCATTCATGACCTCAGTGGAGTGAACAGACCCTGGGGATTCCTTGGTGTGGGAAAGTTCGTTTTATCTTGGTTGAGCTGAAACTTTTCTTTTCTGAAAATTCAAGAAGGTGAGTGGGAAGAAGTTCATTTTTCACACAAGAAAATTCTTCCTGGAGGAGATCATGGCTCTCCAAAGGCTCAATTCTGAGGGCATTGTGACTGGAATGAGACCCAGTGTCTTCTGGCCTTTATCTGGGGCCTGATCTCCATGCTTAGCTTTTTTGTGTTATATGGATGCTGATGATTGAAAATCAAGTCCATGGGCTCCTTCCTTCTCTCTCTCTCTCTCTCTCTCTCTCTCTCTCCCCCCCCCCATCATTCTGTCTCTCCATCTGCTTCTCTCTTTCTATCTCTGCCACTTTCTGTCTCTCTTTCTTTATCATTTTGTTTCTCTGTTTTTCTCTGTGTCACACTGCCTCTCTCTCTCTCTCTTTCCCTCCCCTTCTCCTTCTTAACCTGCCTCCCCTCCCTTGTTCTCTGGAAATTGAACTACAGGGAAACCATTGAAGTTTTAGTAGGTCAGCTCAGTAGCTGATGCTATTCAAGGCAGACTATCTCTGGGCACTGGCCAAAGACTCACCCACAAGAAGGAAGGAAAGGTTACTGAGCAAGGACATGCAACCTGCAGAGGAGGCAGAAGGGGCTTGTGGGAATGGCGTTCAGGACAGTGGGGGACAACTATTTGGAGAGATAGTGAAGGTGACAAGGGGCTAAGGTTCATATGTCTGGGTCTGGTGATGGAGAAGTATAGTGTCAAATAATAAATTCTGCTAGTGACAGTCTCACAGAGGACAAACAGTAAACAAAGTTCACAAAGGGTTTCCTACCCAGAGGTCTCAGAAGTACACTGCCCTGGGAAGTTCTTCAGTGTCGGGGAGTGTCTTATATAGAGCACCTCAGTTAATCCTGAAAGCAACACCATTGAGAAGTACTGTTATATTTATATTTATGTTATATTTATACATTTATATATTTATATTTTTATATTTATGTTATATTTATAGTAATCAGAATGAATTAAACCACAAATTGATGATTTTGTCATAATAATTTGATAATAGTAGACTCCACTTTGAATCAATAGAATAGTAGCTTTTCCAAGCTCATTTGAAAGTTATTGTTAGACAATGCTCTTCTTAATTCATCCATTCTTGCCATAGATAATTTGCCTTTGGAACGACTCTGTAAGATAAATAAATGGATGATAACAAGTTCACAAGAAAATGATGCCTTTGCTACACAGCAGTGGAACTAAGTATACAGTTGGGAAAGAAAGGTAGGAAGTGAATTTAGCCTGAGCACAATTATTGGGATGCTAGAATCCTATGCACTATAAATGCCAATCTTGATACTAAGTTATTAAATGCTCAAATGAAGATTACATACATAAAACAACCTCTCTTTTCTATAGAATACACTCCTTCCCTACCATGAAAATATTCACTGCTTGTCTTAGTTAAGGTTTCTATTGATGTGCTAAAACACTATGACCAAAAGCAACGTAGGGAGGAAAGGGTTAATTTCATTTAGGCTGTTACACTAGAATCCAGCATCTAAGGATGTCCGTGTGGGAACTCAAAGCAGACACCAAGGAGGAACTCTACTTACTGGCTTTATCCTCATGGTTTGCTCAGCCTGCTTTCTTATATCAACCAGGAGCACTTGCCCAGAAGTGGCCCCACCCACAGTGACCTGGGACCCACATCAATCGTCAATCAAGAGAATGCTCCATAGGCTGGCCTATGGGTCAGTCCCTGGAGAGGCATTTTCTCATAAGATTCCTTCTTTCCAGGTGATTCTAGCTGTGTCAGGCTGACATTAAAGCCAGTCAGCACAAGTCTTACCTAGATTCTTAGAAATCTGGGCAAATGGAGTTTCCCTAGACCTTTTCAGGAAACCATATGGTTCAAAAAGCTTTTGCCAAAATGTCTTCACCAAACCCCAGCTATTGCTACTGATCACACATGGTAGCCTTCATAAGTCTCCACTGGAATCAAGGCGTGTCTTTTGGCATTTGCCAATCTGGAGAACCTATCCAGATGTTTGGCCTGCTTTGGAACCAGCTCTTACGTCTTCGGTAAAGCCTGCTGTGTGAGCGTTGTCATAAGGCATTCAGCCTCGGGGCCTCCATATGCTCTAGGAAACTGGGATGAGGGAGATTCCACCATCCCTGTAGGCTTCTTTTTAACTGTATCCTTTTAGAAATGATGCCTAGCATAGCAAAGTGACTTCAGACTTGGCTGGAGGCCAGCAGAAGATCCACCCCATGTTAGTGTTTAGTCCTCTAAATCAACACTTTGTAATCACCTTCTCAAAAGAGGTCACACAGAACTGCCAGCAGACCTGCAGGACAGGCATTGCTCATCTGACCTCATGATTGTTAAGCATCAGCTCAACTTCGGCTCCTTTATAGATTCCATGGGTTGTGTTATATGGGTTCCTGCCCCTACAACCAAGATCAAGAATTTGCCTTTGCTTGGCTTCTTCCCAATGCTATTCTAATTCAATTAGAAGTTACTTTGTTTTTCCCATGTGTTCCCCAAAATGGTGCAGCCAAAAGATAACTCACTGCTTTCTCTCAAAGGTTTTCCTTGGAAACAAGTTTACACAGCTACACTGTTGATTTCGGGATGGGCAAAACCTTTCTCAGTCACCTCTTTTCTACCAGCTATTCCCACGTAGTTGCCCTGTTCTGGATAGGATAGGTCCTTCTGGGAAGCTCTTCTCATTTCTTTCTTAGACAACACTGTCATTTACTGTAGTATCCCACCCTAGGTCACAGTGGAGTATGCAGATTGACAGTCCATTTCGATTTAGATATGATTAAAGTCACATTCTTTTTTTTTATTTGAAAAAGTTAATGACAACATAATTATAGCATTTCTCTCTCCTCTCCCTTCCATACCCACCCCTGCTCTCTCCCAAGTTTTACAGCCTCCTCTTTATTAATCATTGTTGTTACACACACACACACACACACACACACACACACACAAGTAAATATATAAATATAACCTGCTGAGTCTCTTCAGTGTTGTTTGCTAGCCACTTGGGCTGACCACTTGGGATTAGATGACTAATCAGGGGTCGTTCCCTGGTGAAGACTGAGTTTTCCTCTCTCAGCAGCTGGTCATTTTTGGGGGTGGGTTTTGGGTGGGGCCCCATGAGATTTCTCCCATCTGTGTTAGGTGTCTGTTAATTATTGTTGCAATCTTTCAGGTCTTGCTGAATGTATATGGGTGTAGCTTTCATACCATAGCTAGAAGGCACTTACAGCAGACTTACTGCTCCTCTGGCCCTTATAATCTTTCTACCCCTTCATCTGCAGTGTCCCTTGATTGTTAGGTGCAGGCGTTGTGTTGTGGATGTCTCTGCTGGGGCTGGGCAGCCCATAGTCGGTTGTTCTCTGCATTTTGATTAGTTGTAGCTTTCCGTAGTGGTCTCACTGGCTGTCAACAGAAGCTTCGGTGACGAGGCAGGTGTGAGAGTACACTTACCCTTGAGTATAAGGGTAAGTGTGTCCAGTGAAAGTAGGAAACACTCTTGAATAACCTCTAGCCTGATAACCCAACTCATCAAAGCTGAAAAAAATGCACAGACTGAGTAGCTTCCCGAGAGCCTCCCATGGTGCCTCCAGACTTCCCACCAGGAGCAAAGGCCTTTACGATTTCCTGTTGTCTGGCTCTAAAAGAGTTAAGACTGAGGTTGAGAAAGTGGAAGGTGGGGCTTATTTAGGATGGGGTTCAAGCTCAGCGGGCTAGGTGGTTTTTTTTTTTTTCCCTCCTTCCTTTCAGTTCCGAGGCTGAAGGACTTAAGTCACCTGGCAGTTTTAATTAAGGCCGAGGGTAGGTCAGTGGGAGAGCACTGTTAGGTTAGCACGCATAAAGCACCAAAGACAATGAAAACTGAAACAAAATTCTGTAGCACTCTAGCACCGTGACTATGAGTGTGCTGGCAAGCTAGACTCCCTCAGAGCTTTTGACAAAAAAGAGGAAGTAGGTTTAAAAAAAACTGCTGAGGACAGAGAAAGGGAACAGGTTCACACGTTTCCCTCTCCCCTCTTCTTTCTTCATCTAAGGGTAGGAGGAAATAATGTTAGCTTTTAAAAATTAAGTCTCTAAATTCTATTTCTTTACTGTGATAGAGATGGAATCCTTCAACAAAACCAAAAAGACAACAGAAAATAACCTCCGTTTATTTGGAGATGGGAGCTCTTCCTTTTGTGAGATTTCTAGACATAGTCCTAAGATCTCTTTTCCATCTTGACCGAGTATGAAAAAAAAATATTTTCCTGTTTGTGTTTGCACCTGCCAATTCTTTTAAACCAAATGCTTGTGGCCGATAACCCCGAGCAAACGCAAACACAAAGACAACTTAACAGCATAGCTCAGGACAAATCTGAGAAAGCTACCTGTCCTATGCATTGTTTAGATCTGGGGGAAATAGGAGCATGAACAGGTGGAGGAATGTCGTGTACAAGAATAGAGCTAACGGGGAAGAAGGGTCACAAGCTCGGAGATTTGTCACCTGAGGAAAGAGAATTTGTCTTCCGTGTCATCTGGGGCTTTGGCTTCCCTTCCCAGGCTAAGTGCTCAGCTAACTGTCAGCTCTCAGGAAAGGATGCCAAGAGAAGAGGTAATCTTGATTCCTGATAAGAGCACTGTCAGGTCAGCAGCTGTGTGTGTGTGTGTGTGTGTGTGTGTGTGTGTGTGTGTGTGTGTGTGAATGTGTGTGTGTTGGTAGCAAATATTTCTGTTGGGAAAAGACCATGATAAATATCTAGTACTGGGCTGGAGAAGAGAGAGAGATAGGGATGTGGTTTCTAAGGTCTACAGGCCCTGCCATTCCTGTAAAAGCCACTCTCATTTCACAGTTTTAGACACTGCATTTTCTGAGAGATGTTGCCTTTCTAGATTCAGAAATGTCGATGATAAACTGTTATTGAAAAATGTCTTTTCTTTTTAGTAATTATGTGTGTATGTGTACATATGCTTGTGTGCACATTTGTGTGTGTGTGTGTGTGTGAGTGAGTGTGCATGTGCATGTGTGTGTATGTGTATGAGTATGTATTTCACAGTTGTCCACGGGGCACTGGTGGAAGGACATGGTATCAGAAAATGAAATCTTACCCAAACACTGTAATATTGATTGATTGATTGATTGATTGATTGATTGATTGATTGATTTTTACAAAACGCATTCCTAGATGCTCATGATACTATTTCAACCTGAAAAACCTAGATTTTGGAGGTACTCCCAGGCCAGACAGCTTCCTCCTACTGCTTTTGGTGTGAGAAATTTCTCTTTTTTCCCCCCTTTTATTTTTTATTTTTTTGTTTTTTTCCCTTTTTATTTTTATTTGAGAAATTTTTTTTCTATTAAAGATATCAGTTTGTCATCAGGCAGGCGCAGGTGTTAACATACTCTAACTGGAGCCCACTGGGAATCATGCCCATTTATATCTCAATGATGTCTAGAAAGTATAGGTTACATGAGAAAGAGACTCATCAGTTATTTCATATTGAAATTTAAAAAATTCAAACTAATTCACATTATCAGTGTCCTGTTATAGAACTCTGGACATGCCTGAAAATGAATCTGAATTATAGAAATGACCTCTCTTTACTAGCTAGGACAATGACTCAATATTTTCCCTCACTCTTTTCTTTCTTCTTTTAATAATAATTTTAACCAACTCTATAGGAAGTGTTTGTAAGACTGGAGCTGTCCAATATTATCATAATTATTTTTGGGGAAATAACTTCCTATATGAGTCACGGCAGAAGACTAGACATGATTCCTGCTGTGAAAGGTGAGACTTCTAGACTTCTTGTTTTCTCTTAGAGCTAAAAACTGTATATACAATTTAGGCTCAGCAACCGGAAATACCTCCCCCATTCTTTGAATTTTGAGCTGGCAACTCAGGTAGGCAGGACCAGAAGGGGACCCTTTCTGGCAGGCGAGAGGGATAAAGGCAGAAATCCTCCACACCCCTGTTCTGGAGTGACTGAGCTAGCTTGGCGTCCACTGGTGGTAGTGTTGCGGGTGGCAGCTGCAGCTTGGTGTGTTGGTGACTAGAGAGGCTGGCAGAATTATCATGTATGGTCTGGGTGTAGACTCATTGAAGAGCAGCTGAACAGCCAGGATGGCAACATTTGATAGAGTTCTGTCATTGGCTAAGAATTAACAAGTTTCTTTTCAGAGAGATACTGTGGGTCCTTGCCTCAGGAAGATAGAAACTAGTAAAACTGAGCTAATAGACGGAACTTTGAATTTTGATGATAAATGGAATTTAAGAGATTTTATGGAAATGGCCTGCATTTGGGTCTGAGGTTTCCGGCTGTACATTCAGATATCATCAGGAGGCCAATTATGGAGGCCAATTACCTCTCTGATGTAGAATGCTTCTGAGCTAGGAGAAATTCTCTCTCTTCTTATTAGATGAACATCCCTTCTCTAGATTCTTACTGGAACCGAATAAGTTTCCAAAGACATACTTTCTTGGCTTGCCAGGATGTGAGTGTACAGAAGTGCGGATGGTTCCTTGCCTTGCCTTTGTTCGTGACACACCTGCTCCAAAAGACCATACCTCCTAATCCCTCCCAAAAGAGGCCTACCAATTGGGGACCCAGAATTCAACTACATTTTGGCCAGCGAAGTGGCCAAGCCTTTGATGCCAGCACTCCCTAGGCAGGTGCAAAGGCAGGCAGATCTCTGTGAGTTTGAGGCTAGCCTGGCCTACAGAGTGAGTTGCAGGATAGCCAGAGAAACCAGGTCTCAAAAAGATAAAACCAAACCAAATGACATTTTTGACTTTTCCTGAGATGATCAGCTGGGTGTTCACAAGGATGTGATGGACCCCTGAGCTCACTGGTCGGGATCCTCAGGGGGGACTGAAGCCTCACAGGCTCCATCGTGGAATTGTCTGCTTACCTAAGCACTCTGAGCCTCTGGGTTGTCTTAGTCATTCTGGACAGATGTAAGGGAACACTGGATCAAACGCCTTTCTTCCTTTTTCCTCTCCTATGACTCGTACAAGAAAGTTTACATGTGTTGTACAAGTCAACAGCCACATGACTTGTGGTTGTTACAAACCTAGCTGATAGCATTTTTCCAACACGTAAGGTTCACCCTGCTCCTGGGACTACACCCCAGGGACAGAAATGTAGATTTGCTGATGTGCAGGCATGAAACATGGAGCCCTTCATTGGGTGGACAGACAGGAAACAGACATGCTCAGTTGTGCTCCAGCTAGCAACTGGGCAGACTGCTGTCACTTTATAGTCCCTATTTCACAACAAGGCTCTAAGCCTAGGTGTCGTCCTTTTAGGACTGACCCATGGATCCAGACCTTTTAGTTTTAGAGAAAACTAAAAGCGTAATGTGAAGAATATATCCCATTAGATGCCCAGGAGGCAGTGAAAGCCCAAGCAAATGTAGAAAGGGAACCACTATGGCCGACTGTGTACCACGGTTCACAGACAAACGGACCCAGACACTCCCCAGCTGCCAGTGTCTTTTGGGGGCAAAAGAAAATATTATAAGACATAAAGTGAACATTTAGTTGGCTTTTCCTCATGTGAACAGTGCAGACTTTCAATTTTTTTCCAGCTTCTGCGCTATGGAAAAAGGGTTTGAAGCAAGTGTAGGAACAGACCCTTACCACAGCGGATGCAATGCTAGTCTAATCAGAGGAGGGGAAAGACCGGATCATTTAGAATAAACAAAAAAGGGGAGAGCAATTTAATTGGCTCCTGATGTTCCGTCTAACACAGGCCAGAAGTCTTAAAACCTAGAGGCTTATTTTTATTTGTGAGTATATTTATTTTTATTTTTATTTTTTAATGAGTTTTCCATCTGTGCTGATGGAATTCCAGTCAAGAAACTTCTATCTTGGCTTCTTTGATCTTGTGCTCACCTTTCAAAAGCATGAAAAGGTCTTCTCTTTTCCTTATGTAAAAGTACTTCCAGCCAGTGTTTAATGTTAAAGAGATGTTTATCGGACTTGGGACGGGCATACTGAAGCTATTCTGCAGTTGGGCCTTTCTCTCCTTGGCTCTTCATCTGCTCACAGCCACAATTTCCCCTCCCCTCCCCTACTATTCTCAACACGCTGTATTTCCTAACACGATTGGTTTTGTACAGATGAGGGATGTGGGTGGCTATCCTTAAAGCTGTTCTAAAAGCAAGGGAGAATAAGAAGGAAATGGGCTTTTCTTCTGCGAAGCCTCTTGGTGGGCTGTGGAGGTTCCAGGGCTGCCGGCTTCAGCACGCTGTACCTGCTGGACATCGATGAGAAGCCCAGGCTTCCAGGCGGTCCCTCGAAGATGATTCTTAGTGGGGAACCCTTACTCCCCATGTCTAAGGAAGCCAGCTGCCTACAAATTATTTAAGTTCAGCAGATCAAACAGGTCTCAGTGAACACATGTAAATAAAATGGAATTTGTTTTGTAACCAGTGATTGTGTGTGTGTGTGTGTGTATGTGTGCCTGTGTGTGTGCCTGTGTGTATGTGTGTGTGTGTATGTGTGCCTGTGCGTGTGTGTGTGTGTCTTTTCAAATGAAAGGGTCATGAAGCCTAGGGATCGGAGAAGATTCTAGAAAAACTAGAGGTTTTTTTTTTTTTTTTTTTTTTTTTTTTTCCAATTTGCTATCCACAATGTTTTTGGTTTTTGTTTTTAAATAAGCTTAGATGCTAATCAGTTTTGACTTACATGTTATGTGAGTTTTCTTACTCAGTGGAGGTATGTTTAGGGAATTTGTACTTTTTTAATTTTTTAAATGAAACATTCACCAAGAGAAATGCTTCAACTTTAAGGCAACTTGATTTTCCCTGTCTTTTTGTTATTATTTTATAATTATTATTTTATACAGGGTATCATATAGCCCAGGCTTGCCTTGAACTTGCTATATAGCCAAGGCTTCTTTTGAACTCCTGGTCCTCCTGCCTCCACCTCCCAGTGCTAGGATCACAGGCAGTGCCCCCTCCCTAACCCCAGGGTTTTTTTGTTTTTTTTTTTTCAACCTCAACTTAGAAAATGAGACACAGTAAGATGAACAGTTGTATAGCAAACAAAATACATTAATGTTCAAAAATCATACTAGGGTTTCTTCAAATTATAGACTCTGGAGATACAGTTTGGGTATACTTTCATGTACATATAACTACATATAAATTACAAAATTCAATTAATATGCAACTTTTTAGTAGCCATAGATTACAATAAAAAGCAATAAACTTCTAAATATTGTTTTTGGACTTTCTGTTGTGAATAAAATGGTCTTTGCCTGTCTCCCCACTTCTGAAGCTCCAGGTTTGGAAAAAAATGCCTTCATCTACTCACACAACTCTAATATCACACAGAATAATGAAGTCGTTTTTATGGAAGGTCTATGTGGGGAAGGTCTTTTGAAAGACACCAACTTAGTAAAATTTGGCGAAGGAGCAAGGAGACAGCACACTGTCAGCTTTTAGAACTGCATTTATTATACATTTCAGACAGCAGAGACTAACAGCTGGAGCAACAGGTCAGCTGTTTGCTTGTTTCTCTCTGAATCCTTTACGGATTCCAGCTGTGCTTGCTTTGGGGTTTCCTAGCTCTCCACTCTTCTGTGCTCTGTAGCCTACGTGTCCAAACCTCAGGGGACACTCTGTCCAGCACGAGTCAGTCTCCTTCCTATCTGTTCTAGAAATAAGGAATGTCAGAAATGTGTAATGCTGCTCAAGGCCTGAGATGCCAGGGAAGGAGGGAGGAGGGAAGGAGAGAGGAAGGGAGGAGGATGAAGGAGAGGGAGGGAGAGAGGAAGAACAATGAGACAGGGAAAGGGAGGAGAGGGAGGAGGAAAGGGAGGAGGGGGAGAAAGAGAAGGAGGGGGGAAAAGAGAAGGAGGGGGAGAAAGAGGAGGAAGGGGAAGAGGAGGAGGAGGAAGAGACACAGGATAGTGAAAAGACTAGAACCTTGAACATTCGCTCAGGGCGGTCCATTAAGTTGGAAGGAAGGAAGGAAGGAAGGAAAGAAGGAAGGAAGGAAGGAAGGAAGGAAGGAAGGAAGGAAGGAAGGAAGGAAGGAAGGAAAGAAGGAAAATAAAATCAGAAACATTCAAAGATGAAGAATTGGCACAAAGAAAGAGCCTTACCTAATTGTTACTTCCTTCCTAGGTCAGTGGTTCTTAAAGGTAAATTGCATCAGAGTCTCCTAGAAGGCTGGTCAAATGCCAGCGGCTCTCAGGACCTGCCAGAGTTGCCCACTTCTTGGGGCTACTGTGAGGTCTGCCTTTTAACAAGAGGGACTTTCCTTGACACGCTGGAGTTGAAAAGCAGCTGTCCCAGGTTTGGGGGCTGGGAGAGGCTGCCTGCAGATGGCCCAATGGCTTAGCGGGAAGTCCTGAGAGCAGAGAGGCTCTGTGCCTCAGAGGCCGTGAGGGCAGGAGGCAGACTTGTAAAGGAAATTGCCCGAAGAGTAAAGCCAAGTGACAAAGTAGGAGAAAAGGAGGTGAGGATTGACAGAGGGCTGCTAAGGGCTTCAGCATGCAGTATGCCTGGGAAAGTCCCAGAGCAGACAGAGGCAAGAGCGGGGGGGGGGGGGGGGGGGGGGGAAGAGACCACTGAGTTGCCGCTAAGGCATTGATCAAAGTAGCCAAAAGTGGTATCTAAGTGCCCAAGTCTCTTTGTCAGTCCTGATTCCCAACATGTGGACTGGAGATGCAGGTCAGTAGCAGAATGCCTCCTATGTGCTATGCCCTGGCCTCAACCTGCACGTAACTGAACGAATGAATACAACTTACTGCATGGTAATAGAGAGATGAATGCTGGAGAGATAGAATGAGGAGGATCGTGGGCGGTGTTGGGACACCTAATCCCATCCATATCTTTTCACTGTTAGGTGCCAATAACAAGGCTACCTGCCTATAGCAAGTCTCCACCAAGAGGACTCAGAGTGCCTCCCTAAAATATCTACAAAACCGCAGCAGAACAAAATAAAAGGGGAGTCTTAAGAGACACCGACAAATAAAGCTACTGTGAAGTGTAAGGGGTTCTCTTGTGAGGCACATACAAAGGGGGAAGCCTTCCATCTTCCTAGCCACTCTCCTTTGCGCTACTTTGTAGCTCTGTTGCTTTGCTGGGGTATGGCTTTGAGCATGTGTAGCCCTGGCTTCTCCTAGGTCTAGGAAGCAGCATGAGAAGCTCTGGGGTGCTGTTTCCCTGACACCTTTTTTAGATGTTTCCATTGCTTTTTGTCCTGAAACTACAAATGTGAGAGTTTTGTGCCAGACACTCAGAAGTTTTGCAAATGCTAAGGCAGTGTTTGATACTCATGGCAATCTTAAATCAGGTTACCAACGAGGAAATCAGCTACTAGCATGGGAACCTAGAAAGAATGTCTGATGCGGCACAAGTTCAATAGCCAAAGAGAAATGGGCTATGATTTCAACCCACGTTACCTAATACACTGGATACGATCCCATCATGTGATCCTATCATAGCACTGCCGTGGTTATACTATGTCTGAGACATGAGGTAATGCGTGTATTCCTTTGGTTTCCTGCAGGGTCCACTTTGCCACTTATCAATTTTGTTTTAATTTTTTTAGCAATAATATTTCAAATCTATGAGAATTCATCATTACCATCCATTTTTTGTTTGCTAATACATTCTAGTGGAAGGGTGTATTACAACTTTTAATCATCTTTTAAATCTCATGGGAGACACTAGTTGGATTGTTTTCCAAGAGCTACTTAGTTTCCTCCATTACGTTCTCCTGCTAGGGTCATTTTCTCTTATTTTTTTCAATTTAATGTGCCTCTTCCTGATGGCTGAGAGTCTTCCAGTGAGTTTTCTATGACTGTACACCCATAAAGGAAGAATTAGAATGCCCAGCATCAGTAGCTGGCTCTGTCTTCCTTCCCAGCCTCGTTGGATCACCTTAAGTACCCTTTGGTAGGCTTCTTATCTGCCTTATGCTCTCCCCAGGCTGACATTTGGTTGCTGTTATGACAGTATTATGAGGTGGGACCCTTAAGAAGGGACTAGGTCGTAAGGGCTCCACCCTCACTAATAGATTTGTGCAATTTTAGCCAAATGGGTTTGGCCATGATGTCAGTGGGCCCCGAAAAAGGGCTCAGCTCCAATCTTTCCATCCCTGTGTGTCACTTCCTTGCCATGTTATGAGGCAACCAAAGCCAGTGCTGTGCTCTGGGACTCCCAGCCTTTGAAACTGCGAGCCAAGCAAATGTCCATTACTCAGAGGTTATCCGTGCTGTAGAATTCTGTTATAGAGACAGAAAGTCTACTTAGACATACTTTTCCTTGTCTTTTTGGGGAGTAGGGAGATGTAAGCACCCTCTGGATGGAGCAATACCACCTGGACTAGATCAGGAACCTTGCTTCTTTGGATGATGTAAAGGAAACGTCCGTGTTTATGGATTCATAATGTGAAACCAGCCTAGACATATACCAACAGATAAAGAAATGTGTATGTACACAATGGAGTTCTATAAACTGGAAAGAGGTGGGAAAATGGACAGAGCTGCAGACCATTAGGTTAAGTGAAGTAAGACAAACTCCCTGGTGAGTCTAGAGAGATAGAGAGAAGATGCAAGTTGAAGGAGGACTGAACTGGGTAGCAGAGAGCTCTAAGGAGGAGGGGCCAAAGAAGGTAGGGGTCGGAGGAAAGAGAACAGAAATACCATGTTATTCTCCTGTGAAGGATTTGTATTTAGACATGTATATGATCAAGGCACAAAAGTACATTTGTATGAAAATCTCATAATGAAAGTTATAAACAACAATAAAAAAAATAGACTACTGCCAAATCACTCAGCAGTTAAAGGTACTCTGCCACCAAACCTGACTACCTGAGTTCAATGCCATGCATCCACACAGAGGGAGAGAAGCAATTCTTGTAAGCTGTTCTTTGTTCTACAATCACAGGCAAACAGACACATACACACATACACACATACAGAGAGGCACACACAGACACACAAACACACAGATGCAGATATACGCACACACACACACACAGACAGAGAGAGAGAGACACACAGACACATACACACATACACACAGACACATGGAGAGAGACACAGACACACAGACACATAGACACAGACATATACACACACACATACATACACACATACACACAGATACACAGAGAGAGACACATGGACACACACAGACACACACACAGAGAGATACACAGACACACACATACACACAGACACAAAGAGAGAGACACAGTGAGAGAGACACACACAGACACACAGACAAATACATACACACAGACACACACAGACAGACACACAGACAAACACATACACACAGACACGCAGAGACACACAGACACGCAGAGACACACAGACACACAAAGACACACATACATACACACACAGAGACACACATACACACAGACAGAGAGACATACAGACACACAGAGAGACAGACAGAAAGAGAGCCAGGCAGGCAGGCAAGCAGGCAGACAGACAGACAGACAGACAGGCAGACAGACAGACATGTAATGCTCCCTGTCATCAATCAATAACTGTTCAGACTACAACCAGATCTAGACAATGGTCTCCTTGCAGCTCTTTTTGCGGGTCTGTGTGCTGAGTTCCCACTCAGTTAAACTGAGGCTCAGGCTGAATGATGTACTGGTAAACAGGCTTTTAGAATCCTGTCTTTGAGTGACTAAAATGGCTTCTTAACCTTCCCACTCACACATACAACCTTTGCTCATGGCAAATCTTGGGATTTTGGCACCTGATTGGAAATGTAGTTGCCACTTAGAAGCAGGAAGGAATTACCACGGTGACTAAGCGTGAATGGGCTTTAATTCTTAACTCAGGCAGTTTTCCTTATGTGGTTTATGGTGGAAAATTCCATGTAGTAGAGGTTTGGAATTCAAAATTGGCTTCAGGAGTCATCCGGTGTGTTTATCTGGGCTGTTCTTACCAAATGAATCTTGAAAGTCAATATATGAAACCTAAATTTTATGGATTACATATTCATTATATTAATATGATTGCCCCCTTATCTACAGGGGATATATTTCATGACCCCCATTGGTGGTCTAATAATACCAAACACTGCATAGGATGTTTTTCCTATATATTTACAACTGTAATAAGGTTTAATTGATAAGGTAGGCACAATAAGAGGTGAAAAATAATAACTAATAACAAAATAAGTAATCATCATGGTATGATATAATCAATAATATGAATTATTTTGAATCCTTAATATTTAAGAGTATATTATTATGCAGATTTTTGTCCAAATAATTAATATTGCTAATAATTTAATAATAATCCAGCGGTAACTGAAACTATAGAAGGTAAAACCAAAGGTTGGGGATGCAGTTTAGTGGTAGAACATCTGCCTAGCATGCACGAGGCCCTAGATTCAGTCCCAACCAATGCAATAATAATAACCACAAAAACAAACAGTACCCCCAAAACAACCCAACAACATATGGATGAAGGAGAAAAAGTGTGCACCCCCAAAACAACCCAACAACACATGGATGAAGGAGAAAAAGTGTGTAAGTTAACTCTTGGGTTTGCTTTTCTCCTAGTCATGTTAAAGACGTGTTCTCCTTGAGCCGCCCTTGAGTTCTGCAGCAGAGCCTTCTTTCACCCAGATACACTGGAGACATCAGGGAGGGGAGGGGTCCTGTGGCCAAAGGTGGCCCTCTCTCATGAGGAAATGTGGAACAAGAAGTTTTCTCCACCTAAAAGTAAGCTTGGCCAACCATATACTCATTCTCCAGAACAAGATAATGAGATAGATAGATAGATAGATAGATAGATAGATAGATAGATAGATAGGTAGATAGATAGATAGAGAGAGAGAGAGAGACAGAGAGAGACAGAGAGAGACAGAGAGATAGAGATAGTGAAGAGGGGGAGGGAGAGAGAGAGAGAGAGAGAGAGAGAGAGAGAGAGAGAGAGAGAGAGAGAGAGAGAGAGGAAAACCAGGAAGAATAAAGAACACAGGAGTCTCGAGGTTCCTCAAGGATCCCAAGCAAGCTCAAGTGATGGAGAACAAAGCATGTCACTTGAATAAAAGACTTATTATTAAGATGGATGAGTTCCACTGTATCAGGGTGACTAGAAACTGGGATTATTATATGAGGTGGATCTTGGTGTGTTTGAAATGTGCACGGCTTACCTACTGTCCTCAGAGCCCCAGTGACTCTCCATGGGCTTCACTCAGAGCAGCGCATCAGGGTACAACTAGTCTGAGGACTGTGGACAATGATGCTCTTTGACTTGGGGGTGAGGGAGGTACCTGAGTTCTTGCTCATTAAGCTGTGCAAAATTGTGAACGTGACAAAATAGAAACATTCCATCTATTCTATGGAGAAAAAGATTTTCAACTCTCTAATTTGTTGTACCTAAAGTTACAACACGAAATGTTGTATTTTGTTTTAAGTATTCCATGAGAATGACGAGTAGAGCAGAGAATGACTCCCCCCCCCCATGAAAGCAAAGCTGGGGAGGCTTTTAGAAATGAATAAAATCCAGTTTCAGCAGCCGAGGAGCTCTTGGTTGATACAGAAAATCCATTGAGCAGAGATGTTTTCTCAGTATTGTCTGATAAAAGTTTCAGTTTGGTGTTGCAGCAACTTAGAGAAGATGACTAAAGACCACAGTGAGGCAGGGCATGGTTAAAAGGAATCATGGGGTGGAAATAATCTTTTTAGGGGAAGGTAGACAAGGCTGATGCTGAAAATAAAAGGATTAAAATATGTGTTGGGCTTCTAGAAAAAAAGATCTTCCAAATACAGGGATATATATATATATATATATATATATATATATATATATATATGCTATATGTATATATATATTTTCTTTCCTGTGTCAAATAACAATCTACTAGTAAGTTGTCCAGGCTCATGGGACAGCTCTTCTGCCTCCAGTTAACCATTCGGGGACAATGCTTAATCTTGCTTCTTCAATTCCTAGGGCATTTCTTTAGTTGACTGAAATTAGATCAAGCTAGAAAGGGAAAGCACAGAGATGGAGTGCAAGCAATTTCCTATGATACAAAAGGCTGCCACACCCCTTCCTTTCTGCTGAAGAGAATGATTCCATGTCTGCTACAAAGCAATGTGGCAAAATCAGAGGCAGGCTGCAGCTGAGCATCCATATGCCCAGCTAAACTTTTACTGCTTGGGAAGAGAAGAAGGACTTCTAGCGACCACTTGCAGTCTGCTCTCTTGAGAAGTGTGGAAAGCGAGGTCAGCCTCCTTTGCCAAAGCACTCAAAGCCATCTGTGGCTCAGGGACCAAAAGGTTAGCACTCTGAAGTCGCAGGACGCAAGTGGAACCTCTTAGCTATCACCATAAAACTCCACTGGTTTTCAGTTGCTGGAATCATTTGTTGTAGCCATTTCCTGTCCACCTAAAGGATTCTGTGTAAAAGTGTAGATTATTTTCTTTGCTTTTCTTAAAGGAGCAATGTGGGCAGTCTATTTTGAGGCCCTGAAAGATTAGCTCTGCTCAGGGTTGCTCTAAAATCCTTTCTTTTGTTCTTTC
The DNA here is from genome assembly GCF_978045245.1 of Mus caroli. NCBI lineage: Eukaryota > Metazoa > Chordata > Mammalia > Rodentia > Muridae > Mus > Mus caroli. Next base: position 96,060,479 of record NW_028227261.1, read on the forward strand.
TAGGACCTTCTTCAAGTGCCCATTGTTTTCTCTCACAAAGGCACAAACTCTCCTAAAATGGCTCCCTCTCTCTTCTTAACTCTTTGGATAGAAAGGGACAATGTAAAAAGCTGAAATAAGTATTGGCACTTGTCGACTCCCGGAATGCAAATGTCTACAGATGGAGTGTGGGTGCAGCTTGATATAGGTGTCAAAATCTGTCCTCCATGTAAGTGTCTGAGTGCTGGCTTACTCCCTTTCCAAGGTCTTATTCATGGTGGTCTCTAACAGTGTAAGCTTTCAGACTTACAACTTCAATTCCTAAGGAAATCCAATATTCTACTTTTTTTGTCATTTTTTGTTTTTGTTTTGTTTTGCACCTGCAAAAGTCCCAAAGATCACTACTACAGAGCCCAACTCTGACCAGATTCTTGACTCATCTCTAACTAATCAATGTGACCTGGAACTCAGTGCTATGGATAGTTAGGACCACATCATAGCCCTACACCCAGGACATAAACCGAACCACACTAAATGATAGAACAGAGAGGCATGCAGCTGTGAACCCATGTGAACACAGAAGCCAGATGATGGAAATCGTTCCCTACCAGTCCATCTGCTTGCAAAGATGATGCATGTGAAGCAATTGTATAGTGCTTAAGTAGTTACCTTTGTCATTTTTTTATTACACTTTAAATGTGTATATGTGGGTTGGGCATGTGTACCCAAGTCCCCCACAGACATTTGAAAAATCAGAGCATAACCTGTGTAGGCCAGTTCTCTTTTCTCACCATGTAAGTCTTGGGGATTGAACTCAAGTTCCTGGGATAGGACTCAGGTTGCCAGGTTTGGTGGGAAGCACATTCATTCATTCATTCATTCACTGAGCTAGCTCACCCACCTGATGCTTGGATGTCTCAGGCAATTCTCTAATGCCTCTAACTGCTCACTTGCCTGAGAAGTTCTCTGACAGTGCCATTCTTTAAATGCTTTGCAGTTATCACACCCCTGTGTCCTTTTGCTTGAGGGCAGGCATATGTCTATGCACCACGACCTAGTGAGCCTATGGACTTCAGTGTGCTACATCACAGTACTCACAGCACCCCAACTGTAACTTTGTATCTTCAGCTTTATATCCTACTTGGATGTTTGTCTGATTTTTGTGTACTTCTCTCTCATGTGCTCTACTCTAAGGGAAGCTGTCAAGACTAGAGCATCCTCGGCCAGACTGCAGGAAATCAAATCTTTATTGCTTAAATATACTAACGTATTTTTCTATGATCCATGAAATACTGGCTTTATTGACCTATGGTTAGATACCCTGGGATGTTGCCTCAGGCTTGCAGTAGACAGGATGTGTACCACAATCATAGCAAGACCATTCATATCATCGAGGACCAAGAAACCGAGCCTGGTAGTACCTGCTTGTAACTCTAGTACTTGGGAGGCATTTGCTGGAGGGTGGAAGCCCAAGCTCATATTCAGCTGCATAGTTAATATGAGACCAACCTGAACTACGAGACCCTGTCTCAAAACACCACACACACACACACACACACACACACACACACACAGAGAGAGAGAGAGAGAGAGAGAGAGAGAGAGAGAGAGAGAGAGAGAGAGAGAGAGAGATGGGGTGGGGATTGGAAAAGTAGCAGAGAACTGACTATTGCTTCTATACCCTTACAGCAAGCTAGATTTGTTGACACTTAAAGAGTTTAGAGTGCGGTGAGGGGGGTTTATAAAACCTTCTTTGGGCTAAACATCAATGTCACCATTTGCTCCTACCTAGGTTTAGGTAAGTAATCTGACTTCCCCATGCCTTAGTTTCTCAAGATAGAAAGAACAGTACTTACCTCACAGCACTGACCCGATGTTGAGATGAGTCGATATTAATAGATATAAAATGTTTAAGATGAGTTAAGAGCTAACATGAGAGTCACGTGACTATGTAGTCATAACTTTGCTAGTGATGGTTATAACCTGTGATGGTTTGTATATCCTTGGACCAGGGAGTGGCACCATCTGAAGGTGTGGCCTTGTTGGAATAGGTGTGACCTGGTTGGAATGGGTGTGTCACTGTGGGTGTGGCTATAAGATCCTCACCCTAGTTGCCTGGAAGTCAGTCTTCCACTAGCAGCAGCCTTTGGATGAAGACATAGAACTCTCAGCTCCTCCTGCGCCATGCCTGCCTGGATACTGCCATGCTCCCACCTTGATGATAATGAACTGAACCTCGGAACCTGTAAGCCAGCCCCAATTAAATGTTGTTTTTTTTTATAAGACTTGCCTTGGTCATGGTGTCTGTTCTGTTTACAGCAGTAAAACCCTAACTAAGACATCACCTTTTCATGAACATTCGTGTGTAAGCACTCCGTGAACAACGGCAAGGGAAGTACTGTTCAGTAGCAAGTTCCCCAAAGCAGGGAAGCATCCTGAAGCACAAAATGCACATTTTCTTTTTATGAACCTTGTCTGAATTACCCACCTCTGAGTAAGAAAGTGGGAATGACATACTAATGGAAAAACAGGCTAATGCGCCTGCCCCCACCTCACATTCGTGGGGTGGAATCATTTATGGGAACACTCTCCAACTTTCTAAATGCTGCAATCAAATCGCTGCATGGAGAAAGCTACAGAACCAAGTTCCAAACAATGAAAATATCAGTTTCTCCGTGGAGCTGGTCCAACCATCTGGCATTCATATGTCGTTCTGGGGTGGGTGATCGTACAGGCGAGTAATGACCCAGCCCTACTTCTAGGCGAGCTAGCGGCTTTCGTACAGGAAGCTTTCTCTGGTCACTTGTGGCTGGTTACTCTTACCAGAAGAAGCCTCCTCCCCCCACTTCCCCTGTTGATGATTTAAATTCAGATCTTTCTTCAAGGGACCACCAAAAAAAAAAAAAAAAAGGAAAGAAAAAGAAAAAGACTTAGCATGCCTCTGGGGAGTTCAAGGCACTGAGGAGTCAGTATTTCATAAATAAATGTGTTCTTCAAGGCAGTTTCTAAGAAAGAAAGGGCCGACCCTGTTAGGCAGGCCGACACAGTTTAATGACAATTGCCTCTTCTAAATGGATCTAAATTAAATGTTGATAATCTTAGTTCATGTTAAAATCTGTTCTTGATAAAACTTGGAACACAGACCCAGGTACTTCTTATTTCTGTAGTATAAGCTGTGAATTTTGTTAGCATTTTATCTTTTCCCCCATAGTGTGAGACTTGACATACAGTTGAAGGTGCATTTGTTCATTTAAAATAATTATTCTAAGGAGCTGAGCTACTAAGTTAGGTATACTCACTTGGTAGATTCTAAGGAGTGCTTTAGAAATATTGGGAGCAGTGTATGAAAGTGGAAGACTGTCATAGAATGCCAATAGTGTGATAGGTTTTTCTTTTTAAACCAGAAAAAGATGAAAAGGAAGCTGGAAACCAGAAGTGATACTCGTGAGACAAGTTAAACAGAAACACAAATTAAAATATACATCGGCGAGTTTAAAAAAAAACCAAAAACACGGAAACAGGACTGGTGATGTGGATTTTACAGTGTGCACCGTCCAGGATTTGGGTGAGGTGCTGATTTGAATGAGGGCCCCCAGGCTCATGTGTTTGAAGGCTTGGTCATCCTTAGAACTGTGAGGGAACGATTAGGAGGTGTGGCCTTGTTCAGGATGTGTGCCCCTGGGCACCGGCTTTGACCTTTCAAAAGCGCACATCAGGCCCCTTTCCCTCTGCCTGAAACTTGTGGATCAGAAGTGAGTTCCCAGCTACAGCTCTAGCAACATGCCTATCTGCTTCCAGCCATGTTGATCATGGACCAACCCTCTAAAACTGTAAGCAATCCCCCAACTAAGTGCGTTCTTTGAAGAGTTGTCTTGGTCCTGGTATCTCTTCAACCAATACAGCAGTAACAAAAACAAAAGGAAAGGGGCTGGCGAGATGGCTCAGTGGGTAAGAGCACTGACTGCTCTTCCAAAGGTCCTGAGTTCAAATCCCAGCAAACACATGGTGGCTCACAACCACCCGTAATGAGACGCTCTTTCTGGTGTGTCAGAAGACAACTACAGTGTACTTATGTGTAATAATAAATAAATCTTTGGGCCAGAGCAAGCAGAGGTCCTAGGAATTCAATTCCCAACAACCACATGAAGGCTCACAACCATCGGTACAGCTACAGTGTACTCACATACATAAAATAAATAAATAAATCTTAAAAAGAAAGAAAGGAATAAAAAGTGACAACAAAGTACCTAAGTTCAGGAGAGGGGACGTGGAGTTAGTGCATGGGTAGAGCTGACCCCAAAGGAGGCAGAGCAATAGCTTCAGTTACATGGTTAGATGCTCGCTAGCCTGTTTTGTTAAGGTTATAAACCCACTGAGACCTATTTTTGCCTTGGGATTAGAGGTCAGTGGTAAAGTGTTTGCCTAACATGCATCTAGCCCTAGGTTCAGGATGTGGTGGGGGAGGGGGGGGCAGGGAGGCAGGAGTGGTACCTAGTTTGGTGCAGTTAGATGGATGTTTAGGTTTTATCAGCCCTACAACTAACTAACTAACTAACTAACTAACTAACTAACTCTCCCTCCCTCCCTCCCTCCTTTTCTCTGCCTCCTCTCTCCTTCTTCCCTCTCCTTCCTTCTTAAAAGGGCAGAGAAGTCGAATGTGCACAGAGATTGAAATACATACCTGTGTTGTGGATTGTTTGGATCACTGTGATAAGACACATTAAACTAGCTAGTTCCTTTTCTTTTCTTTTGGGATTGTGATGTGGCTATATGGTATAGGACTTGCATGGTCTGTGCAAGGACCTAGGTATGTCCCACAATACCCGTGAAAGAACACGTAAATGGACAAACAATAATTGTGTACATTGTAGAGTATGGGCAGATTTGAAACAGAAGGAATCCACGGGTCAGTGTTCTGAGACTGGAATGTCTAAGACCAGGATACTGGTAGATGTGTATCTGGTGAGGGTTTGTTTCCTACAGAGACGATGTCCTTCCATGGTGTCGGTGAATGGCAGAATGGTGAGGACGTTCTCTGGGGCCTGTTATATGTATGTGCTCACCCTTGTTACTCACAACCAGAGCCACCATTCTCTAATCATCTCTCAAGCCCCCTTCTCCCCATACTGACCCCCTCAGCATATGGGTTTGGCATATGACATTGAATGGAACATAAATATTGAGGGCCTTGAAATCAGCCACAAAACCTTATTTGTTTGTTTGTTTGTTTATTTATTTATTTATTGCAAAGTATGAAGGTGATACCAATTGCAGAACAACATTAAAAGGAAAGAGTAAATTAAACTGAATATTTAGCACCAGAAACTAGAGAGAGTAACAAAATGCACCTGAGGAAGTCAGTAGGAAGGCTGAGACTATAAACAAAACACTGGATGAGCTACGTAGCCATCAAGGAGCATGGTCAATAAATCCAACTGGCTGTGCCTCTGTGCACACAAAGCTACCTTTATTAATGTGAATGTTTAAAAATTGCTAAATCTATAATACGAACATGAACAAAAGGGCTAAGACATGACTTAATAAGGTGATTATAACAGTTTCCAGTCAGGAAACTTGAAAATATCACCTGAAAGACTGTTCCATGAAATTTATTTAGAGATAGATGTTAAGGCAGCTAGGACCTTTGTGAAGGTACACGCTAGAGGTTGTGCTTCCTGGGAGTCAGCTGGTGAGGCCGAGAGAAGTGCCGTGGGTATTGGAGAGCATCTCCCGTGGAAGGGAGAGATGAGTAAGCAGGGTAGGGAGCGGAATCCACAGACTGATGCAGGCCTCTGGTACTCCTGCAAAGCCTTTGCTAGCCCCGCTTGAGCCTCAGGAGCAAAGGGAGCCCTTTGGAAATGTCTCTCTTTAGACAATGGCTAGGCCTATGTTCCCTTAGGCATTGGCTGTGGTCCACCTTGAGAAGAGAATTATCTTGGCTGTCACTACTTGGCTCACTACTCCCTGGAGGAATGTGCCAAGGAAACTCAAGTTCCCATCTCAAAAGCCACAGCAAACTGTGCAGGTATGAAACCCCTGCTAGCCACATCCTTTGAAAGGGATTTGAACAGGGCTCCAAGGATGGGAAATATAATGCTATATTTAGAATATGAACCACTAATTCTTCCACGATGGAGGAACCCGAATCTGGTCCTCAACTTGATCTCAAGTTGCCAACTGGTCTCCTCCAGGAATAATACATTCTAGGGATTCAGAGATGGCTTCCTTAGCTGGCAGCTTGCAGATTCAGAAACAGCACTCATTAGATTGGATTTGGTAGAAACTGTGCTGAGTATCAGGAATTTGGATTCACCTAGGAGATACACCTCTGGGCAAGCATTGCTGACTAGTCTTTGTGTGTGTTGTCTCTGTGGGGTGTGTGTGTGTGTGTGTGTGTATGCTGCATTGTGTTGCCACTGGAATTTTCAAAGAGGCTTAATTGTGGTGAGAAGATTAGCCCTAAATATAGGTGTCACCAGTCCATAGGCCGGGGTCCTAGACTGAATAAAAGGGACAAAAAGGCAAAAACAAGCTAAGCGCTAACATTCAGAGCTCTGTCTCCTGACTGTGCACACACTGTGGCCAGTTTTTTTTTTTTTTTCACACTCCTGACAAGCCAGAGCAGCTTTTGTCCACTACTCCTTCCTTGTCACGAGAGATGTTCCCTCAAACCATGAGCTGGAGAGATGTTCCCTCAAACCATGAGCTGACGTAACTGTTTTCCTTGACTTGCTTTTGATGGATGTTTTGTCACAGCAACGGAAGAGGAACTAAGGCAGAGTCTACATTGCCAGACCCACACGCATTCCCCTTCTCTCTGACGGCCGACACGCTCATCTGTTTTATGGGGTCAGACTGACCCAGACTGGCTCAGTCTCCCTGTGTGTGGAAACGAACTGGCATGACAGCCCTCTACAGTTAGAATAACTGCTGGAGGACTGTGAGCACTCTAGGTCATTCTGGAGTTGATTAACATTGTTTCATTGCACCTGCCCAAGACTTGTTCCTACAGGGTCAAGTCCGTCTTCTCTTAAGCCAGTGCAGTTCTCTTTGAGAAGAAGTCCACTTGTTTATATTGTTAGTCTTTCAGAAACTAAACTATATTGAAGTCCCAGAAAGGGCTGTCAGAGTGGCTTCATATTCCTTTTCTACATGTTTTTGTGGACATGGAACCTCAATGAACATCTTCAGCAAAGTAGGTCAAGATGCAGTTATTATAAAAATCTCTTCTATGATCACACATTTTTTTTATTGTTGTCTTGAGACAACGTGTAGCCCATGCTGGCTTTGAACTTACCACATAGCCAAGGACAACCCTGAACTTCTCACCTTACTAATGCTGTATCCCCAGCTCCTTCCCCATCCTTTTCTGCATGGTGAGTCAGAGCTGGTCTTTAAAGGAGGCTAGCTTTGCAACTTGGACCCTTCTATGTAAACATTCTCTACAGTATTTTCCCCTCTGAGGTCTTCCTGTCCTCCCCAACACCACCTCCAGGAAGCAGGTACTCTCTCCTTTCAGAATGCACAGACCTCACTGTTACTGTCCCACACCTCAAACATGTTTTCCTGTCAGCTCTGGTCACATTGTTCTGTGAATGTGCTTCTCTCAGCCTCTCTGTACATATTTTTGGCTCTTCTGTCTTCTATCTTGTCACATACATGCCTGAGTAACAAATGCAGGGAGAAGTCAATGTACAAAAAACCTCTCAAAACAGAGGTCTATCTGCTCAGAATGTTTATATCCCTCGAAAACCAGAACACACTGTATACCCATGTCCACTGAAGCATAATTTATATATGTTTAGAATTAGGGTGTTGGCAATGGGAAGTCATATTTCTGCATAGCAACAAACCATTGACATTTCATATACAGCTAACTTGTTTTGGGATATGAAGGTGACAGGTCTGTTTTTACACAGTTACATAATCATTTTCTGCTTCCAGGTGTTCTAAGGTTATGTATCTAATGACAACTGTAGCCCCAAAGGATCTTCACAGCCCCAAAGGATTACACATTCATTTGTTTTCAATAGATCAACATAATTTCATTTTCATTTAAAAATGTATCATTGATTCAGGTGTGGTGACACATGTTTGCAGTCTCAGCATCCTGGGGGCAGACAGGAGAATCATAAGTTTGAGGCTAGCCTGGGCTACATAGCTCTTTCTCAACTACATGAACTAAGGAATACTTGAGGAGAGATTTACAGAGGATACATTTTATTAATATTAAGTAAGTATTCAGTTTAATGGATTAGGACAATTACATTCACTCTGTGACTACCACACTAAGAACAATATAGGGCATTTCTCTAGCCATAGAAACTTTTCTTGTTTGCTTTTGAGTCTCTCTCCATCCCTTAGACAACACACGTTTTGCTTCTATCATAATTGATTAGTTTTGCCTATTTTAAAAGCCTTATAGGAGCATATAGCAAGTAGTATTTTATGTCTGTTACCTTTTGCTCAGCATTGCTTCCATTTACTTATTTATCAGTATATGGGTGTGGCATGGGGGTGCTCTAGCCACAGCAAGCAAGTGAGGGTCAGAAATTCTCCCTTTCCACTGTGTGGACTCTGGAGATGGGGTTCAATTTGTTAGGCTTGCTGGCCTTCAGCCTGGGTTTTATCCATTTGGGGTATATCAAAAGTTTGTTCCCAGTATTACCAACCGGTGTGTTTGTGTGTGCGTGCGTCTGTCTGTCTGTCTTGGTCTGTCTGTATCTTAACTTTGGAATAGTCCTTGCCCTTGCCTTTGGCAGAGTATGCTTTGAGAAAGCAGGGAGGTGGCAGAGCCAGCCAGGAAGACATAGCCAGTGCTTAATCAGGTGAACTTTGAACAGAGGTGTGACAAATTCCTACCTTGCTCTCTTTCAGTGAGGTTCCGTCTGCAGCCAATATACTTGAGTCTCTCAGTTTCTCAGATTTATCCACAGTCTATGTCAAAGAGTGCCAGCAAGGCTCTGAGCCGACACTCAGGATGTCTGTGTCTGAGCTGACACTCAGGATGTCTGTGAATATATCACCAAGTAAAGCTAGGGTCACAGGTAGATTCCTTTAGTTTAGTGTCACGGAGAATATGACTTTACTGTTTGTAACATGAAAACCTGAACAACAGAAGGGGCTTCTTGAGGCTCGGTGTAGCACCCCACACCTTTAACCACAGAACTGGAGAGGCAGAGGCAAGTCGATCTATCTACCTAGCGAGGTATAGGCAAGCCAGGGCTACCTAGTGAGACCGACCCTGTCTCTAAATAAACTAAAAATAAGAAAAAAACCCAAGGATCCTTTTCTGGATCACTTAGGTGTCAGGGACTGTGGCTACCAATCAGCATTAATCCATAGCCTACAAAGCTGATGTAGATATTACCACCCAGGGAGCCAAAGCGGATAGCCACAGAGACACAAAAAGAATTAATGCAATGGCCTTGACTAACTGCTAGAGAGTCTGAGAAGTCTAGACTAGCTGGGTACTGTGGCTAAGATGTTTCTCACAAAGCAAAATGAGTATGTTTATCAGTGTTGATTAGATTCTCAAAGGTGGGGTCTATACCTTCAGAGCCTTCTGTTGTGGGATTGTTAGCCTTTTTGCTTCCCTTTGCACCAAAAGGTATAAGGGGCCAACAAGAGAGAACAATAGAAATTACACAAAATTCACACAGTACAGAAAATCCCTCTTTCCCACTGTTGCCCAGGGTGGTCCAATACCTCTCACCTTTCTTGGAGTGTTCCCATGATGTGACTTGGCACAGATATCCAAATAACTACTCAGGCTCAGGAAAACCTAGCAAATTATAACAGCCATGCTTTATCTGAAAGAAAGGGCCGTATTATTTCATGGGGCTTGCACTTTTTTTTTTTTTTGAACATTATGTGGTTCATTCTCTGCTCTGCAGTGACGAAGAGTCTAGAAATTCTAAGTTCTTCTTTGCAAATTTAGGTTTTTAACTTACTAAAAAGATGCAAAAAACGGGGTTGGAGAGATGGCTCAGTGAGCAAGAGACAAGGTTTAGTTCCTAGCTCGCACCTGGTGGTTCTCAGTCACCACCTCACAACCACCTGTAACTCTAGTTCCCGGGGATCCCATACCCCCTCATCAGGCACACGTACAGATAAGTAAAACACTCAAACACATTAAAAAAAAAAGCAGCTTTGAAAAATGCTCATAAAATGGGAGCAAGGAAGGGAGCCATTGTTTTTTCACGTAGAGTGCCAGTGTTTTAGCATTAAAGTCCATTGGTTCATTAGTTAATTATATGTGATACTATTTCTGGACTTCTCGTTATTTTTAATACAGTGTCTTATCAGCCACCACAGTGGTTCCTTGTCTTAAGGATTCTTTTGATTATTCTAAAATCCTTATATTCTTCAATCAGTTAGTCACATGAATGTTGGAGTCACCTTGTCAAGTTCTGTGAAAATAATTTTAATCGCAATCTACGAATTTATTCACGTAAGCATTTTGCATTAGCTTCAGTTCAGTAAAGACCTGCTGCAGTTGTGAATGAAAGTGTTCAAAAACTCATCTTTAATTGACTGGGGTTTCTTAGTGTCAATCTTAGGGCTAACACTTGTGAAAGCTCACTGTATTTCATGTACTGCTGGATCAATTTTGTTGGGATATCTTAAGCTGACACCACATTATTCATAAACAAGATGCCTTCATTTTTAACCTTAACACTACTTAATTTCTTTTTCTTGTCTTATTTTGTTGGCAAGGGGCTTGAGCTCACTGTCGAAGTTACACAATAAAGCTATCTTGATTACTAACCTCATTAGGAAGATTTCTAATGAATTATCCTTAAGAGTTAAGGTCTCTAGACCAGCTTGTCAGTTGCAATGTTTTATTTTGCTCGGGAAATTCCTTGTTTTTGTTTGGGAATATTTTCAAAAATGAATGGTGGATTGTTTTATATTTTCTAATATTAAACCATTCTCATAAATGGGGGAGATAGCTCAGTAGTAAAGTATTAGCCTAATAAGTACCAAGTTATAGTCTTGATCCCCTAAACTACAAAAACCCACCAACCAACCACATTTATATGTGTGGTGTTAATCTCATATGTTTATCTTAAAGCCTATTTCTGAACTTGGTTTGACAGCATTGTGTATAGAATTTAACTTCATTCTTTATGAGCTTGGCCGAGTTTTATGTCTGTTTAATTTTAGCAATAAGTTTTATTAACCCGTTAAGATTATAGAGATAGGGGGTGGAGAGATGGCTCAATGGTTAAGAGCACTGACTGCTCTTCCAGAGGTCCTAAGTTCAAATCCCAGCAACCACATGGTGGCTCACAACCATCTGTAATGAGATCTGATGCCCTCTTCTGAGCTTCTGAAGACAGCTACAGTGTACTTAATATAATATATAAATATATAAATAAATAAATAAATCTTTAAAAAAATTATTGAGATAACCTGTTTTTCTATTTTTTAAAACATTTTTTTTTCTTTTGAGGCAAGGTTTCACTACACAATGTAGACTGGCCTTGAACCTGTGATCTTCCTGCTTAAGGTTCCTGAGTGCTAGGTAGTAGGCATGCATCACCACACTTAGCTCTTTAAAATCCTTTGAGGTTATCTCCATGTGAATATTTGGCCAATCATAGTCACCAAAATGTCGATCTTTTACATGGGTAAAATTTAAAACAGAAATTCAAATTATTTAATAGTCAAATATATTCATTTTTAATATTTTTGGTTTGAGATTTTTTTGAAATGATCACCCTTTTTTAGTTTCAAAATTTCTACTAAAACTGTCATTGAAATCTTCCTTTACATAGTCATTTCTTCTTCCTTTTTTGTCAGTTTTACCAGAAATGTTCCTATCCTCCTACTGTTTTATGCAGTAAGATTTTGTTTTGTCCACCTTTCTGACCATTTCTTTTAAATAGTTATGCCTTATTTTAACACATACACCTGTGTTCTCGCTCTCTTTGCCTCTCCTTGGACTCTGCAGTTTTGGCGATGTAGGGAGAAGTGCACACAGAGGAATTATCAGTCACAGTCTGCTTCCAATGTCGCTTGAATTACTCACACAGAGATATGTGGTAAGATTCAGGTAAATGCCTGCTCACTCAGTTTCAGATTTTAGCTTCCTTGCTGCCCTAGTGCACAGCAGGAAGCTACTCTGTAGCTCCAGCTTCTAGCGCCCATTCCTGGGGTCTCCTTAGCCTCTTAGTCTCTAAAGAGAATCTCCTCCTCCTCCTCCTCCTCCTCCTCCTCCTCCTTCTCTTCCTCCTCTTCCTCCTTCTCTTCCTCCCTCCTCCTCCCTCCTCCTCCCCCTTTTACCAGAGGGAAGGGTTCTGAGGGAGGCAAGGGGAATTAGAGAGAAGAGCAGTCAGTAAACCCTTCCGAACAAACCCTGCCTTTCAAACCCCAGGAAATGCTCCCTTGTTTACAATGTTTGGACCACTGGATAATGTGTAAGACTTTAAGGTGTTTTGTGTGTATCTGTTTGTGTATGGTGTATGCCCAGGCACACATATATGTGGCCACCATATGACATTTGGTGCCTTACTCTGCCACTATCCTCAGGTGGGATCTTTCACTGAGCCTGCAAGTTACAGCAACCCTTCCATGTTGCAGGAAATAATAAAAAGTAGAACCGGCATATTTTTATGCTTGTACCTCTGCCCTGGAAGCCTGGCCAGTCATGTACTGATGGGCAATGGCTGACCTGTTTTTATCTCATGGAGACTCTGACTCAGAACTCCACAATCTCTCCACCCAGCTCACTAGTTCCCACTGGCAAGTTGCTACCACGCCAGCCCCATGCTTCAAATTCCCAGTGGCCTTTGTGAAGTAACTCAGGCAAACCCATGCTTGGCCGCCATACCTTTCTCTCTTAAACCCAGATGAGCCACAGGATGAAGGAAAACACAACACAAACTCAGTCCAGAAACAATGGTAACTCAGTCTCTGGGCACAATAACTAAAACCTAATCTTGTAAACCTTATTAAAATCCAATTCCTCCAGTGGCGAATCCTTGCGGATCCTCCATGATACCGGGAAACTCTAGCAGCTATATCTTACCCCTCTGCTGTCCCTGTTCCAAAAAGACCTAACTCTCTCCTGCTTCCTCTCTTCTTTTGTCCAACCCAGAAGTCCTGCCTACTTGCCCAGTGATTGGCTCCTTTATTCATTAGGGGATTGGTTCACAAGAACAGCACCAGGCCCATCCACAATACTTCCATGTTGCTGGGAGTGTTTTTCCTCAAGCTTGACAGGACCAGCTGTTTGGCATTTTTGGCTTCTGCTGAAGTCATCTGAAGAAGCCCATTCTTTAATTTGGTGAGATTATTTAGTATACACAGAGAGATTATTTAGCACAGATAGCATGAGAAGGTCATCTGAAAGAGGTGGGATGTGTCTGAATGACAGGAGGACTCCAGACAGATACTAAATAAAGTGTGTGTAGGCATCCCCTTCTATTTGTATCCAAACAACATCATGGATGTTGGTGTGTTAAGGAACTTACTCAAATACATTGTCTTTGATAAAGACAACTTGGAGCATGGCTCATGTAAGCTTGTCATGCCAGCACCAGGGAGGATAAAGGAAGGCTGAGAGTGTGAGACCAGCCAGACTCTGTTATTTACACAGTGCAGTCCAGGCTTGCTTGGTGGACATTGTGAGTCCCTGTACCTAGACAGCATACAAAACAAGACAGCTTGGAGCTCTGGGAAACAGTGTACAGTTGCCACCCTGTCTTATAGACTTGGACCTCATTTCATACTGGTTTTGATGGTTTAGTCTGGGTTTTGCACTATTGTATCATATCTCATTCTCTCTCTCTTTTGTACTGGACACCTAACCTACTTTTGGTTGTTGACCTAAAGCTGGCTGCAGAGCAGTCTCATTCGGACAGGTCTTTGCTTGTCAGCAAGACAGGTCTGTCCAGGCAGACCTCTTGTTTATTTCATTTTCAGCCATCGTAGATGGAATAAGGAAGAGATAAGGCAAGGATCTCCTCTCTCTCTCTCTCTGTGCATGTGTACATGTTTGTGTATGTATTTTATATATATGTGTATGTGTGCATTTGTGTATGTATGTCCCTGTGTGTATGAATGTGTATGCATGTGGGTATATGTATATGTGCACTTGCATATGTGTGTACATGATTGTATATGTGTGTTTGTGTGTGCATATGTATATTGTGTACATGTGTGTGTGCCCCTAGGTATGTATACGTGTTCATTTGTGTATGTATGTACATATGTGTATGAGTATGTGTATATGTGTTTGAGTATGTGTATATGTGTATGAGTATGTGTATATGTGTGTTCATGTTTGTATATGTATGTCTGTGTTTGTGTGTGCATATGTATATGTGTGTACATGTATGTGTGTATGTGTGCCCTTAGGTACATATGTGTATATGTGTTCATTTGTGTATGTATGTGCATATGTGTATGAGTATGTGTATGTGTCTACATGTTTGTATGTGTATATGTGTGTGTGTGTGTGTGTATGGATCAAACCCAGCAAATGCTAGACTAGCACTGAACTGCTGTGGTACATCTTTTCATTTCTAATGAACTAGTGAGCACACGTGTTTAACGAGGATGGACACTCCCACTTGAGGTTGAGAAGGACCATAGAGTAGTCAAAGTAGTTAATATATTGGGATGGAAGCAACTACATTCCTCAAGAAGGCAAGAGATAAACCAGCCATTCAAGGTGAGTACAAGCTAAGAGAAGCTCATTTACCTTGCACCTTTAATAGTGAGGGATGGTGAGCCATGGGAATCACTTTAGCTTTTTATTTGATTTAGAAATATTGCTATCAAGAAACCAAACAGATGGAGTGAGCAGTAGGAGGAAGAAAATTAGGCAATAGGTCTGATTATTCTGAGTTTAGTATCACTATAGGGGAAAAGTGGAAACCCCCTTCAGTGTATTCTTGTTTTCTTTAATATGTATGTATACAACTTGATGGTTTCCTATTCATCTCAACTTCCTAATAGTTTAAGATCAACTATCATTATTTGTGATTAGGGAATGGTTTTTATATATGAGCTTATTTATAATTTTATGGATTTTGTACTGCTGGGGGTCAAGCTCAAGGTCTTATACTTGCTAGGCAAGCACTATATATACCTCAACAATACTTGCTACACAATTGTATGTGTTTCTGTTTGTTGTTGAGAACAGAATTGGTGTTGGGTCTAATTTTTGCATTTTAAGTAGATAACTGTAAAACAAGTCACAAATTGATATAAAATGGATTTGGAAAGCAGAATCTTTTAAAAAAGAGATTTGAATAGTTTCCCCCACAATTCTTCATCCTGTCTCAAGCTCCCCAGGGCTGAGATTGCAGGTAAGATTCATCAGTGCTGCACAGAATGAACAAAATTCTTGAACAGAAATCTGCCTGCCTCTGCCTCCCAAGTGTTGGGATTAAAGGCATGTGCCACCACCTCCCGGCTCAAAATTCTTAAAAGTAAACAGCTTTGGAGAATAAATAAATGACCAGCTTTACAGTTCAGTTTTAAGCACTGTGAAAAATCATGAACAGGAAATGGTCATGGTCCCATCAAGTCACAACCTGTTGAAAGCTTGGAAACCATCCAATCCCCAGTGTTTTAGCTTATCGGCTCTGCCCATCGCTGCTAGGCATTGACCTCTTTGTATGAAGCAAGGGGTTGTCCATCCACTCCCTCGCTGCCTTTCATTTTCTGTCAGCTATGGTGCCGCCAGCCAGCTCTGCTTTCCTGTGGTCCTACAACCCTAGATGTCCCTCAGGCTTTTACTCCCAGGCATCTGCTTTTGATGTGTGGAGGACTCCGCTGTGGGTTGAGGCAGAAAATTCTGATGACTCAACACACCCTGGGGGGCTGGAGTGTGAAGCAGGTGGGTGAAGCATGGCTGGAGAGCCCTCTCTCTCTCTCTGTCCCTATCTACTACTGAGTGGTGGTAAGGCTTCTGAGATGGAAGTCTCCAGAAAATGATTCTTAGGTCCTGTCTCCGCCTACACCTCCAGGTATGCCTTCCCTGCCCTTAATTGCCCTATGAAAAACAATAGTTTGCCCTTGGAAAGTTACACTCCTAGCGGAAGAGAAATTTATAATCATAGCTCTAGGGGCACAAAGGCACGCTCCCTTTGATTTGCAGTTGCAAAGCCAACCATTGCTTTTCTATGGCCTGAAGTACAGGGCTGTGCTGGTTGAAACTTTGTGTGCTGCCTGAGAAAGTTTAGAAACTCAACTCGGAGGAGGCCATACACCAAGTTCTCTCCCCCCCCCCTTTTCTTTTCTTGTTTTCTCCAGGCTCTGTGATGGTTTCCAGGGCTTTTCAAATGAGGAGGGGACAGCAACAAAGCATGCACCATGCAGGGCGTCCACCAAAACTCTGCAAGAGGCCTGGCGCTGGGGTGAGCACAGGAGGGGCCAGGGGTGACGGAGGTGGGTGTGTCTGCTGGGGAGGGTCGAGGGAGCGCCGCGAAGGTACTGAATGAAAAGCTTAGGCTCCCCTCACCCCCACCCCCTCCCCGACCTGCAGCAGCGCGGGAAGTTCAGTGAATGACTGGGGGAGGGGACCGCAGGAGGCAGAGTCGCTGTGGGTGCCACGCAGGTAAGGAGAGCAGAGCGGTTTGGGAGGAAAGGCGCTTTGGGGTGCGGGGAGTTTCTGACTTGTGCTCTGTGGATGTGGCAGAAAGCGCCAGAAGGAAGAGAGGCAAGGAGGCTGGCACCCGTGCCTCTTCTGCTGCCTGCCTGTTCCTTAGAGCCCGGGAAGTTGGAACTGGGCGGCAGTAAAGCCTCGGGAGTTGTGACTCTTGTCCTCCAGCACAGTGCTGCCTTCCGTAGGCTCCGGGTTGTGCTGGGGTGAGGCTTGGGTTGTGCTGGCCCGGCGGCTGCGTGAACTGCGGAGCTGGACCTAGCAGGTAAAGGCACAGGCGGCCCGGTGTCCCTCGGCGCGGCGCCGGTGGCGACCGCCCCGCCTCCCATCCGCGCGATCGGCTCGCACTGTCCCACCACCCGCGGCTTTGTAGCCGTGCGCGTGAGCGCCTGTGAGTGCGCGCGCCCGCGGGCCTGGAGTGGGTGGGTGTGCGCGCGTGTGTGAGGCCGCCTGCAGGAGGCGAGGCTGCCCTGGCCTCCCGCACCAGCCGGTGGAACCCAGCCCGGGAGGGAAGTCGCCGCAGCCGCCCGGGCGGCCCTCCCGACCTTTGGCCAGGTCAGTGCGCCCCAGGGTCCGTCCAAGTGACACGTAGGTGGCCTCCTGTTGCTTACCTGGATTGGGTTGGGGACGCGAGAGGGCTGGCGAGGGGCTCCCCAAGTTTCTTGGTGCCGCGTCCCCGACGACTTAGATGGCCCGGGTGTCCGCGCGTCCCGCGCTCCGCTCACTGCTCACCAGTGACTTTGTCGTCCCTTGAGTCTAAGGAATTTAAACTGAAGTTTCCTTGAAGCCGCCCTAGGCTTAGTCTGTACCTGGGAAATGCAAGGCGGGGAGAAACCTGATTTTGCTTGAATGGGTTGATCGGCTGTTTGCTCCTGTAGGGAGACTTTACTGTGGATGGTTTTAAACTTTAGGCTTGCTTTTCTTTGCTGCCATTTGGTCTTTGATGTGAGGCACCCAGGGCTTGTTGCTGCTTCCAGGCTGGGGCCCTACACTGTCTCTTTTCTCAGTCCTTTCTTCCTCGTCTCCCGTTTTCTTTCTTCCTTTCGCCTGTGTTTCTTCTTCTTCTTCTTTTTTTCTTTTTAGTTGAAATCTTCGGAGCTTTCCTTCCATGTGGGTTTCCAGTGAGTACTGGCTTGTGAAAAGTTTCACTCTTAAGCTATACCCATCGTCAGAGATACCTATTGCTAACTGCAACTAGAAGAAGGTAGCTAGTTATTAAAGCGGAATCCTCTATTCGTTTCGACAGAGCTGCGTGCTTATCCTTTTGTGTAAGTGTCCTTTGCTCACCTAACATGACTATGAAGTCAGAAGTCCGGGTTTCAAAGTCTTAGAAAATGGAAGAACATAGTCTCTTGTCAGATGGAATGAATACCAAGGAAGAGGAGTCAACATTACGCTTAAGGCCCGGTGCACCACAGCCAGCTGCATTAAAACACAGCTGTAATAGCATCTAGTTTTTGCCCTTGGTTCCTCCAGATGCAACATCATGAATAATAATCACCAGGGCTCTAATATTTTTTAAAATTCTATTTTATTTTTCCTTTTCTTTGGTCTTGAGTGTGAATTTGAGGGGAAAAAATGTAGAAAGAGAGGGAAGCAGTTTGAGGCGGAAAGGCTGAGAAGGGTGCCTTGCAGAACCACATCAGAGCCTCCTTGTACACAGCGTCCCCTAGCGGTGTACCCTGAACGGGTTCTGGGCTCCTGGGCTTGGTGTCCTCATCAGGAAAATGAATTGGTGGGATGATCTTTGCTGTTTCAGCCATCTTCCCCGTAACTGGGAACTAAGGGTGGGTGATTTCTCCATGAGAGACTAGTTGAAATTGAAGAAGGAAAATGGAGAAAAATTAGTCTTGTGGGGAAATGGGAGGGCAACAGAAAGAAGGTGGGATGAAAGAAACCCATCGGGAGGGGGATGCTTGGAGGGAGGGACTTAAGCGGGAGTTGGCTTTCTCTAGCCTTTCTTCCTTCCTTCCTGACTTCCTTTCTTTCCCCTCGAAAGAAAGCAATAATTTCTTCTCCTGCCATCCTTATTATTACAAACCTGCGAGGCTGCTTAAATCTGACATGAGGTCTAAGTGATCCTTGTGGTCTGGCCTCTACTAGGCACCACCTACCCACCCACCCTGCCCTTTGCATCTTCAGCTCAGGGGAGCTGCCACCACCCCCCAAAGCTCAGCGTCCCAGTGAATGATGGTAAAGAAGTCACAGAAGTGAAAATTTAAGTGGCAGCACGTCAGAGACGTCTGTTTTCATTCAGAGTTAGTATTCTTCAGAATGTAACTTGACTTTGTTTTCCAGATCCTGTCATAGGTGTTGGTTTTTACAGAATCTGTTGTTTGACCTAGTGGGACATCCAGGGGACGAATAAATCCTGGTTGCTGAGTCTTTGAGGACATGATAACATTCAGTCTGAAATTTGTGATGTTTTTTAGGAAAAGGGATCTCTTCAGACACTTGGTGTAAAAATTTGTGCTCGGAACAGAACACACCATGCTGATTTCAGTGGGAAGTTACAAGGATTTGACTCATAATGTCTTTAGAAGTTTAGTTTAAGGTCAAGTTTTTAATGTCTGTGCTTAATGTGTGACCACCCACCCTTAGTCCCTCCTTCCATCCTTTCCTCTCCTCCCTCCTCCTCCTCCTCCTAATCTGCTCTCTTCCCTCCCTTCCTCCCCTCCCTCCTCTTTGCATCCCTACCTCTCTCTCCTTGCCTCTCTTCTCCTTCCTTTCTCTCTCCTTGCCTTCCTCTTCCCTCTGCCCTTCTTTCTTTCCTTCTTTTCCCTCACATCCTCTTTTCCCTTCTTCCTTTCCTCTCTTCCTTGGTACCATCAGGCCTGCTCCTGTGAGGAATGCTATTTACTTTGAAGGTGAGGTATAACGTCATAAAACCGACCCATAAGTCAGCTCTGGCTTTGCTAACCAAGTCAGCATTTTACTTTGCTAACCAAGTCAGCATCTTACTTTCTGTCTGGTTTCTTACTTTTTGCAAAGGATGATAATTCGAAAGGCTCTATTGTGTCAGTGTTTAAATATCTCTTAGGGATGTGTTAAGAGTGTTGGGAGAGGAGGAGACAAATTCAGTCCAACAGGCAACCATTGAATTCTTGTTGTAACAGATACAAAGAAAATGAAGAGAAGGGTTTAGCCAACGCTGAAGTGCAGAAGGTGGGAAACAGATAGCTGTGGTGTAGAGAGTGAAGAGTCTTTGTGCCACATTGCATCGCTATGTGCTGACAGAGGAGTCTTGAGGACCTTGGCAGGCTGGGAGCAGAACCTGAAATCCTTACTGTGGTGTAGAGGCAAACAGCTTTGGCTTAAAGATGGATGTGAACAGTGAGGACATTTTAGAGGTGCTTGCCATGGACCTTGGTGGTGATGGAGAAGGCCTGGGCATCACTTTAAGGAGTTATGGCTTGCCATTATTTAACCCCAAGATACCTGAAACTTCCCCACCGCCCCCAGTCATACCAGCTAGCAGCAGAGCAGAGGTCACATGTTTGAAGGATGGCTGAATGTGTGTTCTCTTACGTTCTGCTGTAAAAGCATGGCTAGTAAGTTGTGCAGCACCACTGCCAATTCATTTAATGTTATTATGTAAAGCTTCTAGAACAATCTGCCTGTCATTTCTAACCCCCTTGCTCTTTCCAAATGATGGCTTCCTTTTGGGAAACTTAAATTTTGGAAAAACAAGGCTCATGGGTTGCACAGGGCCTTGTGGGGCCTTTTGAGCACATGTGTTAGAGTTACTCTGCACACAGAACGCTGTCCGTGGGGTGTTTTCATGTTCCGTTTGGGGGTAGCCTGCTGGCTAATGCTAACTTAAACATGACTCTTCTCCACGACTGGCGGGCTTGACCCTGCTTATATTATACATAGTATCTTAATCCCAGAGCAGACGATGTGTGGTACAGACCTGAGACGGTTGATCTTCATGCAGAAATAGAGTTAATATATCTTTTAAAGGACGGAGGTGGGCTGGGGCTTGGAGGAGTAGATCTCTAAGACTCCTTTATAGAGTTTAACTTCCAATTCTCCGACAGAAGTTCCTTGCTCGGTCTTGGAGAGCAGTAAGTACTGATTTGATTTGATTTTTCATCTCTGAAGCAGTTAGCTCCATCTGTCTCAGGGGGAATCTTGGCGGAACCCTTGGAGGACCCTCTGCTGCCCTCTGCTTTTGTGTGACTGGTGAGACTACATGAGTTTTCAGCTGCCTGTCAAGCTGACTTGGCTAAAGACTTTGAATTACCCCTGAGTTTAGAGAGGCTAAAAGGACGGATCATTAAAAGAGATTTGTCAGCCTTTTATTATCTGCTGGATAAAATTTAGATGCATGGTCCTCTTAGTTGCTTTCAATTAATTTGTTTATTACTTTTTAAAAAAATTTTTTTTGCAAGGTATGGGGACTTCAGTTTAGCATGCTTTAAAAAAAAAAAAAACTAGTTAATTAATTTGAAGAAGTCCAAGGCTGACGTAGTTTATTTTAGAGTTTCTCAAAAAGTCACGTTTTAGTGAGTGGCGAATTGTATTGCAATGTCTCGGTGCTTTGTCTTGGTAAGCTAGTGCGATTTCAGTGTAGAGTTTGTTCTTACACAACCAGCTTGCTACACTGGGCCCAGGGAATTGTATTAATACCTGGACAATCTCTTCTGCCACCCCACCAGTGCTAAGGAAGCTCTAGCCCTGATGTTCAGGGTGATGTTCATAAAAGTCAGGGTTTCCCCTCCCCCCGCTGCTGAAAGTGAAAGGGGACTATTTTAATGCATCCACAGATTTAGGTTATAATTTATTTTCTTTTTGTGGTACTGTTTAAAAAAGTGATATAATGACAGGGCAGACTCTTGACTTTAGTTCAGTGCTAAAACAAACATGTACGAGCCCGAGTCGGGGAGCCCGGGGTGTGCTTGTGGTAGCACAGAAATAAAGGAAAATACCTTCAAAACCAGTCTCTTCCTCTAAAGAAGAAAGCTGGTCTGGGAACATGTGGCTTTGGGTCTCTGCTTAGGTTGTAACTGTCATTTAAAGGATATCTTGTCTGGTGTGGACGTTCTGCGTGCCTGTGCCTTTAGAGATGCAAGCTTCAGAGAGGGCTGCTCCTGGCACCCATTCTCCTCAGCAAGTTTGCTACCCTCTCTTTCCATTTCTCCAGCGCTTCCTGTTTCCTGCCCTTTGTGACAGCATCTTACACTGTAGCCTAGGCTAGCCTGAACTATGAAACCCCGCCTGGCTTCTGATTCACAGCAAACCATTCCTGCCTCAACATCCCAAGTGTTTGGATGAACTACTACCACACCTGAGGTTTGTTTGTTTTTTGTTTGTTTGTTTGTTTGTTTATTATCTAAATTTGAAACAATGGCCTACGTTAGTGTTCTGGTCATCACCCTGCCTCCCAGTGATTCTCCTAACTCTTCAGTGAATTTCTGTCCCAGTAAAGGATAGTCCTGGCTCTTTGGAGGGAGATGGATGCCAGGCAGTGAAGGCAAGATCTGCCTAAGCCCAGGAGTCTGTAACTGACTGTCAGTGCATACAGGCCTCGAGCTAAGTATCAGGGATAGACATAAATGAACAATTCAGGCTCCCTCCACCCCTAACAGAGAAGCCAGTGAGGGTTCTGAATAACTGAGTCTTGGTCCTGTGGGGACATCAAAGGCAAAGGGGCAGGGACCTGGCCTTCAAAGTGGAGGGTCAAGGCACTGGAAGTGGAGATGCGGAAGGTCTGGGAGGAACCATAGGAGATTAGACTCTGGAAGGACCGGAGGAGATAAGCCAAGCCTGGTGAACAAAAGGGATCAAGCTAGCGGAGTCAGGAGGTCTCTAGAGCTGGCTCTGCTGGGCTCAGTAAGTCAAAGGGCTTTTCTTTTTACATCTGTGCAACAGGACCATGTGTTGATATGATCTGCTTCTCAAGTCTAGTGTCTATTCTCATGGGCCCTTCATCTAATCCCATCTATGGCTTGCTCATTCATTCATCCATTTTATGTTCAGTGGGTGTTTGTTAAATGTCCATCCACACTTGGGGAACAGTTGGAAACAAGCTGTGTAAGGCCTCTCCTGTCATGGAGATGGTATTCTATCATGGTCTCTCTCTCTCTCTCTTGTTCAACTTCTGAGTTTTTCTTCCATTTTTCAGCACCTACAAAGTCCTCAGTGTTTCCCCTCAGTGAAGGAGTCAGAGCCTGGTATTTATGCCTTCAGTTTATAAACGTAAGACAGTTCACCAAGATTTAACTGAGAGCTGGAGCAATGTAGTGCCAGACCCAGCCGCATCTTGTCTGTAGCCTTGGCTTGCTTCCATTTCCTTCTGGATATTTCTGCTTTGGACCCAGATTTTGAGTTCCTCTGTCCAGTTTATGGCTGTCTTCCTAGAAAATTCAGAGTCTGGCATTTGACTTTTCAGGTCTTGTTGCTATCACTTAAGAATATAAACATTACATTATAGAAAGCACCCAGCACTGTATCCATTTATAAAAGTAGATTTTTTTTGTAGTGATCCAAACAGTACATATATGTCTACAGTAAGAGATGAAACTTCCACCACGTCAGCTGCTTATCTGAGGTAACTAAGTTGTCGTCAGTTTGTTCTAAAACCTTCTATTCTTGGCTTTTGATTACCCAAGCCTAGAATGCTGTGCTTGCTTGCACGCATGGCCATATTTTTTATATATTTGTGTGCAATCGTGCCAGCGTGTCTCTAGTCATCTCTGTTTCTCCTTGTCTTAGCCAGGCTGTACCCAAGGTTGCCATCAAAAGTGACAAGCAGAAGGGAGAGAAGAGCCTGCATAGGCTCTTTTTAAACACAGCCTGACTTCATCCAGTAGAGAGTGACTTGAATGACTCTTAGGAAAGGGGAAACAGAAAACCATTTCCAGCTGTGTGACAGACAAAATGAATAATGCCATTGCAGGGCGTGTTCTTTCCACCAGGGTTCTGCTGCCCCTGGGTCTCAAGCAAGGGGGGGAGGGGGGCATTTGGGAACACTTGCGAAGCATCTGTGAGCCTTTTGTTAGGTAGAAAAAAGAGGCACCCGGGGAAGGCCTGGAACCACTTGTGGAATGGAGGAGACAGGTGGAGTTATTCATTATAGGCAGGTTGCCCTGTGGGAGCATTAAACAAAGACTCCCTCCCCCACCCTCCTTAGAAGTCTAATCAGGGGATGATAAGGGTGGCTCGGTCTCTTAATGGAGGAACCCAGCTCAGCTAAAGCAGAATTGCCTTCTGTCAAGGCGTTGCTGGCCTCCTTGGTCTGTGATTTGTTGGGAGAAGGATTATTGTCACGTTGAGAAAAGGAAGCCTTCATTCTGCCCCACTCTTTACTGCAGATCCACAGAGAAGCCCTTGGCTTCCTCACTGAGTAGACACAGACACAAAGGTTCAAAGGTCGGGGCGGGCTGACTGACTTCTCCAGATTCAGCAACATCCTCTTTCAAGGCATTTTTTTTTTTTTTTTTTTTTTATCTGAGAGCCTGTCAGTTAACTTTCATGCAGCTGATATCCTAGAGGAATCCCGGGTCCTCGTGCGTGCCTGAGAACACTTAGAAAGAAAAATTAAACAGCAGCCCAAAAAGCACGGGTCTTGCTCTCAGTTAGATTATAAACATGGAAAGACACAGTCACAGATGACTCAGATGAGGGAGCCAGTGATAAATACTGCAAACCAAAGTTTACATGGAGTACTCCACACACTTCTGAGGGTGAAGGGCAAGCCCTGCCTGCCCTGAAGTCGTTGACTGATTGGCACAGCAGCTGAATGCTGGTGTCAGGGCCATGCCTAAGAGTCAGAAGGAAAGCCCAGAAGGAATGTAAGAGAGGGACAGGCTTGGGGAAGATGCCTGGGATATATGGCATCTGCCAGTGTTCAGGGGGCCAGTCTTGAACAGAACTAAAATGGCCTTTATGATGTCATTACTGGATGGGGCACCAGGGTGTGAGATAGTTGGAATAGGGGCTGTTAGTTCTAGACATGTCTACAACTACACAGGCAGAGGTGTTCTCTTGGTGCCTAGAAATCTGAGTTCGAAGCTTACCTTTGAAGACAGAGCTTGTGGTGTTTAGGGATACTCACAACACATGGAGTATCACTGTATGTAAGTGCCATTGAAATGTATGTGGTGAGCAAGCTCTTTGAGAGTGGAAGGATGTATTTAAGGCTGGCATTTGGCTCAGTTGGTAAAGTGCTTGCCTAGCATCCCAGAAGCCCTGTGTTTGGTTCCTGGCATCGCATAAACTTAGATGTGGTGGTGTGTGTAAAGTCGAAGGAGGAGGATTTCTGAGAGTTCAAGGTCAGCCTAGCCTATGAGAGACTGGAAAAAGAAAATCTACAGTAGCAGTTTAACAGGGACAAGATATAATTTTGGTCTTTAAGTGTTTTTCTCTAGTGGAGAACTGAACTCAACCAGGCATTCCTTGAGAATCCTCTATGGCTTGTCTCGATGGGACGGTTCTGGGTTGATGGAGAAGAAACAGTAGGTGTGGGTCTGGTGGCTTTGACCTGCACTCTAGCAGCTTGGGAGGCTGAGACAGGAGGATCACAAGTTCAGGGTCTTTTGAGGCCCTGAAATTCAAAAACCATTTCATATTAACCTTCTAATCGTGGGAGAAAGTTCAAACGATAATAGCGAGTTCAGACCTAGAGAGAGTCTCACAATAGAAAGTTAAAAGAGGATCAAGGCTCTATCCCTGTGGTAGAGCATTTGCCTCATCTTGTGTGAGGCCCTATTGTCAGCGGTAGGCCCAAAACCCAAACAAGAAATGGTGTGGATTTTGGCATGGTATCCTGAGTGGTGAACAGAACCCCTATCCTACCCCTGCCCCCCAACAATCCTTTCCAATTACGATTGTCTGAAAAATATTCTTAAACTTGTTGGGGGGATTAGTGGTGATTTGAGGGCAAAGGGAGAAACAAAGACAGTTTTAATTAGCTGTGGAACTTGCTGTGGGACTTCCATTGTTGTCATGACTAATAAAGGGCAAACTGAATCCTCAGAGGAACTTGGAAAGCCTAGGAGCCTTAGGAGCACTCTGAGAAACTCCAGCAGGCTTCCATGGAGGTTCTAGAAAAGTCTACTGGGTCATTCTGAACTTTAAGTGCTCTATTGAGGTAAGCAGTCGGAGTTGGCCCACCTCTGTTGTTTATGTGGGCTGGGATCAATTCCTGTTTATGATTATCAAATCTTGTGTTAAACTTCTTCATGCTTATTTCATCCTGTAGTGAGAACAGTACACACTGGAATATCTGGGATGGACAGGAAATTCATCTGTAGTCTCAGCACTCCTGTCTTTCTGATGCTGGGCATGGTGGCTCTCTTCTATCATCCTGGCCCTTGGGAGGCAGAAGCAGGAGGATGGGGGTCAGCGGGAACTCAACGTTATCTTCAGTTGTATTGCAAATTTGAACCCAACCTGGGCTGAATGGTCTCCAAACCCAAATCAAAACCAGACTTACTTATTACGTTTTGGAATAATTTCCTGCAGCTCTTAAAATATTAGGGCCTCCTGAATATTTACTAACATTTTGCTTTGTAGCTAAACTGTCTGCACAATCCATTAAAATATTTCATATTAACTTTCTAATGATGGGGTGATAGTCACTACATGTGACATGCTTTGCATTTAATCATTACCTCATATCTCTGCCTGCTTCTTTTCCATCTCCGGGGCTTGTGCTTCTCGGCCCATTGCTATATGCTGCTGAGTTATTTATCCCGACTTAAAGCTATCGCTACACCTGAGCTTATCTATACAAGGACTGCGGCTTCCGGGGCTGTCTGTTGACGCAGAACTTTTTCACCCCAGGTATCTAAATCCATGCCTCAGAGGTCACCACCCTCTAAGTGAGACCTTCCCTCATTGCCTGCCTGTAAGACGGAATGATCTTTCCTGTGTCAAGCTTGCCTCGTAGTCCCTTCTTCATCCTTCATCGTATTTCTGACTTCTTAGCTGAGGAAAAATACTTAAGAGAAGAATTCTCATTTTGTTTTCTGCTGTTTCCCTGTACCTACACATGGCAGGAACATTTTTTTTTTTTTTGAATAAAACATTGAATGAATTTAATTATGATAAATACCTGAATGAATGAATAAAAAAATGCATTTTTGGTCATTGAGCATGCTAGAATAAGTAAGATAGAGCCTGACTTCATGATATTTACCAGCAAAGGAGGAGATGGCTTTTGGGAGCTCATGTGTTAGTGTGGAAAAGCTCAGAGGAAGAGGCAGGGCTGACGTTCCTCTGAGATGGAGGAGATGTGTCTGGGACTTGAAGGGTGGACTGAGTTAACTGACTGACATCTGGGTTGGGAGAGGAAGGGGAGGTTGGAGGCCAAGAAGGTTGGTTCCAAAAAACGAAAATGGAACTCACGTTTTTCATTTTCTTGAGTTGAAAGGAAGTCGTTTGCTTTAAATGACGAAATTATGTAAGACTAGACATTTACCATGCTTATTAGTATATTTGATGATCATTGTTTGATCTTCAATACTTTTGAAGTTATCAACAGTAATTTTATTTTAAGTTTTGTTCATTCTTGTTTTTTTGCTGTTGTTGTTTTATTTGTTTTTTTTTGTTGTTTTGTTTTGTTTTGTTTTTTTTGTTTTTTGAGACAGGGTTTCTCTGTATAGCCCTGGCTGTCCTGGAACTCACTCTGTAGACCAGGCTGGCCTTGAACTCAGAAATCCGCCTGCCTCTGCCTCCCAAGTGCTGGGATTAAAGGCGTGCACTGCCACGCCCGGCAGTTTTGTTCTTTCTTGAGAGACGAGGAATTTTCCATTTGAAAGCGGGGATTTAAGCACACAGAAGGGGATCACTCTATGGACTGTAAGCCTGTAGTCTTTGTTTTATGTTATTGCCATTTGTTATAAAATCTAAAACAGTACAAGGAGGATAGACATTCTCTGGGGCAGTTGGCTTCCTGGAGGTTCCCATGGGAGGCTCAGTGGGACACACCTGAAGATGGCTCTACCGCAGACACTTATGCATGTGAACTTCCCATGGTAAGTTCTGTTGATTCTCATAAGTGAAAGTACATTTTATAGTTTTTACTTCTTGTGGATTAGGATTTCTGCTTCCTGAATGCTTAAAAGGAGCCTGGTTTTCTCTGGGTGATAACTACAACACATATTTATTAGTCTGTCCACAGTACTAATATTCATAAACTCTAGACTCTACTAGCCTACTTGAGCTGTTATATACCAATAACAGCCCCTTAGTGTTCCTCTGAGATGGTCTTCTGTCTGTCTGTCTGTCTCAAATGCCAACTACTTTCTAACAATTTTTTGTGTTAAACGCACAATGTGAGATACAGTGTAACAATCCTCTGCATCAGGAACTTTTCTACCTTCTGTTCAAATTAATGTTGCTAATTCTTATTGTCGTTTGTCTGTGCCTGAGATGACTTCATCTAAATGTCTGATTTTAAACTTGGCATGTTATTTTATCATATATTTGCCTGAAGGCAAGATTGAACTGGATTTTGTTTCAGGATAATTAGGGAACATTGGTTTTATGGTTATAATGGATGCATTTAATGTTAATTCTTTGTGTGGGGTGTGTGTCTGTTTATGGTACATGCACACGACAGCTTGTATGTGCCTGTGAATAGGTAGAAGCCAGAGGAGGAATTAGCTGTCTTCTCTGTCACTATCTACCTAACTCCCGGGAGACACAGTTTCTCACTGAAGTGGAAGTTTGCCATTTTGCCTTCCTTGGATGACTTGTGAGTTCCCAAGATACACCAGTCTCTGTTCCACGACGCAGGGGTTACGGGCTTAAGCAGCTGCCTCCAGTTTTTTATGTGGGTACTGGGAATTTGAACTCAGAGCTTCACGACTGTAGAGCAAGTGTTACTAGTCACTGAACCATTTCCCTAGTCCTTGATGTTAATTCTTACTCTTGTATTTTTTTTCTGGTTTTTAAGGCAGAGCACATTCTGAAGCCTCCTCCACCAGCCCACAGTTGTGTGGCCTCTTATGAAGCACACAGTGTCTTTAAGCTCCTTTTCTGCCTGTGCAGAAACAACACACACACTCACACATCTTCAGTGACGACTTTTCAGTTGTCTGGGAGCATACCGAAGGCACTGGCTGTCATTGTGGTTGCCGGGAGCATACTGAAGGCACTGGCTGTCATTGTGGTTGCCGGTACTGATGGGTTGAATCACATGAAATGGCTCGCACATGATCTTAACCTGTGAAGAGAGGCATTTTCATATGGTTCTGTCTGCGGTCCCTCTTGGCCTTTCCTTCCTTTTACTTTTGTCTTTTTGCCTGTCTTGTTTGTTCCGTGCATCTGCAGCATGGTGATGTGGACACACTTGGTTTTCAGTGTTGTTGGCTACTGTATGCCTGTAAGTTTCTCTCTTCACAAAGTCAATGTTCAAATAATAATTTTCTATCTTACTCTGGCATCTATCAAAGAATTTTGCATCTTCTTTTCTTGCTCTATTTCCATTCCTCTTTTTATTAATGCTTTTCACTTTCTAACTTTTTCCAATGAAGCCTTTTATTAGGTCTCATTTTGCAGAGATTTTTAAAGTCCAATCATGCTTTAGTTCTGAGGATTTATTTCAGGAGTGGGATACCAAAGTGCATGGGTGCTCAAGTCCCTTATGTAAATGGTGGCATTGTGACATACCAAGAGGCCCATCTCCTTGTGTACTTTAGACCAACACTAGACTACTTAAATGACCTGGCAGTCTACATAAATCAATTCTATGCAAATAGTTGATATATTGAGCTGCTTTGGCAATAGCGGTAAGGAAAATAAGCTTATACATGTTCAGGTGCGATGTGGCTTCTTCCCCTCGAGTGTTTTTGATTGGTGATTGGTAAGATCACCTATCGCCTAGGTGGGTATTAGCTTTCTGTATTCTGTCTTGCCATGGTGTGCATCAATTTTGTGTGTATTACTATAACTAGTTGTAATGGGGCTGTTGAGCGAAGAGATCATCATCTCCGGAGGCAGGAGGCCTAGAGTCCTGTGGGAAGGAGGATGTCGGCCACCTGATCATGGTGTAGAAATGAAGGTAGAATAAGTGCTCGGATGGTAGGCACATAAGTGACTGCGTACGGGACCTCATTTGACGTCGGAGTGATTCAGGAGTTCCTGAGGAAGTGCTGTGTCGGCAGAATGAGATGGCTTGCCTCTGCAACAGGCTAATCAGCCGCATATGTGTGGCATTGCACACATGAAGAAGACATGAATGAGGAAAGGCAATCTTTGCTTGATGAGTTGGCTTTTTCTTTCTTTTTTTTCTTTTCTTTTTTTTTTTGGTAACTCCCCACCCCGACTTACTTAGAAAATTTCATAAAGGAATACAAATGACTTTAGGTTTTTTTTTTTTTTTTTTTTGACATGAGTGTGTTTGTTGAAACAGTTTTGCATGCTGACCCTTTAGAATATTGCTAGTTAATAGCGAGCATATATTTATGGCTTGCTCATTAGAAGTTAGACAAAGCTTTGCGTAGCCATGTGATACAAGTAAACTGGCTTGGGTTAAAAACACCACTGTATAGAGTAGTTACCAGTCTAATAACTGCCCGTCATCTGTATGGAATTCGAATAGCAAAGTTAAGGTTTTCATTTGTGAAGACCAGATGGTTGGCTATTGTATAGCTTCTTGGTGATTTCCGTTGTGCAAGAAATTATCAATTTGCTAGGATGCTCATTTTGAATTTATATGGTTTTGCCATGGTAAACTTTTACCACCTTAAAAAAGTTGTTTGAAGAATTAAAATATTATACACTGGGAATCTATAAAACAGGTTTGAGACTGAGAGACAGGAAACCAAGACCCAAGTGCCAGCTCCCTAGTGCTGCCCACAGGCCCTGCCCCAGCTTTTCATCTTAGAGGACTCAGAGCCCAGTTTGCACAAATCATTCCTCAAGTTTCGAGTTTGGTGGCTCTGTGCTTTTAGTTTGCTCCTTAATTTTAAAGACCTGGCTGTCTACCATTTAGGTTATCTTGAACTCACTGTTCAGGGAAGGATGACCTTGAACTCCTGGTTCTCCTGCCTCTACCTCCCGGGTGCTGGTATGACAGACGTGTACTTCCATGCCCACTTATAAGATTGTATTAACTCTGGTCACTGCCACTCACCAGGCCTGCAAAGCTTAGCCAGATCACAGCTATTACTTGCTAGCCACTGGCCACCATTTCCCACGCCAGAGTAGCTTTTCTTACCCATGTGTTAAATCCACTGATTTAAATGTGCCTGAATGTCATTCTTGTTATCCAAACCGTTCAGTCTTCTACATTCCTCCATTGCAACATCCTCTTCCCTTCCCTTCCCTTCCCTTCCCTTCCCTTCCCTTCCCTTCCCTTCCCTTCCCTTCCCTTCCCTTCCCTTCCCTTCCCTTCCCTTCCCTTCCCTTCCCTTCCCTTCCCTTCCCTTCCCTTCCCTTCCCTTCCCTTCCCTTCCCTTCCCTTCCCTTCCCTTCCCTTCCCTTCCCTTCCCTTCCCTTCCCTTCCCTTCCCTTCCCTTCCCTTCCCTTCCCTTCCCTTCCCTTCCCTTCCCTTCCCTTCCCTTCCCTTCCCTTCCCTTCCCTTCCCTTCCCTTCCCTTCCCTTCCCTTCCCTTCCCTTCCCTTCCCTTCCCTTCCCTTCCCTTCCCTTCCCTTCCCTTCCCTTCCCTTCCCTTCCCTTCCCTTCCCTTCCCTTCCCTTCCCTTCCCTTCCCTTCCCTTCCCTTCCCTTCCCTTCCCTTCCCTTCCCTTCCCTTCCCTTTTCTCTCTAGCTTTAGAAATTGAGGGAGAAAGAGCCATGCCTTTTATTTTTAAAGTCTACCTAATTTCTTGTTTATAGTCAATATTTGCCTGGATCTCAGGCAACTGAGGATTTAACGAAGTGTGTTTGGGGCTGATTCATCAGCGTGTATCCCCCAGTTTACTCGTGGGTGCTTTCTCCTTAGGTTGACTGATACATGGAAACCAGACAGATATCCAGGCTCTCGATCTGAAATACAGGTAGAGGCAGTGTTTAGGGATCAGACAAGGCATTGGTTCAGGCAGGTAGCAGGCATGGGTGTTGCTTCAGGCTAATACCTGAGATAGGTTGGTCATGTGGTTAGTTGAAGCTTACAGAAGACAGCGCCAGGAAGAACACAAAACCCTCCCATGCACTGTGAAGGTTCTGAGAAAGGCCCTCTGTGTCAGCCTGAGAGAAAAGCAATGAACGACTAAAGCTTCCTTGAAAGTTGTTTTTAGAATTGGAAGCAACAGGTGAGTGCTCTGTTCCAGGCGATCTAGACACCAAAGCAGGTGTTCGGCAGTGGATGCACAGGAAAGACCTAGCTATAAAGCATTTGGCTATGTCTAAGCAGAGAGCCACAGATCTCAAATGCTCATTGGAGTGAGTAACACTTTCCTAGGAGTAGGAATCGGAATTTTCATGCTCTGACAGGTTACTGCAGCACTGGTGTATATGTTGTAAAATGTATTCAGCCTTTGGTATGGCTAGGGTTTCCCCACAGACCAAGAGGATTGAAGCTCTAGCCTCCAAGTATCTGTGTTTGGGAGTAGGCCTCATTGGATAGCTGACCTTAAGAGAGATCATGTGAGTGGTGCTTCAATCCAATAGGATTTTAGGAATAGGGAGCTCTCTCCATGCAGGTATCCTGAGGAAAGGCTGTGCTTACTCGACGAAGGTGCAATCAAAGCCCACAACAGAGCCAGCAGCACACGTAGCCACACTGTACCCTGATCTCCAGTTTCCAGCTGGATCTTTGCAAAAAATATGTGTCATTCTATCCCCATAATCAGTAACAATATGTTATGGTAGGCTAAGGTGACCAGCTTATGGTTTTGACTGGAAAGAGAAGTATTAACTCTGGCCAGTCGTTGTCATGTCAGATTCTGGTAGCTGGCTTTGAACTTGTTTTCACACATGAAGAATGCATGTCACTTTTCTGCCACTCCTTTTTCCTTCTTTTCATCCCATGTTAATGACAAAATAACCTAATGCATACATTTTTTTTTACTAAACACACTTCAAGTATGTAAACAGTGTGCCTCTGCTTTGAAATTATTTGCTTTCATGGGAAATACTGCTCAAGATATTAAAATGTTTCTGAAACTATACACTATATAAATAACAAACACCCACCCATATTTGCACTTCCATAATGAATAGAATTTTCATTTAACCTGGTGTTTTCCCCCCCCTTTCTTTTATGGCCTGTTTCCATTATGGCCGATTTTATGGTCTGCTTCTTTATAGAGACAATGAATGCATTTTGTTTCTATGGACCATATTTTAAGCCACTGTTGTACATGGTAACATGTTTGGAATTGAATTTCAGTAGCATGACAATAAGCCATTAAATTGTTCAATAACTTCATTTAACCACTGTACTGGCTAGTTTTATGTCAGCTTGACCCAACTAGGGCCATCGGAGAGAAGGGAACCTTAACTGGGAAAATGGCTCCTTAAAATCAGGCTATCGACAAGCCTGCAGGACATTTTCTTAATTAGCAGTTGACAGGGGAGGGCTAGTCTATTGTTGGTGCTGCCATCCCTGGGCTGATGGTCCTGGGTTCTCTAAGAAAGCAGGCTGAGCAAGCCATGGGGAGCAAGCCA
The DNA here is from genome assembly GCF_978045245.1 of Mus caroli. NCBI lineage: Eukaryota > Metazoa > Chordata > Mammalia > Rodentia > Muridae > Mus > Mus caroli. The sequence goes on from NW_028227261.1 coordinate 96,093,641, forward strand.
CTAAGCAGCATCCCTCCATGGTCTCTGCATCAGCTCCTGTCTCCAGGCTTCTGCCTGCTTTTGAGTTCCTGTGCTGTCTTCCTTGGGTGATGAATGGTGTTGATGAGGCAGAAGCCAGATTAGCCCTTTCTTCTCCAAATTGCTTTGGTCATGGCTAGTTTCATCACAGCGGTCCTAACCCTAGTGAAGACATCTGTCATCTTCCTATTGGAAAGGAGTAGAACTTTCCATTTCTTTACTGTCTTACAGAAGACTTTCCCCACAGCTTTCTGTGTCATTGTGTTATACTCCACACAGCTGGAGTCACACTAAACTGAGAGCGATAGCATTTGGTTTATAAGTACACAAAATATCCTTGAAATTTTAAACTCTGTAGAAGGTAAAAGAGTATAGTGAGAAAAAGGGAAGCCATAATCCTTCTTACTGAGAAAGGGCCATTGTCAAGTTTTTAGGATGTTTTCTGCTAATCTTTTCCTAGTTGAAATCTTTGTTAGGCACAGGCATTGTCCTCTTGCCCCCTCAGCTCAGTGACATAGCTAGGAAGGGGTCTTACTTAGACTCCATGGCTGTTCATTTCTGCAGGGAGCACAGATATGGAAAGTTCTTTCGGTGTGTTTGTGTGTGTCCTTGTGCTGGCAAGAGGAACATTTTCTTGACTGAGCCATTTTTTATAGCTTCTGAGAGGTGATTTCTTTAGAGTGTGTTCCTGGAGACAGAATTGGCTGTCTTAAACCACAAAAGACAGTTTTTACCAGCCAGTGTCAGTGATGACAAAACTGATGTGCAAGACAAGGCTCACACTTCATACTTCAGATGGCATGGCCAGAGTGGAAACGACATTAGTGTGAGCAAAATGTGCCCCTAGAACGTGGAAAATAATCGGAATGACAGGGCATTTTATTAGTGGTGAGTCTTTTAGTGGCACGGAGGGGAAGGTACCTCGACCTCACTGCTTTGCTGTGGTACCCTACTAACCTGTGTGCTACCTGAGAACATCTCCAGCTGGCCTTTGGCCCCTTGTCTTTTGAACTCACTGACTTTGATCAGCCATGAGAAGTTTAATATCTAGCTGGATTCATTTATCAGATGATGGTGATATATTCCTCGTGAGTGCTTTTCTGTGATATAAATGGATTGGATGCCTAAAATCAGGACAAGTATTCTAGATTAAACACTCAAGGGTTTAAACCAAGCCTGTTTGGACCTATACTGCCTGGTGCCTATTCTCCATGTTAGTGTGCTTCACGTCATTTCCCTCTGGGAGACAGTGATGTCACGGCTTACAATGAGCTTTGTTAAAAGCACTTCCCCATTTCATCGGTTATCAGGAGTAGTCACAGGAAACATGCATTTGACATCCAGTATGTGATCCTTGAAGAGACAAAGTTGATAAAATAGGCTGTCTTCATGAACTCAAAAACAATGGGAGAGAGAGTTCCACGAAGATTTGGCTTGCTACTTGAGATATTTGAAATTAGTCATGTGTGTATCTTACTACTGAATGTAATAAAGTTTAATGGATATAAGAAGGGAAGGAGGGCCGGGCGTGGTGGCGCACGCCTTTAATCCCAGCACTCGGGAGGCAGAGGCAGGCGGATTTCTGAGTTCGAGGCCAGCCTGGTCTACAAAGTGAGTGCCAGGACAGCCAGGGCTACACAGAGAAACCCTGTCTCGAAAAACCAAAAAAAAAAAAAAAAAAAAAAAAAAAAAAAAGAAGGGAAGGAGGAGTGAGGAAGTTCACATGTAAATTTAAGCAGAGACGAACACTGAGAGTCCATCTCAGGGTCCAGTTCATCCATTAGAAAAGGACCAAACATTTGACCTAACCTTCCAGGTAGCTGACACAGAGACAGGACAATCAGTATGGCCCAGAGAGCCCATGAACATGAATGACCAACGGGTGTGGCTCTTCACGGTATGGGGAGGAGACAGGATAATCTCTGTGGTTTGTCAAACCGTAGATAGTTTAAAGTAGTGTCTCTAAACACAATTTATCATCATCATCATCATCATCACTAATTTTTTGGAGACAAGGTCTTACACAGTAGCCCAAGAAGGCCTCAAATTGACAGCAGTCCTCCTGCCTCAGCCTCCCAAGGCTTGAGATTACAGGGATGAGCCACCAGGACGCAGGACACTATTGTGAGTCCAACAGTAGAGTTTTGAAAGAGCCGCGTTGTTCAGTACAGGTCTATGGCATGATGCCAAAGCTTATCTCAGGAAAGCCAACTGTGAGCCAAAGGGAGGCAGTTCAGACAAGTAGCTCTGCCGCCTTAGTCTGAGGGGGATGCTGCTGCATACTCCACATTCCTTGTGGAGTGATGGGCTGGCTGCTCAGGATATTGCCTAGAAATACTTCTTTGCACAAAATCGTATGCTTGATAGTTGCTGAATGTAAGCAAGTTCAAGTTGTCAGAATTTAGCGCTGCACCCTTTACCCCCGTGGTCCAGTTCTGTGCGACGCTGTGTGCTACCAGCAGCAGCTCCACTTTGGACAGTGTGAGCCTATGACCAGGGTAGAACATGCTGAAGACTCAAGAGGCAGGAGGATCACACTAGAGGAGTAAGTGTGAGTAAGTAAGTAAGGCTATCCTGGCCGATGATATCCAGTTATCAAATTCCTTTATACATTGCAAGGCGGCAGGCGTTTGCAAAATAGCACGTATAAGCACTGGAGAGGAAGGAGATTTAGAAAAACACTCCAAATCATCGTTGTGGTGGGTGGTAGCAGGGAGGCAGGGAGGGAGTGCGGTGGAGCTTCATGAAGAGCATCCACTGCCTTCCCCTTGCTGGACCTGCAAACGGGTTTTCTTGAAGGGAAGAGGCACTGTGATGGAATGGAGAGAGCCGAGGGAAATGACAGCTTTAGGGCTCAGCTGGGATTAGAATGCACTGATTCATAGTGACAGCCTTATCTTGTCTCTGTTTTTTTTCCTTCCCACGGGGGTCTCTGGTGGTTATGAATGAAAACAGAGCGGCAGGGTAGATTTTAATCGTGATGATAGTGTCAAAGGGCAGACTAGCAGAAAGGACTTTGGGAGATAGCGGGCTGGCGGAGGGGAGCTCAGGACTGAGCATGCGTTGAGGCTGGGCATCAGGAGATCTGAGGTTGGAGTAAGGTGAGCCGCGTAGAGGGATCAGGAATTTGATGTTCAAGGGCAGAGACACAGTGTCAGCAGCGGTGCGGATGTTCAGCTTCAGTTTGAATAGGGGAGTTTGAGGTGCCACAGAACATTCTGGGTGACAAGGTCACTCGAGGAAATACTGAGAAGAAAAGTTAGTTTTGTTGAAATTGCCCTTGACAGCGACATGCCCGATGACTGACGTATCTGGAGGAGAAAAGGGCAGTTTACTAGACAACCTTGAAAGTCCCCTCCAGTCTTAGGATTTTTAACAAAGTTTTATTGGGGGTGGTGGTGAGGCACTGCTTTCCTTCCTTCCAGTACATTTTCTTTTAAATCCAAAGGCCAGAGTGGACTGGAAAGGAGCTGCTCAGCAATTCTGTTTTTATTGATCCCCTTGTAATTGTAAATGTTTGACAGATTATGGGCTCTGTGAAGGCCTTAGGAGTCCATTAATACGTTTCACTGGGTTCACTCAGGGTCGAGGAATACAATGGTCAAAAATCATGTGCCTATCTCTAGCGGTGCGCCTGGCTTCTGAAGTCCCATGATGGGCAATTAGGGCTGAAAAGGGAAGAGCTGCTTCAGTTATTTTTAAGGTAACATTAATTGGGTTCATCTTTTACCACGCTGTCAGGGGCATGGTTAGTACATTTGCCGATTTGAGGTTTGGCATTTCACCTTTTGCTTGGGGGGTGGTTGGTCCTGGGCCTTTCAGAATGAGTTCTGTGGTTGGATGTTTTGTTTATAAGTTTGTATCTGTATTTGGAACTCAAGTATTGAGTGCGGGTTTAAAAACTAGGACTCCAGAGACAGAAAGGATTATATGAGTACATTTTGTATTTGATATTTAAATACCATCTTGATATGGGAAGAAGGAGATCCAGTCTTCATCCTATAACATAGAAAAATGACCCTTTATGATCTATTATTGTTATTATCATCATCATCATTATTATTGTTATAGTTGTTATCATTGTTGTTTTTTGTTGTTCTAGTTATTGCTATATCATTGTTATAGTTGTCACTATTATTATCACTGTTGTTATTGTTTCTATTATCATTGTTGTTAGTACTATCATATTGTTATAGTTGTTGTTATTGTTGTTGTTGTTGCAGCCATCAACTGCTTTGAGTTTGCACTTATCTGGCGAGATGGCTATATTAAATACATGAAGCTGATACAAGAAACGTTTGAAATTCAAACTTGAAAGGATGACATTTTAGACTTAATACAAGCTGTAGGCCAAATCTACTGGCCTTCCAGTGTAGTAGAGCAATTCTTTGTTCTGTGGTTGGAGTTTCCTTCCTTCTTTTGTCCTCCTTCTCCTCTCTGTCTCTGTCTCTGTCTCTGTCTCTGTCTCTGTCTCTGTCTCTGTCTCTGTCTCTGTCTCTCTCTCTCTCAAGATTCCTCCAGACTTGTAATTTTAGTCACAAAGTGAAGTGATCCCGTGTGAGAGAACAGTCATGATGGGCGCTTTTATTTCTAGCAGTTTATGCCTCATCCAGTTCACTGCCTTGCCCTCGTCCTTCCACATCTGAGATACCACCTTCTTACCCAGCTTGTTACCCGGCGGATCATGACCCTCCATGGGGTCAAATAACTAAATGCATCCCAAACTCCTGCAGCCTTGGCTTTACAAGCATACCGTTTGCATCACATGGGCTGTCAGGCTTCATAGTGACATCAGAGCTGCCTCAAACACCCCAGCTCAGATTGGAGATTATGCTATGGGTGTCAGTAGTAGGGGTTCATCACGGGTAACAAACTCATGTTTTCCCATGCATTACTCAGTGTGGCTTCATTCTGTTGTTTCAGAATGCTGAGTTTTTACTTTGCTGTTTGAACTGCTAACCTGAGTTTCTTCTAAAATGATCTAGTGAATTTTGGCTTGAGATGAAGACAGACTCTTCCATGCTTTCTGAAATGGCCCTGCATTTTGTACTACGTATTTTGTTTAAAAAGGCATTCTCAGTATTGACAAGTATATTCTTTATGATTCCATATATCATTTAATTTTTATATCAACTTTATACACCCATGTGCCATGAGTGGGGTCATGAGTGGAAGGGCTTAGAAGCCTGTTTTAGACAACAGCTTTGGACTGGTGACAAGATCACCAGGGCTCTATTCTGCCCTCAGCCATCTCATCAGCAACACGGGGTACACCTAGTCACTTCGTATTTGCTTTTGTGCACTCAAAAGAAGCTGTGTGTTTGAGTACCCAGATATACATACTCTTGGGAAGAAATACTATTATTCTGTGAGAGCAAAAAGGAGTTGGAAACAATTGTGAAGCAGAAGTAGGGATGGGAGAAAGAGAAGAGAAGGGAACCTTCAAAGTCATCTTTGACTACTTCATCTTCTGATAAGCCTGGAGGGTTTGATCGATCTGGTTTGGATCCAGGAGAGCTCTTTGCTTTTATTTATTTATTATTATTATTATTATTATTGTTATTATTATTATTATTAATTCCATGGTATTGGGGATCATAGGCAAGTACCATTCCACTGAGCTACATCCCCTCCCCACCTTGGTGGGCTTTTTAGGTACCATGGTTTGCATTTTCTTAAAGAATTTGTCCCATGTGACCTGCCCAAGGAATTCACCACAGGCCTTGGAAGGTAGTGAGCTTCCTGTAAGTGAAGGAATGTATCCACAGCAGATATTCTGTTAGGATTAAAACACTGGGTAAGAGGAAGAACTAAGTAACAACTCTAGGGGTTTCTTTCCAATCGTGAGAGATGCTGTATTAAGTTTTATAATCAATACCATTTTATAAACTGTGCTGAGAGCACTCTAGAGGAAACCAGTGCTGAGAGAAGTCTAGTAAAACCGTAGTCAATTGATCATTAAAATCAAACATAGACGCACCCATCACCCATGTATGCACACATGATAAATCCAGGATAGTCCTCATTGCCTTTGAAGTTTACTCTTTGCAGGTTGCAGTGTTTATAGGAGTGATGTGCTTTCTGACTGCCTTTGATGGCCTGATCTTTCCCTGTTGTGTCCTCTGTGAACTTGGCCAAAATCCCTTTAAAGACCAGGAAAAGGCTGGATAGAGAACATTTAAACTTTCTTCTGAATTCTGGTGCTCTTGCTCTCTGCCTGGGGAACAGCCTTCTGGAAGAAGAGGGTGAGCCATGATATTTTATGTGAAATCAAGGAGGCAGAGAGGTTTTCCTATCATTAGATAATAATATGTATTAAAGGTCACAGGAAAGTGCTCTGCCTGTGGTCTGAGTTTTTACTACTGCTGATTGTGATTTGTGGCCTCCAGAAAGTTCAAGGATATCTTACCAAAAAGTTTTATATCTGATGCACTTTTGATGTCATTAAAAAAGAGAACCAGCAGGCAAACATTTTCAGCTCTGTCTCTTTTCTTGATGATATTTGTTCTTCTGCCCTGTCTTGAAAGGCCTTAGAAAATGTTGACTTTGCCCCTGTGATTGCTGGGGATTGTAAATTTTTATGTGCTTTAAGACAGGTGGTCTCAGTTCCTACCTTGTTTTCTGGTCTTTTTGCTTCCACTGCTTGGGTTCCCAAGAGTCAAAATTGATGCCAGATGTGTGTCAACATCAAGAATCCCTGACTGGCTTTCTTGTCCTCCCAACCCCCTCCCGACTCCCTAGATACCAATGCAAGAAAAAAACTCAGACACCAGAGACAGACACTGTTAGCACGACCAGGCTGGTTTGTGAGATCTGCAGGCACGTTGCTTGGGGCTTAAGAATGCTCACACTCACAGATGAGCATATCAAATGTATTGTGTTAATCAGTGGTCTAGAAAATTCAGTTTTGTTTCTATTTTGTTTTTAATGTTTCTGTTTTCTGATTCTGTGGACTCATGTCGTCTTCCAATTCTGGGACTTTTTTTTTTTTTTTTCCTTTTTTTTTTTTGAGACATATCTCATTCTGCATCCCAGTCTAGCCTTGAATTCTATGTATCCCAGACTGGTTCAAACTCATGGAAATCTTTCTTCTTCATTCTCCCAGGTGCTGGGATTTCAGGCATGAGCCACCATGCATGTACTCTGGGGTGTTTTGGTTTTGGCCTATTTCTTTACACTTGTTACTTCTGTAGGTTGGGCTTTTTTTTTTTTTTTTTTTTTTTTTTTTTTTCCTATACCAAAAGTTGTGTATGGTTTTTTGTTTGTTTGTTTTGTTTTGTTAGATATTTTCTTTATTTACATTTCAAATGTTATCCCCTTCCCTGCTTTCCCCCCTGAAAACCCCTTATCCCATCCCTCTCCCCCTGCTCACCAACCCACCCACTTCTGCTTCCATGTCCTGGCATTCCCCTACACTGGGACACTGAGCCTTCTCAAGACCAAGGGCCTCTCCTCCCACTGATGTCCCACAAGGCCATCCTCTACTACGCATGCGGCTGCAAGGCTTCCTGCATCTGAACTTTACTTTCAAATTCTTTTCACGTCTCTGTGTAATTTCTTCCCAGTAAACCTCTAGTGTATTAATTCTTCCTTCAGCTGCTCTCTGTTGTGTGTTTTATTTTCTTTTGGGTTTTAGTTTCTGGAAAGTTTGAATAATTTTCAACTCTTTAACATTTATTTACGTATTTTCTGTGTGTGTGTGTGGGGGGGGGGTTGGAGTGTGCTTATGAGCGATGGTGTTTTCAGAGGTCAGAAGACAGCCTGCTGGAGTTCTTTCTGTCCTTCCACCATGCTGCCTCAGGGGATCAAACTCAGGCCATCCGGCCTGGCAAGCACCTTTATGTTTTCAGCCATCTCAACCGTCCCATTTTAAAAATGGAGTAATTTAAAATCTATCATCCTTTTAATAATGTCCTCTTATTAAAAGATTATCATTTTATAAGCCGTTCTGACAACTCCAGTATGTATAGACTTTGTATTTGTTGGTTTTGGTGACGTCAGTATGTGCTGGCTTGTTTCCAAATGTTTTGTGCTCCTCCAGCCCCCAGCCCTTCCTCTGACTCTGACCCCACCCCATGCCTGTATACATTTCTGTGTTTCTCTCCCTCTGGGCATTTAGAACTTAGGTTAAAAACACTTTGGAAAGAATATGCGTTTGCTTCTGTTTTAACCCATGGGCACTGCAGTTTCAATTTTCCCTTTGAATTTTTTGGTGGCCAGATGAATAGGATAAATTTCAGTCTCTGATTAATTAGTGGCAGGTGCCTGTCTGTAAGTTCTCAGGGAAGATTCTTTGCAACTTTCATCCAAGTCCCGAGGCAGTCACAGTTTTGTGCCTCCTCCCTTGTGATGCGAGTCTGTGTTCCCGTCTCTGGTTTACCTGTTGACATCCCGATGTTGCGGGGATCTTTGATCTGATTCTATGGTCCTTCTGAGTTCTTCCTGTAAACACCAGACTAACAGCTGACAGGGTTTGGGATCTTAACATTGGCCACATTCAGACTTCTTTTTACCTCAGCTGATGACATATATTGTTTCCATGGAGACTCGATACTTTTGCCAACTTGGCTGAAAACTGCACAGGTAGCTGCTTGTGGGTTTTCATATTGCAAATATAAAATATACTCGACAAGTTCAGATGCTTTAATGCTGGAGTGATTTTCAGGATATTTGTTCTTTAATATTCCTGGAAAGAAGTCTACAGTAGGACACATTTCATCCCCTAAAGGCATTGTTTAAAAAAGATCTGTGTGTGGCTGCATGAGTTATACACACACGTGCATTGTCCATGCAAGTCAGAGGAGGGCATCATATCCCCTGGGACTGCAGTTACAGTTTTGAATTGCCTTGTGGGTGCTGGAAACTGAATCTAGGTCCTCTACAGGAGCAACGAATTCTTGGAACCACTGAGCTGTCTCTCTAGCGTGTGGAGTATATTTTTATTAAAATAGGATTATTTGGTTTCACAGTTGCTTTTGGTTTCACAGTTGGTTCTGTAATGATGCCCTCATATAGATATGCCTGTGTAGATGGCTGATTATCTCCCCATAGTAAATATCTTGAAGCAGAATTGGTAGGTCAAAGAGTATGTTTGGCTTATTCTTTATGGATGGTGCTAGAGCAGCCCAGAGGAGTGAAGGAACCCTATGTCACTGAACCTCCTCATCTTATTGGATAAATTGATAAAAATAATCAGTGGGTTGGGAGAAATAACACTGTATATTTAAATTTAGGTTTAGATTTAAATTTAGATTCTATTGATCAATCAAAAAGCACATTCTTTTTCTGGTTTTATTGACTTTTTTGTATTTCACATATATATTTCTTGTATTTGTCAAATTTTCTATTGGGGTTATCATTTAACAGTTTAATTTTCTTTAGCCCATGCATTTAATAATATAGCTATTGTTTTTACAACTTTCAAGATATTAGTAGTTTATCTAAGATCCAAAGGGTGTTTCTTGTTGTGTGTTCTTTTCCTCCCTCCCTCCCTCCTTCCTTTTAAATATAAAGTAGCTCCAGGCATTTGTTTGGATTTCTTCATTAACCTTTTATGTTTGAAGGTTTTGCATTATGGTAAAATATACTCCTCCCATTCTAAGATGTTATTAACACTTACCTTTTGTTTAGATCACTTAAGACTTTATTTATAAGATCTAGCTCTAGTGCCATGGACATTTGTTTATGTGATATGAAATCTTTGCCTGACACTGCAGGTTTTAAGTTGCTTGCTTAGGTATCAGTTGGTGGGATAATTTATATAGAGCCAAATTGTGTGTGTGTGTGTGGTATATAGGTGGCTTGCCACAAAAGAACAGCTGGATTAAGGAGATGTGCTGAGGAAGGAGGTTTATACAGAGCCTATCCATTTCCAGAGTCATCCTCCTCTTTGTTTATGTGATAGTTGGACATGGCATGAGTAGGATTGACAAGGAGGCTCTTGTGTTGCCAGTGACTTTGGAACTATATTGGGGACTGTAGTGCCAGTACTTTGCTTCTTGTGTGATATGATACTTCTTACATGCATGAACTCTGGCTAGTTGCACTGGTCAGGAAATAGTGGTGGGGCATTTTATTTATTTCTAAATTTTGAGACAGAATCTTACTATGTTGCTCACGCTGAACTGGTACTGGTGATGTGTAACTCAGGCTGGCCTCAAACTCATGTCCTCCTTCCTAGCCTCCTACGTGCTAAGATTGGAGATGTGGGCCATTATTCCAGCCAAACAGTTAAGTTTGTGGCTAAGTCAATTGTTTAGTTCATTTTTTTTTTTTATTAAATTTTTACTGCGGATGGTCAAATGCCTTCATTCCTCTCTTTGTTAGCAATCTTGCCAGAACACTGGTAGTAAGCCAGCCCTGACTGAACTTCTGAATGGAAAGTTTAGGTATGGCACGCTCTCCACCTTGAAGATGTTCAAGGTCCAAGCGTTGATGCTTGGATGATAGAAGTTAGTGTGTTTAAAGCTGTTATACAAGGTGCAGAGGTGACGGTATACAGGAGGGTGCTGCCAACTCCCTGCTGAGGGCGTTGGGTGTGTGTGTTTGGGGGAATGAGGAAAGAGGAGACTTCTGAGAGACTGAAAGATAAGGAGTCCACTTTGTGGCTAGGGAAGGGACAGGGCCATTCCAGTCAGTGAAAACAGGACATGGAAAGTCAAGAACTAGCAACAAACCCAGTTTCTTTAGTGTTCCTGGCTTTGAAGCAAAGGACTGGGGAGGGGGAAGGAGAGGGGGAAAAAGAAAGGAATTTGAGCATTTTTCTTTTCTTATTTCTTAACAGGAATTTTAGCATGTTTGTATTCTGGGGCTGAGGGAAAAACAAGGCTAAAGTCACAAAAGAGAATGAAATAAAATAAAATAAAATAAAATAAAATAAAATAAAATAAAAGCTGAGGTGAGTTGGGAACTAGGATGGGTGGGAGAAATGTCCTGTGACGTCAATGTTGGCCAAAAGTATTGACTCTGACTATCGTGGGAAGGTCCAGGTTTGTGAGGCAAGCATCTAACATATGATTGTGGCATAGAAAGATGTGGCTGCTCCCTGCCTGGTGGATGCTAGAACCTTGACTTCATCTTTATGCAACAATTTATTGGATGTTTTCTTCCAAGTCTGAATTGTTAAGATCACATTATTAAAACATTCAGCTCCAGTACTAACACTGTGAGAATCACACATCGCTTGGAACAGTGGCCAAAATTAATGTAAATAAGATGTTACTGTTGCAGGATTGCTTCTAAGCCTATTCCCTGTTCCCGTAACATTTTCCATCTATGAGTCAAGGGAGAGATGCTCCTGACCCTGCCACACAGCATCCAACCTTGTGTCACTCTGCCCGTTCTGTGGTTATCACTATTTTCAGGCTTGGAATCCTAAAGGGATTGTTTACCTTACTTATATCCTGTATCTGATCATTTTCTGTCCCTGTGATAAAACACCATGAGCAAAAACAACCTGAGAGAGAAAGAGTTCATTTTGGCTGCCAGTTCTAGAGGGAGAGACCATAATGGCAGGCGAGGCATGGCTGGAGTGGGAAGCTGACTGGTCACATTTTGTCCAGACACACACACACACACAAACACAGAGTGGGGGTTAGGGAGGGAGAGGGAGAGAAGGAAAGAGAGGGGAAGGGGGAGGGAGAGGGAAAAAGTGGGGAATTTTACCCTCAGCGACATACTTCCTCCCACCAGGCTGCACAGTCTAAAGATGCACAGTCTGGGAAGTCTAACCTCCCCCAAACAGTTCCGCGGGGGACATTTCTCATCTGAACCACCGTACCTTCTTCTTTTCAGTTAGCAAAACTCCTAAGGCATCTCCAGAGATACCGTGTTTTTATAACTGTTTGCATCATAGATAGCCCTTTGTCTTTCAGATGGCTGTTCCTTCTATTGGAGAATTATATGAAGTGTCCCCAGATGGCGGGTTGTAGGATTATTCCTTGTCACCCTTTGCTTGCAATGGGAATGTGCACCAGTGAATTGTGTCTTCTGTGGGGATGTTCCAGCTTGCTTACTAAACTCCAGGGATTGGGTCAGTCATACTGTCTACTAAGTCTCAATCTCTGTGATATAAATACTTTCCAATTGACTACTCCTCCAGACCAGAGGATTTCCATTTTAAAAGGGACCCTGTGATCTGGCCAGATTCCAAGAGTTGGGCATGCAAATTCAGTTTCTCATCTTCAGCGTTACTTATTTTCAAGAGAAGTTATAGAAAGAGTGCTTTAGACTTCGGGTAGACACCTCTTTCAGGAGATGGACTTTATTTATAGATGGTTTACGTTACTTTGTTCTATTAGGCTTAGCAGAAAAAAACAAACAAACAAAAACCCTATCTCTATTTATGATATGAGGTGCCTGGTTTATTCTAACTTCAATCAAGACTTATGCCCTCCATCTGTTCTCAAGAAACGCTGCGTACTGTTGCACACTTGCCATCCTCGCCCACTCATGATTACACTGCAGGGAAGTTTCCCCACGTTTTAAAAGTTCTTTCCCAAGTCTTTTCCTGTATCAGGGCATACTTCTGCGTTTGTGTGATGATAACGTCATGAGTATTGTTGGGTAAAATAAAATGAATATTTGCCCCACCCCTATCCCCCTCCATTACTGGAACACACAGCTGTGTTGCTGTGATACAGTTAGCATGGATTAAGATGTGCATCGGATCGGTTTCTCATAGGTGATGGTTTTGCAAGGAGGGAGCTGAGTACACAGTTAGCATCTCATTCCTCTTAAAGTAGGAAGGTAAAAAACTTTATTAGAATAGCTGCCTTTATATCAGCAACCTCACTAAAATTGGCCCTCGACTGAATGCTCTTACCGTTTTGTTACTGTTTTTAATCAGCTGCAATAACAATATTGTATCAAGCAAAGTGAGCTGTTACTGTAGAAGTGAAGAAATTCTAAGACACAAAAAACAAAACAAAAACACTGTTGTTTCCATGTAAGATATTTAATTTTGAGACAAGATATAGTGTGTGTGTGTGTGTGTGTATACACATACATATATATTGAAGGTTAAATCTTATGTGGAATAAGATGGTGGTATCTTTTATATGAATTTTCATGTGGGCATTTCTAGCCAGTGGATTTTAATTATTCATCTATTCTTTGAGAAGCTGTAAAGTTTATTTTCAAAACTGGATTCTAAATGGAAATTTTTTAAAAAAAATGTGTCTCTGGAATCAGGAGCTGAGGTGACCTTCCTTGGTGTGGAAGAGACTAGTGGTTAGTTCTTGGAGTCAAAAAGACCTTCAAGGCCAATCACATTTTCTAAAGGCCTGTGTCTGTCTTATTTCATGAACATGGCAGCTTTTCCTACATGAGTCTTAGCACAGATAACCCACAGTCCAGGGTTCAGGAATGAAGCTGGGGCTGTGGAACGGAAGCTCAGTGACAGAGTGATTGCCTCATGTGCCCAAGTCCCTAGGCTCAACCCCTACTACTGCATCTACTGCAAGAGATAAAATAAAATAAAGAGGAATTGAAGCTAAAAGGAAGGAACCTGTGAGCATCATAAGCATGGCCTTGAGGTCTTCCCAATTCAGCCAGTGATGTTAAGGACCAGAAGCCATCAGGGTGTTAGCTCTGGGTGCAATGTGATGTTGGGGGTCTGGTTATACATTGGTTAGGATTCTCTAGAGGAATAGAACCAACAGGCAGGCACGAGTGGCTGGCAGTGCCCCACAGCAGTGGCAAAAGCAGAAGCTGCTTACATCATATCTATTGTGAGGAAACAGAAAGAGATGAATGAGTGCTCAGCTCATTTCCCCCTTATCATCCAGCCTAGGACCTCGGCCCCTGAAATAGTACCATGCTCATTCGGGATGAATCTTCTCCTTTCATTACAACCTAGAAACCCCCTTTGGAAATGCCAACTGTCTCCTAGTCATTCTAGATCCTGTGATGTTGACAACCCTTATCAGTTCCTATAGATAATTTGGTTTTGAGAATTACCACTGGAAGTCAGATTGGGTTTGCATAGACTCCTAGATTTTGGATATAAATGATCATTTTGATTGCAAAGAAGGATGGTTTGACTGTGTTACTCCTTGTAAACCAATTGTATTCGTGAATGAACCAACTATGCTATCAAGAGCTATCTTGAATTATAAATATAATAATAGGATTCCTGTCTTGTTTTTCTTCTGTCATTGACAAAATAGCTTCTGTTGGCAAATCTATTTATATTTAATGGGAACTATTCACAATAGTCCAGCCACGTGTTTGGTTTTAACTATAGAAAAATAGCAAACACACCTGAAAGGGCTAATTATGAACCTACTGAAAGAAACTGCTTGGATGATTACATCATCCTTTGGTACATTTAAGCTAGAACTAAGTTTGATTCCTAAGTGATAGAGCATTCTAGAGATGGCTTTTCTCAAGGGAGAAAATCGGACATTCACACTGAGAGGTAACAAAGTTTTCTGTGGCTACACCACTTTTTGTGGGTGACTTTCCAATGTTTTTGCACTCTTCTGAGGTGAGTGGCCATCACAGCAGACACTGTGATGTTTTAGACTTTGAAGTTAAAACTATGTTCCATTGTTGGCAGTGAAATCCTAGCCTCCGGGATTGATGCGGGTCTTTTGGGTGGACCTGCCTCTCTCACACTTAGGCTGGTGGTCCTGTGCAGTGAACAGCTTGCCCTGCTGGCAAAGATGAGGCCATGTAGGCCCTGTTGCCTGACTACTAAACCAGGAGAGACCCCTAGCTCTGTTTTCCTACCAAGGCCTCTTATCAAGGAGGGTCCCATTGTTCTGGAGTTATAAGTTATCTTCTTTCTGTACACAACCCAGCATGCTCAGGAGCCTATGGACCAACCAATGGATGATTTGTGGTGCTTACTGACTTATGAGAGAAACTTTGATACTGGTCAGAGAAGGGAGAATAAGCTAGTGTTTATGTCTTTCTCATCTCCTGGATTCATATGTTGAAATCCTAATCCCCAGGGTAATTACATTAGGAGATGGTGGTTAAGTCAGGAGAGTGGAACCTTCATGAGTGGTGGTGACTTTATAAAAGCTGGGTCCTGAGTGTCCCCTTTGTTTTGTGTGAACTGTGAGAATTCAGTGGTTAGGCCAAAGGTCTCATACCAGTTGCTGTTAGTGTCGATGGATCATAGACTTCTGATCTTCAGAACAATGAAAAATCCGCTTGTTGTGGAGGTCACTTAGGCAATGGTGGTGGCCGTGGTGGAGGCCAGGGCAGTGCAAATGCACTAATAAAGAAGCTAGCTGGCCACGCCTACAGGTAGCAGAGCAGCATAGGGGGATGCTACTTGTGGTTTTCTCTGGGAGAGACTCATATTCTGGCAAGTAAGGTGGAGAGGGGGAGGGCTGACCCTTCTGATCCAGCTGTTCTTTCTTCTCGGCAACCATAGCTCCCATGGAACGTTGTCTGTTGTTAATTTGTCTCTTTCTGCACTGTAGTCACCGTCTTCCCAGGTCCCTCTCAATCGCTGTTCTTGGCTTTGGGCTGTTTGGAGGTTTTTGTCTTTTTGTTTTTGCTTATCTGTATTTTTTACTAGAAATTGGGTGTGCTCTGTGGCAAATTGGGGATGATGTCATCTTTACTCGGAAGTTTGCAAGCCTTATTGATTAACTACATCTGTTGATGCTAATGAACTATCTCTGTGTTGAGCTGGTGTGAAAGATGTTAGACTTGACTGTTTCTTAAGGATCGATGCAGCCGCTCCGGGAAGAACACGGCGTATAAGGAGCTATCTTTCCACATGCCATCTGCAAATGACAAAAAAGCTGCCCATGTCCACAATTTCCTGTCTTCTTTTAAAATTACAACCTAATAACTTTAAAAAAAAAGCCTTTGTGTAAGTTAGAATTTCCTTTTCCAGTTGAGCTGTGATATGATCTCAGGCTCGTGAACAGGATATGAATGTAGGAGACCTCAGACCTTCTGGCCAGCTCATTTAGCAGAGGAGAGCTTGCCGCCCACTTTGTCTAAAGTTGCTGTTTGCAGCAGCAGCAGCAGCAGCAGCCTTTCCCAGTAAGATACTCTGTAAGATGCTCAGAATCCAGCCGCTTCGCCCTATGGGCCGACCCCGGGAAGATGTGGGGACATTCTCTACTGGTTAAGCTCTATTAAAAAGCCATGTGTTCTTAGGCTCTTGGCTGAGTGTTTTGTATCCAAGACTTATAAATGGCAACACCTTCTCTCAGAATGGCGCCTTTAGAATTACAGCTAAAGTCTTTACTGAATGAGTCAGAAAATTTCTCCTAAGACATTTTCTAGTAGTCTTTAGAAATGGCCTTCAGTTTGGATTAAAGTCCACTTTGCTTTATTTTTTTAAGAGAAAGTACCCATTTTGTCTCTTAGACTGGGTATTAAAAATACATATGACTGTGTTTTGTTTTTGTCTTTGGTTTTTTCCTCACAGTCTTGAGCTGTCTGCTCTCTGTTCTGTGCAAGGCCTGTGGAGGCCTTGATCTATGAAATGGACAGTGTAGTGAGTAGATCCTTGGGTGAACTCTGGACCACCAGCACCAGCTTGGCCAGGGATTCATTGTTAAATCATGTTAATAGGCCCAGCCTATACCGACTGAGTCAGGGGCTCAGCAGCTTGAGGCCTGCGACCTGCTTCTGAACAGTCCTTCCAGTGGACACTCGGGACTACGTGTTGTAGTTCGAGAATTGGTTGACTGCACATCTGGCTTTCAAGGTTAGCTCACTTTGAGAGCTTGTGAAAATATGGATTCTAGGTCCTATCCATAGAACAGGAGTCAGGAGGTCTTGGCAGGGTCTGGGAGTCAGGGTTTTCTCTGGAAGAATGTACTCGGTTTCCCACTTTGTCTAATGTATTACTCAGCAGCTGTTGTGTTCATCGTAACAACTTGTTCCAACTGGGATCTTTAAAGAATTCAGGTTGCAGACAATGGCATGTAATCTAAGGTTAGCTTCTGAGTTCCTTAAGAAATTTCATTTCAGAAATAATAGATACCTTTAAAAAATGTAGATATCTAGGTCCTACTAGGTTAAAACCCCTCGTTAAGTTTGGTTAAAACCTGCATTGTTTAGCGTTCATTTTGTGTGTTTATTATAGCAACTGAGAACAATGAGTTTTTAATATTTTAGTATTTATTGACAGTTGCTATAAGATATTGTCATTAATATCTTTATGTATTTTGTATGAACATGGGGCAACTCTTAACCAAGATTTAGTGGATCTCTCGGTATCTTTCCTCTTTCTCAATAATATGCAACTTTTTTTTCTTCTTTTGATTTAGTCTTCAGAGATCTCAGAGTAAAAACCTTACTTTAATAAAGTATTTATTTATTTATTTATTTATTTAACGTTTATGTATATATGTGTGTCCGTGTGAGTATGTGTGTATCACATGCATGCAGGTGACCTTGGAAGCCAGACATGGCTATTGGATGTCCTAGAACTGGAATTACAGATGGTTGTGAGTTGCCTGAAATGGGTTCTGGGAACTCAATCCTGGTCTTCTACAAGAGCAGTAAGCGCTCTTGATTGTTAAGTCATCTCTCCAGCCCCTAATTTGTGATATAAAAATGAAAATCTATATCACCTTCAGTATCCTGGCTGGAGATAAACTAAGTGACCAGTGGAAGGTCTATTCTTTACCTTGAAGTAAGTTTCCTGTTTGGTGACCTCGTCTCAGCTCTGTGCTGGTGTCTTTCCTTGTCTCCTTCCATCTGATTGGCTGGACTGTGAAAGAGTTAATGTTTCCCAGTACGAAGCAGAGACCTAGGCAGTGGGGGAAAATCTGGTTCATTTTGTTTCAAAATAAACCATACCTCACATAAGTACAAACAGATGCAGGGCAGGCTCGGGGCCAAAAGTAACCAGTGTGGTGCTACGAACTCCAGCAGAGAGGAGTGCATAGACCATGGATTTGAGGGCAGGCTCCATCGTGAAGTCATTAGGCCCCAGCAGGAGCACAGTCTTTGCTTGTCATGCTGGTCACCTCCCTAGACACCAACCCAAAGAAAACTGAGTGGCTTTTTGAAGGTGGCCTTTTAAATTTGTTGTTTTTAATCCCCAGCCCCAGAAGACTGAATGCACTACACCTGTGCGTACGAAACAGACAAAGCTGGACTTTAAGGCATTTGTAGCTTTGCTGGCTGCTTGGCTTTTTTTTTTTTTTTTTTAATTGCTTATCACTGGGTTCAAGCAGCAGGCACACTCACCCTGGCCCTGTGACACCCTGCTTCCTTTTTGAGCCTCAGGAAAGTGTTGGTCAGGGAGAAAAGACCTT
This sequence comes from Mus caroli, assembly GCF_978045245.1. Lineage (NCBI taxonomy): Eukaryota > Metazoa > Chordata > Mammalia > Rodentia > Muridae > Mus > Mus caroli. The sequence goes on from NW_028227261.1 coordinate 96,111,904, forward strand.
TGGGTTGTTTCTCCTCCCCGTTTAATCTCGGATGATGGCTTATCAGCTCAGGGACACCCTTTACTCCCACACAACTAGGGATTGACCCTAGGGCCTTGTACAGTTAGGCAAGGTCTCTGTCACTCACTGAGCTGTAATCCCAGCTAGCAACCCCTCCACTGCTCCTGCCCCTTAGCAATGCCCCACACCCCCTGCCCCTCAGGACTCCCCTCCGCTACCCCTAACCTGTAGCAGACTCATCATAGTACAGTAGCCCTTCTTCCAAGTGGTCACCAGCTCCCTCTGCATGCCAGTTAGAAGGGTCTGTGTGACAGTTACTGTGTGTTTGCCGTAGCCTCCTGGAGCTTTCTGGCCATCTAGGATGGTTTCTTTCTGGCTAGTGATGAGACAGTTTGAAGCCTTTCAGATTTTAGGTCTCCGTTTGGTTTTTAGATGATGCTGTGCTCTGTGACATAGGGTTTTACTAATCTCTTCACAGTCTATTTAGATAAAGTAAGGGAGCTGCTTCTTCCTCTGCATTTTCTGAGGCTTTCTTGATAAAGAGCTTTAACATTTATCTTCAAAGGTATCACTGTAAGATGCGACAGGGCTACAGAAGATAGGACGACGGTAGGACCTGGGATACTAGCCATCCCATTATGCCCCACTTCTTACATTTGTCCTCTTAGTTACTAAAATCACTGTGGAAAGGTCAGAGACACTTAGTTTTCTTTGTTTCCATTCCCTTGTTTCTTCAGCAGAGTGGCCATGTTGGAAATGCAGTCAGCTGGATTGCTATATGAAAAACTGCTGTCAGATCGAAAAGATAGCTCAGCAGTATAACACTTGCAGAGCAAGAATGGGGACTTGAGCTTGAGCCACAACACACATAAAGAAGCCAGGTGTGGTGGCAAGTACACATGACCCAGCTGTGGAAGTGGAGAGAGGCAGGTTCCTAAGGCTTACTGGCCAGCCAGCTTAGTGTGGTTGGCATATCCAGGCCAAGGAGAGACCTTGTCTCTCTGTCTCAACAAACAATGGGCATTGTCTGGGAAACAATGGCTGAGGTGGCTCTCCACCTCTGTCGCTGCCTCTGTCTCTGTCTCTCTGTCTCTGTCTGTCTCTGTCTGTCTGTCTGTCTGTCAGTCTGTCTCTCTCTCTCTCTCACACACACACACATACATATACACATACACATACACATACAGTGTATTTCTTTACACATGAACTCATACACATACAAAGTAAGGCCAGGCCAGGCTGTCTTTACTGATCCTTCGAGCTGTTAAAATCGTATATCTGACTCCTCAGGAAATGGGAATGTATATGTTATGCCCAGCTGGGAATCATTGACACTCCAGCACAATGCTCGGTTTTATTAGTTTCTCCTCTGTACTTGTCACGGGGGGAATTCACTGAGGTGGAGTGGTGCATCCTGGGAACAGGGAAGGAAATGAAATGAACCACCTCATTACTTTCCAGCACTGAAATAGATACTAGGTTTGTATTCTACATTTTTTATGTTATTATTAAACTTTTGGCATGATGTGTATGTTAGCTTTAGGTTGCATACTGACTTTCTTTAAAGCTAACTTTTATCTCCATTTTGTTAGGAGGTTATTCAGGGAAGTTAGGTTTCTCGTTTAGCTCTAGAACTTTGAAAATAAACAGAGCCTTTGTGTTTTCAAATAGCACACTGTGGGCTGGGCAACATCTGGAAGAGATTATTCTTCTGGTAGGCAGAAGAAATATCATAATCTACTGTCTTCAAAGAACATGGCACCTACCCACACTTCTTCTAGATCCTTGAAACGGAAGTCCTGAGGGTCATGTTGCTGGATGATCTCCTCCCTGTTGTGTATCAAACATAAATGTATATAACACTAAATATTTCTGTGGCTTTTAAAAACAGAGCCAGGGCTGGTGGTCTGGGCTGCCTGTACTTTCTTGAGTCTAGACTTCTCTTTTTCCAGGAGTCCTCCTCGAGTTTTTGGCAACATGCTCTTAAGCTTTGCAATTCATCTTAGATGTCTTTTCTTGTCTTCTCTAAGACCAGGCCCATGTGTGTCTGGCATGGTAATGTAAATTTTAACAGGAACTTCGGCCCAGTTTGAAAATTGCAAAATTAAGTTTATTCTTGGCTTTGTCTGTTCTTATGGTTGGTATGGCAAAATATGAATACTTCCATTTACAAACATTTTTATCACAGATGTTTCTGTAATAAAGGACTCTCCCTGTTTTTTTTCCCTCCACTCCTGATTCTGTTTCTCTCTCAAGCCTGTAGGAAACTTGCAAGTATGACACAGAGTGTGAAGAACCTTTTATTTTAGCAGTTGATTAAGAGTGAATTTCTTACATTTTTTCAAGACTGTGCTTGGAAAATACTTCATAATGTATTTCTCATAAATGAGGACACTTTTCCATATAGTCAAAAATAAAACAGCCAATCAAACTAACATTACGTTGTCTTCTGGCTTTTACATCTCATTCACGTTGTCTCAGATCACCATGGCTTCGTCCTGGCAGTTAGGTGTTCAGTTCATAACCTTGTGTTGTATATACCTGCCCTAACTACACTTGTCTCTCTTATATGGAGTACTCAGGCATGGCACATGGTAACTTCAACTTCGTTACACATTCCTTGACTGTAGAAGTTAGGCCTCATTCTGCCTCCCAGCCCCATGCTCCCAAAATAAGACTCAGACCCTATATTTACAAATACATTGGCCATATAGCTAGTCTCTACCCTGACTAGATTGTAACTAAAGATAAACCATTAATTTTAACCTATGTTCTACCATGTGGCTGGTTACCTGTGCACAGGTACCATTATGTCCATCTCTTCACCTCTCTCTGGGCTGACTATGCCTGTCTCTATCCCAGAATTCTTTCTCTCCTCCCAAATGTCTCTCCTGCCATTTCCTGCCTAAGCAACCGGCCACGGGCTTTTTAATTGACAGGTGATGTAACCATCATACAGTACACAAGAATATTCTCTCTACATCTGTCCTCCCAGGCCTTCCTCTGAAGACTTGGTGAAAGCCTCTATAACCCCAAACTCTTACATTCTACTTGACTGCAAACCCAGGATCACCTGGGTGATGCCAAAATCTTCTGCCTACGGAAGCAATGGTCAGACTCATTGGACCAAAGACGTGTGGCTTCTTTGATGGTCAGTCCATGGACATCATGTTCTTACTTCTCTAGAACCAGACAGTTCTTCTTTCAGTAGAGAATAGTATTCTAAGATCCACATGTATTGATTAGATATCAGATATAATTCTTCGTGTTGGGTATTGATATTTTGATGCCTCTGGCATCAAATTACACCTAGTGGCCCATGAGTACATGGCTTTCCAGCTTTACTGATGGTAGAGAGACTGAGTGAGTACTGTTTCCTTCACTCTATTCGGGTGGCATCTCTCTGCCTCTCACACCTTTCTCGAATGCATCTTATGATCAGTTTTTGTTGATACCCAAAGAAAAGTCCTTTGGATTTCTCAGGCTGTTTTCCTGTTTTCTCTTTTCTCATAGTCAGTTCTTTTGAGCTGTATTTTTTTTAAAGAGTTCCTTGAAGTGTCATATCTATCTTCTCAACTTAGTAATTTCCCTGTGTTTCCATGACTTTTCTTTGGACTGTAACTTGGACACTTTTAAAATTCTTTTAAAGGTGTAGAAATGGAGCCTAAGGCCTTGTGCATGCTACCTCTGAGCCACATTCTCAGTTCTCCTAAAATCTTGAGTCAGGATGGAGTTGTGGCCATTGTATAGGCCACTATCATTCTTCTACTTCTTTGGGGGCACTGTCCTTTGTGCCTGGTGTCCAGTCCTTGTATAGCTTAATCTTCTTCTCCACCTCTTCTTCCTCCTCCTCCTCATTATTGTTATTATTATTATTATTAATGTGTTAGATAAGCTGTTTTACCTGGCCCATGATATTTCACTTGAGTACCTTATTTTTTAGCAGAAAACTTAAATACCCATAACCTCCTCAGAAAACAAAACCTGTGTAAGTGCTATGTCTTTCTCTGTGTGTTTTCTCACGTAGGAGAGAGATATTTAAGCACAGTCTAATTTCATTGATTAGATACAACTGGATTGAATGTAAACATACTGTGTGATAATGTACGTAGTTGATAATACGATATTATTGAATTTTCTGATCGTTTCTATTGTCATATGGTTTTACATTAAACATTCTTGGAGCTAAATGTTTGCATGTAATATTCATCCCACAGGATACTATAGAGTCACATAGCTTCAGATTCAGTATAGTGTTTAGGATCCTGATATCTATCTTGTCCATAATGGGTTCCAGAGGGGCATTAACAATTGTATCCACATTAGGTTTTTTTTGGTTTTTTTAGGTTTTTACGAGACAGGGTTTCTCTGTATAGCCCTGGCTGTCCTGGAACTCACTTTGTAGACCAGGCTGGCCTCGAACTCAGAAATCCACCTGCCTCTGCCTCCCAAGTGCTGGGATTAAAGAGGTGCGCCATCATTGCCTGTCTCACATTAGGTATATTTTAAGTGGCTATTCCATACTGTTCACAAATCCATTAAACATAACTTTCTTATGTTGAGGTATACTTGCTTAAAAACACTTTTGGTTTTGGTTGCTGTTCTAATACTCATAATTGATTTTGATGTATCCACCCAAAGATGAATGAAGTCAGCTCCTTTGAACATTAAATGATGGACACTGCCTCTGTCAACAGCCCCCACCATTGAGAGAGAAACTGTGGTGAGACTAAATCACTCTTCCTAACACAACCACAGACCTGTCCACTCCCCTTATTGTTCTTCCTCTTGGCCCCTCCTTCCACCTCCTCCAGTTTGCTTATACTACCCATATTCCTCAATTTAGACCATTGAGGACACTAGACCATAAGAACTACTTGTGGTGTTAGAAGGACATGAGTGTTCTTAGGGGTAAGACATCTTCCAAGACTGTCCATCAGCTGCCATTGGAATTTAAAATTTGAGCTTTTCTAGGATATGCATATTGAGCTTGGTATTTCTGCAAACTTTGAGTTGAAACCACCCAGCTTGGCTTAGTGGCTCCTTTCTTAACAGTCCACAGTGGAAATGCATCACAATATTATTTTCCTAAAGGCAGAGGCCCTCATTCCATCCATCCATCCCTGTACTGTTCTGGTCCATATTCAGACGCTAACTGAGATGAAGGTTTGGATATTGTGGCTTTGCGTTATGGGACAGCTTTGCGCTATGGGACGACGCAGGGTTGTGCTCGGTCTGTCTCTTACCTAAAGAAGGAGTTTAGTTTTCCTACTTTCCGAGATCCTCTGTCTTCCTTCCTTTCATTCCTTCCTGAGGTACAGATCCCATCTTTCTCTTCTTGAGCTCCTCTTTCATTCTGACCACACTTACTTGGATTTCATTTCCTTTTCACTCAGAAATTCAGAGTTATGGCTCATTCCTGAAAATGTCCCCAAAGCAGAGATTCTCCAGTTATCTAAGCATAATAAAACACACTAGCTTGATTCTGAGAGGGTATTTATTTTCCAGTACATCCTTCACTATTGAAGTGACCACTGGTTTGGGGTCATTTCATTATTGTCTTATATTCCATGAGTTTCCGGACACCATTGCTTCCCACCAGGAATGTCTGCGATGGCAATCTTTTGTATTCAGTTTTAACATCGAGATAATGAGTTTATTAATGCAGTTTTTGTCTTATTTCTTCAGCTTAGGAGCTAGCCTAGGCATCTTCTCTCTCTCTCTCTCTCTCTTGCTTTCTTTTCCTTCTTTCCTTTCCTTTCCCTTCCCTTTCTTTTCCCTCCCTCTCTTCCTCCTTCCTCCCTCTCCCCTCTCTTCCTTCCTTCCTTCTTTCCTTCCTTCCTTCCTTCCTTCCTTCCTTCCTTCCTTCCTTCCTTCATACATTCAGACCTGTGATCTTTCTGCTTCAGCCTCCCAAGAGCTGGAGTTCCCATTCCTCTTCTTTAAAGGTTCAGTGTCTTTTGGAGCCCCACACTCATGACCTCATCATTTGGCTCCACTTCCAAGAACAACTGTTGTAAATTGTGATTGTGGGCATCAAATCTCCAATGCGTAAACTTAAAAAATTCGATGTGTTTACTTTATTTTATTTGTATGAGTGTTTTACTTGAATGTATGTCTATGCACCACATGTGTTCCTGGTGCCCAGTAAGGTCAGAAGAAGGCTTCGGATCCTCTGGAACTGTAGTTATGGATGGCTTGATCTTGTATGTGGGTGTAGTGCTTGGAATCAAGCCTGGGACCTTTGCAGGAGCAGCCGGTGCTCTTAATCACTAAGCCACCTCCCCAGCCTCAGCACACACACTTTTAAAGGTCATAGTCAAGCCATAGCGTACAACTGGTCTCCATAAACCTTTCCTTATGATGATTCTGCAATTCTGTGCCCATTAAACATACCCTGCAGCCCATTCTTCCTTCTCAGTGCCTGGCAACACTAGCATGTGACCTATTTCCCTTAGCAAAATGTCACTAAGGTGCACCTTGCTTGGTGCCTATGTCAGGGCTTGATTCATTTTAAGGTGTAATAATATCCCATTATGGGTATCTACCAGTTTGTTTATATATGTGTATCTACTACTGGACACTTGGGTTTCTTCCATCTCTGGGCCACTGTATCTATGCTATGTGAACACGAGTAATTGATTAGCTCTGAAAGATCCTATCTTAATAATTTGGAAATGTGTTCAAAAGTGGGATTTCTGCCTCACATTTTGAGTTTTCTGAGGCTTTTCCATTTGCTTCTGCGTTGACTGGAGCACTTTACATTTGTAACAGAGATCCAGTCTTTCACATTCTCTTGAACAAGACCATAATAATTTTGCTTTGTGTCTTTCTGGTAGTCAGCGCTGTGGAGTTTCATTTTGGCTGTTTTCTGTTCACTGACATGTCCTTTAAGGAAGTATTTACTTAAGTCCTCCACCCATCCTTTATCACATTATTTGCTCTTGCACGAAGAAAGTGACGTCCCTGTTAAACCGCCTCTGTGCCATTTGTTTTCCCTCAAGTGTGCTGGTTATCCTTACTTGAATATTTGCTATTCTCTGAGCCATACTTTCTAACCAACATGACCTAATCTATTAACATAAGCACTTGTGCTCCACCCCCATCTCAGCCCCAACAATTGCTAACATCACCTTGAATTTCTGCATTGGTGCTTTCCCTTTTATGGATAGTTCTGAACTTTTTATTTGGGGTCATATTCTTTGCAATTCATTTTTTTTTTTTAGAATTTGATCAGTTACAGATGTTTTTAAAGTGTTAGCTCCATGAAGCTTGATTAGGAAACTGAGTCCTTCTTTTGATTTCCCCTTATTACGCCAACTCTGTTGTCCCTCTGGTGTTAAGTCTTTGTTTAAATTGGGTTAGTAGTCACACCTATCTGTTGTAGTGCTGAGAATTGACTTGAGGCTCCAAACCTATGAGCCTGGCTCATGCTAGGTAAGTGCTCCGTGGTTCATCCGTGTCTCTAATCCTTCATTAATGTGCTGGGCCCCCGTTACTATCATGCCGTGTGAAAATCTGTGGACCTTTTTATTCTGAAACAAAAATTTGGGTCTGTTTCAAGGTCATCATTTTTTTTTGTCATCATCTTTTTAATGCTGACTTAGTTTTCTATGTATTAACTCTGCATTTAACACCAGTCTCTCTTATAAACCTACCTTCTGTATATCCAGATGGACAACTGGTCTACCAAGGACACCTTCTTCACTCTCATGTGTATCATCCAGGGATGCTCTTCACAGTTAACTTCCTTTGGCTCCTCCTGTGCTGACATCGACTGTCCTAGTCTCCACCTCTGTTTTCCTTCCTGTCTCCAGAAGCACATCCTCCAGAAGGGTCACCTCCTTCTCATTGTCCCTCTGTCAGCTTGCATCTAGGGGCATTACTTAACAGTTTGAAGGCACTTGGATTCCCACCTGTTGCTTTCTGAGTTCCCCTTTTCTGAGGTCTTTCAGGAGTTTTGAGTAATGACCATTTGCTGCCATGGCTGCCTTGGTGTCAGTTTTTGCAGTGCTGGCTTCAGTCCTCCTGCTGCCCACATGCTCACACATACTTGTCCTCTACCGATAAGCTTCAGCCTTTCTAGCCCTTAAAGGACTTTAAAATCTCCAGATTCGTATAATCCTATCAAAGCCCATTGAGGTGAACAGCTTCTTATGGTCTCTTTCAGTCTACAGACACATGACCTTCCATTTTAGGGACTCATGAGTCCTTCATTCCCCCCCCCCCCTTTCCCTTTTGAACCTAGGGCCATGAGTCTGCTAGCTAAGGACTATGACACTTGTCTACAACCCAGCCCACTTTTGGCTCCACAGTTGCCCAGGCTGCTCTTGAACTTGCAGCCCTCCCTCTGGCCTTAACTTGTTTTCCTTTATTCTTCTGATTTATCTCTTAGGGTTTCTGCTTCATTTCTTTCTTCCTCTGCTCTGTTCTCCCATTTTATTTTTAAATTCTAGCCAGCTTTCTTAAATTCACATTCTAATCCTTTTAAATTTGGAGTTAATTGCTTTTTAAACATCCTGTTTTTGTTTCAGTGAGCATAGTGTCTCGCTCTGGAACTTACGATTGTTAAGTCTTTTCCTTCTGATCAGAGTTCCCAAAGGACAAACCTTTCTATCTCGTGCTTTGTGGTGGCGAATGCTGTCTCATTCTGGTGGAAGGACAGATGGGGACAGATGCTAAGAGAGACAGTGTCTCATCTCCTTGATGCTCCAGGTCTTGGGTCCAGAACATTTCTCCTGGGTTTCCGCCAGGCTGTCAAGCTTGTTGCAGAACAAAACAGATATAAAGACTGATTCCACCCCCTGCCCCCCCCCACACACCATTTAATCTCAAGTGAGTATCTGTGAAGCAGTTTTCTAAAATTTTGGGGCATAATTTTTTATTTTCCTGATTTCAGCATTGATGATGGTATCTCTTTTCACTCATCTTCGAAAACAAAAATCAAAAAGGATACAGAATCTCATGTAACCCAGGCTAACACCAAACTCACCATTTAGCTGAGGGTGACCTTGAACTTCTGATCCCCCTGTCTCTGCTTCCTAAGTTTGGGATTGCAGGCACGTGTCACCTTGTACAGCTTCCTTCCTGCCAAGACTTTCTTTCGCCTATCCTGTGTTGGGGATGGTGTCTTTAAATGTAGGTTTCCCTATCCCAGCGATCTGATTTGTCTTCTCCTCAGTATTCATTTTCTGTTATTTCCATGACTACCTTTGCTTAGGTTCACAGTCCAGACCTACCTTTCTTTGTCCTTTGGGACAAACTCTTTCCTGACCTTGACTTTCCATCCTGGTGACATGCCCTGTGTTCAGAGATGCTGCTGCAGTGCCCTCAGCAACCTCACAAACATGAACTAGAAGTTTCTCTTTATAAGAATCGTACTTATCGTTTAAGTAAACACAGGCTCTCAATCTGGAATCCCTTTACTTTAAGCTCTCACAGTTTGTCTTACTGGCCTGCTACGCTTGGACATTTTTCTGTTGCTTATCCTAGGAGAGAGAAGCTGGTGTCTACTCAGTATTTCCCCTTTTCTTCTCCTCAGCCCCTCTTTGCGGGGGATCTACCCTGTGTTTTTTCAAGAGTCTCGTATGAGTCATGACTTGACTGATATCCAGAATAAGGAGAAAGGTTAGGCTTGTAGTAGGTTAATTTGCCAATTAGAGGTTTATCTTCCTGTGAGGCCTGGGGAGGGAGCCAGCTTCAGTTGAAGCCATCAGATGGAAGTCTGCTTCCAACTGGAGTTTTTCTTTTAGGCATTTGGTGTGGCATTCACTAATTAGTGGAGCCTTTGTCATTTGGCACTGCTGTCCCCGACTGCGGCTAACTTGTGGCATTCTTTTCTCACAGTTTTCTGGTGAATTCTTCATAGCCGATGCTAGTCAGGAATAAGTGCAGCCTGAGTTTACTCTCTTTGTTGGCTTCTGGAGGCAGAGGCTCTTCTGAAAGTGTTTTCAGTGCACCCCAGCTCTCCCAGGCATGGTGCCCTCCTCCTGCTGAGCACCCGTTCAGGTCGCCTGGGTTCTCCATTGCTTATTTCTGCAGCTTCTCAGGAAGAGGGTTTGGCCTTTGCTCCCCGTGGGCCATCTAGGTCCATCTTCCCAGCATATGTCTTTGGAGGTTTAAGCGAGAATTGGGATCCATTCTGTGGTTTCTAGGGCTGATTTCCTAATATTTTCTCCCCTCATCAATCAGCCTAGTAGACTGTCTTGACAAGGAATCAGCCAGTGTATTTTTCATTGGAAAAATTAAAAAAAAATGTTAATTCTTTGTGATCCTTGCTCTACTCCATTTTAATGTGTGCATATTTTTACTGGTCTTCGAATAAGAGTCTAGATATTGTTTTCAATTTGCTTTCTTATACCAGAAATGGCTTTCTTATACCAGAAATGTCATTCCTTAGTGTTTATATTTATAATTAATTTTTTTAAATGACTGTGTGTGTGGTATATAGATGTATGCATGTATGTGGTAGCCTGAGGTGTCTTTCTCAATGGCTTAGTACCTTATTTCTTCAGATGGGGAGCTCAACCATTTAGCTGGATTGTCTGAAGAGTGAACCCCGGGGACTCTCCTGTCTCTTCTTCTACAGTACTTCCTCTCCCATACACAAACATATATGTATATGCACATGTATGTATCCAGGTGCATATGCATGTAAAGCCAGAGGATAATTTTAGATGTCATCTTCTGGAATGCTGTCTCCCCCTTTGGATTAGGTTAGACTGTCTGTGAGCTCCAGAGACCCTCCTATCTGTGCCATGTCAGTGCTGGGCTTTCAAACAGTTGCTACCACCCCTAGGGTTTGGGGTGGGTACTGGGGCTCAAACTCATGTCCCTGTGCTTGCAAGGCAAGCACTTTATTAAATGAGCTATCTGCCCAGTCCTCCAGCTCGCTCTTTCGCTTGGAGGGTTAGGCTGTAGAAAGAGCCTGGTCTCTGGCATCAGGCTGGTCTGGGTTCAAGGTTTAGAGCTCTCTTGGCTTTGTGGCTGTCGTTGGGTCATGCATGTAACCTTTTGAAGTCTTGGAAGTCTCCCTTGTGACAGGAGCTAACAGCATCTGCCCAAGGCTGTGTGGAAGAGCTGCTGCTGAGCTTGGTGTGCAAAGGGCTTTCCTTTACTCCTGGCCCCTCTCTCTTCTCTCTTTTTAGTATTGATGACGTATGACAACTTGGTTTTGATAGGTGTCTTTGGGTTTAATTGCAGTGAAGAGACACCATGACCAAGGCAACTCTTATAAAGGACAACATTTAATTAGGGCTGGCTTACTGGTTCTGAGGTTCAGTCCATTATCATGGCAGGAAGCATGGCAGTATCCAGGCAGGTATGGTACTGGAGGAGCTGAGGGTTCTACATCTTGTTCCGAAGGTGAACAAGAGATGACTGGCTCCAAGGCAGCTAGGAAGAGAGTCTCAAAGGCCACCACCATGGTGACACACTTACTCCAACAAGGCCACAACTACTCCAACAAGCCACACTTCTTGATGGTGCCACTCCCTGTGTCAAGCATATTCAAGCCACCAGAAGGTATATTTTCTTGTTACACACTAGGTGTTGTGTTCCTCTCTGGTCAGTCTTTGTACTGTAGCAACTGAAGTTACTTTGAGCCAAATAGTAATAGACTTGATTATGCAGATTAGTGTTTTAGAATAGAATCCCACTTGCTGGCTTTTGGTTGTTGTCATGTTCCTTTTATACTCATTTGTGAATATAGAGAGTTGAAATGAGTTATAAATGCATGAAGATTATGGAGAACTGAAAGTAGGGGTGGACATGAGGTCATGTGTTAGTATAAAACAGTGCACTGCTGGGTTCTATAATTTTCCTGTGGTTGAATCCATATCCTAGAAGTTGCTGTGAAGAACAGAAGGCATCATCCTTTCTCCTGGGTCTTTTGTTTAAATTGTCATTGTCTTTTTCTTTCTCTTTAAAGTAGGGCTGAGGAGACTATCAGCATTGGCTTAGGGTAGCTGTGGAATCCCATGTTGACACCGGGCCACGATGCTTTGCAAAGGTTGCTTGCTGTGTGTCTGTTTATAGAGCAATTACCCATGGCTTACAACAAGTAAAGCCTGACGTGCTTCAGACTATGGTGTGAAGGCATGATACTTATGCAAACATGAAAATGAGAACCTGCAGGCTATAGGGGTGGCTGCATGACCAGAGCATTTCTTACAGAGGCTCCACAGCCTGGAGTGGCTCTAGCATAGCACACTGCGGGATGTAAGAAAGGCCTGGGATTGACTGTCCATGTCCACTGCTCCCACTGCACAAGGCTTAGACCATTTTGCCCCTTGGCTTATGACTTTTGTTATTAAGGCAACTGTCATTCTCCAAGAGTTGAACAATACTCTGGTATCTCCTTGCATACCAGTGAAATTACAAAGTATTTGCAGCAGGGACTGGCGACATCTTGTATGCTCCCAGTTTCCTGTAGATGCTTAGTAAACACATCTGTCCTCCTTTCTTCCCTCTCTCCTCTTCCATTCCCTCCCCCTCTATCAGTTCTTCCTTTTCTCCCTTCTCCCATTACCTCCCCCTCTCGTTTCTTCCTCTCCTTCATCTCTCATCTCTCTTTCTCTTCTTTCCTTCCTCTTTTCAAGCCAGAGCCTTACTTATGTAGTAAGCCTAGCACCGAACTTTTGATCTTCCTGCTTCTGTCTCCTAAGGGTTGAGATTAGAGGTGTGAACCATCACGTGCCTTCCTTACTAAATCTTTTTTGAGAGATTGCTAGTTGGGATGAAAACACAACGTTTAGAAGAAGGGAATGTGCATAGCTTCTTCAGGGGAGAGTTTTTCCTTTATGGACTCAATTGTATTGCTCCTGTGATTATGGCACTCAACCTCACACCCCTATTTTTGAGACAGGGCTTCACTGTATAGCTCTGGCTGGCCTGGGGCTCACTTTGTAGACCAAGATGGCCGTGAACACACAAATAACTTCTTGCCTCTGCCTCTTGAGTTTGATTGAAGCTTCGGGGCACCACCCTGGCTAATCTTTTGACAGAATCAAGGTCCTACTTTACTGCTGGGAGCGTAGTGAACCAAGGCATGAGAAAAGAATGGTTTTTACTTTCTGGTGGCTTATCTCCCTCCCCTTGAGAATTTCAAAGGAGTTTGGAAATGCTCTCTCCCTTACCTGTTGGTGAAGGTGTCTGATTTATAACACACTCCACCTCCCTGAGTCCCTGATTCTTCCTGTCACTTACTCGTGTGATGACCCTTGAATCTCTACAATGTTCACCAAGTTCTTTGAGGAAATGTAAATATAGAATTTTATCCCTTTCTTATATTGTAGTGAAAATGCACAGTTCTCTAGAATCCCTTTCTCAACACTCAAGGTTGTTTTTGGTTTTGTTTCCACAAAAGGGTAGGGAGAAGCAAGGCTGGACTGTGGTCATCTCCAACCACTTGGTGGGTTCTTCTCATTACTCTTTGTATATAGATGATCAGATCTCAAGATTTTAAGAAATCATTATAGTATATATCAATATATTATTATATATTATACTATTGTTAGGTTAAGAAATAATTAAGAACAGTAAGGTAGCTTCTCTTGATGCAATCTCCTTGTGTTCCCAACTTGATGCTATTTCTCTAGAACACCCAGCTGCTCCCCAGAACATCCAGCTGCTCCCCAGAACATCCAGATGCTCCCCAGAATATCCAGATGCTCCCCCAGAATATCCATCTGCTCCTCAACATCCAGCTGCTCCCCAGAATATCCAGCTGCCCCCAGAACATCTAGCTGCTCCCCAGAACATCCAGCTGCTCCCCCAGAATATCCAGCTGTTCCCCAGAACATCCAGCTGCTCCCCAGAATATCCAGCTGCTCCCCCAGAATATCCATCTGCTCCTCAGAACATCCAGCTGCTCCCCAGAATATCCAGCTGTCCCCCAGAACATCCAGCTGCCCCCCAGAACATCCAGCTGCCCCCCAGAACATCCAGCTGCCCCCCAGAACATCCAGCTGCTCCCCAGAACATCATGTGAGCAGATGCTAAGGGAGTCATGATTTTTGATGGCAGATCTGCCTCAGCAGACCCCTGTGTTCATACAGCTCATATTCGGTTCTTCTGAGTGACTGTTGCCACATCTAGATGGTGACCTTTCCTTGCCCATGAAAATCCTCTCTACTTATTCTGGGATTCCTTGTGTTTCCACAGCCTTACAGTTCCTCCTAGCATGACTGAGATCTGATCAGCCAACCCACGCATCGCTTCTTGTGTCTGGCACTGCAGTGCAGGGGCCTCTTCATTGCCCCAAACTACAGCACTGTCATGGCAGCTGCCTCTACTTCCAGCCCTGTAATTTCACAGCCCCAGGTAAGTGCTTTGACCTGGTCTATGTTTTTGTTAATCATAGCTTTGGGACATAGTTAATCTGAGTATAAGAAAGTATGCTTTTCTCTGGAGAATCGTACACACCTCTTATTGTCATGTGGCGGGTACTTAGGTGGCATGCTTGAGAGAGAAAGAGAGAGAGTGTGTGTGTGTGTTTGGGAAGCAGCTGAAAAAATGAGCTGGCCCCTGCTCACAGGGGGACAGATTTACCACACTGAGGACACCCAACTGTCACTACTGGCATCCAGTTCCAAAGCCAGACAAGTCAGAAGTCAAGTCTCCTCCCCTCCTCTTATTTACTCTTTCTTTTCATGGGGAGGATGATACTACAAATGGTATGTCTCAGTTCGACCTAATCTTACAATAAGCCCCCCAAGATGGCTTCATTGTTCTTTTCCTGTAATTATTATTTTGCCTTGGCCCATTCTGGGAAATTTGAAAGCAAAATGGAGTCCTAGAAATTTCTGAGCAGTAGTCCTGGGAAGTATTTTGGCTGTCCGTGGGGAGCAGTAATTCTGCAAGGACATCTTCTTTGTTTAGATCATGGTGTGACCTGTTGCTTTGCTTATGACCTGTCCTTCAGTCTCAGCAGGCAGGGTGGTGCAGTGGGAGGGAAACAGACTTGGAATCATTCAGTCCTGGTTTCATCTCCCTGGGCCTTAGACCGATGCTCTCCCTGCCCCATCCCAGCTTCACACTCTGCTCAGGTTACCGTCCTTCATACAATGCTTCAATGGCTGAAACAGTAGCCTAGATGGGAGGCCCTCAAGAGAAACCCAGTGAATGTAGGTTCTCACTTGCTTTCCCTTTCTCTTGACTCCTCTGTGTCCAGGGAGGTTTCTCATTTGTGATGGCCATTTTTAGGCAAAGGTTTAAGAAAAATGGGTGCCTTTGAGAAAGAGAAGTTTTAACGTTGTTTATAATTAGTGCACAAAATACTGGGTTTCATTATGACATTTTCATACATACATACCATTGCACTTTGCATTTCACTTATGTGCCTTCTTCTGCCCTGCTTATACCCCTCTTACTGGTACCCTTTCCCCCTTCCACACACCCCCTTCCATTTTCATGTATTATATATATATATATATAATATATATAATATATATGTATGGACTGTATTTATTATTTTTATTACTGTGCTAAAACACCATGACCAAGGCAACTTAGAGAATGCAGTGTTTATTTGAGCTTCTGGTTCCAAAGAAGAGTCCAGCACCATCACGGAAAAGCAGCTAGAGCAACAAGCTGAAGGCTCGCTTCTTGAAACACAAGCAGGAAGCAGAGGGTGATGTAGAAGTAACTCGAGTCTTCAAACTCTCTTGGCCCAGTTCCAGTGACATCTTCCTCCAGCAAAGCCACACCTCCTGAGTCTCCCAAACAGTGCCACCAAATGGGACCAAGTGTTCAGCTCCTCGAGCCGATGGGGGCATCCCACAAACCACCACGTGGGCATATTTTATAATCTAGATTCTGAATATGAGGGAACCTGCAAGCTTTTGCCTTTCTTTCCCCATTTCCCAGTACTCTTCCCTCCCTCTCTCTTTAGAATACCTCCTCTCCCCTCATTGTTCTCCTTTTACTTCCATGCCGAACACACACACACACACACACACACACACACACACACACGGTGTGTAATCTGAGGGTTTCCCGAGGACCAGCCACACTGATTGAAGTTTAAATCTTGATGGATCAGCATGTTGTATCCTTTTTTCAGTCTCATTTAGAAGGTTATTATATTTTTGTTCATATTTAAAGTAAGAATGTCTGGGGATTTTGTTGCTGTTTTGTTGTTGTTTTAAGAAGTCAAGAAAGAGAGGGAGAAAGAAGAAAGGGTCACTTCTCAGCAGTTCTCACCTGTGGGTTGCAGCCAGTTCCGGGGTTGAATGACTCTTTCACAGGGGTTACATGTCAGATATCCTGCATATCAGATATTTATATTATAATTCATAGCAGTAGCAAATTTACAGTTATTAAGTAGCAACGATATTAATTTTGTGATTGTGGGTCACCACAACATGAGGAGCCACACTAAAGAGCTGCAGCAGTGTTAGGGAGGTCGAGAACCACTGCTATAGGTTAACTTGGAGGGTTTCCACCATGGGTAAAACCCTTGCTGCTCTTTAAAGCTTTCCGTGGTTTCTGGGCTGTTGGATGCCTCGTGTCTTCCCCTCATGCCATTTCTCTTTTGTTGGATGCTTCCTCACTGTTTCAACACTGGACTTACCTGGGTGTTTGGTTTCATTACTCTCAGTATGTTGGGGACTTAGAGGATGGGTCAAGAGATTTAGTTTGTGTTACTTTAGGTTACCAGTTCAAAGCCCATGGCAGCTGTTCCTGATAATGACTATTCTTAGCCTCTGCCTTGTGTGTGTGTGTGTGTGTGTGTGTGTGTGTGTGTGTGTGTGTGTGTGTAGTGAGTTAGGCCTGAGCACAGGCTTCCCTGACCAGGCATTTCAGCCTCCATCACGCCATCATTGTCGTTTGTCAGCATTTCCAACATGGAGTTACCTACCATCTTCCCTGTCATGTAAACTGCTATGGGTTTGTGAGTAATATAAATGCTTTGAAGTGACTCATTCCATCAACATGTCCAACACTATCCAAAGTAGAAAGAGATCCTATTTAAACCAAACACCTAGGGAAATAGATGCTCTTGAAGACTTTCTGTGGGTAAAACTGGTACATCAACGAGGCAGTATTAACTAAAGTCAGAAACCTTTGCAGTCACACTAGTGTCTAAACACACGAGACCAGGGCAGAGTGTGAACAAGATAGTCATGGGAAGAAGTTCAAAACTTCCTGACTATTCAGCAGTGGTTGGTTATTAATAAAGCCAGGTACCTGGATACAATTTAAATGTCATATAGCAGTTTAAACACGAGCATATCGACATGGCTGTGTTGTCATAAGACACCTTATAAAGGGGAGAGAAAGCAAGATGTAGAATAATCCTCACAGGAAGAGATCATTAAAGCGATAAAACAAGACCATGTGTTTTTAAGGACAAACATATGGCTCGTAAACAGAAGAGCAGAGGGAAAAAGCCAGCGCATACATTTTCAATAGAATTCTATTGCCCCCCAGAGGGCCCAAATTGGATCTGGGGAGATGGTAAGTCCCGCCAAAGCTTAACCCTACCCTAAAGAATCATATTTCATAGCATTTTACTTCTTTCATTAGGGAGAATTTAAATTTAATTAAAAATCTCTCCTTGAGGATCATTATTGAAAAATAAATAAAAATGTCACGAAACGCAGCTTTTCGGAAGCAAATGTGTGGGCCCTGGGGTCACACTGCTTGAGTTCAGGCCCTGGCTCTGACACTCAGGGCTGAGCCGGAGGGAATATGTTCACGCTCTCAGTGCCTCCACATAAGCGCTTACAAAACAAGCAGAGCAGTCGAGAGGCCAGCCTTCTGGCAGTGCTTGAAAAATGTCACGTGCAATTACACTCTCAGCTCAGAACAATGGCTGGTGCATATTGTCCGTGCGTGTTGGTATGTATGGTAGGTGTTACTGCTTGGCAATAGGACAGGCCTCTACACGCAAGAATAAATAAGATTAAATAAGGTCGTTGCCGTGTTAGAGTTCAGAAACATGGTGGAAGATAGACAGCTGAGAAAGGGACATCTTAAAAGTTATCACGACACAGGAAATATTGCTCTTCTGGGACTGGCACTTGGGCTTCTTGCAGGAAGACCACCAGATCAGGAGCCCGTGTGTGGATATGAGCTGTTTTGATGGGGATGCAGAAAGAGCATGCGCAAATGCCCAATGGGCTATGGGGAGGAAGCCCAGCTTCAGGATTGATCAGAGTGAGCACTGCGTGGTAGGGCCTGAGGCTGCCCCCAGAGGCTCCTCTACCAGGCCACACGGTCTGATTGTAGGATTGTGAAGAATCCTGTGAGGGGCTGGGTCAGTAGCTCGGTGGTTAAGGGTGGGTATTGCTCTTGGAGAGGGCCTGTGTTTGAATCTCATCACCCACACTGGGAGGCTGACGGGTCTGTAACTCCATCTTCAGAGGACCCAAAGCTTTCTTTTGGTCTCTGAGGGTACCTGTACTCGTGTGTGTGTGCGTGTGTGTGTGTGTGTGTGTGTGTGTGAAAGATAAATCTCCTTAAAACAAATCAACCCTAGCATTTGGGGAGCTTGTCAAGTTCCATCATGATATAATATTTGCACTGCAGAAATTGGCAGACCCTGAGTATTAGAATGGGTGGGTTATTAACTCAGGAATTTTGCAGGGCCTTAAAAGCCATAGTAAGGAAGTGAAAAATGATCTTAACAAAGCCTTGTCTAGCACATGGAAGGCTCTGGATTCAATCTACAGTCATACACACACACACACACACACACACACACACACACACACACACAGCCTGTATAGTTTAACAGATATTACCCAAGTTTTAGAGTCCTAGACCTGTGTTTGAACCTGGACTTGACTATGCTCTGGGGCAAATTCTGGGGCAATGTCAATCCCATTGAGTAGGTCTCATCCTCACCCTATGCTGGTGTTAGTAGGAGTTGCTGATACTTGGGAACTGGGCTATTTGGGAGGAGTCAGTTGCAAGCTTCAGTAATTAGATCACAGAACAAGTTGGCTGTCTTTCAAGTTGAGATGCAGACCTTTGGGTCCCCTGGCTGGAGCATCCTAGCTTTGGCCACGATGAATCTCCTGATTACAGGCCAACCCTTCCTTTCAGCTTTGCACACTTGGGATTTCCTTCAAGGTGGGCTTGCCTGTGTGTCTCAGCCTGCAGTGATGTCTCCTCTCTGATTAGCTATCATCTCCTGGTGGAGAGAAGGCTCAAATTATACAAAGCTAGCATCTTTTTAGCTGGCACATAATGAGCAGCTCTCATGGTGCAGTCACCTTACCCTGACATTATCCAGCCTGGAACGTACATTCTGATGGACCCCCATGGCATAAACTCACATTCAGGTGCGAAAGGCCTGATCATCTCTTTCCAAGGCAAAGGCAACAATTGGAAGAAAAAAAGAAAAGGCTATGGTTTTTCTGTTTGTTTTTCCATTCATCTGGTAACAAAGGCCATTTTCTAGTGAAGGCTGCCTAACACCAGACATAAACTAATTAATATGAGCAAATGGCCTGTGATTGTTTCAAATAACAATAGGGAAGAAAGCACTCATTGTCGCTCTTGCTGGGATCTCTGTTTAGTCAGCCTGGGATCGGCCTTGTGCTTTGAAGTCAGACCAGTCTGGCTCTCCACCTTGCCTCTGCTTGGACTGACTCTTAAGATGCAGAAGTGTTTGCTTGTACTGGGCCAGCACCAGGTCCTGACACAGCTAAGGTGAGTCCTAGTAGGGTTGGCACTGATAGTCACGGGAAGTCACCTCAACTGATTTACAGCTACGCTAGTCCAGAGTTGATAAAAAGCTACTGTCAAGGGAACCTGAGGATGTATTTGTAGACAGGAACCAAGGAGTTTGATAATGTATGCCTGTCCTAAGGGATGTTGAGGGGTAGGGTGGGGTGGGTTGGGTTGATGTTGGCTGGGGTGCGTTTGTTTCATTGTGGTTGGTGAGGTTCTGGATGGCAGTCTTAGTTTCAGTCTTAATGGAGGGATCCGTACCTCAATGCCGGAGTATGTCATTTGGCTCCTCCCACCCCCAGCACTGGTGATAGAGGCCCAAATGGGTGTTTGAGAACTTACAGGTTGCTTGGCTGCCACCCCTGGGATTCCAGTGAGGAAGTGACCTTTGCCTTCAGCGTTGGGGATGCTGTTCCCTTCTGCCCTGGAGCGTGAGGTGACATCTGTGTTCACAGTAGTGGCACGGACAGACTTTGGTCCTGTTAAGTGATTTCGGTTGCTTGCATTAAAGGTACAGTGTCTTAGCAGATTGTCCTCTCAGTTCCCAGCTGGTGTTTGGAGCTGTCTGTTTAAAAATCCTTTGTGTTTTAAAAGTCTATGTCTTAGAAGCTTTTGTTTTGAGTTGGATGAAAGCAACTGAGTTCTGCATTAAAACATTGGATATGTAACTCTGAGGTTGGAAAAACTCTCTCCCCACCTCTCCCTTCTTTATTCTCCTCCTCTTTTTCCTCCCCCTCTTCTTCCTCTCTCTCCCCTCCCTTCTTCCCCGTGTGGTGTTTTAGAATCCTGTGTAAAGCGGGTTTTTCAGGCGTTCACAAGCATGATTGTAAGCTCCTTGCACAGCTATCTAGAGTCACTCACCAGTCACCAGCATTTCTCCCTTTCCCCCCCACTCGCTTCACTCGGAGGATAAAGCACTTTAAGCCCCCAGTTTTGCTCCATCCTTCCATCAGTCCTCGTATCTCACTCTTCATCTGCCAGAAATAATTTGTTCATGTAACCGTGATTCCATTATCATACTTAAGCACTGAAAGCAACTGCTGGTATCACATTGTGCTCAATGAACACACAGATCTCTCTAATTTCTTCTCTGAAAAGTCCTTACAGTTGGTGCCCTGTTGTTTTGGAAGACCACTGGGCAGATCCATTTACTCTTCTGTATTAATCCATTCCATGAACTCATACAGTTTAAAAAGACAGTTTCAGTTTTCCTCTTCACTCATAGAAGAAAATGGAAATTAGAAGCAGATATCCCTAATGAAAACTACACAAAATGAGGCACACACCATAGTCCCCCAGGAAGAAAGTTAAGGCAATAGTGTCACTTAAAATCTGACTGCCAAAGAGTCATGCATGCTTTTTATTAGGCTAAAGCCTGAGTAATTAATAGTTGCATGGCATATTGTTATAGTATGAGCCATGGATCACAGTGCGATGTTCCCCGTGGCACACCATGAAGGTGCAGTGTGGTCTGGCTTTACGTACATGGCACCGAGAAAGAGACAGAGTCCATGGGCTTAGGTCCACATAGATTTTGTAAATCTAAAGTATTGTATGCCATGGCTAAGAGGGTTTTCAGTACACGCTTTTCTTCCAGCTTTATTTATTCTTTATTATGTAGAATTAAAACAATGTGCACCATGGTTGAGAGTATGAATGGGAAGCTAAGTGCTTTGTGGCGTCTTTAATAGATACCAGGCAGATGTTAGTTCTCACCATTTCCCCCGCAGTGGTTGTGAGAGTTCTTTGCAGGGAGAAAGTGGTTACCACATATGTTTTGTGTATGTGATGTGCGTTTGTCTTCTGCCAGAAGAGCCATCAGAGGAAAGCCAAGTTAGATAAACACTCTATGGAAAACTCCCATGGGCTGCCAGGAATAAGTGCGTGTAGAGGTAAACACTGAGATTTCTGACTTACTCCATCTTGATTCATGTTTCGATTAGAAGTTGGATTTCTTCTTATATTACTATTTAAATTCATTTATGCTCCCTTCTGTGTTTATAAACTCAGAAGGTTTGAGATGATATCTGATTTTGGAATCTGAGAGTACATTTTCAATTTTTCTTTCCAAAGCTAAAATCACATGGGTGCTGGTGGAGAGCCCAGGGTAAGCCACAAAAGATACCCAACGGCAGGCATCCGTTTATTTATCTTTCTAATATGCCCTTTTAATTGGCTCAGCCTGTACCGGTTAATGAGGCTGCCTCTTTATCCTGAAAGGGCATGTGGCCTTTTCTTTCCCACCCACCGCGGTGGGTGTCCATTTTACACTCCTAGGTTCTCCGGAGCCTTGGATTTTTTGCAGAGTCAGCATATATGTCCAAGAAGCACAATGTCCTATTTTTAACCATAATCATAGGGTCCGGGGGTTGCTGCCTTCTGAGCTCTGAAAGCTGCTGCTGCAAGACTGTCATTAAGGAAATCAGCCTGCCTTTGCTGGGTGATGACCCTGCCACACTGCAGTTTTAGAGTGTCACTTAAGCACTGCCCCGAGGTTAAACTTCCTCAGGTCATAAATCAGAGTGGTAGGCAGGCTGAAGTCTGTGGAGAAGGGAAAGGTGTGTTTTCTTCTACGTGCTTCTTAGCATGAGATAGAGCTATGGTGCACATTCATTTCTGCAGCCTTAGGTTGGCCGTGAAGCAAGTTTCAAAGATACATTCAACCTGAGATATGCATTCAAGCAGAGCTATGAGACCTGGCAGGTAGAAGGATGGGGGTACATGGTTGTTGATGTCCAACAGGCTGCATGACCTCACAGTCAGAGTGGCCAGAGGGTGATTTCCAAACACTGACCACTAGAAGAGCCTGCATCAGCCAGCAAAGAGAGAGGTGTGGGAGTGTAGGTTCAGGTCCAGCTTGGAGACTGTTCACTGGATCAATGCATGAGCCCTCACTCTGCACACTTTGCTCCCGGACTTTACTTAGCACTACCTTAACTACGACTGGTAAGGCAATCAGTGACCTAGACAAAATAATGAACGGGTGGACACAAGAGAACTGCAGCTCAGTGGCACAGGTTGTAGTTCAGGGTTAAGTTGGAGGGCTACGCTGGGTTGTGTAGAGATGCTGTGGTCAGGTGATCCCACCTCTGTGGGACACGGACAAATGGAGGGACGAGATTGCTGGCATCACACTTTCATGAGGAGCTTGGAGCCCTAGGCCACCACCGCACCTGTGTGCAGAAATTCAACCCTCTGGCAGTGGAGAAGATAAAGCAGGCAGGGAGTGCCACTGGCATGAGAATTAGTCAGCAGACCCATGAGACAGTACACATTTAATTAGAACTGGAAACAGTTATTTTATAAGACAGAATTTCACACCTCAGTCCAACATAACCTTGGACTTGTGGTAATTTACCTACCTCATCTTTTTTACATATTGGGGTATAGAAGCCAAAATACCTGGCTTAATCAGAAATGTTCTTTTAAAAATATATTACACTTTTGCCTCAATGGGGGCACATGCCTTTTAGTCCCAGCACTCAGTAGGCAGAGACAGGCAGATCTCTGTGAGTTCCAGGCTAGCCCGATGGGTCTACATAAAGAGTTTCCTATCAGCCAGGGATACACAGTGAGATAGCCAGGGATACCCAGTGAGATGTCTCAAAAAAGAAAAAAAAACCTGAAAAAAATTATTTTATTTATTTACTTTGTGTGCTTATGGTGTGTGTGTGTGTGCATATGTGTGTACACATATGTGTGCATATGTGTACATTCATTTATGCACATGCCATGTCACATATGTGGAGGTCAGAGAACAACTTGCTAGAGTCTGCCATTGGTATCCAGTAGGTGGGATCTGGGCATCGAACTTGGTCAGGCTAGGTGAAAGATGCCTCTTTCTGTCTGCTGGGCCATCTCACCAGCCCCAGAATTCTTTTAAGTACTTCTGTCCAAGTTTTCCCTTAAAGTTATTAAAACTGTCTCTTGATATGTAGAATAGGAAAAGCTGCTTTTTGTTGAATATTTTAATATAATTCTTAGTCCAGTCATAGCAAAAGCAGTTTCCCAGAGCAGGTTTACATGAGGGAACAACAAGAGAAGCAAGAAAAGATGGGAAATCGAAAAGAAATAAGCATTTACTGCCATGTTTAAAAACTGAAACAGAACAAGTTGCTAAGTGTGTTCTGACAGTAAGTAGAACCTGCTGTAGAAAGCTTAATGCACACGGAACGTGGAGTTTCTTTCAGCCTATCTGTTTAGTGACGACAGCATTTCAGAGCCTGCCTGTGCTCCATGGAGGTTCATTCCCAGAGGGTTTTGATTTAAGCCTCAGAAGAGCAGATGTCACAGAAACGAGTAACTGATAGTCTTCAAACAAGGTGACTTCAGGTTGAGCATGGTGGCTTATGCGTCTAATCCCAGGACTCTGGAGGGCAGAGGCAGGTGGATCTCCATTAGGCTGGGGGTTAGCCTGGTCTGCACAGGGAGTTTCAGCCTAGCTAGAACTGTAGAGTGAATCCCATTCCCCCACCTCTGCCTCCACAGGTGACTTTTTCCTCTACAGTTTTTGGATGAAGAAATTATCCACTCTTCTCTTTGTGTGTGCATTTGCTGGTAGAGGTCAGAAGTTCATTCCAGGTGTCCAGAACTGGTAATTTCTTCATCCAGATCAGAAATTAATGTCTATTATTCTCTTTGCATGTGTTTGAGGGTATATTTATGTGAGGAAAGTAGGAATAATTATAGTCTTTCTATACATGTTAGTGTAAGAATAGTGCGCCATATGTATACTGTATACCTGCACCCTCACGGTTAGTGTATGTGGTTTGGCTTTATTTAACTCCTTTTTACTATACTTTCTTGGTTATGATGTAATTTATTCCTTCTCTGGTGGTTCGGTATTTATGTTATATTGCTTCTATACCTTAAATTATAGAATATTGCGTCTCCTTAGGCACACTTGAGATATTTCCCCCGAGGACTCAGTGTCTGATATGTGAATTTGAGTTGGTTTCGTGAAACCATTTTTTCAAAGCTTTTGTGCTGAGTTTTCTCCAGCATTGCATGGCTATCCTTATCAGGCTGTGATTTTTAGATTTACTAATTTTTGCTGGGATGGAAAGCTATTGGACCTTCCTATACATTATGCTCGGCCTTCTCTGATGCCCTGTGAGGAGAGTTTTCACGTGGCTTTGGCTGTCGTGGTTTTCTCTCCTGGGGATCGCCTGTCCACATCTTTGCTCATGTTTTCCTCTGTTGGATTGTTCAGTTTTTCTCCTTTTTGATTGGTAAGGAATCTTTACTCTTCAATGTAAAGAGAATCTTCTATATGTAAGTTGCCAAACTTCCTACAAGTTTTTTTTTTTTTTAACCATTCATTATAAGGTCTTTTATAGTATTGGGTTCTTAATTTTTTGATCAATTAAATTTGGTCAGTGTTTTGGTTTCATTTGGGAAAAAAAAATCTTCCCACTCTCCACAAGTTATAAATATACTTTTAAGAATTTTCATTTACATTTTCAGATTAATGTATATATAACAATATAATAAATATAATATAATGAAATCTATATAATACATATAATATGTGTAATACATACATACATGCATACATACATGTCAACATATTACCCCAAATGGGGTTCTGTGTGTGATATTGGTTTATTTAGCCTGAGTGAATTTCTGTGTATGACATAGGTAATATTTTTAAATGAATGAATAGTTATAGCATTGTCTCAGTTGATGGATAAATCCCCACTGCCCTATCAAGTTGCCATGTGTGTGTATTGGTCTCTCTGGCCCATATCCTGCCTCAGGCTCCTGAGTACTGGGATTCCATTCCTGTTTGGGCAATTCCTTATTCCTATAATTGATTTTCCCAACGTGAAGCCACCCTTCCTGTTAGCAGCACTGTGTGTGAATTGATTTTTTTTTTCTAATCCATTATTTTACTAACATGGAGATTGTCAAGACTTCTAGCATTATTAATGGTTTTAGGTCAAATTCACTGTCTCAGACAAAGACAAAAGCCATTTCTGTTTCTCAGCAGCATTTAAAGCCACGTCACCAACGACCATGGTGGTCTGCTGCGGGTATAGCCCATTAACATTGGTTTGCAGTTCTTGACCAGCTCAGAGAAGCATCTGAAAGATGCGTGCTATATTTACTCCTACATGTCTCCAGTATTTTTAGTGGCTCTTATCATTCCTCCTCTTAGGCTGAACCCAGAATTCTCTGGAGATCCTCCAATGTGATGATGTGCTCAGCCTGGTAGACAGGGGGCTTCATGAGATGACGAGTCCCCTCACTGACTGGTGATTAACTATTCTCCACAGATTCTTCACACTCGTGTAAACATTGTATTATCCTGCACTGTTGCTTTATTAGAGGAACCACTTGATGTACTTTTTTTTTTTTTAGGTAAACTTTTAAGACATTTAATTTTTGCATAGTCTTCAGCATCCTATGGACTCTAGGGTTAAAGCCATCTTTTCGCTTGTATCAGTATTGTTTTGTGATCTTTAATCCCAATGAGAAATCATCCTGCTTTTTCTTGTTTTTAATTTGAGGCTCTAAGAAGGATGAGAATTATTTTCCTGAGAATAAATTTAATAACATTTGAATACATCCCATGCTGCTTCTTTTCTATCATTATTGGGAGAGGTCTGTAGACTGATTGAGAAGGATAGAGCTCAACTATGGCCCCATTTAAAATGAGAGAACCAGGACTTAGAGCCATTGCCTACCCTACTGAACACCATGTTAGGGGGCTGGGCATTAGAATCAGGATGACATGTGTTTCAAGAAGGCACATAGCCTCAAACCTACCGTTGCTTTAATAGAAATGGAGCCATAACATCCCGAGAAGGAGACAGGTGGCTCCCTGGAGCTCACTGGCCAGCCGGCCTAGCATATTTGGCCAAATCCAGGCCAGTGAAAGATCCTGTCTCAAAAGTCAAGGTGGGTGTCTCTTGCAGAACAGTACCTGAGGTTGATCTCTGGTGTCCACATGTATACACACACATACACACACACACACATACACACACACATGCACACACACACACACATGCACACACACACTCACACACACACTCACACACGAATACTGGGACACACAGATTTATATGTGCATACATATGCACACACAGAAGTGGAAAGCAAGTTGACCTCATTTATATCATGTTGCTCGTTCTTTACCCAGCATGGATTAAAGTTCCTGTAAAGTATGCCTGCGGAGTATATTATTTACATTCTTATCAGATTCCCTACTAAACCACACAGGTCTAATTAGTATTTTGTGCTTTATGCCAGGTGTTTGTTTTTCCTCTTTGCTAATGAGTGTGTAATTGCCTTGTGGGAGACTAAAACGCAAGTCAAATGGACAGGGAGTGACTCCAGCAGGCACTCAGGTGTATCACTGGGGTGCCCTTTGAAGGCACAGTGTTAAGCTGTATCCATGACTGACATTCCATAAATGCCTGGGAAGGTAGAGATGAGTTAGCGGAGGACAGAGAGATCTCAGACAGCTCCAGAACCACCCCTTTAGAGTTCAGGCTTGCCAGGTTGTTGTGACTCCAAACTTCAAAGATGAACATCTGGTTTGCGGAGTAGCCACTGAGGTCCCAGAGTATACATTCGAGATGCGGTGACCAGCGCGGGAGAAAAGGGTGTGAATGCAGACTTTCTGCCACTGGGGGACATGTCATTAAAAATAATTGTATCTGATCTGCATATTTCTTCCCTATCCAGGGCAACATTTGAGAGCTTCTTATTCCACAAGGGTTTCTAGTTGTAGCGATTTAGATTTAGCATGATTTCATTCACTTACAAATATTGACTAAACTTTGTCGGGAGTATATATTTGTTTTGCCCCTATGTTCTATCAGGAAGTATTGGTTTCTTTTTTCAAAGTAAAAAAGAAACCACTTAAAAATAATCTTAGGTGGAGTCATTGGGAAAATTTCAGTCTCTGCCTTGTTTGCTCTTTTCTCCAACACGACCAGCAGGAGACCAAGCGCTCATGTCTTCCTCAGCAGTGTGGAAAGTGAGCTTCGGATTTTTCAAATAGATTGTGTTTGCCTCAGTGCATTTGAATAATTTTTGCAAATTGTCACAGTTTAAACAGTAGGCTTAATATGTTTTGATTTCTTCCTCTTCCTCCTCCTCTTCTCTGCCTTTCAAGATTCTTAGCTGAAGAATAAGAAAAAAGGAACAGATGTTTACATTCCACTCCCCAGTCCCAAGCTCTTTTTGGTACAATGATAGATTTATGCTGGTATTATTAAATTGTACTAACTGTAATTTTTATATTTAAGTTTTTGATCATGGGAAAACAATCATGTCTTATGAATTTTATGGTCGCCCCAGCTTTTTATTGTTTGATTTTTTTTCTTTTTCTTTTCTTTTTTCTTTTTTCTTTCTTTTCTTTTTTCTTTTTCTTTTTTTTGGAGATAGTGTGTTTGTTTCACTGTGTAGTCCTGGCTGTCCTGGAACTCATGTAGACCAGCCTAGCCTTGAGCTCAGAGATCTGCCTCCCTCTGCCTCTTTAGTGCACTTGCAAGTGAGCCCCCCCCCCCACATGTATATTAGTTACTTTTCTTGTCATCATGGTAGAATTCCTAATAGAAACAATTTAAGGGAGGAAGGTTCATTCTGGCTCACAGGCCAGAGGTCACAGGCTGTCACGGCTGGAAAGGCAAGTTGGCAGGAGCATGAGGTGGTGGTCACATAGAGAAGTTGAGTTATAGCTGACCTGGCCTTCAACTCCTGGCCCCACCCCTATGTGAGCTCCAGCCCTATGTGAGCCACACCCCTATTTGAGCTCCAGTCCTATGTGAGCCCCACCCCTATGTGAGCCAGCTAAGTCTCCACATCCCTATGAGTCTCTCCAAAATAGCACCACCAGCTGAAGACCAATTATCTAAAGACACGAGCCTGTGAGACCGTCTATGGCTGTGGAATTCAAGGCTCCTTTAGGGTTTCTCTATACAGCAGGGTTTCGTATACCTTTGAGTTTTGTCCTAAAGCAGTGAGTCTCAACCTTCCTAGTTCTCTGACCCTTTAATACAGTTCCTCATGTTGTGCTGACCCCCAACCATAAGGTTACTTTTGTTGCGGCTTCATACCTGTAATTTTGCTAGTGTTGTGCATCAAAATGTAAAGCTGTGACATGTGACCCCTGTGGAAGGGTCTGCAGATTCCACAGGGCTATCACATGTTGAGAACCACCGTCCCAAGGATCTCACAGCAGAAGCACAGAGGAACTCGAGTGGACTTGTTCTTTCCACCTTAACCATTTGCTGAACTTTGCTTTATGTTTCTGAAACCTTTCTTTACCCACGAGATTCCAAAATCTCATTAAGCTATAGGAACATTTTGTTTTAGCGTTGTTTTGAAATATATAGAAACATAAATCGGTAATGCATGGTCTTCTTAAGGAATCCACTTTCTGTCGGCGAGTGGAGCTCTGCCTCTCCAGCTCTGCCCCAGCCCTTCTAGTATCTGCAGAATGACTAGCAGTTTGTTTTAATCCGTGCCTCTGTTTCCTTCTTGTTATCTCTGACTCTCTCATCAGATGCTGAGTGGATGTCTGTGATCTCTTTTATTTGGCATTTCTGTTCTCTAGAAATTTTATATATATATATATATATTTTTTTTTAATTCAGAAATTATTTTTTATTGTGTTCTGTCTGGTAGACACAGACATGGCTTCTGAAGACATCCATATCTTAATCCATAGG
This sequence comes from Mus caroli, assembly GCF_978045245.1. Classification (NCBI taxonomy): domain Eukaryota; kingdom Metazoa; phylum Chordata; class Mammalia; order Rodentia; family Muridae; genus Mus; species Mus caroli. The sequence goes on from NW_028227261.1 coordinate 96,141,273, forward strand.
ACCTCCGAATAAGTGACCTCAGTGGGCTGAGAGGAATTTTCAGAAATAAAGAGATTTGAAACAAAGAGATGATCCTAGATTCTGACTTCTTAAAAATGATATATTCCTAACCTTCTGTGCCTGAGAAATGTTTAGACACCCCCCCCCATGCCCCATGCGCTTCTCTGGGAGGGAATTTGTAGATACAGTTGGTAAGGTGGAAAGATGACCCTAACTGTGGGAGGCAGCATTCTGTAGGCTGGAGTCCTGGAAAAAGCCAGTGGGGCACAGCATTCTTCATCCCTGCTTTCCTGGGTGTGTTCGGTTGACCAGGAGCTTCACGCTCTGCTGGCAGGACCCCCCTTCCCCAAGTAGACTGTACCAGATCCTTAAACCGAGAGACAAAAATAAACCCCTCCTGTCCTTAACTTACTTTTGCTAGATATGTCCTCACAGCTATAAGAGAAAAAATTAGTACAGTAGCTGTTGTTAATGTGATCAGAAAATTCTGAGTTCAGGTGCACGTGTCACCTTACTGTCTTCGAGAAGAGACTCTGTTCCTGTGCTCACAATAAAGGGACTAAGTCAGTCAATATAGAACCTAAGATGGATGAAGGAGAATGGAAAATGGGGAGGAGATTCCAGTGGTGGGGGCAATGGAAGGGTCAAGAAAATGGATACATCCTCAAAAGATAGATATTTTACACATCACGCGAAGAAAACTTGAAAACTGAGAAATTACAGTGAGTGATTAGAATGTCTCCAGGATTTCCAAAAGCAGGAAGCTCTGAGCAGCTAGAGAAGTGTTTTGGGTATGGCCATGGGTGTGGACCACTGGAATGTAGTGGAATAGGTCATTAAAGACAAGGTCAAGGAAATGAAAGGCTAAAGAAGCCAATTAATTACTTAGAATAAGGGCAAGACTTGGGGTGGAAAGAAACACTACAGGCCAAGTTCTCCAATCGCCAGTGAGGGAGACCCTGTGGACTGTAGAGAAGATAGGTGCCTAGAGATGTAACACAAGGTCCCCACTCCTCCTGGAATATGATCGTCTTAATGAGGACAGGAAGGGCTGATCATACAGCATGGTGTGTGCACTACCAGAAGTGCAGAAGTGACACTTAACGTTGGGACAGGGAAGAATCTGTAGAAGTCTTCATAAATGAATCACTCAGGCATTTCATCTGCTGTTTAATAAATTACTTAGTGTTAGTAAAAACATTTACATACAATCTATGGGTATCTTGTAGATCAGTTACTGAAAAATTTGATTAAGGTGGGCTTGGTTGTACAGCCCAATAATTCCAGTTAAGAAGCCCTAGGTCCTGTCCTTAATCCACACAAACACAAGTACCCAAACTACCATGTTTGCTTAGTGATTTAAGAATCACAACAAGAGGAGAGGAAGAAGAACGTGACGTGTCTTTGGGGGATGGTTTCTAATGCTAGAAGTCTCCAATGAACTGAAGGTCTCAAGAAGAGATTTTTTTTCTTTTTCCACTTGATATATGATTTCGCCGTTGTATTTCTCATCGTCTTTTATTTTCTAGCTTTGCTTTATTATTCATAGACTGCCTGTATTGTGTTTTAAAACACCTCGAACCTTTCTGGACTGAAGTGTAAGTGTAAATAGTATGAAAACATATTCCAATTGTTTCCGATAAAAAGAAAGAAAAAGAGTAAGCAAACACAGTATAAAAGCAGTGCCACCCAACACTGGAGGACATGCGTGTCCCTGAGCTAATTATATTTTACTTCTGGTGGAGCAGTGTCAGGTATCAACTGCTTGCTTGCATTAAGCCTTCCAAGGGGGAAGAACGTTCTCAAGAGTCTCACGTTGGGACATGGATGCTATTCTGGGGATGAAGAGTCCTGGGGGGTGGGTCGTGCTAACCACAGGAATGTTGAACAGTACATGCTGGCTTTGGCTAAAGAATCTTTGATGCATAGTGTGACCTTTGAAATGTTGGACCTAATGGTCCTTTTGCAAGCTTGTGTTACAAAATGTCTGCCACGGGCCAAAAACGCCATGTGGGATGAGAACAGATTAATTGTCCAATGATAACATATCTAGAGACTACCTTGTTTACTAAATAACAGGGCAGAGTAGATTTCAATAGGATAAACGCTCCCAATAGCAACGTTCTGAAAGATTTTTGGCAGCATTGGGTATTTTAAGGAAGTTTTTTTTTTTTTTTAAATGTGTCATGTGGTTTTTCCTGTAGACTTCAATGACACAGACCACCAAGCAGAGACCTTTTACTTATTTGCCTCACCATCTTTAATCTAGAGTCCCAAGTGACCAGTGTAAATTTTGGATGTTATTCTGGGCCAGATTTTTCAAATTCTTTGCTTTTATATTATTTTATTTTACTTTACAAATGTTATAGGAGTCTTGTGTTGCCTGTCCACTTTTAAATTTGGATCTGTGGTTTCTTCTATTCATTCATCTTCTTTCTTAGTTCACAGCCATGAACGAACAACAGTGCTTCTACAACGAGTCTATCGCCTTCTTTTATAACCGGAGTGGGAAATATCTAGCCACAGAATGGAACACAGTGAGCAAGCTGGTGATGGGACTGGGCATCACTGTCTGCGTGTTTATCATGTTGGCCAATCTCCTGGTCATGGTGGCAATCTACGTCAACCGCCGCTTCCATTTCCCTATTTATTACTTGATGGCCAACCTGGCTGCTGCAGACTTCTTCGCTGGATTGGCCTACTTCTACCTGATGTTCAATACAGGACCTAATACCCGGAGACTGACCGTTAGCACGTGGCTCCTCCGGCAGGGCCTCATTGACACCAGCCTGACAGCTTCTGTGGCCAACTTGCTGGCTATTGCTATTGAGAGGCACATCACGGTTTTCCGCATGCAGCTCCATACACGAATGAGCAACCGTCGCGTGGTGGTGGTGATTGTAGTCATCTGGACTATGGCCATTGTGATGGGTGCCATACCCAGTGTGGGCTGGAACTGCATCTGTGATATCGATCACTGTTCCAACATGGCACCCCTCTACAGTGACTCCTACTTAGTCTTCTGGGCCATTTTCAACCTGGTGACCTTTGTGGTCATGGTGGTTCTCTATGCTCACATCTTTGGCTATGTTCGCCAGAGGACTATGAGAATGTCTCGGCATAGTTCTGGACCCAGGAGGAATCGGGACACCATGATGAGCCTTCTGAAGACTGTGGTCATTGTGCTCGGTGAGTTCTGTATTGACTGTTGCCCCCTTTATAGCTTTCCAATGCTGTCAAGTGGCCACATGCATTTATGATCATGGTAAACAAGAATGTGAACATTCACCAGGTGTCTATGCAGAATTATGAGTGAACAGGGAAATTTCATTTTAAATGTCTATGGCAATGTCAGCTTACTGTTCTTCCTATAGTTATAGAATATGCTAAATATTGGTCTCTGTGCTGTTGTATAAAAATGAGGAAAACAAAGATATCATTGAAGAGTGTTCCATCTAGAATTAAGAATACCAAAACATTAATGATTCCACACCACTAAACCCAAAACAAACAAAAGCCTCAGAATACCTGGTTTCATTTAGCTTTAAAAGGTGGTTTTACAGTTTCCATTGTAAGACTCTCACTCTCAGGACTTTGCTTCAGAGATGTTCAAATAGATAGTGCTGTATATGATATGAACATCCTTTATGCTTTCCTACACAGTTATTCATTAGTCCAAGTGTCCATGCTGTAGCTCTCTTTAACTTTATTTTTGAGAATTTGATACATGTATACAATGAAGTCTGATCCTATATGTGCCCATTTTCTCTTCCAGTTCTCCCTCCATCTTCCTAACACACTCCCTCTCAACTTCATGTCTTTGATTTTGCTGCTGTTTGTTTATTTATTGACAACCCAGTAAGCCCTGTGTGCATGGATGTGGGACATTGGAAAGCTACCAGTGTTCACATGTTACATAAACAATGATTCTCCCTCCCCTGGCAACTATTCGTGAACAACAGCTCATGAGGATGGAGTGTGGCCTGAAGATCATCTACCTGTCTGTGCTGGGATGGTCACCTTATGCAAGTGACCATGGATGCTGTGAGGCTGTGATTCAGATAGCCCTGTCATGTCCTGGAGGCAGCATTGCACAGCACTGTTCATCAACCACTGGCTCTTACACTCTATCCTCTTCTGGGATGGTCCCTCAGCACTGATGGTGGAGATAGACGTCCTGCTTAGGAATGGCCACTCAGTCTCTTCGTCTCCGCGTGGTGACCAGGGCTGCATCTTTCCATTGACTGCCAGCCACTGTGAAAAGAAAGATCTTTGACCAAGGCAGAGAGCAGCCCAGGTCTGTTGGTAGCAGGAGCGATATCAAACTGTAGACAAGGAAGTTTAATAGAAATCTATGATGGTAATCTTTATAAAAATTAGTTCTGGAAAATTAAATTTTCTCTTCATATTAAGAGACACTAATTCATTATTTAAGATAAAGGTTATAACTTTGTTCTTTCTATAAACTCAAACAATCATTTTGTTGTTGATTTTTAAAATTGAAATGTAATTGCATCATTTATCTCCTCTCCTTCCTCCATGCAATCTGTCCCATGTACCTCTACCATATCTATCATCTGCCTGTCTGTCTGTCTGTCATCCCTCTGTCTATCATCTGTCTGTCTGTCTACCCCATCTTTCTATCTATGCCTACATTCACTACTACAGACTGCTCAGCCCCTTTAGTGTTGCTTATACATATATCATCCCAAGGCTGACCACTTAGTCACGTGTAGCCACTTAGGGAGCTCATCCTGAAGAAAACAAGTTCTCTTCCTCCCAGCATTTTTTTTTTTTTTTGAGAGAAAGGCTAATCCTGAACTCAGTCTATGTAGCCCAAACTGGCCTCCTGCCTCAGCCTCCTGAGTGCTGAATGCTAGGCATGAATTACCGTACCCAGTTTTAAACTGGAAAAAATTTTTACCTTTAAGTTTAAGGTATTACTTTCCTTAGATTAAAAAGAAACAAAAACAAACCCAAAAAACCCAACTCATGGTATTGATTAGTAGGAACACACACACACACACACACACACACACACACACACACATTTATATAATCAGAAAATACTTAAAGAAAACCTAGGAGTTCTAGGCACTGGGATGGCACCTGGAGATGCACCCACCTAAGGAGCATTTGGAGAACATTCTTTTGGAGTATAGAGTACCTAAAATGTTCACTTGGTGGGAATTTGTTTAAATAATTACCTAATTGAATCACCTATTTTTTATAGACCGTATTTAGGTTACTGTTTGATCACATTTATTAATTGTAAAGCACACGCACATAAAACAATACCACCACAAACCCCCCCATGAGAAAATAAACCATCAGTACTGTGAGTGCGGGCAAGCAGAAGTGCTACCTTAGCAGCTGGGACTCAAAAATAATGGCGGGGAAAAAGGTGGTCATGATTCTCCCTGATGAAGACTGTAGTTATCCCCTCTGAAGTCCCAAATGAGAAGTTGGTAAACACTTGGTGGAAGGAGCAGCTGCCCAGAGTATAAATACGGAGAGGCAGAACATGTTTTGTTGTCCCTCTGTGCCAAGGGGATTTTTTTCATTAAAGGTTAATTAGGTTCTCATGCTATTGATACAGAAGGAGATGGATTAGCCCCAGGAAAGGTATCACCAGATAGAGAAAAGAAAAAAGAGCAGTCAGAGATATCTATTTATCCTAGAGCCTCAAAACATCATTATTCAAGGTCGAGGTCAAGGTCAAGAGAAAGAAAATGAAAATCAGATAACGATGGAAGAAAGCAAGGAACCGGAGTAGAAGCAAAGAGTGTGCTAATTTGAGAAGAGACTGAACTGAAGATGCTGCAGACTCAGATAGCAAAATAATAAGCCTACTTCATGGTAAGAACCAATTTCTTATTAAAACAGGCAAGAAGACATGAATCCAAAGATAAGTCCTCTGAGAGATACAAGTCTGAGAAGCACAATGACAAAGAACTTTCTTCTGACAAAGGAAGAGAGAGATTGTATTCATCTGAGAATGGTGAGGACAGACATAAACACAAAGAAAGGAAGTCATGACGGGGCAGAAGTCACTCAAGGTCTAGAAAGGGGCCATCGCAATAGAAGCAGGGAAAGGAAGAAAGGATCAGAAAAAAATCTCCATCCAGAAGCAGAGACAGGAAGAAGTCAAGATCTAGAAGCAGAGTTAGAAAACTAAGAATCAGTACACATTCCTGATCAAGATCGAGACACAGGCATGGGACTAGAAGCAGGAGCAGATCAAGGAGTCAAAGTCAAGATAGAAAGAAGAGAATTGAAAAACCAAGAAGATTTAGCAGAAGCTGAAGCCGGACACCTATTCCACCTTCCTTCAGAGGCAGAAACATTAGATGGATGCCAAAAAAGTACTAGAAAGGGCAAAGAAATTATAAGAACAACGAGAAAAGGAAATGTTGAAAAGCAGAAACAAGAAACTGCTGCAGCTGCTGCAGCCACGGGAGATTCTGTTCTTAATGTCGCTGCAACGTTGGCATCAGGAATGCAGGTTACTCCTCAGATAGCTATGGCAGCTCAAATGGTAGCCCTGCAAGCTAAAGCCTTGGCAGAGACTGGCATAGCAGTGCCCACCTACTGTAACCCAGCAGCTGTGAATCCAGGGAAATTTGCTGAGCAAAAGAAAAGGAAGAAAATGCTCTGCCAAGGCCAGAAAGGAGGCAACACATCTCAGTCTGCTGAAGTCTGGGAAGAATTGAATTTTGGAAACAAGGACCAAAATGTCCAATTTAGGAAGTTAGTGGGCATTAAGAGTAAAGATGAAGCTGGCTGTAGCTCTGCTGATGAAGAAAGTTACAGGACTTTGAAGCAACAACAAGAAGTTTTTCGCAATCTTGATGCTCAGTATGAAGTGGCAAGATTACAAACCCACACACAAAGAGGGTTTGGGTTTCACATCTTCAATGTGTGGAATGGAGACAGTTTGAAAACATATCAATTTGGGACTTTATAGACTTGTTCCGATGTTGGGTCCTTGCTCACCACACAACTAGTATTCAAGCTTGCCTGGGTGCTGCATTGACTTTCATTTATTGAAAAATACGATTTTTTTTTTTTAAATATCAGATCAACAATACTGGTGATCGTGTTGTAATCAGGTTAAACCCACTTCCGTTAAACTTGACAGGACTACAGAAGGACAATATTTTTTAGTTCATGAATTCTACTTTTTCAAATATATTAAAGCTTTGGGTAGGATAAAATTTCATACATGGATTTTCTCATGTCTGCTGCCTTATATACTTTTGTACTTAACCTTTTACAGTTATTTTCATCTCTTGAAACATGAAAGCAATGTTATGTAGATGTTCTTTAGAAGATCTGGCCATTTGGTATATAATCCTGCCCACAAGCTGGGCAGTGATAATAAAAATGGTTTTCTCAAAAAAACCAAAAAAAAAAAACAAAAAAACAAAAAACAAAAAACAAAAACAAAAACAAAAACAAAAACCCAAAAAACAAACCATAACATTTTTTAGTTGCCCAAGATACAGTTGTGTAGTGGCCTGAGATTTCTTTTCTTTTCTCACTGAAAATCTATTTTTTCATAAAATATATTTTGGTCATGTTTTCCCCTCTTCTGATCCTTATCAGGTCATTCGTACCTCCCCACCCACATAAATTTACACCCTTTCTTTCACTCTGTCATTAGAAAATAAACAGGTCACTAAGAAACAAAAGCAGACTAGGAAACAAAAGTAACAGAACAAAACCCAAGAAAAAGCACGAGAAATACATATAGATAAACATATGCACACACACACACACACACACACACGGAGGGAGGGAGGGAGGGAGGGAGGGAGAGAGAAAGAGACAGACAGACAGAGACAGAGAGAGAGAGAGAGAGATCATAAAAACACAAAGTGGGAAACCATAGTATATAAGCAATAACCTGTAAAGTAAAAACAAAATGAACAAACAAAAAAGCCCACCACCATAAAGAATAATGAGACAAAAACTCTCTAAAAGTATCCTTGAGTTCATTTTGTGTTGGCCATTTACTCCTGGGCATGGGGCCTGCCTTAAGTGTTGTTTTTATACCAAGTGAGATTCTGTTGGAGAAAAATATTTTTTCTATTGTGAGCCATTGTCAGTTGGAGATAGCTTGTGGATAAGGGGTGGCACTTGTGCCCACTTCTCCCTCCAGCACTGGTACTTCATCCATCTGAGATCCATGCAGGCTCTGCATGCTGCCACAGTCTCTGTGAGTTCATATGTGCATGTTGTGTCTAGAAGGCCTTGTTCCCTTGGTGTCATCCATCCCTGTTGACTCTTACAATTTTTCTACCTTCTCTTCTATACAGTTCCCTGAACTTACAGGGAGGGATTTAATGGAGACATCCCATTTAGGACTGAGTGTTTCAAGACCTCTCATTCTCTGTACATTGTCCAGTTGTGGCTCAAGGTATTTGTTCCCATCTACTGCAGGAGGAGGCTTCTCTCCTGGTGGTTGAGCAAGTCAGTGATCTATGAGTACAGCAGAATGTCATTAGGTGTCATTTTATTATTGTTGCACTCCTTTAGAAGATCAGTAGCATTTGGTTTTCCACTGGGTCCATGGCCTATTTAGTCTAGGGTTCTTGGCCACAAGAGCAATGTTGGACATAGGTTTCATCTCATAAATTGGGCCTAAAGCCAACCAAATAGCAGTTGGTTACACCCACAACTTTTGCACCAGCATGTTTTGCAGGCAGGTCACTACTGTAGATTGAAGGTTTGTAGCTGGGTTGGTGTGGTACTTTTCTTCTCAGAGTACGTTTCAATACCATGAACACTAGTCAGTAGGGGTGGACTAGGTAGGTCCAGCTCAATTTCTTCCTGTTTAGAGAGGTGAGTAGTTGTTGCCTTCAGCAATAGGGACTTACTATCAGTGTGTGGACAGCAACCAGTAGCCTTGGCAATAGCCTGAGATGAGCTATGGGACCTCTTTGACCAACAACCTAATTAGATATATCTTACTCCTGCCACACTTGGTATAGAGGTAGACTGTTTCTCTAGCAAGTGTAAGACCCCAGAGCAGGTTCCCTAGAAACACAGACAAGCAAACTTTATTTCATCTTTTCTATGGATGTTGAGCATAAAAGTCCTGTAATTATCTTTGTTCTCTGGAAAGCCCCATGGATAAGTAACCTGGGATTATGAAACATCTTTGAAATTATTATTTTTGCACATGTTAGTCCCTGAAAGCAGATAGAGCCTTAATTTCTCTTAAATAAGTTAGCATCCCTGGAAGAGCCTTCATCCTATTCTCTTGGGTCGATGCAGATATATCATGATGATGCTCTATGGTTGCATTGATTGTGACCTTTATGTAGACTGTGATTCAACAGCTTACTCAGATCCCTCAGGAAGCATCCTCACCAGGGTCACCATCTCCTCAGACATAAAATGTCTAATGTCATCCAAAGCCGGATGAGTACAGGAACAGCTTCCTCCTTGCTTAATAACCAACAAAGCCATTTAAGTATCTCTCTGTGCCACCAGACAGTTTCACTGGAATTGGAGAAAACACATCTCAATTTTCCATGGATACAATCTGTGGATGAGATGATATGTATAACCCAAGATATTTTGCTTCTGTATTGATTCAAACATTTGTTGCATCTAAGAGTTGATGGACATATGTATGTGTTTCATGTGTGTGTGTCTTCCACTTACAATGTCAGGCACCATTTAGTTCATGGAGCAGTAAATGATTACAGAACCCACCAAGTTCTTGCTTTAATCTTGGCCTTTGCTTACTCTCTAATATATCCACACCACACACTGTACTTAACAATTCATGTAAAGTTAACATCTGTGTCTCATTGGGTAGCTTTTCCTCTGCCACAAGAAGACTACTACTACCCATCATACAAATTTCAAATATATGTATAACAGAAGTAGTGTCATTTGAAGCTTAAACTATCAGTCTCCATATAGATCAAATACAGTTACCTTTCTCCAGAGTAAATACTAATTCTGTGGCCACAAAATGAAAGTTTTAGAACATGGAAAACTCCAGTCAGGATGATACGTAAAGAAACTGGGTAAGGCAAGATGGGAATATGATTCTAATTTAGGGAATAGAGCGCAATAAATGAATAACAACTCTTTTTGAGAAAAGAAGCAAGCATGAGTGGGTGGATAGGATATCCATGGGGGAACAGTAGAAAGCTCAGAATAGGAAATTCACCACCCAGAACAGTCAGGTCTTTGTCACACTGATGCCTGATGTTTCTTGTGCCATTCACTCTCCTGCTAGAAGTGGCTCTACTCCTAAGAAGGTCTGGTTATTTGGAAAACATGAGTTCATCTCATGGCAATGAGAGCTGTCATTGGTGTGAAGCTCATTTCATTATAAGTTAATCAATTGATAATCTGGACTTTGTTTTTACCTTTGACCTTGGCTTTTTCACAAATGTTTTTTGATATTTGAAACTATGATCTAGGGAGATTTTGAACCTGATGAAGGCCAGAGGGGACTGAATGCTTTGTGGTCTCTTTTCTCTATGTAGTCATTCACGGGCTGACTGGCTCAAAGCAGGTACTCGACAACTAGCCATTGGATGGATGAATGGATGGATGGGTGAATGAATGAATGAATGAATGAATGAATGTGGTAGCAAAAGCAACTTCCTGAGCCTTTAATATGGAAGAGCAGAAAGCTGTAGTGAACTCAGTGTGGTATCACTTTAGTCAGCTATAAGTGAGACATACTTGCCCATACTTTTACCATGTTCTGTAAGTTTAAAAAACAAGCTTTTTTTTTTTAAATTTTAATTGAGATAGGGTCTCACCATGTAGCCCAGGATAGCCTTGAATTCATGGTTTTTCTGCTTCATCCTCCTGAGTATTGAAACTGAAGGCATGCCTCCTCACCACAGCTGGCTAATAGCCTGTGACCTCTAATTAGAATATGAACAACTTAGAAAATGATTAGCTACTGGGAGTGTTCAGTTAATAACTAACCCGTTATATTGTGATTTACTCTGGGCTAGCAATGACTTATCACTTATGTGGAAAAGCCTTTGTTTTTCCTGTGTGAGAAATGGTTTATGATTTTAGACATGTGCAGTGTTCATGTCCAAGCAAGCATTTGTTGGTCAACAGCTGAGTTCCTCAGCATTCAACTTAAAAAAAATATATTAAGAAAAGGCATCTTGGAGTTTTATAATTGCAGGATTGATTGTGAAGCATGAGAGCACAGGTAGTCACTTGTAAGTGAGTACTAGGTCTTAATAAGAATTTTATTTCAAATATATACAGCATTACTTTCATACAAAGTGCTCAAACTACCTTGGAAGTTTATATTTAGAAATAACCCTACAGAACATGGGTACGATGATTGGTTTGCTGTGTTTGCTAAGAACCCTAGGTAGGTTGCCCAAAGTCACATAGGTCATGCATATAGGAGCTAGAATTTAATACAACTCATGGCTGGGGTTCCATGGTCCTTGAGATTTTCACTTATGTGTCAAGCTATTTCTCAAGAATAAAACCAACCTGTGTCTTCTAGGAGAGTTTACAGGCTGGTGGGCTTGTGTTGATTCTAAGACCCTCCCTTGATACTACCTAACCCTACCTTTGCCTTGTTTCCAGGGTCATAGAAAGCCTTGAAGGGGTGTTTCTTTTCTTTTTCCTGCTTCTAATGACTGCCAGGATTCTACTTATCTTCTATGCTTTTCCAGAGTTTAGTATTGCAGCATCCACAAACCAGCTGCTTCTCGCTAAGGGGAGTGTTTTGTTCAAGATGTAGTTGCCTCTCTGTTCCTCGCTCCAGTGTGAAGCTACAGAGTCCCTCTCTAGCTCCAGTTTCCATCTGCTTGACATTTTACCAAGAATTCCTTGAGTCGGCTCCCCGAGTGACTCAGGCAGTGGAGGCGTCCTTCCTTATTTGACCACAGGCTCTCTTCGGATATGAGTCCTTTCCTCTCCCACTCTGTTATTTGTGGTGGTACTTCTACTGAGGACCATCAACAATGAGGACCAGACTTCAGAAAGGAAAGGAATCCTGGGGAAGGTGTGGTGGCATTGACATCTGACCCCTGCGAGGCATATCAAGTAAAACAAGTGTGGAGGAGCATCTCGCTTGGCAAAGAAAGATACACGTTTCCCAGGTTTGATCCATTTCAATGGCCAGTGGTCACTAGTAAGGATAAATTACCCATTATTATCCATGGACTTTGTGCCAGAGACAACACTCACCACCACTCTTGAGTGTTGTTTGGACCAACTATTAGGGAAAGTTTCATTTTCTTCCCCTAATTTTATATTGAAGTTCCTCAGTGAGTATATGGCAAGTAATTTGTGGACAGTCTTGCTGTTTGTAAGTGGTAACAGGGAATTCAAGCTGGAGGCATGGAGTCCCTGCACTTCCAACACAGGGTGCTGACTCTTGACCCTTTCAGTTTAGTTTAGTGAACTTGATGAGTGCTAATTCTGTGCTAAGGGAGAAGCAGACCACCAGGACAAAACTTTGCAGGGCCCATGTTGGAGGAGCTGTTTTCAATGGGACAAGGGCAGAGACTTTGAGTGAAGGTAGGGCAGGACTCGCAGAAGAAATGTTCTCTCACTTTTATAGATTGGTTGACTCAGATCCTCATTTTGGCCTCGACTATCTGGGTGATGCTAGGTGAATTACATTCTCTCTGTTAATTAAGGGCTCTCTGCCTTTGCTTGAAGGATAAGTTGGCCAGATTACTTTGATTTTCAAGATACCTAGGCTATTATTTCTTTTATGGACAAAATAAGGCTAAGCTGACCAACCTCTAAGACCTTTCTAGTGGAAAACTTAGAAATCAGGTCAGATCAAAAGCACAGACTGTCCTCTCTATGCACAGTGCCCACTTCTTCCGTAATTCATGTTAAGACGCTCTGTTGAATATTAAAGTCTGTGGTGCCTTTATTGAGAATCGTCTTGGAGAAAGACGTTTTGGCATTTCATTTTCCTTTGGAGACCTGGGTGGCAGGGAAGGAGGACTTCCCAGTTGGCCCTGCTAGTCAGAGAAGGGAGTAGTAGACACAGAGTCTCTTCTTCTCTGGCCACAGGTGACGGAGTTACAAGTCCTCTTTCTGTGGAAGGGAATTAAGGCTACCTCAAGTGTCCTTAGGGCCCAGTGGCATCCCTGTAAAGGCCTCTTTGAAGAAGAGACTGAGGGAACAGTCATGAGAGTCATGATTGTTTGACCAGTTCCTAGGTTGGCTTGGCCCTGTGTGTGGTGGCCGGGGAGACACCCTGCAGATATCCTGCTGCACTGCCCCAGCCCCAAGCCCCAGGCTCAGGTCAAAAGAGAAAACACCTTTTAAACAGCAGCCCTGTGTACTCCTTGTTACCCATCTCCATTCAAATATTTTTATTCCAAAGAAACATTCAAACAGAAACAAAACCCCCCAGACCACATGGGTCCAAGAGCTCTCTTTGAGGTGGAGACAGAGGATCCTACTTGAAGCTTGTTCTTATTTTAGGCCAGTTAGGAGTGACTCAGGCCTGTCGGCCTGAGACACCACATAGACGCCGAGTGCTAAGGCTATTTGTCCTTACATGGAATAACAGATACAAAGATATCTTTACTGTGGTGATTTTGACTAAGGTGGGAATTGCACTTGCCGAGGGACTGGAAACTTATATTTGGAGTGAAATGGCACAGTTGGATGATTGAGAAAAATGCCTTAAACCTCCTCCAGCCTCTGTTTCAGATTCAGGATTATATGAATAGATTCCTATATGTAGATAGGTTCCTTGTTCAGCCTTTTACAAAGAACATTTTCTATAGGAAAGAGAGGAGTCCCCAACTAGTAAGTCTCAGCCACACCTGCCCCTCCATCCTTTTTCAGACACACCCACAGCTACCCACCTACCAAACCCACTCTTGCACACAAGGATGCTATGCCACTTTTCTGACACAGTATAAAAGTACATTGTGTTTTAGCAGCTCAGTCCGATAGCAGGTTGCACATTTTATTTTGAATGTCTTTTCTTGTGATACACTTTTGCCATTACATCTCTTGCCTTTACATGTTTAGTGTCCATGCATAGGAAGTGGCAGTTTTGATCTGCTTCACTCCACACAGGTGAATTTAAATGGGGTTGAGTGAAAGAGACCACTTGGACAATATCAATGATTTGAAGATCATGTCTTCTATAGTAGATCTACAATAATTAAGCTGTAGTTAACAGCCCAGAACTCAGGTAGAACTCCTTTCTTTTCCCCTTTGATAGGTGGTAAAAGACCGTATCTAGAGTATATGGAAAAACTGTCAGACAATATATGACTTCATTTTTTTTTTTTTGTTTTTTTGTTTTTTTGTTTTTTTGTTTTTTCAAGACAGGGTTTCTCTGTGTAGCCCTGGCTGTCCTGGAACTCACTGTGTAGACCAGACTGGCCTCAAACTCAGAAATCTGCCTGCCTCTGCCTCCCAAGTTCTAGGATTAAAGGCATGCGTCACCACTGCCCGGCTAAAACATCATGTCCAAAGACAACTTACAGAAGAGAGAGTTTATTTTAGCTTACAGTGACAGAGGAGTAGGAGTCCTGTGGTGGCAGAGCAGAGGCACAGCAGATAGTGGCAGTCATGATGGAGCAGGAGCAGGAAGCTCAAAGCTCACATCTCATCTCCAAACACAAAGAAAGAAAGCAACTGGAAGAAGGTAGGGCTCTTTACTAAAGCCTACCCCCAGTGACTTACTCTTCCAGAAGGCTCCCCACTTAAACTTCCCCAAACAGTCCCTCCAACTGGGGACCAAGTTTCCAAATGTTCAACACAGTGGGAGATGTTCCCCATTCAAAGCAGATCATGAGACCTTGGGCCATTCTCAGCTGCTCCCGATTTCACATTGTGACCACTTATTGGACCTTTAAAATGGCTTCCATCAATATTCACCTAGGCAGGAAAGGATGAAGCCCTTCTTCTCCCTAATGCTACCTTCCAGTCTCTTTTGAGAATCACTTTGGATATTCCATGATGTTGGCCTGTAAATGAGACCTCAGACTCTGAAACCCTACCTATCTGATAGATGCTAAAATGAAACCTACCCCTGGGGATTTGCATTGATTGTCTCAGTGTGATAGGAAGGAACCTCTGCAGCCTGAGGCTCAGTGTGATTTCATTGACTACTCAAGGGACATTTGTCAGGAGGTGGTTTAATAACACAGCTCCATAGCCTGTATGTCAGGGATATTTGTTAGGCTAAGGCCCAGGGCTAAATTGTTAGTAGTATTTTATTTTCACGAACAAACTGAAGGCCTTCTAGGCCTCTGTTAGGAATCAGGAATGCAAAGGCCAATGGTAACAGGACCCTTGCTCTTAAGGACTCCCATTTCAGTAGTTAGAATAATAATAAACACTATAATGTGGTAATGTGCAAGGACTGTTGGGATGTCACAGTGCACCTGGGCAATGTCTGGAAAGGCTTCAAGCTGTACATGGAGTTGAGATTTTATATCTTGTATGGGGCACACAAGCTTACCAAGTACATCCAGGTGAAGGAAATATTTCTCTTACATATTCTTTACATGTTGAGTTTAATAAAAATTTTAGTCATTTCCTCCAAAATATAATTATTATATCATTTGCATATGACAATAATTTTTACTGGGGCAATGGATCTCCATATAAATTCCTGGAGATATAAGTGGAATCTTCTATAATGGTCAAACAATATTTTTTATTCTCATGTTACCTATATTTTAAACTGCTGTAAAGTGTTTTATCTGTCTGTCAGTCTGTCTGTCTTTCCATCTTCCTAGCTTATCTATCTATCTATCTATCTATCGATCTATCTATTGTCATCTGTTTGTCTATCATAGATACTAAATATCTTGGCATTATATTTTGCACTACTATATTATGTATACTATAGTATACTATACTATATAGTATATAGTAATTGTACTATATATATGTATATAATGCATATTACATTCAAGTAGATTGGTATCATCACATAGTTATGAAGTAGGTAGATATTGAATGGTTACTACTCTAGAAGGAATGAGATAGCTTTCTTTTTAAAAGATTTTTAAGTTTTAATTTGATGCATATGAGAATGTGGCTTCATGCTTGTGTTCATGTCATGCTCATGGCTGATGCTCATGGGATCCGGAAGAGGGTACTGGAGCAGCTGAAACTGGTATCCTCATGGAAGCCAGCAGAGGGTACTGGACCAGCTGAAACTGGTATCAGGATGGTCTCCAGCTGCCATCTGCTTCTAGGAGCTGAACCTGTGTCTTCTGCAAGAGCAAGCAGTGCTCTTAAGTGCCGAGCCATCTCTCTAGCCCCTGGGCTGACCTTCTACACATGCATATTAATATCCTATGGGAAATAGGAAGCGCTCTACAGTGATGTATGTGCACATGTTTACAACCTGGAAGGTTATTACTCTGACAACTGGACACCCATTTTGAAGCATGGTGAAACAAGTTTACTGTGGTACCTTACAGGTTGTTATGGCTGTGTGGGACTAGGGGATTTCATAATGTCAGTCATTGATTATTACAGCAAGAAGACTTCAGGACAGCTGAGGTTTATACAAGATCTTTGGAAACTAAATGTCATTTCTGATTTTCTGTTACAGATAGGCTAAATCCGTTATGAGTCTGGGATACATATGCATGCACACATGTGTGCATAAACATTCATACACAAGTATTGTCAAAATTTAGTAATTAAAAATTATTGCATATGATGTACTTATATAAACATGTGGTTTAACCATGGGATATGTTCTGAGAAGTCTGCTGTTAGGCAGTTTCATCATTATGTAAACATAGCATGCATACACACAAATTGAAACAGCTGTGAATATCATTATGAAGCAGTGTAATCTTGCTAGATCACCATCCTATATACAGTTTGTCCTTGTTTGAATATTGCTAATATAGTGCATGGCTCTTATAATAGGCAACATTTGCTATTCATTTGTTTAAGTTCAATTAGATATCCAATTTAGTGGAATTGTATTGGATATTTTATATAGCAACCTTGACACACATAGGAAATAACACATTTTAGATAACTTATTCTGTTGAGTATATTTTCCATAGAACCTTGGAGATAAATTTAAGACCAGAAAGTGGTTCACTTACTGTGGTGGTTTCAATGAGAAATATACCCCATAGGTGCATATATTTAACGCTTGGTCCTGAGTTGGTAGTGCTGTCTGGGGAAATGGTGCAAACTTGCTGGAGAAGATGAAGTCACTGGGAGTGGCCTTTCAGATTTCATACCCTTACCAGATACAGAAACAGAGATACGTGCATGCAGTTTGATGTTTGCTTTGAGCTTTTGTTGAAGACATGAGTTCTCAGCTTCTTGCTTCACCTGCCCTTATGAACCCTTCGTCTGCATCTATAGACCAAAATAAACTTTCTTTCGTGAGTTGCTTTGGTCATGGTATTTTATCATAGCCACAGAAAAATAACTAATATACTTATTACTATTTCTCCTTTTTATTTGATGTTTTCTGGAAATAAATAAATGATCTTTTCTAATCAAAGAACTGTATGATTGCTTCTCAGAAATTAAGCATGCACCTGCTGGTAAACAAATAATTTTGCACACTTCCAGGTCAAAATGGAATTATTGTCTTCTTTTACATATTCTTTGTCCTACTATATGTAAAGAAGCATTTAAACTACATTTGTTTTTCACGTAAATAAAGACTTATTTTTTTTTTACTCTTTTGAGATAGGGTCTTATGCCACAATTCAAGGTGGCTTGGAATTTGCCATGTAGTGCAGGTTGACCTTGAACTCATGACTGTCCTGCTTCTGCCTGAGAGCTGCCATGCCAAGCTAGTAAAGTTGTTTTCTTGCGTTTCTTACAACTTTGGTAGTTTCTCTTTGTGGTCTAAACTACAGCCTGTGCCTCTGAGAGGCTTTTTATTCATGTATTTGCTCGAAGATGATAGAGTCTAGACTGAATGTGGTCACAGCCTTACTTAAACCCTGGCACATCTCCTTCATCAATAGAGGACATATCAGAGTGATCCAAAGCAAATATGAAGTTCTCACAGGGTGACGCAGCAATAACAGGGTCTTTTTGAAGAAGTGGGATTGAATTTGGCTTCAGGAGACTGGAAATTCATGGCTTCACCTATTTATCCTGCCTAAGTAGACTTTTGTTGACATAAGGAACACTGCATTTTAAGTAGGGTTTCCATGAGTTCATTCTAAATGGGCGTTTCTGTGCTTCAGACAGCTTCTCTTTATGTGGCAAGTGTGAATTCACTTACCAGAGTTATTTTTCCCCCTTTAGGAAAGTAAAATTAGGTGTAAAGGAGCTGAGCCTTAAAGGACCCACAGAAGAGAGTCAGGAACAAAGCGTTTTGCTGTAGATAATGAGTCACCATTTTGTAGTGAAGGGATTTGCCCAGCTGACTTTGCTGAGCCCATGGTGTGCAGCCTGGACCTTTTATGTGCAGACCTGGTTCCAAAGGAAAGGCACACTGTAGTCAGGGGGTTCTGAACAAAAATGGGAGAAGCCATAGACATCCTGTAAAGAGTGTGTGTGTGGTATATGTGTTTGTTGTGTATGCATGTGTGTCATGTGTGTGTGTGCAATGTGTATAGAGTGTGTGTGTGTGATTGAATAGTCAAATAGTTGTGGAGATGAAGCCCTATCTTTATCTCCTTTAGTAAAGGGGAGAGATTATTTTCATTGCCAACACTTTCTATTCTTTCTATCAACACCACTATGTATCTATCCCATAGTCTTTACAACACTAATGACTGAGCATGGCTATTAAAATGGGGTAATGCAGTAGAAGGTATTGTGATTAATCAATCGTGTTGTAGATTATTGTGCAGATGTGGTACTGTGCTAAGACCGATGGCATTCTGTACTGGAATTTTCTAGTATTTTATTTAGCTCAGCCTGGATTTTATCACTTCTGGAGCGAGAAGTCTGTCACTAATGTGCCTGCACATGAAGCAGTACATACTAAAGTTGGAAATGGGAGCAGAAAATATTTTTCCATGTGTATGCTATGCTCAGTCGGTAGCATGCTGTGAAACTGTGTGGCTGCTGTTACAGAGTGGCAGTACTGTCCCTTGGCAACTATTGACTCTCCCATGGTCATGTATGTATGACCACATGTATGTGTCATGTATGTAGTTACGTTCCGAATCACTTATCTGGTTGTGTAATAATTTGGCTCACTGTTTTAATTAGATGCTGACGGCAGGGTTTTCCCCTATCTTCATAAGTATGAATATCTGAATGCTAATCCACGTGTAATTGAATTTTGTTGGGGTTATTTTCTGCACTGTGTTTTGTAAGTTGGCTTCCATCTTTTCAGTAGTTTAATACATAGCCACACTTAGAATATTCTCTCAGTTTGTCACCCTTCCTGATGTAACTGAGGAAAATTTTGGTGTTAAATCTTCTGAATAAGTTATACAAAGACAATGTTTAAACTTTTATTCATTTTGATATAAATTTTCCCAACTAAATCATTTACCATTATGAATTTTTATTTTTATTTAATTTTTGATATAAATGATACTAAATTGTGCAGCATTTGCTCAATTTCAGCTTTATTTTAATTTTTTTCCCTACCAAATGTTAAGTTTTATTTTTAGTCGTAGGTGAGTTTCTGAAACCATACCTTGGTGATGATGGCTCTCATGAAGGACTCACTGGTCTTTGGAACTCACTGAGTCATACTTGGTCATACATGAGTAAGGTTCTGAGCCAGAACCCTTCCCCTTTTATTTTAGTTGAGAATTTCCTACAATGTATTTTTATTACACTCATCCCCCCCCATCCCTCCCAGATTCACTCCCTTCCTTACCCACCCAACTTTGTGTTATCAAAAACAAAACAAAACAAAAAAACAAAAACAAAAAACAAAACAAAACAAAAACCCCCAAAACTATCAAGGGTAATTTTGAGCAAGAGTCTTAATCTCTTTGAAATTCAGTCCCGTTATCAGCCAAACATAGAAACCACTTCCCTAATGATCATGAGTGATGGTCAGGAAGGATGATCTTTTTACAGGAAATGCTGTCTGGGTGTCAAAGATGGGTGCTTTTGCAGCTGCTCATATACAGTTTACAGTATATAGGGCAGTGACCCAAAATTTTAAAAAATGTTTGGCACGTGGTGTGAGAAACATGCTATGGTGTGAAAGGCATGAACTATTCTAGCTCCAGATATGCCTGCTGGGGAGTGATGTTAGGTCGTCCATTTAACCTTCATGACGACTTTCTGTCTACTCTATGATGGCTTGCACTACATCAAGGTTTTGCCAAGTGTGATCCAAGGACCACCTGCGTCTGAGTCACCGGGATGCTTGTTAAAGGGTACTGGGTCTCTGCCCAGACCTACTGTAGTGGAGTCTTTGTGTTGGCATCCAGACATGATTATGTCAGTCACACAAGTCTGACAGGGCCACCAGTCTCTAGCTTTGGTTTAAATGGCCTGGTATTCAACTTTTTTTTCAACTTAAAAATTCTACATTTTACCTTTTCCAGAAAAGTTGGCACTATTGTTTTTTTAGTTCCATTTAACTATTGAGTACCTGTGACAGTCCCAGGCGTATCAGTTTGCATACCGGCTTTCTGAGAGAGAGAGAGAGAGAGAGAGAGAGAGAGGATGGGGAGAGAAATGGAAAGAAGAGTTTCTGGACAAGGCTCAAAACAGATAAAATTCTTGAGTCCCGAGCAACTCTTTTCAATGCAAACTAATATTTTCATACAGGAAGGTTGATCTCAAAGTATTTGAAATGACCACTCCAGTTACGACACCTCAGGAAAATGTGTCACATACAACTCAGTGGTTACAGCAATACCTTCAGAAATTACAGGATCATAGAGGCATGGGAATTTCTCTGAAAGTCTTTTATTTCTCTCAAGAAGAGATAGAACACAATGCCCCCCTTTTAAAATTAAGCCAGTAACAGTTATACATCTCTGCCTGGGAATTTTGTTGAGAAGGGGACACTGGCTGTTTACTTTTTCCCAGGCTAAATAAGGAGTGGGCCATCCTCTTTGATTTTCTTGGATCAACATGGTGTAGAGTTTGAGATTGGACCCACATACACTTGGATTTAAAGTCTCAATTATATTGACACACTAACCCTCTGACAGGTACTGTATCTGATCTTCCTAGAGTTTCTGTTGCCCTCCTGATCACAGAAGGCAATAACTAATAACTGAATTAGTTATTTTTCTGTTGCTGTGACAAAATGCCCTGACAGAAAGCAACATAGGCAAGGAAAGGTTTGTTTCCGCTCACAGTTACAGAGGGTTAAAGTCATCACAGAAGGGGAGGCATGGCGTTAATGAGAGAAGGCCTGGTAGAAGGAAACTGCCTGATCTCATTGCAGTCAGGAATCAGAGAGGGGGTGGAGTCGGGAGAGAGGGAGGAGGGACAGAGAGTGGGGACAGGCTGTAAGCCCTCAAAGCCCACCCACAGGGACACTGAGGCTCCAGCAAGGCTCCACCTCAATATTCTCAAACAGCATCATGAACTTGGTTGTGACTAAGTGTTCAAATACACGGGCCTGTTGGAAACATTTCTCATTATATTATATATCATTATAACCCACCATAGCACTTTGCTGAGAAATGGGGAAATGCAATGAGATATGTGCAAATGCTTAGAGTAGTGTCTGGCACACATTAAACATGACCTTCTCCCTCTGACTCACATGATGGCACCACCTCTGTGCTGCTGCAGTTGGTTGAAACTGTTTTCCCAGAATGCTTATTCTTTGGAGCACTCTAAGATCTTTTACAGTCTGATGTGATGATGACCAATGGTTTCCTGATCTCTTAGAACCAGAGGCGTTGTATATGCATTCAACCTATTAGTTTTATTTTGCTTTTCCAGTTTATTCATTATGTTATCTTATACCACGGATTTTACCAATGAGTGCAGAATCTTAAGTTTGGTGTTGGTATGGAACTGTAAGAATTATGGTATTTGTATCCTTTTTGAAAGCCAGGCTTGATTTGGTTCTATAGTAGCCATTATATATATAGTTTATATAGGTGTAGTGTGTGTGTGTACCTAGAATATGTGTTTGTGATCTATATGTATGTGGGTATTATAATATGAGAGAAAGAGAGGATTAGGTTTCAGATAGATGGAGCTAGACATATATCTTACACATATTTATACACATACGTATATCTCTGTATCAGTTACTTTTCTGTTGCTGTGATACAGTAGCAGAACAGATATTATATAAGAAAGAGTTTATTTTTGGCTTATTGTGACAGAGGAATAAGTCTATCTCAGCAAGGAGGCAAGGCAGCAAGTGGCAGATATGGGGAAGGACAGGTTCTGAGAGACCATGCCCTCAACCTCTGCACAAAGCAGAGAATGGACTTCCAAAACCCAGACAGACACCTAACGCTGAGCGTGTTATAGCGTGTTATAGCACGGCCGTAGTGAACTGTTACTTCCTGGATCCTAATCCTCACCCACAGTTACTGGATATCAGGGGAGCCAACTTGGGCACTGTATTCACTTCCTTAAGGTTTCAGTTTCCTTGTCTTTCAAATGAGCAGTAGGGCAGAACCTTAAGAGGCTAAAGGAGATCAGTGAGTGATGAGATGCCAAGGACGTCAGCACAAAACACATAACTCAGTGCTTTTGGCCAGTGACTGGATTTCTTCATGGAAATCTGAACTCCCATCTTATCCCTTGTCATCATACCGTGAGGAGGCTCACCCTGCAGGAGGGACCAGACTTGCTTCTGCAGCTTCCTGGAATGTGATTCCTTGGGCTGGACCATGGCACTGTCAGAAGTTCAGAGACTCTTAGAGCTTGCTGGGAGCTGATGAGCAGCTCAGCTGGAAGAGCCTCCACTGAACTGTCTTTCCAGGCAGACGGACAGACTTACTGCCTGGAACGCGCTCCCATTCCATGTCAGTTTAGCGTTCTTACTGCTTAATAATTTTTCGGTGTCCCTTGATCCTGAAAATACTTCCCAGTTTCATTTAAAATGTTAAATCAGTTGGTAAGTGTCTTAGTCAGGGTTTCTATTCCTGCACAAAACATCACGACCAAGAAGCAAGTTGGGGAGGAAAGGGTTTATTCAGCTTACACTTTCCATATTGCTGTTCATCACCAAAGGAAGTCAGGACTGGAACTCAAGCAGGTCAGGAAGCAGGAGCTGATGCAGGAGCCATGGAAGGATGTTCTTTACTGGCTTGCTTCCCCTGGCTTGCTCAGCCTGTTCTCTAATAGAACCAAGACTGCCAGCCCAGAGATGGTTCCACCCACAAGGGGCCCTCCTCCCTTGGTCACTAATTGAGAAAATGCCTTACAGCTGGATCTCATGGAGGCATTTCCTCACCTGAAACTCCTTTCTCTGTGATAACTCCAGCTTGTGTCAAGTTGACACACAAAACCAGCCAGTACAGTAAGCATATGGGTCTTAATATAGCAGTAGCTATCTTATAACTGCATAACTTTACAAAAAAACATTTTATTTTAAATCTTCCTTCTATGCTCTGAGCTTTCCTGTTGGGGGTGTGCACACTTCCTTAAAACCCGGACACAGGCAGGGTGCTGCCTTCTTTATTCCCTGTTCCACACTGAGTTTCCATTTCAATTGTATTGAGATTCCACTTGTGGGGCTCAGCTGACCTTGTATTGGCCAAGGCATGACTTCATCGATGTCACTCTTTAATGCTGAAACCTGAATCACCTCGTGCCAGCCTGTCTCAGGGTGAATGCGCAGTCTCACTATTCCTTATAAATCATGGTGAATAATCATTTTGGAGAAGATAAAACTGAGGCTTAAGAGACTGGAGGATAAGTCAGTGGCTAAAAATTAGGTCAGTTCCCAGCATCCACATGGTGGCTCAAACTATCTGGAACTGAGTTCCAGGGGACTGATGCCCTCTTTTCGCCTCCATGGACAATGCCCATATATGGTACACATACATGCACACAGGAAAACACGCATGCACATTAAGCGACGACAACAACAAAGAACCAATGCAAACAAACAAATGGCCATCCCTGAGGCTTGGAGAGCCTATGAGAGTGGCTAAAGATAACCTAGCACCTAGCAGACCGCACAGCCTAAGTCAGCCTTTGTCGGTTTCCTGTGGATTGTGTCTTTCTTGCTTCATTATTTTAGAAGTTAAAAAAAAAAAAAAGATGTAAGAGGAAGGACTGGAGAAAGGAAGAAAAAATATTTATTTATTTATTTTATTTTTTTAAGCTATAAAAATGTTCTATTCTGTTCTGTCTGGTACCTTCACATGTTACTGCCATCTTAATTGGTGTGAACAAATCAGGACAATTGGAAAACAAAATGCCAGTGGTTTTTGTTTTTTGTTTTTAATTAGAAACAAACAATTCTTGCAGGCCCTCCCTAATTGGGCTACATATCAAAAGAATTATTTTCACAGTTCAGGAAAGTATAAAATGAGAATCTCTAAGCTTGGTTTCCAAAGGGCAGATAAATGCTTCTGGAAAAACGGACAAACATGCCCCATTTTTCCTTTCCTCTAAATGGTCACGTGCCTAGTCCGTCACCCACCCTAGTGCTGCTGCCTCCCAACCAGTTTCTGGGCACAGCCACATGGAAAGACATCCTCAGGGTATAATTTTGTTCCAAGCACAGAGAACATGCTATTATGGAGCAGGGGTTCGGCTAAATAGCTTGGCTGTAGACAGTGTCTTGACTTCCGGGTTAAAAATGGGACTAAGACAAAGCCTCTTCCACGAAGGTCTGTTAGGAGGTCTCTGGCCCTGGGACTGTGGCTCATTGGTGATTTCATCCCAGAATAGCAAATGAAGGGAGACCTAATCTTTCTATCAGCTGCAGCTGGAGGCCTTGACTTGAGTTACCGGAACGGTGACGCTAGATCGTTACTATGCTGAGTCACCGCGCAATCTAAAAATGCTACTCACTAGAAAACCCTGGAAGCCACAGGCTGGCCTGGTTAAACCCTGTCTGGAATAAGAGGCAGGTGTCTCTGGATGAGCAAGCACTGATGGTCTCTGAGTGACCCTGGTTCTTCAGAGCGGCACCTCAGGAATGGAGGCAGCCATGTCTGTTAAATACCAGGAACACTCTTGTGGGAGAGCTCGGCCAAGTGTGAGGTGGGAAGTTGGGAAGGGAGTCTGAGGTTCCAGGTACTTCGTTCTTAATTAATTAACAGAAGACAATTCTTATGCAGATTGCCCCTCCTTCTTTTTAGATGGTATGTTGGTTTTCTAGGCTGTGTAACAAATCACTCAAAGCATATAGGTTTTCAAAATAGCTATCTGCTATTGCCTGCTTTCTATAGGTTAGAAGTTAAGGTTTATCTTGCTGGATTTAGGGTTCAGAGGCTAGTAGCTGAACTCCATGCACCGATTGAGTTCATGAGCTCAAGGAGACCTGACCCGGAGACCCCATCTCCAGTTCAGTTAGCTGGCTAGTGGAATTAATGGTTTTTGTCCATACAGTCACCAGTCACGGCTTTTTAAAGGTCACCAGCAGGATTGCTGCTACTTCCAGTGTTGACCTATACATGACCTATACATTCTTTTAGTACACTTACTAATGAGGTTCAGTTGACCCAGCTCCCAGCTGAACACCTTAAAGTGAATTTAATGACAACTGCAAAACTCCTTTATCTTTGCCATTTAACAGAGCCTAATCCAGGAGTGATAGCCTGTAGCTGGTGCCATGGTCTATTTGTGGGAAGCAAATTATAAGCAAGGTGTGAGGTTATTGCTTCAGTCTCCAAAGCCGCAAGAAAAACCAAACCAAACCAAACCAAACCAAACCAAACCAAACCAAACCTATCGTCGTCGTCTTCATCGTCCTCCTCCTCCTCATCATCATCATCATGCCAAAGCTCTGTTCATGTCTATGGAAAGGGGGAGCTAGGCAGGGTGAGAGACCACCTTAGATGTTTCCAATATGATGTTCAGTGTGTTTGAGTACTAAGGAAGAAAAAGTAGCTTTTCAACCATGTTATTTTAAGAATTGTTGTCTTACACTGAAAGACTAGGATGCAACCTCTTTAACTATGGTGAGTTTCTTTTTTTTTTCCTCTTTTTTTTTTTTATTAGGTATTTTCCATGGTGAGTTTTTGTTGTTGTTTTATGCTCTATATCTAACCTTCATGTCTTCTGTTTGAATGCATCCCTTACTTAGCATATTTTCCCTTCTCTCAGGACTCATACTTTGACTGGTGTGCCCTTTTCACTCTCCACTTGGGTTTGAAACGCCACACCTCTGACCGTTGTTCACTCGGTACAAGCAGAGTCCGAAGTTCTTTTTTTTTTTTTTCCTGCTACTTACTTCCTGAACACAGTGCCACAGGAACATGAATCATGATGCAATTGTGACCCTGCACGTGGGTCAGCAATGCAACGCTAGACTCAGGCTACGGTCTGTGTGCTTGCACCATGGCAGTGGGAGACAGATCTCAACCTCCCTGTTAAAATAGAAGTGGATCCTTCAGAGTCTATAAGTGACAGTCTGGTATTGTTCATGTAGGTGATTTATATGTATGAAAGTAATATTATACAAAAATTATTACAAATACTTGCAGAGTATAGATGGGCATGTGTTTATTCCTAAACTCATAACAAAAGAGCTTAAAACAGCATATATATATATATATATATATATATATATATATATATAAAATCACATCATAGAACAAAGTTGAATCAAAAATAAGCAAGAATGGAGAGCCAGAGAGATGACTCAGCGGTTGAGAGCAGTTGCTTTGTAATCATGAGAAAAGGCATTCAGACCTCAGCATCCATGGAACAAGTCGGGCATCTGGCACACCCCTGTACCTCCAGCTTTGAGTCAGGCAGTGCCAAGAGACCCACTGGGCCTACTGACTCTCAGCCAAGCCAAGAAAACAGTGGACTCCCAGTTCAGAGAGAGACTCTGTCTCAAAGGGATGGCTACAGACTAATAGAGAAGGGTACCCACACCATCTTCTGGCTTCTGCATCTGCACAGGTAAATGTGCTCACGAGCGTGTGTGTGTGTGTGTGTGTGTGTGTGTGTGTGTGCGCGCGAGCATGTGCACTCACACACACACACTAATAATAATAATAAACTACCAAGGAAAAGGGAGGAAAGGGGAAATAAGTATAATACAGTAACAGGGGGACTTTATTTTAGTTTTAGATTCTTCACCTTGGAGATAGCATAAACACCTCATCTTCATCTTCAGATGCTTTGCTAAAGAGTAAATGACAATGGAGCCCTCAGCCAGTTTCCAGCCCCCTCTTCCCTCCCTCTCGTGCTGAAATACCTGAGATTGACCATGTGGCCTTCCCTGGTTCTCACTTGCTTTTTTCCCACTCATCCCAGCTGTCCCAAGAGGCATGATTTAGCTCCGTGTGAACCAAGAGTGAACTTTTTCATGGGGAGGAGCAGTGAATAAGGAAGGACAGAGAGTCCTGGTGACATTTAAAATGGAACTCCGAGCCCTGCTGCCCGCACACAGTGGAGCCATGAAGAAACCCGTTGTTGAGATTCTCTGTCTTCACTAAGAAACTTGGGTCTGGATTTTAATAGTTGGTTCAAATTTAGATTATGCCATCTTCTGTGGTCTAATGCACAGTTGAATAGGCAAACACTGGCTCCATTATAAAATTCCAGGGCTCTCTGAATGGCCAATGTCTAAAGATGGGCTCTAGGATGAAAGGAAACGCTCCTTTATCTCTTACCCTTCTGTCTCTGGAAAGAGAAAAAAACAGTGAAAAATGCAGTAGCTGGCAAAAAGTTTACCCTGTAATAAATCTCTCTCTCTCTCTCTCTCTCTCTCTCTCTCTCTCTCTCTCTCTCTCTCTCTGTCAATATATATATGGAGAGAGAGAGAGAGAGTGTGTGTGTGTGTCCCTTTTCATTAAAAGGCAAGGTTTGGTTTCTCTTTTCACTGATGTTCTATCACTGAAACAGGGACCAGATAGCTACATTTATAAAGGCCTTTTGGAATTTTCAGGAAGTTCTCGTAATACCCAAGCTCCCAGGCTCCCAGCATGGCTCTGTGAAGGGTAGTTCTGGCCACTTTTGTGGTGAAGGGGGTCACAGTGGAGCAACTTGGCCTTCTGGGTGGCCAGATGTTGGGTGTGTGTGGAAAGCAGCTGTGTTTTCATTTCTGTTTCTATTATTGAGTATGGAAGCCCTGGGATTTGTGCCTTTGTTTCTGCACTGCTCTTGTGTTGCCTTTTCTCCCTTCTCCCGTCTCTTCCGCTCAACCTCCTCCATCACTTCCGGTTTCCTGCCTATTAGGTTTTCAGTGGCCTTTCTTCCCCGTGGCTCTCCGTAAAGCACATCCCTACCCTTTCTGAGTATGATAAGCAATCATACAGATCTCAGCTGAGAAACAGAAGAGAACGAAGACAAGGGCAAGCTGTAGGAACTCGGAGGCACATCCAGACTTATACTCTGTCTGATCGGTGGTGCTCTGGTTCTTTCTGACCTAGAAACTAAAGCATCTTCTTAACAAAATACCTGAGACTAACAACTGAAGGGAGGAAATTTTGATTTAGATAATGATTTCAGGGGAATTAGTGCATTGCTGTTCCGCTCTGTATCTGGGCCAGTCATGAGGATGTCAGTTAAGATGGAAGGGTTTATTTGAAGCTGCTTGCTTCATGGTGCCCAGGAAGCAGAGAGAGACAGGAAGCTTCTTGCATTGGGGGTGGGAATAGGGGGAGCAGGAGCAACCTTTCAAAGTCACACCCTGCTGACATGCGTTCTCCAAGCAGATCCACCTTCGACTTTCTGCCATTCCCAACAATGCCACTGTCTGATGAATCAATCCGTGGTCAGTCTATCAGTTAGATCAGAGGCCTCTTGATCTAGGCACCTCTCAACCACTGAATCCACCAACTAGGGAACAAGTCTTCAATACCTGTGCTTTCTATGGGGACACTCCTGCAGCATGGTTCTTCCTGGTGGGTAGCTTTGCCAGCACCCCTAGAAGCTGTCCCTTAGAGCTTGCAAGGCCTTCTGGGAAGTTGTATTCACATCTTCATATCTGTTGTTTTGGTTGGTTTGTTGTTTCTTTTGTCTACAGAGAAAAAGCCCTTTCTTCACAGTGTCTTGTTAGCTGTACTGCCTAATGAATCTCTTTCCAAGAGATTAGAATGTTTTATTTAATATATTTATTTAAATGCATTTGTTCTTGCTAGTTAT
Source organism: Mus caroli (assembly GCF_978045245.1). Taxonomy (NCBI): domain Eukaryota; kingdom Metazoa; phylum Chordata; class Mammalia; order Rodentia; family Muridae; genus Mus; species Mus caroli. The sequence goes on from NW_028227261.1 coordinate 96,170,403, forward strand.
CCCATTATAATCTACTTATCTGTCTTTCAAAGATATGATGTTATTCATTTAACTTGGAATTTTCTGATTTAATACTTAAAAGATTACAGTCAAAACCATTATAATTCAGTTCATTTACACTTTCTCAGTAAAAGTAGCCATGTAAAAAAGTTTATTAAGAATTCCACTAGGGATTAATAATTTACTACAAAGTTCTCTAGATCAAGGTTTTAAATTATAAAAGTTAAAGTATTTTATAGCTAGCTTATCATTTCAAAATATCTAAATAAGTAATTTAAGTTAATAATGATTCAGTTCCTAGTTAAAATGGAAAAAGAGTTCCAGAAGTGTGCTTTGAGTCTTCTCAGTACCAAGAACAAATGATGAGAAATTCAGCTATGGGGTTTGGTTTAGGGTTCGTCTCTGTCATGGTTTGAGTATGCTTAGCCCAGGGAGTGACACTATTAGGAGCTGTGGCTTTGGAGAAGGTGTGTCAGTCTGGGCGTGGGCTTACGACCTTCACCCTAGCTGCCTGGAAGTCAGTCTTCTAGCTGCCTTCAGATGATGATGTAGAACTCTGAGCTCTGCCTGCATCATGCCTGCCTAGGTTCTGTCATGCTTCCACCTTGATGATGATGGACTGAACATCTGAACCTGTAAATGTTCAGCCCAGTTAAATGTTGTCCTTTATAAGACTTGTATTGGTCATGGTGTCTCTTCACAGTAGTAAAACTCTTAGGAGCTGTCTCTTAGGAGACAGTCTCTATCTTCAGTAATGTAAATTCCTGATTTAAAAACCAAAGCCTCCTATTTATACATGTGAAATGTAATTCACATGTTTCAATACATACATGACATGTAATAATCAAATCCATCCTCAAAAATACTGTTTATTTTTGTTCAAATCTGAGTTATCTGAACTATGCCAGAGTGCTGTCAATAGATTAGCATTTCCCCCCTGAGCTGTGGAACAGGAGAATTGATCATTCCTCTGGGCTTGGTGCCCTGTGTTAACTTATTTCCAGTCTTGGTCCCCAGTGCCTGGTCCCCACAGTCCTTAGTGAGTCCTACTCTGTGCCATTATGTCATAGGATCAGCTTTGTCCTTCATCAGTGAGTGAAAGTGTGAGAATTAACCCTTCACTGTCTATCTTTTTCATTCAGCACAACTTCTACCTCATCCACGCTGCTGTGACTTACTATTTCATGCTTATTGTGGCTGGGTGATATTCCATTATGCATATATGTGTCCAGTGCTATGGCAACAGAATTCATAATAGCTAAGATGTGGAATTGCTATTGAATTCTTTATGATTTAGTGCTTTATTGAGATCATCCATTATCTCTTTCTTCTTGTTAAGGCAACCAACATGCAACCCTCAACATTTCCAGATTTGCAGGAACTTTTGTGATAAGGTAGATACATGACAATGCTAAAAAATACATATTTCGTAGGTATGGTTTTATTCTTCCATATTTTCTGAAAATTATTGCTCTCTGTATAAGAGTATAGTATACTCTATAAAAGAGTAAAGACTCTCCTTATATCATCATTATTAGCAATTTCTTTTAGAGATTTTTGAGAAGATACATAATTCACAGGTTTCACAGAATATATTTGTTAGTCAGGCTAGGCTTTTTTGTCTCTGTTTTTTGCTGAGCGTATTTGTGCATTTTATATAGGAAAGCATTTTAATTGAAAAGAGCTTTTCCTAGAGGAGACATGGAGGGAAGATAATGCTTGTGGAGAGCTTTGACAAGGTATTATCCCCTCTAACCGCTGGGCTGCTGAGAAGCATTTCATCCTCCTCACTGAGAGAGTCAACCCAAGACAAATATTTAAATATGAAAAAGAAAACCCTACCACAGAATGATAGGAATGTGTACTTTTAATTTTTTGAGACAGCCATGTTGGCAGATGTTGGGTTGATGTTTACAAAGAACAAGTAAGCATGCTTTCTGACACTAAAGGCTAAAAATGTGGGATTGGTAGTCTTAATAATTTTATGACTTTACCCAGAAGTTTGCTACTTGGGAAAAGAATACTCAGCTTGAAATAAGATTTTAAAGAAAGTGATTGCATCCCAGTTACATCAGTTACATACACACACACACACACACACACACACACACAGAGGGAGCTTACTCTGTTTAATGGAAGGCATTATACTGTGGGTGGGAAGGGAGGACACTTTCCCATTGTGGAATGTGGCAGTGCGTTTGATCTGAGAGGCCTCCTATCTTCAAGTCCCCAGCATGTTCAGAATAGAACACAGGTTCCAGAAGTAACATTTGCTGGGTTTTTAGAACTTGATGTCTCTTTTTTGTTCTTGATCCTCACTGAGCTGACTTCCTGAAATTTTATCTAAAGCCAGTGCTGCGGGTGATAATGAAGTTTCTTGCAAAAGGCATGTCCTGGATTAGAGCAGCTACTGTGGAATGTCTCTTTCGTGCCAAGTACTTCAAATGTATATATCCATTTGGTTCTGCTAGCAATCCTTTAAAGTGGGGAGTGTCATGTGCTTTTTATAAATGAAGAAACTGAGGCCCAGGGTGGTAAGCCGGGACACTGCCAACAAGTCCACAAACTGGGGCCTTTTAGCTCAGGCACATCTGACATCAAAGCCTGATGCTTAGCCGCTAAGCTGGACACATTCCTGAGCCATTCCATCTGCTTCTATCTAGGAAATAAAATTCCATTTCGCCACAGAAAGTGGAGATTGAAGAGAAAACATAAAGTATTTTGAAACCTACATACTAGGGATAAAAACCAAAGACCTTAGTGTCTTTATAGTAAAACCAAGGTGTCCATATTTATTTACAAAGCACGGTGGCGACCTGTTTTTGTTTGAAATGCCTTTCTTTGTCTAGTGAGTGAAGCTCTCCAGGATGCGCTATGACTTCCCAATGGTAAATGATCTTCGATTACCTTGTAGATGGGGTAGGGTGGAAGAGTGAGCTGAAGACAAACCGAGGGCATGTTGAGTTGCCGTAGCACGGTTAGGGTCGGCTGGTTTTCAGTTCCTTTATTTGTGGATTTAATGGTAGATCTAAAGAGGCAGCAGCTAAGTATTTACTCTGGCACATTTGCTTCTCCCTATGGTAAGAAAGGACCATTGGAAAAATGGTCCATGCATCAGTGAGTCTGGTACACATTCCTCCGAATCTCCCTCAACTCTTAGGAATCACGAGAGCCTTGAGTATATCGTGCACTAGCCTCTAGTCATTGTGAACTGGATTCTGTGACTGTTAGTCCATTTTTTTGAGGAAGGAACATCATGTGTGATAATGTAGGGTGACAGAAAGACAGAGGTCTATAATAATTGACAGGGTCGGTTCTGGAAACTTTCTTATAGATCTACCTTCAAAATCACTCCTCCTTGGAGGGTGGTATGCTGAAGCCCAGAAAGTTCTAGAAATCTACATTCCTAGTTAGAATTGGATTTGTCCCAGAGTGATGTAGCTCCAAGTTTTAGACTCTTCTTTGTGTGTGGATGTGTGTACACAGATACATACATATGTGTGTACGTGCATGTAGAGACCAGAAAATAACCCTGAGGATTATTAGTCGGGTACTGTCCACCTTGAATTTTCTTTTCTTTTTTCTTTCCTTTCCTTTCCTTTCCTTTCCTTTCCTTTCCTTTCCTTTCCTTTCCTTTCCTTTCCTCTTCTTTTCTTTTTTTTTAGACAAGGTCTCTCACTTGCCTGAATCTTGCCTAGTAGATGAGGCTTTCTCCCTAGTGCTGGGACTTCAGGTTTTACTGCTACACTTGTTTTGTTTTGGAGCATCCACTCCTGTGTTTGCTAGGCCCCGGCGTAGCCTCACAAGAGACAGCTATATCTGTGGTACATTTACACAATGGAGTACTGCTCAGCTATTAAAAAGAATGAATTTATGAAATTCCTAGGCAAATGGCTGGACCTGGAAGGCATCATCCTGAGTGAGGTGACCCAATCACAAAAGAACTCACATGATACGTACTCACTGATAAGTGGATATTAGCCCAGAAACTTAGAATACCCAAGATATAAGATACAATTTGCAAAACACATGAAACTCAAGAAGAACGAAGACCAAAGTGTGGACACTTTGCCCCTTCTTAGAATTGGAAACAAAACACCCATGGAAGGAGTGACAGAGAATCTATGTGTCTTAGGGATCAAGCTCAAGTTTTTAAGCAAGGCCATTACTCTCTGAGCTATCTCCCCAGGTCCAGCTCCAGACTTTCCTAATGACTTGCTGTATTTATTAGCATTGAATCACCTACGGAATGGAATCCTAAATAAACATTTGGGTTTTTAGAATGATACCTTTATTTATCTTTTTTTTTAAATCTTCTTGCATAGTTTTTTGTTTTAAAAAAATAACTGGTTGCTATCTATTTTTTCACTCTCTTACACATTCATATTGTTCTTTGATCAATTTAACTCTCCATTAATTATCCTTCCTCCCTCTTCTACCTCCAACAAATCCCTTCATTCCAAGCTCTCCTCCTACTTTCAAAACAGTTCCTAAATATTTTGGAAAAAAAAAAAAAACATAAAAACAACTTTTGCGACCTACCGGCTCTAACTGCAGTCACCTGCACAAGCATGAGTGGGCTGATTAGCAGTGCACAAGGGGTTACACCACTGAGGATGGAGACCCAGCCTCCCGCTGCAGTCTTTAGCTCCAGGTCTCTCTCCTCTTACTACATATAGACAGACAAACATATTATTTAGCATAGCAAGCCAATGCTGGTGTTTTTCTTATCACTTTGAAGGGTGGGAGCATTGTTTCATTACCTTCCCAACTTTTAAATAGTTTGCCTGGTGCACCTGGCAGTCTTTAGATGCTTGTTCCAGTCATCTGTGCTGTGGTGCTCATGAGGGGACATCTAGAGAAATAAACACGTCTCTATTCCCTCTGTCCTCTTTTCTTTTTCTGATGCTCCCAAGATTCCTTCATGCAGGCTTTCTTCCTGTTTGAAAGCAGATTGTTTTAAAGCTGTTCTGTAAAGATGGTTCTAATAGCATCCTCTCCACCTCATGCATCCGATGATGTCTTTATTCCTCTGGCATCTCTAAGAGATAGGTTTTCTGAGTGTAAGATTTAAAGACCATGGTTCTTATTTTTACCTGTTGGAAAGTAATGCATTTCCTTAATGGTTTCAGGTAACAGATTTAATTTTATTTTTGCTAATACTCCAAAGGATAATACATCAATTCTCCCTGGATGCTTTTAAGATAGGTGTTTCCATTCTAATTTTAAAAATATTAATTATGAAATTAATTTGGAGTTATCATCCATATGGCTTCCTATGTATGTGTTTGTATATACATGTATATATACACCATACATATGCTTACGCTTAGAAATTTCCAAGAAATTTCCTCTTCCAGTATTTTTCAAGCCTGTTCTCTTTGTTGACTTCTGTGATTTTAATAATGCAACTCTTGTCTATTTTGTTACCACGAGTCCTGAGACTCTGTTTTACCCTTGATTTTCATCCTTTTCTCTGTTGTTCAGAGCAAGTGAATTCAATAATACTGTGTGTCTATCTGTCCTTGCCACCTTGCTATCGGACCCATAAAGCTAGTTTTCATTGCTGGTTTTATAATTTCCACTTTTTAAAAAATAAAATGGCTTATAAATTTTTGCTGAGTTTTGCATGCCCTTTATATGTGACAGTGCTGTCTGTCCATGCCAAAGGCTGGTGTGCTGCATAAGCCTTCGAGTTTCTATCCCTGCTAGCTCTCTGTAAAACACAACTGAAGCACACATGGCTCTCTCCTCTCTTCACTCTCCTGCTCTGTGATTAATCAGGGCCCTGTGGGCTTCAGTGAGTGGACGTCCCGTGACTTCAGGAGTGAAGCTTGCCACTCTTGTTGCTGCAGCAAAGTGGGTCAGGGAGGGCTCCAACTGGGCTTCTGTGCTCATTAGGCCACTCAACCATCACCACTGACCTTCTTGGTACTAAATCTGAGTTTTAAAGTTGTTTTCAGCCTTGACTCCACTCTTTCTCTCACAAATCCAGTCAGCATCGCCTGGACCATCAAAATGCCTCCTTCCTGTGTCCAAAGGCAGCAGTAGCAGCCCTGGTGATCATATTGAGCAGCCACTGTCATCACTACTACGTGGTACTACACTTACTACTTTACTGTCTCTGCCTGTCCTCCTGGTCTCCAAATACCTCCCCTTCTAAAGGGCATTGTACCAAGGTTCTTACATGTTTCTGTCACCTCTTCCAGAATCTAACCTCAGTGAGGACAGAGAATATTTTTCCTCTTTGATTCACCAGTTTATCTCTGCTACTTCACAAAGCACTTGATACATAACAAATATTCATGTTTGCATGAGATTTAAAAAAAAACACACACACACAGAAAAAGAATACATAGTACAATATCACCCTAAGGTCAGTTTGTTAGCTCCTGACAGCTACCAATCACCAACTGTATTTGTTCTTTAAACTTTATCCCAAGCTGTCATAATTACTTAATTACTACATTAGCTGGTAAATAATGAATGCAAACAAAGAAAACATATATATATAAGTTATGTGAATATTTTCCTAATGTTCAGTGAAAGCAAACTGAAAAGAAAAAGAGCTTGGAAATGTCTGGAAGAAACCTGTTTGGGGGAAGCAGAAACCATCTCGGAGGCCTTTGCAGCTGGGTTGCTTTGGAGAACTTTAAGCGGGCATTGGGTACATGCCTGTAATCTTAGCCTTTGGGAAGCAGAGAGGATCACAAATTCACAGCTCGAGTTAGAGTAAAACTCTAAACAAAGCAGAAACAAAAATCAGTGGGCGAGACAGCTCAGCTGGTCAACACTACCGCCACCAAGCCAGATGGCCTGAGTTCAATCCCAACCCCCACACGATGGAAGGGGAGAGGCAGTGAGGTGTGCATTAAGCCCCACAAGCACACCACAGCATTTGCACCATAAACACAAAATAAAAATGTACATGCGATCATTTTTTTAAAAAGCAAAATGGAAGGAGAGAGACTTTTAAGTGCTGACTCCATATTGGAAGAGCCAAGTTGGAAGTAGTTTGTGAGGGTTAATTGCTGCGGTTTTTGCTTGGGAGATGGCACAGGGCTTCAGTCAAAAGACCCAAGTTCAAATAAAAAGTCTGGGCTATGTTTCAAAGGATTGGCAAATGAATACAAATTTTGTTTTTCAAGTTGAATAGCACGTCTAATGTGTCATCTTTATGATGCTCTACACATTTCTAAAATGAGTTGGCCATTAGTCTCAATTGAGGCTTGTGTTGTGCAAGTTTTGGTTGTTTGGTAGCAAATTATACATATTTCACATTGTGTTCTTTTTAACTAATACACTTTTTGAGATCATTTGGTAGCAATAAAGACAGAATATCCTACTTTTTGAAATGGAATATGAGTTCACTTTTTGTATGCAATGTAATTTGTCTTATTTTCCATGGCATTGTGCTATTTTTTAATTTTTTGACCAAAGAGTATTGCAAATGGTTGTACATCATTTGTACAATGGGCAGAGACATTGATAAGATAAATTCTCAGAAGTGATATTGCTGCAGTTTATGTGCTAAATTTTACTTATATGTATGAGTGTTCTGCCTGCATGTATAGCTGTGTTCCACATCCACGCTTGGTACTGGAGGAAGCCAGAAAAAGATATCAGATCTCCTGGAAATGGAGTTACAATGGCTGTGAGCCGCCTGCCATGTGGGTGTTAGGGACTGACCCCTGGTCTCCTGGAAGAGCAAGCAGTGATCTTAACCTCTCCAGTCCCTACAGTTCATCCTTAATGCATCTAGGAAAGATTGACTGACTTTGCCTAGGTTTTCTATGCTATGAGAACTTACTGGGTGATATTCAAAGTAGTTTTGGTCACAGCTGATCCACCAAGTTTTCACTCAATACCCATAGTTAAAATAACTTATATTCATGCAGAAAAAAATGACTAATAATTGTAGATATGGAAATCTTAACCATGAACACACCCTAACACCCATTTCTCAATTGAATAATTTTTTTCTTTCTTTTTTTTTTTTTTTTTTTTACATTTTTAAACCTTTTTTTTTATTAAGATTTTAAAGTTTTTGATAATGGGAGATATCTTCTGCACACAGCTATCATATTATAGCAGAACAGACTGTACCTCCCGCCCACTCTCTCAGGAATCCGTGCTTTGGAAAGGTCAACCCAGGACATCTGGCAGCCAGAGGAGACACAACAGATCTCCAAAAAATGAATCGCATTGACAATTTCAGCCACTCTTCCTTCTGTGTCTTCTGGACCACAAGGAAAAGAATATACATAATAAACATTTTTAGGTTGCAAAAAACACAAATTTTCTTGATCTGCTTTTGGACCAAACTCTGATTTTTTTTCCCCTTTTGGCAGGGGGGCAGGGGGAGGGGGAGAGGAATAAGTGAAATTTCCATTATGTTTCTATCTATTCCTTTGAAATTTACCTCTAAGTGATTTATATCATGTTGATCCATACACATAGTTTATGAAGTGCAAAGATTAAAAATCCACCAGAGTTTGCCTTTTGCTATATAATCTTCGAGCATTTGCAGTCAGATTTCTGTACTTGGCTAGACTGCACATCATTTTGGAAGAGTCTTAATTCATAGCTGAAAATTAAATATGTTGCAAAACCAGTTATAAACTTCCTGTTCATGTTGAACTTTTGAAAGGGAAAGATCTGGGGGGTTGAATTTAGTTATTCCCTCAATGAGATAAATATTATTCAAATCACCTTGGTAACAGCTGGGCTATAGTCACAGTATAACTTTAGCATTACTTTCTAAGTTAGCTGATGCAGGTCTGGAGTTGTCAACAATAATTTTCCTGGGAGAGCTAAGGGGTTTTAAGAAAACCCTCTGTAAGTCTGGGGGTGGCATCGAAGTTTGGCTGTTGGCAGACAGTGACACTCTCGTAAGTCAGCCTCAATTTCTACTACATCTTGACTCTGAGACAGAGGTGGATATACTTGAGAAATCACATACAGGGAGGAGGGGACAGGGGGTGACCCGTCTTAACATGGTTTAGACTTCTGGACAGTTTGTTCTCTTGAAGGTAAATTAAAGAAATTTCCTGTTTTGTATGCTCTCAGAGAGAGAACTCAAGATTCATGTTCTACTCTTCAGTGTCTTTGGGGCTGGAGGAAGTAGTGTGTGCTTAAAAGGACACATGGCCCTATGTATCTAATGGCATTTGCATATATATATGTATACATGTACATATATATGTATGTGTGTATACATATATATGTGTATATATATGTGTGTGTATTCTCTTTGTAAAGTATAAAGATATTTTTCACTGGAAAAAAAAATCTCTGAAAATAAAAGTTTGTTTGCCCACCTTTCTTTACCCATTACTGACAAAAATTACCACAAATTGCCCAGCAACAAAAAGGGCAAACAACAGCTGAAAAACCCAATATTGGATTTGGAAAAGATGCCTAGTGTGCCTTCTTAGTTAGCAAGCAAAAATAAGATTCTGAAAACACAAAAGGAAAATGAGGAATCGGTCACATCCAGTATCTGTCATAAAAGTAGTCCATAAAGAGCAAGGAGAATAGAGAAAAAAATCATTCAGAACAAAGATGGAATACTTCTTTGTAAAACTTCCCAACAGAGTCCAAACAGCAATTTTGAACAAAGACCATATATATGAGTTGACATATCAGTGATTTCCTAAGTAAAAGTAAATAAACTGGCATTTCACATAGGTATGTATAACAGAAAGGGTTGATGAGCAGACTTTATTGTGGGATGATGTATACTTTTTTATTTACTTATTTTAGGAAAAATTAATTCAGCAAGTCTTTACAGATACTGTAGATGCAGTGATGAGCAAAAGTAGCCTGGTGCTAGAGAAGAGTTGTAAGCAGCAACTATCTGTAATAACAACACATGGCAACTGGTGAGGGGTACACAGAGTGGAGGACTTATGGAAGGGATCTTGCCTCTATTGTAGAAGACATCCTGAAAGTAATGGCAGGTGTAGAATGAGCTGAAGTTATATCGAGGTAGGGGTGGATGATAACTGGGGCCAGGGTTGGGGGAGGGGGTACACTGAAAGTCACTGAGAAGGAAGAATATATCCAGGAATCATGAAGTCAGTGCCATGTGACACTGTAGACTGAGTGGAAGTGCCATATCTGCAATACTCCATTCTTGAACACAGTGTTCTGAAAGAAGACAGTTTTCAGCTTATGCAAGCTTTCTAGAAAGAATGCAGTTGCAGAGACTCTTGAAAACGGGGGAGGGAGAAGAGAAAAATTCCATAATCCTGTGGCCTGGTGACCAAGCCTTTACCACGTGGGCCTCTGGGAGACGTCCCAGAACTAGACAATAGCATTCCACACCTCCGCATCTAGTAACAGCAATGTCTAGACTGTCGAGTGTTCTTGAGGGCAATATCATATATCATTCAGGTAGCAGAAACATGGCTGGCCTGTGTCCTCCTGGGTCAGAAGCCATTTCTGTTCCTTAGACTCCATAGATACTCCTATCAGCATTTATCAAGGCAGGCTGATTTATGCTTTCGTAATGAATGCATTTGTAGTGTTTGATGCCCCTTTGAATGTCCTGTAGCATCTTTTCAAAGACTTTGCACATGGTAGTGTACCTTCCAAATGAATCATTGTTAGACTTATGTATTTTTGTATCGTATGTGTGTGATTGTTTACCTGTATGTATGGGTACCATGTACAGGCCTGGTACCCACACAAGCCTGAAAAGGTCATCAGATTTCCTGGAACTGGAGTTACAGATGATTATAAGCATATAAGTACCATACAGGTTCCCTGAGAATCGAATCTAAGTCCTCTGCAAGAGCAGCAAGTGCCCTTAACCACTGAGCCATCTCTCCAGCTTCCAAATAAAATATAATGGCTGGTTGTTTGTTTGTTTGTTTGTTTTTTTCCTAGCTATTTTTCCTTGTTTAGAGTACTGATTATTTGGCTGAGACTTGCTAACTCTTTTGGAAAAGATATATTGAATGTCTATTGCATATCAAGTACCACTCTACATGCTAGAGAAAAAGACATGAAAAGGAAGCATTCATTCTTCCATGAGGAGCACACTCTTGTCCATAAGCAATGAACATAAGCCAATAAATAAGATAATTTTGGACACACATGAGGATAGAAAAGTGGAGTAATGTGGTAGTGCCAGAGAGACTGCAATGGCGATTCCTCTCTGTTTTAGATTTCAGTGTGCTATTAACGCTCTTCACCAAAGATAATGGGCAGCTTGAATGGCCAAGGACAGCCTTTGAGAATAAATGGCAGTGAATACTAAGTAGATATGAAGAGCCCTGGAGGAGTACTCCCAGGTGAAGAACCTCTAAAAGCAAGAGATAAAAATAAGCAGGTTGTATGGGTGGAACCTCATAAGTGAGTTGAAATTGATGGAGCCAAGAGGATGTGAAGAGGCGTGCAATGATGTGTAAGGCGTTATGGACCACAGTGGTGACTTCAAGCAAGAAGGCTTTGGAGGACTTTAAGTAGGAATGCAACATATTGTGAGTTGTTTTTAAGAGGTCATTCTGGCCATTGTGTACCTGCTGAACCTTAGGGAAGGACTGTGGAGGAAGAGGCATTGGTTAGGAGTCTGTTGCAGGAGACATTGCTCATTTAGCTGGGGTATTGACAGCGGGAAGTGGTTTCTATTGGCTGCTCAGCACAGCGATTTCTTCCACAATAGAGGACACTAGGATATACTGCATCATGTCAACTGTGGATGTGTGTTCCAGGATTAAGGTTTAGAGCCTGTACTAGCATCCAGAGACTGTGTGGAATACTGCCAAAGTCTGAGAAGAGTACACAGCACCAGAGCAAAGGGGTGTTGGGGCTCTCTTGAACAGAGGCTAGGCTGCAGTGCTAGATCAGGCTAGAACTGGAGGGCTGTGACCCTGACATGGGAATGTTGAGAATATTGTGGCTGCTCTTCTTTGCTGTAGAGGGCAGTATGCTGTTACGTCCCATGTCTATACTGTAAGTGTAGCTCTTAGGAGTGAGTAGTGGAAATACTGGGGCACATTCCACAATGGATGAAAACATGAAATTCCAAGTGTCTGCCATTTATCATGGAGCCAAGAAGGGGATGTGGCGGGTGAGTGGGAGCAGCGGCAGCAAGCTTGCAGACCAGATAGCTGGGTGTATGCTGTGGCGAGTAAGGAAGGCCCTGACTCAAACAATGTGGAAGGCAAGGACCAACACCCAAGATTGTCCTCTGATGTCCACACATGCACTATGGCATGACTGTAACCACATTCACACATAAGAGCGCTCACGTGCGTGCGTGTGTGTGTGTGTGTGTGTGTGTGTGTGTGTGCGCGCATACACATGGATACACACAGACACACATGGACATACGGACACATATGGGCATACACACAAACACATGCAAGGGCTGCAAAATAGAAGCAGAAATGTTCAATATTAACTAGGTGGGTTAAAATTGGCATTAAGATAGACGCTACAACACAGGGATGAAGAAATGGCTTAGCAGTTAAGGATGTGTTCTGTTCTTACAGAAGACCTGGGTTTGATTTCCAATTCCCATGTCAGGCAGCTCACAACTGCCTGTAACTCAGGCTCCAGAGCTTCCAGAGGTCTCCACACGCATGGTGTCCACTCACATGGACAAGCATACACATGATTAAAACTAAAAATCTTTCTTTAAAAGCTAGGCATAAACAAATGAATACATTATTTCCAATGTACAGGAAAACCAATTTATGATAATCAAGGTCAGTCTTCTAGAAAAAGCTTTTGACTCAAAAGGCTATCCCAACTTGGGACTGGCGGCACAGTCTGGAGTTCCAGCTGCTCAGGAGGCTGGGCAGGAGGATTGCAAGTTGAAGGCCCATGGGGGATAGAATAAGTTCAGGGCCCACCTGGTAGCTTGATAAGAATTTCTCTCAAAATAATATTTAAAGACATTGAGTATATATCTTAGTGCAAAGCATTTGCTTAGCATTCATGAGGTTCTAGATTCAATCCCCACTGTTGCCTAAAAGCACCCCATGTGGTTACATCATAATGACCTCATATAGTTACATCATATAGTTACATCATAATGACTCCATATAGTTACATCATAATGACCTCATATAGTTATAAGATAATGACCCATGTAGTTAACGTCATATAGTTACATCGAAATGACTCCGTAGCTACAGGACAGATGAATACGCTTTATTTTGTCTATGGTCCACAACCTGAGCTTCCTTTAAGATACGTTAGTTAAGAACTGATTCGGCAAAATCAAAATGTCCTTCAGAGATGGACTGAAATTTGACTGTATTCTGGGATGCAACTGGCCTGTCTGGATGGAATACACCAATTCAACAGCACTTCTGACATCCTGACTTGAGAAATGAAGAGTCAGGCCATGAAGATGCTAACTTAGGTGTAGGGCTAGTGTACAATTGTCCTTATTTGACTTGTTCCAAATCTGTGGAATTCCTGAGGATTTTTGTGAAAACCAATTTTTCCAACCCAGACTGGCAATGCTTTGTACTCTGCCCATCCAGACTCTTGGGCTCTCTCCCTAGGAGGCTTCTCTGGCCCCTTCTTAGCTTTGGTTTTGTGTTCCATATGAAAGCAAAGAAGCAAAGATCAACCCATTAGGAAATAGCACTTCTAGAAAAAAAATGACTGATTCAGAGAGCAGGCAGTGAGCGCCTTGCTTGGAGGGAAGGTGTGGTCACGTGACTGTGCTCTGCAGCTGGGACCTGTTGTTCCAAAGCTGCCCACTTCCTCCCTGACCCTTGCACCAGCATTCCAGGGTCCCTTCCATTTGTTTTCGGGCAGCAGGCCCTCCCAGATTGCTTTGACAGATTATAAGAAAGAATCCAAGCTGGTTCAAGGACAGGCAACCCGCAGATGTGTTTTGAAGCCTTCTGCTTCCACGTGGGTTCTTTGTGATTGTGACAAGTTGTAGGGGACTTTCTATACATTGAGAGGCAAGGTTCCTGGGATTCAACCTCTGAGGGGCCTAGCAGGGTGCTGGGTCGGCATTTTATTGATGGAAGTGGTGAGCAACAGCTTCTTGCCCTATGTTGCTGCCCGGATTCAGGCTCTACTTATTCTTGTTTTAGAAACTAGAAATACACATATACATGCACACACACACACATATGTATGCATACAAACTCATGCACACACACACACATTCACACAGATATACCCAGACACATACACACATACACACAGATACAGATACACATACTCACACACATACATACATACACACTCACACACAATTACATATACTCACACACACTCACTCACTCACACACATATACACTCACAGACACACACATACAGATATACAGACATTCTCACACACAAGCACTTGTATACACAGACACAATCATGAACACACAATCACATACACACACTCATATACACACAATCATGAACACACAATCACACAATCACATACACACACTCATATACACACAATCATGAACACACAATCACACAATCACATACACACACTCATATACACACATAAACACTCAGACACACACAGATACACAGACACAATTCTCTTTATCTCCATCATTTTCATCTTTCACGGTCACTAATCTGTATCCTAAGTGGAAACCTGACCGTTGAGGCCAGTAAGATTACAGTGGAGGTCATTATTCCATATAAGTCTCATTTGTATTGTTGTTACATGTGATATAGGCTGAGAACCAGTTCTAGGCTGGAGAGAGAATGTCTTAGCTTGATATACCAAGTCTTCATGACCTTGGACTCGTATCTTCTGCACTCCTGGCTTTACAATATGGAGCTGCAAACTGTATTTTCTCTCTTTCAGACTGTTCCATATCACTTCTCAGGTTTGTGCCTTGGTCGGTAGAGTCTGCCATCAGAAAACAACACCAAAGCAGCCTTGGCTCTGGAATTGTATATTATTTTTAGTTTCCATCTAGTCAAGTGTGGCACTAAGAAGCTACAGAGCCACGGGGAGCGGTGTCACTTCCTCTCTTCCTTCCTTTTCTCATGTTCAACTCTGAGTCCTGGGACTATCTGGGAAGATGTGTAGCTAGTTCTGAGAATGCCAAGCCTTCATGGTTCGTATCATGCTCTCCTGCTCTTCCTCGCTGAGGATCCACCCAGAGCTCTGTGCACAAGCTTTCTCATCTATGACACTTGCAATGGTTTCAGGGAGTGGACACTGGAGAGAGAACTTTTGCAAGTCGCTCCTCATGCCTTGTGGGGTAGGAAGAGAGCTGTTGCTTCTCTGCTTCACAGATAATGAAATGGGGGGTTTGCTCAACTCATCCACACATCTTACAAGTGCATAACCAACACTACAGTCTGGATACAGCTTGTGATGCACCTCTGGAGGGTGATCCCACTCAGCTAGAGCTAAGTACTTATTTAAACACACACACACACACACACATAGATGAGACTTTGATTCTTAGAAGCTCAGAGGGAAATTGGTGACTTGAGAAGACTTGATTTCAGACTATGCATTCTCTATGATTTAGGAGCCTGAACACCTTGGCCTTTCCAGCCCCCTGCTCCTCTCTTATAATACACTGTTGTCTTTGGGTCAGTGTGATCCAGGACACCCCAAAAAGAGAAGGGAAAGGGGAGAGGAAAGGTCCACATGATCACTTTTTGTTCCTTCCCCTTCCCCCTCCCCTTCCCCCTCTCCCTTCCCCCTCCCCTTCCCCCTCCCCCTTCCCCTCCCCCTTCCCTTTCCTTCCCTTCCCTCCCTCTCTCCCTCTTCCTTTCCCCTCCCTTCCCCTCCACTCCTTTCTTTTCTTGTCTTGTCTTTTCTTCATTCATTTGTTTTCAGGGTGGGGTTTCTCTGTGTAGCCCTGGCTGTCCCAGAACTCATTCTGTAGATCAGGTTGACCTTGAACTCACAGAGATCTCTGCCTCCTGAATGCTGAGATCAAAGGTGTGTGCCACCACCATGCAGACTAATATGATCAGTTTTTAATGTGGATTTCTGAGGCTGTCAGTGCTATCACTGAGACATTTGATTGAATCATGAAGAGTCTGAGACAGTGTGGTTGGCCTAATCACAGTTATAAAAACAGTTCCTTCCAGTGAAGGAGAACGAAGAGGACTCCAATTCCTGCATGAAGTGTTCACATAGGTTAGCTTCGGTCAGGCTGTAGCATTTCCCATTTCCTGTGGCCAAATCTAACAGGGTGGGTTTTTTTTTTTTTTTCTGTCTAAAAGTGAAGTCCAAAGTCTCTTTTTTAAGGCTATCTCTTTCCTAAGAGGACCTTGTTCTTCTTGAATTTTTGCATTTTAAGAAATCATGAACAGCCCATGACAGTACTTAGATCCTCTTCTGATCAAAGTCAAGCAGACTGGGCCACTGTATGAGAAGAAGGGTGTTTCCTCTCTGTCGCCCACAGGGAGAAGGAGGTAGTTTTATTTAATATATATCTGTCTGTGCTTGTAGCCAGCCAAGCTCTGAATTTGAGCTCAATGAGAGCTTTGATAAAGG
Source organism: Mus caroli (assembly GCF_978045245.1). Taxonomy (NCBI): domain Eukaryota; kingdom Metazoa; phylum Chordata; class Mammalia; order Rodentia; family Muridae; genus Mus; species Mus caroli. The sequence continues at coordinate 96,186,862 of NW_028227261.1, forward strand.
AAAGGGGAAAAGGAACATTTAGGATTGGTTTTCCATTCATGACAAGTGTATGTGTGTGTGTGTGTGTGTGTGTGTGTGTGTGTGATAAGTAGATGAATAATGAGACTGTGCACTTTCCCATCCAAGCCTTTTCCATCCTGAGAATGATTTCTTTCCTGGCTTCTCGATGAATAAGGCATTATTTCTGAAACCCAGGAGGCATTCCTTTGATTTCCCTTCATGTTTAACTTTCTGAATGATTTTCAATAAAGGATATTCAAGGGCTTGGAATGAAGGCTCTCTTAGCATTTTTATTGAGGGTCAGATAGAGCTGTGGCTATTATCTGCTGATATTTGGAATATTGTTTTCCCTCTCTGAGGAGTGTCTAAGGTATTGTATTTATAAGAAAAATGAAGCACCTTGGATGGCCTTCAAAGTGAACAGCAGTCTAAAACCAATACACATAGGTGGTACAGAACAAAGAGCTTTATAGGGTATTTTTCTTCTTGCTCTATTTGTATTTCCCTGCTGAAAGGGTGCAAAAGGAGATGGGGGAGGCTCTCACATTCAAAACTGGGCTGTTTGGAGACTAAATCACATTTGTTTTCTTTTTCTGAACTCATTCCTTGAGATTGGTTCAAACTGAAGACGACACTGAAACCTGAACCACTGTGTGCATCTGAAGATTCAAATGCATGTGGGGCTTCTCCCTGCTCACCCTCTCTCTGTTCACTAGACAGCTGATTATCCAATGGGGTGGGTGGGCAGCTGAGGTGTAATGGCACACACTGCCCCACTGGATTGATTGATTCTGTAGAAGACCCCCAGTGCATGCCCCGATTTACACAGTCATCAAAGCTAACGAATCATTTCATGGCTTACGAGTTCCCTCAGATCCAGGTGGAATGCGACCTCAGAAACTAAATAAGAGGGGATATCTTTTCTCATCTGCATTTCCAAAGCAATCATAATTATAGAAAAATCTGAATAATTCAGAGTAGTAGTGGGCGAGAAAGCAGAGAATTGACCTAGGTTACAGGGCAGCTGAAATATAAGCTTTGGTAATAAATACTTAACTTTATAATTTGCGAAAAGTGGAAGGATAATGCGGTGCTTTCAGGAATGTGGATGCCGGAGCCAGGGTCCAAGGGCATAGACTCTGTGATTCGATTCTTGTTTATCACCTCACAGGGTCCTGGTCTTTTAAGCAAGGTATTTAATCTTCCTGGGCCTCAGTTTCTCTGTCTGTACAGTGGAGTTTTAGCTTGCCTGCTACATGTGCACATTAGGTGAGTTATCCTTTAGAAAACGGACACAAGAACTGTGATTGTTGGATCAAAAACTAAAGCGTTCATTATTGGCAGTTGCCTATTCACATGCCACAGAACTTGGGATAACAATACTGTTATCGGGTTGTTAACATGTACTGGTCGATTATTTTCTTAGCATCCATTTAAAATTTATAACCCACCCCAGGAGGCAAATAGGCCATGTCTGGTTTTTCAAATGAGAAAAGTGAGACAAAATTCAATTTGCCCAACCCACCCAGTTTCCCAAACGGCAAAGCAATAGTTTGTGCACTGGTGAGCAGAAACCAGAATCTACACCTTCACTAAAAGTGGAGGGGTATGCCTTAATGTCTGACTTTTAGCTCCTAAACAGCCATACCTTGATGAGATTTTGTTCTTAAAGATTCCTAATGCATTTTCTCATGGAGAATTTTTTTTTATCAAACTGAGTGGTCTGTTCAAAATTATTAATATTATCCACACATCCTCGGGTTTAAGTAGGACTTGAGTCAACAGTGTATTATTAAGGTGACTATTGCTTTGATTTCAGAAGCGAAGTCTCCGGGATTGGTGGCTCTCTGGTTTCATGATTTGCACAGAGACCTGAGGTCCTCTCCCTATTTGGTTACATGCTTCATAGTGATATGTATTATTCTCCTTCTAACGCTCAGATCCCTCCCCTGTCGCCATAGGTGCCTTTATTGTCTGCTGGACTCCGGGATTGGTCTTGTTATTGCTGGATGTGTGCTGCCCGCAGTGCGATGTCCTGGCCTATGAGAAGTTCTTCCTCCTCCTGGCCGAGTTCAACTCTGCTATGAACCCTATCATCTACTCCTACCGCGACAAAGAGATGAGCGCCACCTTCAGGCAGATCCTGTGTTGCCAGCGCAACGAGAACCCTAATGGCCCCACGGAAGGCTCTGACCGCTCGGCCTCCTCCCTCAACCACACCATTCTGGCTGGAGTTCACAGCAACGACCACTCTGTGGTTTAGAAGGAAGCCAGCCGGCCTCTGTGGATCTGTGAACCCCACCCTACCCCCCCCCCCATTGCCAGGGCAAGGTGGGGAGCCAGAGGAGATGAAGACACTCCTGTATTTAACACTAACCAATGGCAGTATTTGTCCCTAGACCCAAGAGACTTGAGGATGAACTTATTTGGCAGCCCCCATCTTCTCCTTTGGAAAACAGAAGGGGACCGTCTTGTGGTGGAATTGAGAAACGGACTCTGGGGTGACCGTGTAGCATTCACTAACTAGACTTAAAAGATTTTATGTGGTTTGGCCTAAGCCAGGAAAAAAAATCTGCTGAATCGAGTATACAATTCACACAGGCTTCCCCTTTAAAGAACAAACAATACATTGCATTTATTAATGAGTATGTTTATGCCTGACAGCATGTTTGTGATCGAAAAGACTGCTAAACTGACATAGATGAGTTTTGTTTTGTTTTTTTTACATGATGGAGGAAAAGTATAAATTAGAATGATTTTCGTGTTTGTTTAGAAAGCAAGCATGTGGCGTGTGTATTCAGTATGCCTTTCTTTAAAGATAAAAGGCCACTATTTTAAATCTAGGGAATAGAAGAATCTAGTAAACACCAGTATTCATCTAGGCTACAGGAAAAACCATATCCTAATCAATTACCTTTTAATTAAAGTAATGAAATATACATGAAAGGCAAAGGAATGTGAGCTTGTCACCCAAAGAGTGTGTGCTCTCCAAACGCTGGAGGAGATGAAGCTGTAGTGTTGTCCCTGCATAGTGAAGATACCCGCGTGCGTTCTCAGTGCCAGACCGTCAGTGGGACTTGTTTTTAAAGCCTGTGGTTTTCCAAGTTAGAAAATAATACCTACTTACTATAGAAAACTTGAAAATTGCAGAACTGTGTGAAAAAAGAAAAAGAAAGAAAGATTGCTGATATACGACCTGGAAGTAGCCATCTTTCCCTGCTCACCCAAGTATGCCTATAGACATATATACCTTTTTTTTTTTTTTTAACATAATCGGGTTGATATTGTAAAATGTTTTGTAACTTCTTCTTTCAGAATTGCCAGGTTTTTCTATGGCATTTTTTTTTTCAAAAACAGTGTTAGCGGCTATATATGTAATATTCCATTTAATGGATGCAGCTCAGTTTATTTAACCATTCCTGTATTGTTGACTATGTTTTTAATTTTTTTCATTATTATAATATTGGAAGAATCTTGTGTATATAAAACTTTGCCAGTATCATTGATGATTTACTTAGGCTCTATTCCCATGAAGGACCTACTTTTTAAAATGTGAAATGTCCTCATGTGTTGTCACTTTATAAAAAGGGATATTCTACTCTCAAACTGCAGGGGTGACCGTGCTGACAAAAAGCCCAGAAATTACCTTCTTACAAAAGAAACACAGTGGCTACTTTAGTTGCTAATGGGTTCTTGACAAGATGTTTCCCAATAACCAAGACCCTTAACATAACTAGCAGATTTACTTTAGTGTTCATGAGGAACTGGGGATCCCTTTCTTGACACAAGAAAACACAAAGACATCAAGCATCAAAGTGAACCCAGCAATGCAGTACCAAGCAGCCTGGGTGGGGTGTGCTAGCAACTGGCTGCTGTGTGGTCTCCAGCAATGGACACCCTGTGTTCAGAGATGCCCAGTACAGTGTCCTGGAGACTAAGGTCTCTATTGTCATGCTATGAGGAATAGGAGGAAGAAGAATAGTCCTGAAGCAGGTGTGGGGAGGTCAGGAGGACGTCTGAGAGAAGGCAGTCCTGCCGAGAGTGGCATTCTAGGGAGGAGGAAGGCAGGGTGTGGCTTGTGTCTGGACAGTGGTGCATGTGATGTGTGCCTGGTGAAAAAAAAAATAAGTAGGCGGAGAGCCAGTTAGCAGGACAAAGACTTTGCTCGAGGATTCACAAAATGCAAAGAAATTTATACTGGAAGTGAGTGAAACGAACTTGGACTTTTATTGATGCCCTTTTTATGGGGGAGGTAAGGACTATTTGAATTGAAAAGCATACTAATTGAACCTTAATAAATCATTCTCAATCAGTGTTTGGCGATGTGTGGTTCTGGTCTGTGCTTTTTTTTCTATTTTCGAGAAGCTTCTGGCTTGTGCTGTGATGGCTTCTCTCTCTGAGCTTCTTTAACAGTCTGAGGCAGCCCAACAACTGTTCCTTTAGCTCAGATACTGGTTCCTCATCCCTGAGATTCATGAGAGATGTGTCACCTCAACGGAATGAGTACTAGAGCAAGGTATTTTAGAGAGATTTTTATTATTTATTTATTTAGAATAAAATGTATGTAATAAATAAGATAAAACAAAAACTAGCACATCAGAATTGGGCAAAAACAAACCAAAGGAAAAGATCCTACAAGAAAGCACAAGAAACAGAGATCCACTTGTTTACACACTCAAGAATCCCATAAAACCCACTAAACTGGAAGCCACAATATATATGAAAAGGACCTGGGGCAGACCCATGCAGACCCTGTGCATGCTGCCTCGGTCTCTGTGGGTTCATGGGAGAGTTGGTCATGCTGATTTAGAGAGCCTTGTTTCTTTGGTGGGTGTCCTCCATCCCCGCTGGTTCTTCTACTGTTTCCACCTTCTATTCTATAGGGTTTCCTAATCCCTGAGGGATGGGATTTAATGGCTATATCCCACTTAGGGCTGAGTGTCGCTAGGTCTCTCACATTGCATGCTGTCTGGCTGTGGATCACTGTATCTCTTCCTATCTGCTGCAGGCAGGCACTTCTCTGATGATGACTGAGCAACGTGCTGTCTATGAATAGAACAGATGTTGTTAGCAGTTAATTTTACTGTTTTGTTTTTTGACAAAAGTATTTGGTTTTACCCTAGGCCTACCTAGTCTCAGGGTTTTGGTCACCCAAACAGTGTCACATAATGGGTTCCATTTCATGGAGTGGGCCTTAAGTCAAATCACATAGGAGTTGGTCACTCTCAAAAGCTTTGTGCCACTGTTAACTAGCATATATTGCAGACCATTGAGTTTGTGGATGAGTTGGGGTTGTGCTAGAACACAAGGCTCAATGTAGGCACAGCTCAGCGAGTCTTGTAGGTGTTGTCTTCAGCAATGGAGCCTACAGGTGTTTGTAGAGAACAACCTATGTAGTTTTGGCAGCATTCTGCATTGTTTGGGGGACAGAGAAGCCTCTCAGTTTGATGAGGTCCCATTTATTAATTATTGATCTTAGTGCCTGCACTAATGTTGTTCTGTTTAGAAAGTTGTCTTCTGTGCCAATGCATGCAAGGCTATCCCCACCTTCTCTTTTGTCAGCTACAGTGTGTCTAGTTTTGTATTGGTGTATTTGATCCACTTGGAGTTGAGTTTGTGCCAGATAACAATGGATCTATTTGGATGATTCTACATACAGACATCCTTGACCAGTACCATTTGTTGAAGATGCTGTCTTTTTTTTTCCAGTGCATAATTCTGGCTTGTTTTTCATCAAAAATCATGTACCCACATGTGTGTGGATTTGTCTCGATCTTTAGTTTGATTTCATTGATCAACATATCTGGTTTTGTGCCAATACTATGTTATCTTGATTACTATAGCTCTGTAGTACAACATGAAATCCAGGATGATGATACTGTCAGCACTATTATTATTATTAATGATTGTTTTAGTTATCCTAGGTCTATTGTGTGTCCATATGATGCTGAAAATTGTACTTTCACCATCTCTGAAGAACCGTGTTGAAATTTTGGTGGAGATTGCATTGAGTCTGTAGATTGCTTTTGGTAGGATGGCCATTTTTCCTATAGTGATCCTACTGACCCATGAGAGTAGAAAATCTCTCCATCTCCTGATATCTTCTCCAAATTCTTTCTTCAATGTCTTGAAGTTTTTATCATACAAGTCTTCACTCGCTTGGTAGAGTACCCCAAGATATTTGATACTATTTTGGCTATTGTGAAATTTCTTGTTTCCCAAATTTCTTTTTTTTTTTTTTTTTTTTTTGGTTTTTCGAGACAGGGTTTCTCTGTGTAGCCCTGGCTGTCCTGGCACTCACTTTGTAGACCAGGCTGGCCTCGAACTCAGAAATCCGCCTGCCTCTGCCTCCCAAGTGCTGGGATTAAAGGCGTGCGCCACCACGCCCGGCTTTTTCCCAAATTTCTTTCCTGGACCATTATAATTTTTTTATAGGATGGTTACTAATTTTTGTGAGTTAATTCTGTATTCAGCTACTTTGTTGAAAATGTTTATCCACTGTATGTGTACATAAAACCTACTAGTTAATCCACAGACCACATATAAGTTTCACCAGTTGTCTAGTGATGTCTATCAAAGGAAAAGAATCAACTTCAGAGCCCCATGTTATTTTTTTCAGTTGCCCACTGACTGGAGTCTTCTATTTAAACACCCTCTTCATCTTTTCTTGACCCCCATGGTCTAGCACCTGAAGATTGTAGGTCATTTTGTAAAATTTCCCCAGGTTGAGTTAGATTCACATAATTCCAATTCCTTGAGTAGTCAGTGGTGGTGTTAGCTGTGACAATATGATTGCTGAGTCAAATCCCCAACTCCCTTTTCATTGACTTTTAGTTTCTGATTTCAGCATCCATTTTTATGGATGGAACCATTACCAATGGCTTAGTACTGCTGAACTTAAAATTTCATGGCTACAAATTCCATAAATTGCTGAGTTTTTCTAATGATTAGTAGGCTTGGAAATCTCTAACCAGAAAGCAAGGAAGTTCTATTCTCTAAATTTCTTACTAAGTCTCTCTGAGGGAATAAAAGTTCTTTCTTCTCCCAGATATTACTTTATTCAGGTGTGTATAGATTCATAGCTTCCTAGTACATTCAGTAGTTGCTAATATTACTACAATTTCTTATTTGATATTTCTCTTTTTAAGTGATTATAGATCGACGTGCAGTTTAGCAATAATATAAGGGCAGACATGGGGGTGGGCACATACCTGTAATCCCAGTATGAAAAGCAGAGGCAGGACTATCAGGAACTCAAGCCCAGCCTGGGTATATGGGAAACTGCCTCAACTCTCCTCCTGAAAAACAGAAGAAAGAAAGGTTGGACAGAAGGAATAAAGGGAGGGAGGAAGGAAGGAAGGAAAGAAGGAAGAGAGAGAGAGAGAGAGAGAGAGAGAGAGAGAGAGAGAGAAAATGCATTCCCTGTGCCCTCTACCTAGTTTCTTCAAATGATGCTGGCTTTCAAAACCACAGTATAACATTATTTCGTGTAGTTTTACTCTCTACTTGCTTTTACTCAGGGTAAGTGGCTGTGCTACCAGCCCCCATCTGGCTTCCTTTGAATCCTCAGATAAAAGACACAGACACAGTTGTCCCTTTTCAACTTGCCTTAGGACACAATTGCTGGGCACTGCTATCTCCTGCCTAGAATAGTCTGCCTTTATCAGTTTCTTATCTCAGTCTCTCCCACCTGCTAAACTCCCCTGACCACCCACCTGTAGGAGCCTGGGTGGCTACTCCATTAAGGTTGCCCAGTTCTCCTCTCTTCAAAGCAAGGCAAACTCCAGCTCCTACCCTGCATCTGCCTCTCTGTGCTTTCCACCTAGCAATTGGCCCATGGCTTTCTTTATTGACAGATCAAGAGCCAATTGGAGAACAGGACCTTAGCATCAGAAACGCTCCTTACATAACATTATAATCAGAATGTGGACACAGATATAAACCAAAGGAAGAAGAGTTCCCTCAGCTCAAAACACTCTTGGTGCATGTCATTGCCATACCCCTGTCCCTTACCCTCCCAACACCTAGCATCCATGATTCTCCATTTATATTCCAACAATATTTTCATACAAGAGAAGCTCACAGTATTTCTGTGTCAATAATTTCAGGATGATAAACTGATTTCCTAAAGGTTATTGTATTTAATACCTTCCACAAATATATAGAAATAAGTAATAGAATCTACAAGATATTTACATATAGCCCAGAGGGAGGCTACATAGGCATACATATAGAGACACAGAGCTAAATAAAATAGAAAGAACACTTCCTTACAGGATGGAAGCCAAACCACAACCTGCTGCACATTGTGTAACAAACACACATTTTCAAATAACAAAAATCATAAAAGATATCTTAATAGAATTTTAAAATTCAAACTAAATAAAACTACAACTTACTCAAATGTGTGTGTGATTATGGGTTCAGGGCAAGGAAAGAGACTCATAGTAGTGAATTTGCTTATTGAATCTTTACACATTAACCCTTTAAGACTCTATCTTAAGAAACTAGGAAAAATAAGAACAAATTAAACACAGAGCAAGCCAAGGAAGAGTAATGAAAATTAGAGCAGAAATCAATAAAATTAATTCTAAGACTTGTGTGTGTGTGTGTGTGTGTGTGTGTGTGTGTGTGTGTGAGAGAGAGAGAGAGAGGGGGGGGGAGGGAATCAATTAAGCTAAAAGCTGGTGCTTTGTGTAGGGGAATCAAGAAAATGAATGACAAGGAAAAGGAGGCATCACTACAGATCTCATGGATGTTAAAAGAGTAATAACAGAATATAGTTAGCAACTTTGTCCACAGATTTGAGAACCTAGTTTCAGTAGTTTAATTTCTCAAGAGATAGTTTGCAAAATTGCAAAAAGGAAGAAATAGACAGATCTGGTATGTTTCTATCTGTTAGAAACACTGAACAAATAATCACTGATCTTTTAAAATAGAAAACATCATGCCCCATGGTTTCCAGAAACAGAAAACTGCACCAATTCTCTATTCTCTATTCTCTCTCTCTCTCTCTCTCTCTCTCTCTCTCTCTCTCTGTCTAATTAGGAGAGATCATACTTTCTAATTCATCCTGTAAGACCAGTATTACTCTGTACCAAAATTAGAACTTACACAAAAAGAAAACTTTTTTGATGACTGGTGCAAAAACTTCAACAAAATACTAACAAAGTGAGTTCAAAGTGTATAAAAAGTTATACAGAATGACCAAATAGCTTGCAATCCAGGAATGCAAATGTGGCATTCATTCATGAATGAATGAATGAATCACTCATTCATGCCATCTCTCAACAACTTAGGAAGAGTTTTCTCAGCATGATAAGCAACAGTTTTAACAAAACTTACAGATAACTGTTAGGAGCTTGTTATGTCTGAAACACAGAGGGACATGTTTGTGTCTTTCCAGAGTGTCAGAATTTACCGAATAACCAATAAGTTCTCAGACCACACTGATTTCTCTGACTGCAATTTTCCAAGTGTTTCTAATTTCCCTTGAGAGCTGGCCATTGGTAATCAAAGGTTCTATATTTCATTTCTTACAGGTCATACCATAATACACAAGCACAGAGATTATAGAATAGTTAAGAAAGTATAAATGACGTTGCAGTTCACAGAGGCTGTCCTGAAGTCCAGGCAGAGAACTGATATGAAAGAGTCTTCAGAGGAAGGCAAAGATGGGCAGGCACATAGCTGCTAGATCCAGATCCAGGTGGCAGGCCATCTGAAGAGGGCTGGCTGTCACAGGCAGATGATACTGGTGTTTGTGCTGATGCAGTGGGATAGAAGCAGTTACCTGGGTGGTGTTTGCGATGAGTGATTGGGGAGCTCTCAGAGAGCTTGTAATATTTTTGGTCCTGTAGTACCCCTTATATTATAGTCAGAATTAGGGATTCTGACTGATATGATTAATACTCATAGGTCTGCTATTTCTTATATGATTGGGTATACTTTCCAAGTGCTATTTATTATCATAAACTAATCATCAGTTAATTACTTCTGGTGTCCAGGCAGATGAGGTTGCTTACTTGGGTAAACAGATAAGATTCTTTCTTGACACTTACTCTTAAAATGGATTAACTTAGATCAAAGTCATTGTTTCATAAAATTGAGTCACTCTGAGTGAGACGAGACCTTAAGATGGATATTCAATGCAGCAAAAGGCAACACAGAGAAGTCTAGCCTGCCCTTCTTACTAATAAGGCACTTTCTGATGAAAAGCTGGAAGCTTTTCCCTTAAGATCTAGAATAAGGCAAAAATATATCCCCTCATCACTCCTTATCAATATGATTATAGAAGTCTTAGCTAATGCAATATGAAAAGAAAAAGATAGAAAGAACATAAAATTAGAATTAAAACAATATTTACCTGTATATGGTATAGTCTCCCATATAGAAAATCTAAAGGAATTGATAAAGAAAAGTCTTCCTGTAGCTACTTATTATAACTGTTATTATCTTGGTTTCTTTTCTATTGCAATGATTAATATATGCTGACACAATTTTAAAAAGAAAGGGTTTGTTTAACTAACACTCCTAGTTTACCTCCATCATAATAAGGAAGTCAAGGTAGCAGGAACATAAAACAGCTAGTCACATCACAGACAGTCAAGAGCAAAAAGGTGAATGCATTTATGTCGAAGCTCAACTTAATTATATCACTCTTATAGAGTACGAGGCCAAAGCCTAGGGAATGGTGCCACCCATACTGGGCTGAGTCATCCCATATCAATTAAGATTAGTATGAAGACAACCTCCCTTCCCCACGTAAAATATACCCACAGCCAAGCTGACCTAGATAATCATCTATTTAAATCTCTTTTCTGGTGATTCTAGATTATGTGAAGGAAACAATTAAGACTATCACAGAAATAATAGACAGCAGCAAAAATCCAAACTACTGATAACATCAAATACTGTGATGATATGGAACAATGAAAACTCTCATTCACTGATGATAGAGACACGCAATGGTATAGTCACTTTAGAATACAGTTTGGCAAATTCTCATAAAAGTATAAATATACTCTAAACATGATGCAATTGTCATGACCCTTGTTATTAACCTAAATGACTTAAAATGTTATTTCCACATAAAGGTCTACACACAAATGCTTACAGCAGTTTCATTTGTAGCTGTCAAAACTTAGAAGCTGCTAATATGATCTTCAGCAGGTGAATTTATTAATAAACCATGGCTCAGCTTGACCAAGGAATGCTATTTAGCATTCAAAAGACATGAGGCCGCCTATCCATGAAGACACACTGAGAAACCTCAACAGCATATTCCTAAATAAGAGAGGCTGAAAAAGTTGCATACTGCAGAATTCTAACCATTACATATTCTGGAAATACAAAACTGTGAAAGGAGTAAGATGATCAACGTTCACTAAGGACTAGAGAGGAGGGAAGGGCACACTGATGGAACAGGAAGCTAGTGAGGAGAATAGATAGGCTGGCCTGCTGCAAGGAATCTCAGCTTTCAGCAAGTCTCACCTACCACCATTCAATGAACCTATTCTATATGATGGCTTGTGAATGTTGGATGCACTTGCCCAAAGCCATAGCATGTGCAGCACCCCGAAGGGAGCTGTAACAATGCACCATTGTTGGTTCACTGATTGTAAGAAAGATGCCCACTTAAGTACCCTATGTCAGTAGTGTGGAGTTCAGGCATGTGGAGAGGTTCTGAGGTTATCTGAGAACTTTTCATTCTTGTTCTCAATTTTCCTATGAATCTGAAAGTGCTCTTTAAAAAAGGACGAGCCATCCATGTGGCATCTTCCCTGCTTAGCTTTCGTAGGGACCTTTATTCTGTTGTCAGTCTGACCTTCATCTGTGATGTTCTAAATTTTCACTCTCCACTTCTGAGCACCAGCAGTTCATGTATCACTATGTTTGTTGTCTGGTTGTGTCTTTGAGCCTCTGAATCTAACATCCAGCTATGGCCATCATCCACAGCTTCCTGGCATCCCTACTCTGGTGAATCTTCATCTGTCTTTCATTTATCACAGGTTGTTTGTTTGTTTGTTTGTTTGTTTCCCTTGAGCACTTCTCTGCTGAGCTGCTCTTGACTGTTATTAATTGTACAATATAGGCAGGTCAAAGGCCATGGTCTAGATCTCTGCAGTAGGATAAAGTAGAGAAAAACTACCATGTGCTTCAAAGAATCTCTCTTGGGGGCTGGACAGATGGCCCAGTGGTTAAGAGAACTTGTTACTCTGCAGAGGACCCAGGGTCAGTTCCCAGCACTCACATGGTAGCTCACACCTATCTTTAACTTCAGTTCTAGAAAATCCATCATCCCCTTCTGGCGCTGCACAAACATGGTGCACACATACACGCAGACAAAAACAAACAAATATTTCTTTTCTTTTTTATGCATTTATTTTCAAGGCATGGTTTCTCTGTGTAGCCCTGGCTGTCCTGGAACTCACTCTGTAGACCAGGCTGGCCTCTAACTCTAGAGGTCTGCCTGCCTCTGTCTCCCAAGTGCTGGGATTACAGGCGTGCACCACCACTGTCTGACCTACAAATATTCAAGTATTTCTAAAGACTGCAAAAAGAATTTAAAGAAATTTAACTGGGTCTCAACAACAGGCGTCTCCCTCTCTCTCTCTCTCTCTCTCTCTCTCTTTCTCTCTCTCTCTCTCTCTCTCTCTCTAGACTTTCTATTGGCCATAGATGGGTACCTTTCTACATGTATGTTCATTAGATCATATCTGTCTTTACTCTTACTTCAAAAATAAATTTACACTTTCTTTTGTCTAAATCTCTCTTCAATTTTTGTGGCTCCTAGAGGAGAATTTTTAAGCACATGGCATATATTTGACAAAGACCAGTAAACACAATTCAGTACCTTCTTTACAGAGCTTATGGAAGACAGCCATGAGAAGAGGAAGTGCTATGTGGGACAGTTTTGCAAGAATGAGTTTGTGTTGTAAATAAGACTTTTCTGAGAAAGTAAGTTTAAACTCTGGAGCTGAAGACTAAGTAGGAATGATCCAGGTAAACTTGGGGGTGCAGGAAAGCTGATGGAATGTTACATGTAAGATTAAAGGCCTACACTTAAAGACCTACAAGATTATATATATGGAACATGAAAAGCATTTGGGATAATTGTCAGGAACTGCATCAAGACAAACCCTGTAATTTATGTTAAAACACTTTCCTTTTATTCTAAGGAATGAGCTGCTGAAGGGTTTCAAGACTGGGAAGGAAATGATGAGATATGCAGTTTCAAAGACTGCTGACTGTGTCATGGCGTAAATGGGGGTGTGGATGGATAAGGGGGAGCAACAGAATGCCACTGATATGTCTGCAGGGGGGGGAGTAAAGTTAGCTTGGCCAATGGGGCTGAGGAAACAGTGTAGATACAAGAGGTAAGACGAAGCCAAGCAGTGGTGGGAGGCCATGGGTGACGTGGGAAAAGGAGTTGTAACGGGAAACACGTTCTTCTGGTTTCTTCTGGGGTCACTTACTCAGAAGGGAACTTCCATAGAAAAACAGATTTGGGGTAAGAGTAGGGGAAGGACAGAAGTTTAGCTGTGGACTTAGATGTCTCTGCCTATCTAAGAAAGGCAAGAACATCTTATATTAGGTCATTGATCTTGCTTGGAAGAACAGTGTCAGAGAAGATGACCAGCAATTCACTGGCAAACAGATGACTCGAGAAACATGGGTGTGTTTCCCGTTGCTCAAGGAAGCATGCGGAATGGACAGGATGGGGAAAGCTGAGGACACACTTGGAGGAAATCTAACATTTGTGGGTAGGAAGGAGTTTAAAGAGGAATCTACGAGTCAGAATCTGTAGAGAAATAATTTAAAGTGGCTTAACATTCAGATACTTAGTGTATTTTTGTCTTTACAATTTTTAAGTCTTCCAGTTACATGGTAGCATTTTTAGTGTTGCTCCTAACCAGTCATTCATATGTTAAAATCTATGTGCTCTATATTTTATTAACAGCTACCAGGGGAAGGAAGTAACTAATAGTCCTACCTAGCTATGACACCTATGAACTACAACAATGACCAGCATGGCTAGACAAAGATATAACAAATGGCACTCATGCTGGTAGCACCCGATAGCAGCTGTCTAATTGGACTTAGGACCCACTTGACAGGAAGGAATTTTTGCCTGTTACTAGAAACCTAGTTGAGCCCACGGACCTTAGAAGAGTAGTTGGTATTGCCCCTTTGCTTAGACCAGCCTAATTCCTAACTATAGTCTAAGTCTTATCCATATCACACAGATAAGAAGTATAGCTACCACCCCTCATCAAAGAACCTTCTCTTTACAGCAAATGGAAACCATCAACAGAAAAACACAGCTGGACACCAAGCAGAGTTCAATGGACGTCAGGGAGCCCAGCCCAGAGGGATATTTCTGCAGCACAGCTCCAATAGCTCTGGGAACATCTCAGAAGAGGAGGTGGAAAGGTTATCAGAGCCAGAATTCCAGAATATCTGCTGTGTGGTTGCCTCTTAGAAAAGGTAGCATAAACCAGAATCAAAATAATGGCAAATGGCAAGAGAATGTTAATGTTGACGGAGGAAAATCCCAGAAAGTCCTAACTCTAGACAAAGAACTACAGGCAACGAATGACTGCTGGGAGAGGAAGAATTGGCTTCTCTCGGGGATAAGCCCCTGCATTGCCTGTCCAAGGTAGAAGGGCTAGCTCTGAAGCTATATACACACAAACTGCAAAAACAGATTCAGTAGGGTGTGTATATATATATATATATATATATATATATATATATATATATACATATCCACATTCCTGAGTGTGGATACACCATGGTAATCAGAGGATGCCCTCATTATCAGAACTCAATATACCACGTACTTTGTTTTCAGGACAGAATCATCCCTCCTTGGCCTGGAACCAAGCAGGTAGTTTAAGTTGGCACTAGTGACTAGTGAATCCCCCTGGCTCCACCCTAACAATGTTGGATTACAAGTGGGTACCACCACACTCAGAATTTTTACATAGGTTCTTAGGGTTGAACTCAGCTTCCTGTGCTTGTGCACTTGGGAGCACATTACCCACCCATCTCTCCAGCCATTGATGGAGTCTTGATAGAGATGAACACCAAGGGTTTATCAAGTGTACATGGAACAATATAATAAAAGAAAGAAAAATGATCAAAAAATTGAGAGCGGAGATGACATGGGAAGGGTTGGAGGGAGAAAAGGAAAAAAGGAGAAGTGATATAATATATTAATTAAAATATATTAAATTTTAAAGAAAAACATGAATAGAATATTTCTTTTATTATATTTTTGCTAATTATTAATATTAGAAAAACATTCTTTTATACATTTGTTTATGATTAATAATCATCTTAAGCATCCTTAAAATAAAAAACAAAACCAGAAACAAAGGACGGAAGAGCTGGCTCAGTGGTTAAGAGCATACACTGCTCTTCCATAAGACCAGAGTTCAATTCCCAGCACCCACCTGGGGTGCCCCAAACCACTGAAACTCAAGCTCTAGGGGAGCTGATACCCTCTTTTACCTCTGCTGGTACTGTACTTATGTGACCCCCCCCCAATTAAAAAATAAAAATATTTAAGCAAAATTTGTAATTTGTCATCTTGGAACATCAGTTAGGGCTATATTTTTTGTTGTTTCTACTTTTGTTGTTTTGCAGTAGTAAAATCTTACCTTGGCAAAGTTAAATGAGAAGCTAATTAAAAGGAAATTTAAAGTTTTTTTTCAGAATTAATCAGATTATTAAGAAATTTGGCTTGGGAATCGACAGGCACTGCACTAGAGAGTAGGAATTTCCCTCTAACAGAAATAATCTGGCCTCAGTTGAAATGAGTGAATTCATATAATTTTTGGTCAAGAACTAGAATCCACTGAGACCTGTTTTAGATCACATCACAGTGTCTGGACTACAGGGCATCAGAGCAGGACTCCACATGGCAACAATCAGCATCCAGAAGAAATTATCATTATGTAAATAAAAATTAAGGGATAATTAAAAACAGAAAGAAAATGTTGGCCAGTAATAACATCAGATTCTGCTCCTCAGGATCTTCCTTCATGTGGAGAATCTCACCATCTGCCTCTGACAGCAGTTCCTCCTTTTTTCTTGTTGTCTGACATTCTTTGGTTTCCTTATCCACACAGAAGCATGTGTGCCAATAATGAGCAGATATCAGTTTGGGGGAAATACCGGTCACAGAGTACAACCCTGGCTTACTGCATTAGTTTATAGCAGTGTATCAGAGCAGAAGTGCCATGCTAGTGTTCAAATTAGCCCTAGGAGCCCAGAAGAGGGTGTTAGGTTGCCCTGTAGCTGGAGTTGGAAGAAGCTGGGAGCTAGCTGCCTTTTGTGGGTGCTGGGAAGGGAACCCTGGTCCTCTGGAAGAGCAGTGCGTGCTCTGAAGCACTGAGCCAGCTCTCCAGCCTTGATTCGCTCCAGTAAGGGTCAGGAAGCGAAGTGCCAGCTCAGTACATGAGTTCAATTCTTCCTATTTTTGGCTGCCCTTCAGAATTTCCAGTTCTGCGAAAGTCAGTGCTTCCCCTTCCTTAGTACCTAATCAGAAAGCAATTCTTTGATTGTTGCCAAATTGGCATATATTTATTTCTCACTTTTACTTTTAGTTTCTTTTGATGACACTGGTGACTTTTTTCTTTCAGACATTGTCCATTGTCTTTTCTTTGCATAGCCTTTGTCTATTTCTATAGGTTGATGGTGGCTTTTTTTTTTTTAATTTGAAGCAACTTATTAATGAACGTATGGATTTTTTCTTAGATTCTGTGAATGGTAGAATATGCCCTTATTCAACCTTTTTCCCCCTTATTTGTTTGGTTTAAACATCAGCACTTCTGAGGCTCCTTCTCCCTGACTTGCCCACTTTTAATTTCTCGTTCCTTGGGGAACATGTCTTACAAACAGAAGAAACTTGTTTCTTTTACCCATCACTCCGCAAGGCTTTGCATGCGATGGTTACTTGGTTGACTCTTTGTTTCTCTTTATTACGCATGTGTGACTCCCTTTCTTCCTTCTAATTTGCCATCTTGAAATTATTTGTCCAGTTACTTTGAAGTTTTGTGTATTTAAAGAGATGGCTTTCAGAAACATTTCAACATCTGTCCATGTAAATCTATGTGTTTTTCCTGTCTCAAATTTGGTAATTTGCTACCAATTCACCAATTGACTTTCTTTCCACCCCCTTCCCCACTGTTCTTCATTCATTAAAATAATTTGCCTATTTTTTCCCTGATCCTTATTTCCCAGTTTAATTTCACATGGAAATCTTTGCTCACATATGCCAGCGAGCTCTGAGATAACTTCACTGCCAGTTGGTGACGTTGGTAGGATGTTCCTTTAAAAATCTCAAATCTCATCTTCTCTTTCAGTTGTCTCTTTAGAAAGGATTTTCTTTTCTTTTCTTTTCTTTTCTTTTTTTTTTTTGGTCCCCCTAAATGATTTACCCCTACCAGCCCACGAAGTTATACTTTGTGACAATTTGAATGTGCAACACATGTTTCATCTTTCCTCTTTCATGGATGTTTTCCACTGAGTGTATAGTTTTGAACAATATATATATATATATATATATATTTTAAGAAACCTTATGACATGCCTCGAGCCGGGTGGTGGTGGTGCACACCTTTAATCCCAGCACTTGGGAGGCAGAGGCAGGTGGATTTCTGAGTTCGAGGCCAGCTTGGTCTACAAAGTGAGTTCCAGGACAGCCAGGGCTACACAGAGAAACTCTGTCTCGAAAAAACAAAAAAAGGGACATGCCTCGATCATCTTCAGCCTAGGTATTTATGCGTTGATAAAGAAGGATAATCAGGACCATTGGCATATCAACTTTATTCCGGACTTCAGAAATCATGACTCTCTCTTTTGGTATCCATCTTCCCAGTGCAGTCACATGGTTAGGGAGAGCTACTTGCATTTTTGTTAGGCTGGGCATGTTGATTGTGTCTTAGAATTCCTGCTGTCTATTGAGAAAAGCAGAATGACGTCTCCCATTTTGACAGTGCATTGTTTCCTTGGGAGAGAGTCTGAGTTTCTGCATTAGGCATTCTATTTTACTAGGAATGTTAAAGCTTAAAATATTCTTTCTAGTTAGTTTTATTTGATGTCCCCATTTTTCTTTTTGTAATTCTTTGAGACATTAAACAATGTACTTTGATCCTATTCTCTTCTAGCCCCGGACTTCTCCCAGACCCCTTACTCTCTTCCCTACCCAACCAACTTTATGTCCTTGCTTTTTGCTTGCTTGTTGTTTAAAAAACTCATCAATTCTCATTTGTGTTGCTCATATAGTCTTGGGTGTGTGGTCATCCCCAGGAGCATGGTCAAGTGACCCGTCCAGCAGGTCCAGTTATTCGAGGGTCACGAGGGGACCTCCTCCTAAGAACCAAATGGGGGGTAGAGAGAGACGAGGGCCTTGTACGAATAACGACACGGAAACCGTTCTGGAATGTATCAAAGCCCCGTATTTTGAGAAAGACCCAAGGCTTAAATGCACAAGCAAAAGGGGAAGTACAGTTTCTTATCAGTGGGAGGGGTAGGGCAATACAAGCAAAAGGGGAAGTACTTATGGGAGGGGGGCAATAGAAATTCTTTCTTTTGGCAGCTACACGGGGAAGCAGGAACTTGGTGGTATCAGGGTGTGGTCAGGACATCGGCAATGGCTTAGGGCTGGAACATTCTTGGAATCGGTAGGGCTGGAACATTCTCGGAATCGGTGTGTCGGTGGCCCGCTTTTGACCCCCTTTTCTTCTCGGGGGGAGAGGCCCAATTCAGAGATCAAGAGTTGTCTTAATAGCTCCCAACATCTCCCCCGTTTTAATATTTTTATAAAGGCATAATGTGTAATAAATTTGTAGCCACGTTTTATCGATCGCTTAAATGTCTGTTTGCTCACCGGGTGATTCTCTTAAAACCACGAAGGACACAAGGACAAGTCATCTATGAGGCTTGAATTAATGGTCCCAGTCTGTTGGATATAACCTGGGCCAGCCAAGGGATTTAGGAACGAAGCAAGCTCCGTGGGTAGAGGTAGAGGTCTGATCCCCAGTGTACAATGTTAGGGGCTATGTACAGGATTGACTCTTAGGCCCACAGACTTCTACCCAGAGTAACCCTGACCTGCTCCCGTGCCGTTTTTTCTGGGGGAAGGATCCTAGGGCACTCAACCTTCATGCAATCAGACATGCCTCTCAGAGACTGTCTAACAGCTTCCAGACTAATCTCTGTGCAGTACTTAGTCTTACAACTCTCACGGGCGACGGCTTCAAGTTCCAATTTTTCGATGTGTCTAGCCTGGGATGACTGTTTAGTTTCCAATGTGGCGAGAACATATATTACCATGTCGGAAGCACAGACTAAGGCAATCTATAAATGATTCGTGGCATGAGACTGATGGCCGAATTTGGGGGAGGGGAATGATCTTACTTAAGCATTTTATGGAAATTGAGTCTCTCTCCCCGAGAAGAGGGTGATGAAGCGGTATCCATGTCTGCCTCTTCCCCAGTAACCTGCTTGTTATCACCAACGTCCAGCCGATGGTAATGAACTGAAACAAATGAGCTTGAAAGAGATGAATCAATTTGAGATTTAACAAATCGGGTCAATTTCTGAAATGCCCAAGGACTGAAGGAAATCAATATTAGGAGTCCCAATAGGGGCCCCACAAGGGAGGACAACAAGGTCGAGAGCCAGGGGGAGGTTGAAAAACCAGTTTTAGTAGTCCACCTTTCCCCTAGGCCATTGTAAATACATGTGCATGGGTGTAACTCAGCTATCTATAGTTCTATTTACTCTGGTTTCTCTTTAGGTCTTAAACTTTCTTAACAAAATGCGCAGTACGTAGCTGCTGATCTAAAGCTATGGTAGATACCTTTTCAAAGTTTGCATTCCCAGATTTTTAAACCAAGGATCATTTCCTAACTCTAATAGGCAGCAAAACATAAGCAGGTCTCTTACAAAAACATAACAGTAGATTCCTTATCTAAATTAGGATCTACACAATTAGTTAATTGACAAGAATTACAATGAATATAAAAAGACTTGCCAAGATTGGCGATCTTAACTCTTAAAATTATCTAACAATAAGCATATAGGTAAGATACACAAACTTTCATAGCTTATAAGGAGCTGGCCTGAATGGAAAAAACAGTGTCTCTGACGAAAGCATCTTGTACATTTTCTGTACCAGTCTTTTTGCCTCACGAGTCAGCTTTTTTAGTTGTTTTTATTTTAAGTTGGCACCAGGTTGGTACTCCTTGCTGCAGCCCATGGTGGATGGAGATAGGAAGTTTCTTCATCTGTTTGTAAGTGGCTGCTCTCCGATTTTTCCTCTTTTGTGCATTCAGCACAGCTTTCTGGTCACCACTGTCAGGGCACTCACAGGTCACAGGTCAGCCTGTCACATTGGAAGCTAGCATGCTCTTGTAGCATTCTGTGGAAGAAACAGAAACATTCCCTCTTCCCCCCATATTAATTATCTGAACAGGATCATGGCATGTGCCAATAAGTGGATCCTTTTTATCTGCCCTAGACACTATTATATCCAGTTTTTCCAAAAACAAAAATGTGATCCAAATAATGTGCACAGGGATATAATTCCCCTCTTTCTTTGTTTTTAAAGAAGGTATAGTTTTTAAAGTTTTACAATATCTTGTATTTGAGAATTATAAAATATCTCAGTAACATGTGTAACATTAAATTGTTGACAAAACATTTCTTGGAGGTTTTGAAAATAAAAATTTTGAAGCAAATTTGTACCACAATTTTCTAGTATAACTAAAACTCTAAATATTAAAAATATTGTCTCTGAATCTTATGGAGCAACAATTATTCCCCAGAACTTTAAACTTTCCTTTAGAGGCATTGGCTAATAGAATACTTTTTACTTAGGAAACAATATATACTGAAAGATTTAAACTTTGTTTTTTGTATTGAAGCAGACAATAAAAATTTTACATATTGTAAAGCTATGTTAGCCATACCTACAGGCAAAATTATCTAGTGATCACCAGTTCATTAAAAGCAAAACTCTTTGAATTTAAGCATTATTTTAAACATCTGAATAGATTTGCAACAAAGCTAAAAAGAAATTCTTTTGAACACAGGGGAAACTTTCTCAGGCACTGTTTGCAAGATAAAAGGTTACAAGCTTTTTTGGGGCTGCCTTGAGCCCTGCATTAACTCAAACGTAAAATATTTTTTAATCTGAGCATTTTGGCCTTCCTGTAATAAGGACCGATTTTAGAGGAACAATTTAACTGTCTATGCCTCTAATTTTTGATACTCTTTCTTAAAGATGATTACTCTTATAATTATCTTAATTACAATATACAGGTGAATTAAAGATCTTAAATTTGAAATCAAACTGTAAGCTGTAGTCAATGGAACACTGGCAATTTTAACCATAATTTTTAAGTTTTTGTTGTAATATTAGAATATATCTATAACTTTTGGAAAGCAAGACCCAATTTTAAACAATTTATTCTCCTTAAAATCAATACTAGAAACATCACTATCATGTTACGAAGTTTGGCTGTCAGTTCATGAGTGCAAATTTTAATGTTCTATTAAAGAGATATTGTTTTAAAATCTTATCTCTATAAGACTACTTTTTAGGATAAGAATTACATAAAATATTATCTCAATTTAGAAGTATCTTTAGGGGACTAGCTTTCTGGGCTGGTTTATGCCAGGTGCTTTTGTTTGAAAATGACTCTAGCCCTGAGTTACTGCTTAAGCTAACTTTGTAACCAGTGTTATATCTTTTTAATCATACCCAAATAACTTATAAGCCAATTCTCTATGACCAAGATATGTTGATCATATTTATACCTTTAAGACCAGTCAAAAACCAAATGGAGTGGCTACACGAAGCTTATAAATTTAGATCAAAGAATTTTACTTTTTATAGCTATGCTTATAAGATAAAAAAGCAATTTGTCATTTGCTAAACACAATAATCACAAAATTGCAGAGAATTTTTTAGAAAAAAAACAACTATCAGCTTATTTGCCTTAGAACTAAGAGGTTGCAGATTCTAAGTTTTTCAGCAGGACCTCTCCTGCTGTGCTTGATTTTGGCTAAAGGGAGGGGCCTCTCAGCCTCGGTTGTGCAAACTGAGAGTGATTTAGCAGGTAGAGTTTTAACCATTTTTTTTTCTTTCTTTTTTTTTTTAAACATGAAACATAAAACAGCCAGTCATTCAGACAACGAAACAATCATTCAGACAACGAAACAGAAAACATACATGAATTGACACGTGATTGGTGCACCAACCATAGACAATAGAAAGAGGGTAGAGAATTTCTCCTGTAGGGGCCAGAGAGAATAAAACAGGGCGTCCCCCGATTTCTCTCTGTTCCTGGGAGAGTTCTAAAATCCATTTTCCTCTATTCCTTTCTTTCCTTTTTTGTTTGTAAGAGGCAGCTTGTCAAACCAAGATTAAAATCCAAAATTTTTTAACAGCTTTTGGCAAGTATCCAAAACTTTTAATTTATTTAATCTGAGGGCAAATTTTTGAGAAAACACACAATCTCTATACACTAAATGTCTCAAATAGCCTAAAAGTTTACCATGCTAAATCTTTTTTTGAAGCCATTATCAGTCTACACTTAGTCAAATATTTTATAGCCATCTGCAAGAACGCTCTCTAGTTTTTGCAACCAACAAAAACACCATTGACAAAATGAATTAATATGTTTTAGGAAATGATTTTTTATCTTTTAATAAAGCCTAATCTATGAATTTTGACAATGTAGGATTGGGGAGTTGTAAATAAGATAACAGTAAGAATTGAGCTATATTTTGACCTTTATGAAGTCTCTTTAAAACCCATTTTTATTTACTCCAAACGTATTATTGTAAATCTCTAGCAAGGGCCTTGGCGGAAGCATGTCTGGCCCCAACACACAACTTCTTACCCCAGAGTTCTGTCAAGGTAAGCTGAACTGACTTGAAGGGAAGCTGCCTAGTTGTCTGAAAGCGGGGTAAAATTTTCAAATAAGGCTATGCCCTCATAAAAGGGTGGGGAAGCAGAAAAGCACATCCAACAATCTTTAAATTCTGACGCATTATCTCTCTGTGTCTTATTCAACAAGGCTAAAGCAGAAGCATTCAATGTAGACCACAGTAAATCAGTGGAAGAGGGGGGCCTCCCCGCAGGAAGAGTGGGCTGAAACAGGGTCATAGCACGCCCTAGGGCAGGAACAGGGTGGCGGGTACCTGGAAGTTCTATGGATGCTTTATGATTGTTAGGGGTGGTTTTAAGAAGCTGAGCCTTAAAGGTCAGGCCATTGTCATAGTTATCTTGATACAATCTTAGGCCCCAGGTGAGAGGGCGAGAACTTTCCTAAGCCTCTAAGTTCCTCCCTTTAGCAGAAAATTTTATGATCAGTGGATTACACCATCCCTTAGTGGGCTGTAAGGGCCAGGCTGCAGGTCAATGTGTTGAGGAAATTACTGTCGCATCTGCCCTGGTATTCAGGAGCCCTTGAAACTGTTTGCCCTCTAGAAACAAAGTCAGCATGGGCCGTGAATCAGTTATTTTCTGTGCCCAGTAGACTTCCGAGGATCTCGGGGAGGATGGTCCTCGCTCTTCTTTCATATAAGAGAAATGGCCGAATAGTGGGAATGGTAGGGCTTGGGCTATGTGCTCTCTAGCCCTAAGGGTAAGTGGTCCCTGCATGGTGGAGACTAAGATTTTTATCTCCCCATGGTAGTCGTGTCAACCACTGTAGGAATCACTGTTAGGCCTTGTAAAAGTCTGGACGCTCGGCAGATGACGTAAAAAAAGTCTTTTGGGGAGGGGGTCCAAATTCACCTGTGTTAACTGCTGTTAATTGAGGCATATAATGATCAGGTGTGCCCCAGGCGGCATCTACACCCAATGTGAGGACACAGATATCTACT
The DNA here is from genome assembly GCF_978045245.1 of Mus caroli. Lineage (NCBI taxonomy): Eukaryota > Metazoa > Chordata > Mammalia > Rodentia > Muridae > Mus > Mus caroli. The sequence goes on from NW_028227261.1 coordinate 96,210,775, forward strand.
TCTAATTTGGGCCAATGGGGCTCGGCACCAATCTTGGAGCTGGAGTTAGAGCAGCCCCAATGGACAGGTTAATAGACTTAGAAACTTGTTGAGAAAACACATCTACCTCATTACAAAGCTTGATCATACCATTCATATCTAAACTCTTGGTTTTACCTCTCAGGGCACCCTACATGCCGAATTGGCGTTTTCAAGAGCAAGTTGTCGGACTAACAGACCCTCACTTTCCTCAGGTCCCAAAAATCTCTCAGCTGCTTCCTGTAATCTGGCAACGCACTGTGCATAGGACTCTTGGGGCCCTTGTCTGCAGCGAAATTGCCTTTACTACAGATTTTATCAGCAGTCTAGGAGGCTGTCTTTCACAAACTCTGACTTTCAAGTTAAATATTGGCCTCTAGTGAGGACAGACTGAACAACTTTATTTCATTCATTGGGTATCAAGTAGCCTTCTCTTGCTAAACCTTCTAATATAGATACTGTGTACGGGCGGCTTAGTTTTGCTTCAATCGGGAGTTTTCTAAAAAATCTTCAGTAAGGGCTAGGAAGCGAGCACCTTCTCCGCCCTCTTCTACCTGTTTAAGGAGCTCTCTGATGATTCCCCAATTGCTAAAAAGGACTCAGGGACATCTTCTCCTTGTTTTATCAAAGCATTAATATCTTTACCTACTTTATTCTAAGAACCATTAATACCAGCCATGGACATCTCTCGTCCACAAAACAAAAACATTTTATTAAATACTTTTTTTTTTAAACTCTTATCCCTCTCTCCTTAAGAGAACCCTTCATCTCTTGACCTAAATTCCCCATGGTTGATGGGACAACAACTGAATGCCTAGGCTTACCTCCCGACGTCCGTCCACGACACTCGAGCGAAGTGGCGGGGGGACTGTCCCACTGTCTCACTGTCTGCGCGGTACCTCTTTAATCCGTTGTCCGAAGGGCGGTCGTACCTCGTGCTCCACGTCGGGCGCCACTTGACCCGTCCAGCAGGTCCAGTTATTCGAGGGTCACGAGGGGACCTCCTCCTAAGAACCAAATGGGGGGTAGAGAGAGACGAGGGCCTTGTACGAATAACGACACGGAAACCGTTCTGGAATGTATCAAAGCCCCGTATTTTGAGAAAGACCCAAGGCTTAAATGCACAAGCAAAAGGGGAAGTACAGTTTCTTATCAGTGGGAGGGGTAGGGCAATACAAGCAAAAGGGGAAGTACTTATGGGAGGGGGGCAATAGAAATTCTTTCTTTTGGCAGCTACACGGGGAAGCAGGAACTTGGTGGTATCAGGGTGTGGTCAGGACATCGGCAATGGCTTAGGGCTGGAACATTCTTGGAATCGGTAGGGCTGGAACATTCTCGGAATCGGTGTGTCGGTGGCCCGCTTTTGACCCCCTTTTCTTCTCGGGGGGAGAGGCCCAATTCAGAGATCAAGAGTTGTCTTAATAGCTCCCAACAGTCAAGTATACACTGGAGCCATGCTTTTAAAGAAAACTGACTCCCCCTTCGCTGATAACTCCTCAGCTAGGAGTGGGATTTCATGCCCACCTCCCCATTGTTGGATGAGATTTTGGCTAGAGCATACCTGATCAAGGTACAGAGAATACATGGCTATCTGGTGATTCGAATGAGAATGGCTCTAACAGGCTTGTGTGTTTGAATGCTTGGTCCCCAGTTAGTGGAACTGTTTGGGAGGACTAGGAGGAGGTGTGGCCTTATTAGAGTAGGTGTGGCCTTGCTGGAGAAGGTTTGTCCCTAGGGTAGGCTTTGAGGTTTCAAAAGCTCACACCATGCCCAATCTACTCCCTTCCTGCCTGCAACTTGCAGATTCCATGTGAGCTCTCAGCTACTGTCCCAGCGCCATGTCTGCATGCCTGCCTCCCACCTCTCTACCACAGTGGTCCTGAACTAACTCTCTGAGACTGTAAGCAAGCCCTCAATTAAATGCTTTCTTTTAAACATTGGCTCGGTCATGGTGTTTCATCATAGCAAGAGAACAGCAACAAGGGTACCATCTTTAAGAACACCTTAAAAGGTGTTAAAACACTTTAAAATTTGATGTTATTATAACTTATTTTCTTTAAACAATTTCTGTTGAGGACTCAGTGAGTCCTTTCGATGCAAACCTCTGTGAGCTCAAAGAAATGTACTACTTACATTTCTTAAATTACACTGTATATATCCAAAGCATTGTGCTCCATTTCAGCCTCAGTGTGATGAGTCAAGCCAACCATTACCAGATTTCACCACCAACCTGGAAGGTTTGCAGCCCTCTTTTAACCCACAGAGAAGCTTTCAGCCCAATTCTCATGTTTGGCTACTCTCACATCACCTCTGGATCCTTTCTTTGATTTCTTTTGTACCTTCAGACAAAATAAGCCCCCTTAGTCCCTCTAATATCCAAGAGATACAGTGTTATCTCTTCCTTTTCATGGTCTGCCGAAGCTGGAGGAGGCAGCGAAACTCATACTCAGAGGTGCCTTAAGGAACCATGTTTACATTTTTTCCCTATGTGACTTTCTAAGCATTTCACTTCAGGACTTCTAGAAATATATCTCTTCAATCATTCCTGTCTTCTTTATCTTTTAAATGTGGTAATTGTGATAGTGTTGCATTCTTGGAACTCTTGGGTACACACAGAACTTTGGCTACAAAATTTCATCCATAAAAGGTTTTCAGCCAATGAGAGCTGAGTTTGCCCTGCCTTGGCTAGTTTAAGGTTCAGGCCTGCCTTTGTTAGAAAAAGTTAGTTGTATCTCCCTTCCCCCTTGGTACCCATACATGGACTTGTAGTTTATCAGACTATGGATATATTAGTACTGGCAAATTAGCATCAGAAGTTTTGGGCATCACCATTCATAGCCTAACAGGAAAGGAGCGGTGAAGTCAGCATGCACCACAGAAATGGATATGGAAAATCGAGGCCACAGGTAGAGAGATGCTGTGTTGATGAGAAGCTCAGATGGGTCTCTCAGTAGAACTTCCTGCGGATGAAATGATGGCTGACTTTTCTGTGCCTTCTACCAACATGGGAAGCAATTGATCTCAGGCTAATCTATGATCTGTTATAATATTGATCTGACTTCTTTATATGTTGTGCAGGCACATGGTCCAAGAAGCTATTGAGTAAAAACTGAAGGTTCAAAGACTTCTCTCCAGGATTTGGTTGGCTCAAGAGACCCTTCAAGTCTATGAGGGAAGAAGAAGAGAGTTAAGGAAGAAAAAAAAAAGAGTCCATATGAAAAGCTTTGCTGGGTTCAGTATGTACTGCCCCGATGAAATGATGGACTTGATAATGGGGCAGGACCAAAGGAAAACATTTATGCTTCAGAAGTGCAAGATACTGGTGGATTTCTCCAAGGCTATTCATGCTGGTGGGTAATATTGAAAGTGCTTACTGCCTGAGGGAGGCTTTGCCCACCCCGTGCTCACCTGCCCTACTGTGGCAGGAGTATGAGGTAGAGGCTCCTTTGTGGTTTAGGTTGAGGAGAAGGGGGACATCTAGTGGTAATTGCAACCAGAAGGTCCCTAGGAACACAACTTAAGTGCCCCAAATCAGACCTCCTGATGTGACAGCCAGTCAAACATTAAATCACTTATCAGGAATTTGTCCATCCCTCAGCCTTAAGTTTAGGAAAGAGGTTGCCCACTTTGAAGTTCCCCGGAAACAGAGTCACAAAGGCAGTGACAGATAAATCCTATAGAAGACAACAGGAAGGAAGACTATAAATGAGTTTCTAGGTTCTCTGCTTGTCTAAGAGTCTCTCTCTCTCTCTCTCTCTCTCTCTCTCTCTCTCTCTCTCTCTCTCTGTGTGTGTGTGTGTGTGTGTGTGTGTATTTGTGTATGGTGGCTAGAGGAACAGGGAAACTTAACAACAACAACAACAACCCTTATTAATCTATGTAAAACATTCACCATTTCACCTAAGAGAAGACTTTTTTCCTAACTTGCTTTGGGAGGATGGGAGGCAGGGATCCATATGAAGTTAGTTCATGGTAACTCATGAGGAAGGCTTTGAACCAGGTACTGTTTGCTGTTGCTGTTGCTGAAGACCAGTGGTTGGTTCTCAGCTCCCACATGTTGGCTCACAACCACCTGTAACCCCAGTTCCAGAGGATCCAGTGAGCCTCGTGGGCTTCTGTACATACATTACACATATGTATTAGTGAGGGCTCACACGCATGCACATGGATAAAAATAATAATAAAAAATAAATTTGAAAATAAGGAGGATTTGTTGATGAAATATTTTAAGGTCTTCAGCAAAGGATTGTGTATAATATATAGCTTCTTGTTTAATTGAGAAAAAAGGTTGGAAACACATTTCTGGCATATAGGTACAAGAAACAGAAGTCTTTTCAGGGGATCTGCATCAGAAGAACACTGGTCTCCATGGAGTTTAGAGATCTGGAGCCAGAGAGGGAGATACTTTTATCTTCAGCCTGGTTTGGCGAAGAGGCCATGGCTGCCTGGAAGGGGTCATTATTCCCCCTGAGATTGTCCAGTAAGGCTTTTGTTTGTTTGATTGCTTTTTCTGCACTGCTTGGTTTGGGTTCAATGATTGCTGGGAAAACAGTCTTCATTAATTTCAAGCTTTGATGTGCAGATATTGTTTTGTATGAGATAGTTACCATTTTCATAGTAAAGCTGCAATTTTTTAATGAAATATATTAAGAAATGGAAAGTAATAGACTAACCAGTGCCAAATGGTCAGCCCTGAAATCATATAACACAAGTAATCCTAAATAAACTCAGTAGGCTTCATTTGTATATTTATGCAATATATATGGAACAATAACAATTAAAGAAAAAGAGGCCAAGAATTTGAGATGAAGTTAAGAACACATGGAGAGCGCTGCACAAAGGAAAGAGAAAGGGAGAATGATGTAATTATATATATATATATATATATATATATATATATATATATATTAAAAATTTAAAGATATGAAAAATAGAAAAAAATTTAAAATCTATTTCACTTATATAACAATCACTTTGGGCAAGAATTTTGTATAAATATAAATAGTATATAAGTAATCTTGCCTTTATAGCTTTCCTAGAATGTTATAGGATAAGCATGTCCCCGAGAGAGCTTCGTCCTGACCACAGTCATCCCTCTTAGTGTCCCTGTAGCATCACAAAGCTTGCCACTTGTCTATAGAACACAAAGGAATTAGATGCGAAATTCCCCATCACCATGTGTAAGCGTGGATGACAGAGGTTGTCCAAACCTTACCAGCATGACTGTTCCTTGTCCAAGCTCAAGGTTGGACAACTCTAAACAGCTCCAGCCAACCTTTTCCCGAGGGTGAGAATTGGCTACCAAAATTGCCTTTCTCTGGACTTAAACCAGACTTCCCCTGCCTGTTCCTTTGGGTTTGGCACTGAGGGTGGAATGTGAGTGAGCCTTTTAACGCTGGCGTCTTCCCAAGACCACGTCTTTCAGATTTCTCCTCTCACTGACAAATCCTGGCCTACAATCCGTTTTATAAGATGTAATTTTCTGGAAACTGAACCTCTTGTAGGCTGATTCTCAAACCTTTGCTCATGGCCCAGAAACACTTGCACAAAAGCATTGAGAAGTTAATGAGTTCTCACTTGTAAAGCATTTTCAAGGTGTTCCTAATTCAAAAGAGTTGATCTCTGTGACTAGCCAAGGTTCAAGTTAGTGAGACAATCAGATGTTTCTTCCCATGATTTCATGTCTGTAAATAAAAGTTGTGTAAAATATATGTACTTGAAAACATAGAAGATAAAATTGTTTGGGTTAGAGAGTTTACTCCTTAAAGAAAAGGGCTCAAGCTTCCATTTATCTGTGAGAAATGTTGCATGATAGGCAGGGTAGTTCTCTGTCTCTTTGTCTCTCTCTGTTTCTGTATCTCTCTGTCTCTGCCACTGTCTATCTGTGTCTGTCTCTGTGTGTGTGTGTGCGCGCGCGCGCGCGTGCGCGTGCACACACGCCTCTGTGTGTGATGCATACCCACCTGTGTGCCTTGAAACAGAGTCTCTCATTGAACTTTGAACTTGCTTATAAGTCAGCAAGCCTAGGCGATCCCTCTCTTCTCCAGCAGACACTGTGCTGAGGATCCAAACTCAGGGGCTAAGAGCCATGCAAGCTCTCCCCTGAGCCATATTTCCAGGCTCAGTTTTTCCCTTTTAAAGAACTATCTCAGTGTGCAAGATTCAGTTCACTGCCTGGAGTTTGAGATAAGCTTGATAGGAACTACAGAAGATCAAGGTGCCAGCATTGCCATCTTTCTTTTCTTGGAGGATGTGGAATGGAAACATGTGAGAGGACAGGGGATAAGCCACAGCTGATATGCCAGCTGTCCTTGACACAAGCCAAAGTCATCTGAGAGAATGGAACCTCAACTGAGAAAACGCCTTCCTAAGACTAGCCAGTAGGCAAACAAGTCTGTAGGACATTTTCTTAATTAGTGATTGATTGCAGGAAGCCAGTCCATTTTGGGTGGGGATATATACCTGAGCTGTGGTCCTGGGTTTTATTAGAAACACACTGAGCAAGTCATGGTGAGCAAGACAGTAAGTAGCATCATTCCATGGCCTCTGCATCAGCTCCTGCCTTTGGGATTTTTACTGAGTTTGAGTTCCTATTTTGCTGTCTCTCAGTGGGCTGTATGTGATTCAGGAAATGGAAACAAATAAACCCTTTCCTCCCCAACTGCTTTTGGTCATGGTGTTTCATCACAGCAAGAGAAGCCACTAAGAGACAAGCAAAGCTATTGCTACACTAAACTGAAAACATCTATCTCAATTTCATATAACAGTGAGCATTCACATTAGAAGGTCAAAGGAGTGAAGTTTGACTTAGGTCAACTCACTGGAGAGGATCTGGTCCAGATCTATCTCTTTATTTTCATAGGATAAACCCAGACCCATTCTTTTCATAACTATGTTGTCAGTTTGTCTGACGGGGCTTGGAGCTGGTTTATTATCATATCTGCTCCTGAGTTGTTATGAAGCAGCAAGGCACCAGCCAACTGCTAAGTGAAGGTGTGGTGAAGTATACTTTGATTATGGTGAGGCCCCAGCACAACGTAAATGCAAGGGCTGGGAAGATGGTTCATCACTTAAGAGTTAGTACTGCTCATACAGAGGGTCTGAGTATGGATCCCAACACCCATGTTGGTCAGCTCACAGCCACTTGTAACTCTATCTCCATGTGCTCTGATGACCTCTTCTGGTCTCTTCTGGCATTTGCACCCACCTGCACACACAGAACCATTCCCACACAGATATACACAATTAAAGATAGAAATTTTTAAAAATGTAAATGCAGAAAGCTGTGAATAGTTGTGGTCACAATCTATCACACCGGGGATAAAGGGATGGCTTATCAGAAGAGCCAGGGAACTAAATCCTAGGAGGATGAGAAAACTTATGAACAAACACAACAAAACACGCTGGGGTTTAGAACAGCATTCCATCAGCAGGAGGAGCAGGTACCAGGAAGGAAAGGATACATGGGGCAGCGTGTTGTGTTGTGGGGAAATGAAAGACCTAAGAGAGCAGGGTATATGGGAGGAAGCCTGGAGGTGACAGTGTAGGGACAGGTTGAAGCCAGATCACAAAGGGTCTTGTGCACAAACAGAAGCTCTTCTGTTTAAATAACCTTATAGACATGAAGATCCATATGAGACTCCCAGACTTGCCTTTGACAAAAGGCCACTGTGGGAGGAGTATGTGACGGAAGTTGTCAGTCTGACAAGGTCTGAAGGCAATTAGTTCAGAGGGTAGAAGGGGCTGGAGAAGAAGAGTTTGGCACTCTTGAATTAGGGAAATGGAGACAAGAATAGCCAAGAACAAGGGAACCAAATAAGGTAGAATCTGCATGTCCCGATCTAGTTGTTGAAGTTCCAAAAAGTATTTTTGCTTCTCAAAATTGCTACTTAAACCGTCATCGGTAAACTAGTAACATCAGCTTTACCCAAGCAATCAGTAAGATTTCCAGGTTTGGAAAGTGTAAGGAGACATGGTGGGGTGGGGGTGAGTCACTGTTGTGTAATTGAACCTGGGGCCTGTTGAGGTGACATTTCTGGGCATCGTTGGACGGAATATACCGTCTGGAGTCTGAGTCTGAGGATGAATGCCTGGGATTTGAGTGTGGCTTTGGCTGAGGCTATGCAGGGAAAGTGATTTATAAGCCTAAATAACAGCTCTGGATTCAGATGCTAAATGCCACAGGTAGACTAGTGGCTATGGTTAAGGATCCAGTGACAGTGGGTCACAAATATAAACTCATGAAAGCAGGAGGGAAACTGTATGGGAAGGAAAAGGGTTCATCAGAGAGGGAAGGGAATAGGAGAGAGTAGTGGGTTGTATATGATCAGAATATATTATATACATGCATGAAGCTATCATAACACTCTCCGGCATGTGGTAGGAACGCCTAAAAGGTATCCTATGAAGGTTAAGGAGGAAGACTCCAGATAGTAGTCAATAAGGCTGTTAAAAAAAGGCTATGAGGTTTGATAAACAGCAGATGGTTTGGGACATTGATGAGGGTGACTATAGAGTATTAATGGAATGATGGCTTGGCCAAGATCACACACTGATGTCTACGTGGGTCATTTGAGACTCAGGCCAAGGTTTCTGACTCTCAGTCCGTTCTTCTGTGGAGCACCCCAGAAGCTAGTCTAGTTCTAAAGACCAGTCAATACGCGGGCATCTTAGCCGCTAAAGCCTCAGTGTGGCAGAGGCTAAGAAAGATGCCTAAGTGCACAATTTGTCAAATTAACAGTGAGTCTGTTAGGGCCAAGTTCTTGGGATGCTGATAACCCCTTGCTGAATGGAGGCACATGAGCTCTTGGCTCAAAAGGCAGAAGATTCATTCCCTTGAGGACAGGCCCCCAGGGACTTGAGTGGCCTGAGAGATGTTCTGACAGGGTGACTCAGTCATTTCCTCAAAGCCACAGACTTCAAAGCACTCCGGGGACTCTCTTGTTTATTTCACAAACAGGAAGTTTTAACAAGTAGGTCAAGGAAGGGGGGAGTGCATAAAAGTGGCTTAGTTTTTCCAATGTTCTTTTGCAAAAGATTTTCCTTTTCCTGTATTAACAATAAATCCTATAACTAAAAATGTCAAATCACCATAACTCGAGGATCTACGAAAACCATCCCCTCTTCCTTCCAGAGAAAATACTGGCATATTGACGCACAAAAATGATTTCTCCATCCAGCATTGTGGCTTCAAGTATTTTTCCAGGCATAATAGGCAAGGGAAAAGAATGTAAGGAATTTTAACTGGTATGCATTCTTGGGAGATGAGACAGGCTTGCTGATTTCAAGTTTATGGGGCCCATTCAGCCTGAAAGATAGATTTGTGCTTTAACCCCAGACCTCTTGCCTTCACATTCCCACTTCTGCCTTCCTGCATATTTATCTTCTTGTTTTTACATTTTCGGGGTGAATTTTTTATTTTGTTAGCGGTTTTTGAGGCTCATACATGAGTTAGTACTTGCAGAGGCCAGAAGAGGGCGTTGGAGCCCTTGGGACAGAGTTAGAGACTGTTCCCGGTGAGTGCTGGGAACGGAGTATAGGTTCTCTAGAAGAACAGCCTGAGCTGTTATGTGCTCCCCAGCCCTGTCTTGTTTTTAATTTCTTGGGCTATTGACCTTTTGAGCTATTAAAAATGATTACTAATGGACTTTTTTGTTTATACAGTTTACTATATAGAAACAACAATTTTTCATTTTCCTTTGAATAGAAACTTTATTTCTTTACACTTGATACGCTGAGTAAAACTCAAACTTAAGAAGGACAGATTTGTTTCATTCTTAATTACTTCTGCTTGTCTTCCTTGGTCATTGTCAAGTATTATTGCTACTAGAAGTAGGTCTTTTTATTCATATTTACTAAGAAGATTTTTTCAGCCAATTTTTTCTCTCTCTTAGAAATAGATACCTTCGGACATATGACTTTAGAAATTATAATTATTTGTAGAATAAATAATTCTTTTCAAGTTGAGCCATCTTTACCTCCCTGGAATAATTCCTAGGTGTTTTTGTAATCTGACATGGAAGTGGCATGGCAGAGCTTTCCAGAGAACGAGTTCTGTCAGCAGGCTGCTTGGCCCCAACTTCCAGTCCAGTACCTTCTAGTTGCTTAAACATCGGCAGATTTCTCATCCTCTCTGTACCTCATCTGTATAGTGGGGATATGAGCTCCTATGATGAAAGGCTATTGTAGTAAGGCAGATCACACCCAGGACGCATTGGTAGTGTGCCTAGGGTGGATGGTAGCTGGAAGATGGCTGAGGGGAGTAGGTTTCTTTATTCAAATTACTAATGTTGTATTCTGTAACAACATACTATGAGCTGTTGAACTGTCTGATTCAAATAAATGATGAGATTGTACTGTCTGTTGCCACCAACAGCATCTTGGGAAATATTAGCTTTTAAGCTAACATTTGATAGACTATATTCGTGTCTATAGCAGTATTTAATGCTGTAATGGACTCTTTAAGGGTTGCCTTGTGTACTTCACACCCACTAATAGTGGGATGTCGGCAAGTTATTTAACCTTTGGTGGCTCTTAGTCCTCAAAGTACAAGATGAAATCAAGAGTAGCAACTTTGTGGGTTATTATAGAGAGGTTATATTAATACACCTTAAGCATAAATAGTGTCTCAAGCAGTGAGTTCTTAGAAAATGTTAACTTTTCTTAAAAATATGTTAGCTAATATTTTACATAAGATTTAGAAAATGTTTGCTATAAATTGAATTGGTTCATTTTTTTCTTTTGTTGTTTTAAAATGACTCTCTCTTGTAGCATTAGAAATATTCTGGTTCTTCTACAGTTACTGTCTTACTTTTCTATTGCTGTGATAAAACATCATGACCAAGACAACATGATGGTGGAGTAAAGTCATGGTGGCAGGAACATATGAGAGCTCACATCACAAACCTCAAGCAGAAGGCAGAGGGCATGCAGGAAATGGCACTAGTCTTTGAAACCTCAAAGCCCACCCCCATGACACACCTCCTCCAAGGCCACACCTAATCCTTCCCAGGTAGTTCTACGAACTGGGAACCAAGTATTCAAACACATGACCCTCTGTGGGTCACTCTCATTCAAACCATAACAGACCACTCCCTAGTCCCCGTAGGCTTGAGACCATATTGTAATAAGCATGCATTTAGTTTAATTTCAAAAGTCCACATTTTACAGTCTCAGCACTGTTTAAAAGTCCAAACTCTCTCCTGAGATGCAAGGCAATCTCTCAGTTGTAACTCCTACTAATTCAAAAGTCAAATTATATTCTTCCAACATACAATGACACAGAATATATATTACCATTCCTTAAAGGAGGACCACAGTGGGAGCACAGGGGGAAAATACTGTGTCAAAGCAAGATCAAAACCCTGCAGAACAAATTTCAAATCCTGTAGCACAGACCACAGCAATTACATGGAAGTCAGAGGACAACTTGTGGTAGATGGTTCTCTTCTTCCACCATGTGGTTCTGGGAGTTGAATTCAGGTTACCAGGCTTGGGATCAGGTCCCTTTAACAGCTGAGCCATCTCCCTGGCTCCCAATAGGGTCTTCATCTGTGAACTATTGGGAGATTTTTCTCCCTCTTTTTATAATGGTCCCACCTTTCTCTGTGTCTCTGTCTCTGTCTCTCTGTGTATATGTATGTATGCACATGCACACACATACACACACACACACACACACACACACACACACACACACACATACACAGACTGGAAAGATAGAGTCTGTAGGCTCCACACATATATACAACAAATAATATATTTGGGGTGTGATTTGGGTTTTGTTGATTGAGGATACTTTGTGGGACTTGGCTTTGCAAGCCAGACCCCGAGAGAAAGTGAAAGGCATCCATCCACTGAGGCAGACTCTAGCAAGGGCATCAAGCTAGAAGAACAGCTTAGCAAAGCTTCATCAAGCCTGCTTGCCTAGACTTGCTGCATGGCTTTGGGAGATAGATCCTTCTGGAGATACTATTGTAGTCCCTCCTTGCCCTGCTTCCACGCCATCGTAGTGGTTCTGTAAGCCAGTAAATTCCACACAATAACTTCTGTTCTGCTTAAGCTTGCTTTTGTAACTGAGTGGGACAGATCACAGTGGCTCTAACTTTAGTTTTACGCTATGCAATTCAGTAGCTGATCTACCACCTAACTGCTGATTTCTTTTTTTTTTTTAATACTTTTTATTAGGTATTTCCCTCATTTACATTTCCAATGCTATCCCAAAAGTCCCCCATACCCTCCCACCCACTCCCCTACCCACCCACTCCCACTTTTTGGCCCTGGCGTTCCCCCTAACTGCTGATTTCAAATGTTACCTTCATCCTACGTCAAATCCTTATTTATTTGAAATTACTAAACTGATTTCTTCTTATTTGTCCTCCTTCCAACAGGACCATATTATTTTACTTTGGAACTTGTTCTTATTCATCCTGTGACAACCCCTCACATATGCACACAGGGTGGTAATTGTGTCCATCTCCTGTCCTCTCAACCCCTCCACTTGGAACTCCTCTTCCTGATACCCATCCCTTCTGTTTGTACTTGATACCACACCATTTTAACAACTGTAGCTTTGTGGTAATTTTTAATATGTGTTTGAGTAAGTGCCCCCCTTCCAATGAATTCATTCAACATTTTTCTAGAAACCGATGGCCTTTTCTAGGATATGAATACTTTTGCTTTCTTCTAAATATGTTTTGGTTGAGTATAAATTGAACTCATAAAAATTAATAATTAGATGTATTAAATGTGCATTTCCCCATTGTAGCCATATCCATTTTGCTGAGTGAAGCTACATTTTATATAGTGCAGTGGCCAGGTCTCCTTCTGATGCATAAACAGTGTTGACCAGTGGGGTCTTGAAAAGAGGAAATCTCTATGTGGCAGAAGTCTCAAGGAGACCCAGGTGTCCACCGGGCTCCATTCCTCTTTGACTGTAACACAGCACACACTCACACATCGTTGTTCATTCCTTCAAGGCTTCAAATGCTCACTGTGATCTTTTATTCCATACTCAGCCACAAATGATCTCACCATTTTCCCAATGGAGCTAACCCAAATTTATCAGTAGGAGCCTCTGTTCACTGTGTCTAAGTCTCTTCCTGTTATTTATCCCCTTTCTTTGTTTGTTTTCTTTCTTGTGTGTGTGTGTGTGTGTGTGTGTGTGTGTGTGTGTGTGTGTGAATCCATAGTGTATGAAAGTTTCATTTCAATATAACACCATTGGGATATATCAGAGAGCTTGTAACGATTCAAAGAAATGGAAGTATCTAGAGTTAATACTCTAAAAGTAGAGAAGAACGCTTCCTACTTCTGTCTAAGTGAGGCTATACTCATCCTGAGGAACAGCTGGCGACATGCTTCAACATCTGTATGATATGCATCTGTATGATATGCTAGCAAACACTCTGTGGTGTGGAACAGGAAGCAACTTGAATGAACGTAATGAACAGATGAGATCTTTACTCTGATGGTAAAGGAGATACTGAGGCAGCCTAAGGGCAGAGTGTCTGCTGCCCAGTTCTTGAGTTCCTGTCTCCTCTGTATAACTCTTTCATCTGTACTTGCATATGGTTCTTTTTTTGCTGTTGCTTTGGAGTTGGTTCTTGGATTAAAATGACACATGGCTTCCTGTATTTGGCACCTGTTCTTCCCAATTCTATTGCCTTGAACTCCTGAGCTCCATCTTCATAGACCCTGTTGTGTGAGCACTTTTGCTACCTACTTAGCTACTCGCTGTTCTGAATGCTTGAGTTTTTGCTTTGGTGTGCCCTCAGGTTTTGCTCAGTATTTACATTCCCCTCCCTCCCTCCCTCCCTCCCTCCCTCCCTCCCTCCCTCCCTCCCTCCCTCCCTCCCTCCCTCCCTCCCTTCCTCCCTCCTTCCTCTTCTCCCTTCTTCCTTGCTTTGTTTCTATTGCCTCAGCAACTGGGCCATACCTGACATTTTTATCACAAAATGAGGTGTCTGAAACTGCTTTGATATGAAGGTAAATGGCTTTTCAAACACATATGTGTATGTGTATATATACTATATATGTATATATATTACACATATTATAATATATATAATAGATTCTACACATCATTTCCTGTCTCCTGTATTGGGGTAGGTATGACAATAGACAGTGCAAACTGGCTTCGTTGTGGCATCTGCTTGGAAGAGGGGGAGGGCTGGTTTGTTCAGATTTGGCAGCGCCATCCTCAGCCACAGGACAGTGAAGACACAGTCCTGTTGGCTCTCTCACTTCAGCTTCTTGGCTTCCAGCTATAGTGACTCAGCTTAGGGGTTTATATAACAGTGAGTCAACCCAAACTATGGAATGAAGTATGGTACTTGCATTTAATAAGCTTAGTCATCCTGGGCATCTCCCAGTCTGTCTGTCATATCCAACCACACAGCTTTATTGTTCATTATCTGCTGTTATTATGAGGTCATGGGTTAGCTCTTGTGTGGGTCTGTAAGAGGGTGAGTATAGTCTTCAGTATGAAACGAAATAAGATGTCTTTTGTTTGCACCTAATGGTGGCATCGCCATGTTCCACTTTCCTGGCATTTATCCCTGGATTTTTTTTTCTCTCTATGAAAGATAGAAAGGTTGGGTTTCTGCCACTTCTGTCATTTTAGGGGTGGGAGTGTGAGGGAAGATACACAACACACTGTGGAAGCTGTTCTAGAAGAAACTGTCTTTGACTGTAGGCAGGGAAAGGGGTATTTTGTGAGGTGGATGTTTTTGTTTTCAATCAGAAAATCCCTTTCCCTATGGTCACTTCTTATTACAGATAACACAGCGATAACCATCCGTGTGCTGTTTGTCAGCATGCTGTCGGTCACTGAAGGTCACAGTCCAAGGTCAGAATGTGTCTCTGGGTTTAGGGGATAGCTCAGTTAGCTGAATGCTTGCCTGACAAATGTAAAGACACCAGTTTGATACCCAGAACCTGCGTTTAAAAAGCTGGGTGTGTTTGCGCATTTTTAAATCCCAGGTGGATTTAAAAGCAAGCAAAGACAGGTGGATCCCTGAAGCTTGCTAGCCAACCAGCTTACTGGACTAGAGCGTTTCAGGCCTGTGAGAGATTGTGTCCGGCCCCTACCTGAAGATACATTCATATATACCCCTATACCCCCCCCCCCACACACACACACACTGAGCTCTGACTAGTAGACTTCTCCCTTTTCTCCAAGTGGGAAAAGTTTTGCAGTGCTGGCGACTTTGGAGAGAGAACTTGCTGGTTAACAAGTTGGAAGATTAATCGCTTTATTCTTTCAAGGCTTCTTCTTCTACATATGTCGACTTTTGAGCTGTTGTGGGCAACTGCTCAACTCCCAAGCTGCTGAGCTTCTCATATGCTTCTCAGCCCCTGGTCTCCAGCCAAGCGTGGAATCATCTAATGGAGTGGCTGCCAGGGCCTTTTCTGTGTGATTCCCCACCACATACCCACCCCTCCGCATTTCTGGAGACTTCTATTTCTCCTGAATATCCCTGTCTGGGAAAGATTATCTTGGCAAAGAAGCAACGGCATTGGGAAATCAGAGAGGCAGCTTCTTGGTTTATGGGCAGGGGTGGTGCCTTGCTGAATGTGGGCAGGAGCAGCGGGGAGCTTAGAGCGCCTCAGTCCGAGAGCGGTACGTGTGAGCTCATTCCTTTCCTTAGATCAGCCGCTTAAGGCAAAGAAGGATATCTGAGAGGCCCGAGAGGCCGGTTCCTCAAGCTGACCAGTCTTTTTCTGACAGAGCCTTGAGAACTACCCTGAGATTCAACGCATGGTGTTGGGAGCACTAAACGAACAGTTACCAACCAGGCCACGGTAGAATTACTCTTTAACCTGTGTGTGTGTGTGTGTGTGTGTGTGTGTGTGTGTGTACCATGGCTATAGGTAAGAAGAAAATCTTCAGGCGTTATCTCCTCTCTTTGTCCATTCTGGGGATCATCGGGCTTGGTGGCAAGCACCTTTACTTCCTGAGCCATCTTGCCAACCAAGCCAAAAGAATTTGCATGTAGCTGGGCAGTGGTGGCGCACGCCTTTAACCCCAGCACTTGTGAGGCAGACACAGGAGGATTTCTGAGTTCGAGGCCAGCCAGGTCTACAGAGTGAGTTTCAGGACATCCAGGACTATACAGAGAAATCCTGTCTAGAAAAACAAACAAACAAACAAACAAACAAAAACAAAAACAACAAAAGAATTTGCATGCAACTTGGGTATGTTAATATATAAAACATGTACATACATCAATCATTTCTTGGTATACTTGCTTTAAAGCAACTTGTAGAATATATCTAATTTTCCCATTTATTAAAGATGGAAACCATTTGGGTACTAATGAGATGGATAGGCCTGTTTATTTTTACACTGTTAAGTCATGGATAAACATCTGATACTGCAGGATGTGGAATATCTTAAACATTTTTCAGTTTATTAATACTTCACAATTGTCAACTGCTTAGCATGTATTTTGGCAATTTATCCTGCTACCAATCTTATTTACAATTATTCCCCAAACCAAAGCATTCACTTCTTTTAAATTTATTTATTTAGCAAACACTGCTCACCTGCCTATTGAAAGGCATTGATGCAGATGCCAGAAGCACGCACATTCGTGAAGGCAACAGCCAAGGTCCCTTTCCTTCTAGTAGAGAGAGCTCACAGTGTTCACGGACATAATATGAACACCATGATTTCTTTAGTTGTGGGTTGCTTTGATGGAAGCTGAGACAGGAGGATCACCAGTTTAAAGTGAACTGTATAGCAAGATCCTGTCAATATATAATCTAGAAAATAGATAGATAGATGATGGATGAATAGATGCATAGATGGATAGTAGGAACAGGTGTTATAGGTAATAAGGCCATTGTCAAAGGTGGTATCCCAAAGGAAGAACATTTTCCAGAGACTTGAATGTTAATCTGGTGTATGCTGAGTCTAATAATATAGCCACAAGTTGTCAGGCTTCCCCAGGCTCTCTATATACCACCCAAATCTTCTAGATTAGCCTGACTCAAAGAGGTTTCCATCACCAAAGTAAAGGAGAAGCAACATGTCTTCTCAGCTTCTCTGTGACTTTGCTAGACATGGCACCATGACGTAAGATAGGAAGAAAGTAAAGGAGAAAGTAAGGGATGGAGGAACCACAGCGTCACTGTAGTCAACCAACCAATATGCTTCAGTTGATTTTTGTGTTTTTGCTTTTGACCAAAATAGTAAACATGTTTTAAGGCTTGCTTTCCTTCCTTTTGCACAGTAGACTGTTCTATGCTTGTGGATACAGTAGTTTTATGCTTGTGGATACAGTGTCGACATCTTCTCCAGCTTCTCTGAGAATAAGAATGAGAGCCTTCATGGACCTCGCATCTGCAGAAGGTGCTTTTTCTTTGGATGCATTATTACTGTGCAGCAGCAGCCATTGTTGGTTTCAGTTGGGCCCTCTCTTGGTGCTGTGGTTTGTTTCAGACACCTCCTATGTTAAGGGCTCTTCCATCTGTGAAGCTCTGGGCTGGCCAGTATCAGGCACAGCTGCAAGCTTTTTCCTCCAGTGGGCTTCCTTTGAATAGGAACATTAAAATGACTGCAGACTTCATGCAGTGGCAAGGTAAAATCAATGACTACATAGATAAATATCCAAATGAGGAATGCTTCACCTGCAGGTACCAGTACTCACTAGCGCAATTCTGACCAATCCAGATAAATTGCGTAATATATCAGACAGTAGATTCTTCATCTGATTTGTGGTTAAGTTGGAGCCAGTCATCAGGACCCTGGGAATGGAGTGAAGGGCTGGAAGAAGCTGACTGCAGAAGGACATTTCTGGTTCAGTTTTGCCTTCATATGCTTCTTGTCTGGGAAGAATCCAATGAAAGTGTAGCCAGAAAAGATAGCTCCCACTTTTATTACATCCATTCCTTGTTCGTTTGTGATCATGCTATCTGCCAGCAGGACCCCCTCCCACTTGTCCTCTTCCAAATCGATGGCCAATGAAGCTCCCATGTGGAGATAAAGACATATATTTCTTCCTCTTCTGTCTTGAACTGGAAGTGATTTAAAACTTCAGACTCCAAGCCCCACACAATTACCCCACAGCCCCTGCCGGCAAAGAACACTACCAAACACGAAATCCTCAAGTTCAGGAATGGAAGTCACTTCACTTAGACTCAGCACTGTCAGTTCCACTGTGCTCATGGCCTCTTGGTCACCTTTTTCCTTTGTAGCAAAATGACAACAACAAAAAGAATATCAATTTAAAAGTATTCCTCTTCAAAAGGAATCACATCCATTAGGGGTCACCTGTTGGTGCTACCAAGTCGAGAAGCCAACTGCCCATAGCAGCAGCAGATTTTTCCCCTTGCTCCTAAGCTTGCTCATAGCAGCAGCAGACTTTCCTCTGCTGTTTCGCCTAGCTCCCAAGCGTGTTCTAGCCCTCTATGATATGGTATCTGGTATGTCTATGATCGCTTCAGAAAGATATTTAGATGTGAAGGGAGGTTCTTCTGAAAGTTCTCAACTAAAAATATCTCCAGACAGTTATCACACTGCTACCTCCCCTCACCTGTTCCCAGAGAAGAAATGCCCCAGAGATAAACCGCTTTCAGTGGGATGATCCAGCCTTAAGGATTCCAGGTTCACAACTATTTCAGGCAAATTGCCCACCTTGCACCACTGGTCCACAGCCATAGATTCTCCAAATGCCGAAGCTCTTAAACAAGAGTTTCTATCTTTGAACTTAAGGTCTAGAGAAGTTGAGGGATGGTTTTATTCCTTTCTCTCTCAAGTTTTGGTGGGAGGTTTATCCCTCCTTCCTGCCTTGGAACTTCGAAAAGGCATTCCAGGCCCTGTATACAGTGTCATTGGTGAAGGTCTCAGCATATTCATGATAATAGAAAACTTGGCTGGAATTTCATTTGATTGTTAAATGATGAAAGTCATATAACCACTAAACTTTTTTTTAAATGGCATTATTTTGGAATATATTAAATTTAGTTTACCAGTACCATTTAAATGTAAAGAGCCTGTGTAAAATCCATTAGGCACTCACATCACAAGAGAGAAATCCTGCAGGGGCTATTCTAGTGTCATTAAGTATTTCTCAACATTTGCGTTATTTCCAACTAAGCTACGTCACTTCAATTGAACTATCCTATTATTTGACTACAATAGATGTAGAGTAGAAACTTTGTGGTCTAAAGCTGAATAACCTGTGATTTGAGCAGCTATGCCTCAGAGGTCACAATCCAAGACATATACAGATGAGCTCTGAGATGCAGTGACGTTGCCTATCATCGTGGATGCCCAGGTACCATTTCTCTGCTGTAGAAAGGTCACAAGATCCTCTTGCTACTTGTCCCATTCTGAAGGATTAATTGATCCACTATGTTCACAGCAGAAAGGAGAACAAGGAAAGGATGCCCCGTGGAGTTCTGTATTGAGACAGCACTGGAAATTTGAGAAGACTCTCCTGGGTGACAACAGAGATCTTTGGGGTCCAGTCATAGACAGTAGTTACTCTTCAGATACCCTATTAAAATGGAAATACTTCTAGAGATATTGGGTGCTCAAAGCACTTAAAGAACCTGGGCTTTAGATACCCAAGTTCCTAGACTGAGTTTATAATAATTTAAAAGTTCATGTGTGTCATGGGAAAGTGGCTGAGCTCTCAAATGTAAGTGATTCCAAGGATTTGAGTAATGGGCACACCAGTGGTGGCCAGTGTAAATCAAATCCTTCCCAAACACTGTGTCCTGCATAAGCTCTCGGGGTCTTTCCCCAAGGGCCTAAAAATGACCAAAACCAGAATGCACTTCTGCTTTGAGTCAAGAGATCATGTATTTGCCAACTACTGGCCCTGTCACTTCCATAGTCAATTTTCTTGCTCATAAAGCAAGATTATGTATCCCTCTAAGCCTGTCTTTGAATATTCAAAATTATCTAACCCTGCAGAGGTTCTGTATAGGTCCCTCTTTGCCTCTGGATACAGTTTCATGGTGGGTTTGTGGTTATTTTGTTTTGTTTGTTAGAACAAACTCCACAAGGCTAGAGACTTACTAGGGCCTTCAGCATTGAGTCTTCCCGGCAGCTCACCCATTCTCTTGTTATAATTAAGCAAGTTTATTGTTAATTTCCTCCAGTCAAATATTGCTTTTTTTTTTAAAGCACGATTTCACAGAAGATTCAGGTACATTCCAGATTTCTCCTAAGAATGCAAATTATATTTAGGCAGTAAAATGGTCAGAAGAGAGGGCTTCAAGACATTATTGTAGTGGTACATCACAGATGCACCACTTATTGTTTGATCTGATGTAGGTTACCTAACTCCCTAGAAGTATATATATCCCATAAAATTGTGATAAAACCTTATGGTTGTATGTATGTGTGTGTGTGTGTATGTATATATGTGTATATGTGTATATATGTATGTGTATATGTATACATGTGCATATGCATATGGATATGATGCATGTGTACATGTATATGTGTGCATATGCATATGATGTATGTGTATGTGTCTATGTATATGATGTATATGTATGCACATGTGTATACGTATGAGCAAGAGAGTATACACTGGCACACAGAGAATCTGATATAAAATGTCCCCCACAGGCTCATGTGCCTGAACACTTGCTCTCCACCTATAGTTTTCTTTGGAAGATTGTGGGAAGTTTATGAGGTGAGACACAGCTAGAGGAAGTGAATTTCTAGGAAGAGGTCTTGAGGCTAAATCTGTTTGCTGTCTCCTTTGCTTCTTGATCTGTAGAACTGTAACAAGGTACATTGCCAGCTCCTGTCATCACTGGTCGAGCTTCACCCTCCAGGCCCTTCACTTCCCACCCTGGGAAGTTCTCACCTAAGTTGTTTCTTGTCAGCTCGTTGACCACAGTGAGGAGAGTGACATATATATGGGCTTCTTTAGAGAGCTTTTCTGGGCTATGATGTGGAAGAGCTGAGCTGTGGACCTCAGTTCCTCTCATCCCTTTTCCCATCTAGGTCACCCATGTTAGGTCACCCAACACATGAAGGTCACAGATGTTATCTTCTCTTCACCACAGCCACCTTTCAGCTAAGCCCTGGCCCCATAAATGCACATTAGATCATCGTCTTCTCCAAGGTTCCAAAGCTACAAGCCAGGTGATTGCTGCAGCAGAGATTCTGGGGTTCTAGACAATGGTGACATGACTCATAAGGAAAGAGATGGGCTCTGGGTAGGCATGTCTTCTTGTCTCCCCTTGGACCTCTCATTCCATGAGGAAAATCCAGGCTAGAGAAGAACCTGGTAAAGTTTGCTTAACCCCAGGGCCTATGTCAGGGCCCCTCTTTCTCAGGCCCTGAACTTGGTGCTGGTTTCTGTTTTGGAGTCTTCACACCAAGTGAGATTCACTGGTAGCAGTTGCTAGATTGCACCGTTAGTGCCCGATTTGGCATTTTCTTTGCTGAACAATTCCTTTTGTGGTCTTTGTGAAGCTTTGGAGAACTTTCCCAAATGTGAGAGAACATGTGCTGTTCTTGACAACAGAAAGAATTATGGTTCATCAAACTGTCGCTGGGGCACTTCCCCGTTGTCATTTCCAGCATACAGAGACATAACCCTTCAGGAATGTTCTTCCTCAGAATTGGGGGAAAATAACAATTTCTTCTTAAATGCTGAGAACCCAGGCTTCACAATCAAGAGAATTTAGGGCTGGCCTACATTTTATAAATGAGAAATGGCATAGATGGTTTTTGACTCATCACACCCTCTTCCTCCTCTATTTTCTTTCTTGGTCTGCTCTGAGAATCTGTAACATTTTCAGAGAATGGGCACACATCCACCATCAGTGATCAGCAGTAGCTTTCTTGTAGTAAAGAAAGACTTACTGAATTAACTGTGTCGTGTTCCTGTTGTGAAAGGTAAGATGGGAACTTTCTCATATATTTTATAGCCAAAATTCACAAATTTTGTTCCTTCCTGCCTTAGCGGTTATCTCACAAGAATATCTCACAAGAAGCAGCTTACAGGGGCAAGAGCTTGACTTGGTTTACAGTTGGAGTAGAAAAGAATCCATCCTTGTGGGGAAGACATGGTGGCTGGAGCCTGAGGTGCCTAATCATATTGGGTTGGTAGACGAGATACAGATGACAAATAGGGCTAGGTCACTAAACTCTCAAGCCTTCCCTAGTGACTTCGTAGCTCTTTTGTGAGCTTCACTTCTAAGAAACGCTACCAGCCTGGGACCAAATGTTCAAACATGAGCCTCTGGGGACACCTCTCCCATTCAGTCAACATTCCTTTTGAAGTTTAGTTACTTCTGTAGTAAGTTGAGTTGCTTCTTTGATAAGAAAGGAAGATGAGGTCCTGAACCACATACCCTCAAAGACTCAACTTTATTGCTCTTGCATATGTGTTATGTTAAGGTCTTCAATGTACAGTGTGCAACTAACTCCCCCACCCCTCATTCTCCACACACAGCCCAGGCTGCCTCATGGGCATATTACTCCTGCCTCAGTTTCTCAAATGTGGGGATTGCATGTGTCACCACATCTGGTGACTGTGCCACTATTCCTTAACCAGATGACTTTGTCTATCAAAATGAGACAGAGAGAAATCTTGATGAATCAATTTGGAAGTCAAGCAACTCAAGGCTTTGAATCCAAGAGGGTGATTTCAGCTTTCTTATCCCAGTCACACCATCATCCATTCCAAACGCTGAGGCTGTACATCAAGACACCTGCTAAGGGAGAACATGACTCAGCAAAGGAAACTTGAGGAGGGTGTTGTGAAGATGTCAGATGCTTTGAGGGTCTTTTGGCAAGATGACAGGTGAGTCTGGACCTGGACACATAAGAGATGGATGTCTCTTATGTGAAAACCACAGCACAGCATAGTCTTGCAGAATCCTTTAACTTAGGATGCTAGGGCTGATGATGGGATTGGAACTCCAGCCTTTGTCCTAGCTTGGAAGCCCAACCTTCACTGTCTGGGGAAAGATGTTCTCTGGGATCCAAGTCATTCTCTAGGGCTCCTAGAGGGGACAAGCTGAGGCCTTCTACTGACAGCCTATAGGGCGGAGGCCCTTCTCACTCCAATCCAGATTCTTTCATCCTCTTATGCATCTTCCCAGAGCATTGCCTCAGTTACTTTTACAGGAATCCTCAACTCAATGTTGGGTTCTACAGTGTCCTGGGAGTGGTCCTGGGGAGCATCTAAGGACCGAATCCTGATGTCAGATCATTTCTCTTAGGGTAGATGGAATATGGACAGCCCATGTCACACTGTAGTGCTATGATTAATACTGTTACATTAGCAGATAGAAATGGGATTACATGTGTCACCACATCTAGCTACTGTGTAACTGTTGCTTAACCAGACGACTATCAAAATGAGACAGACAGAGAGAAATCTTGATGAATCAAGTTAGTTAGCAGACTAACTTGTATGTCTCTACCTTTAAAGTACTGTCTGTTGAAAGGGGAGTGGATGTAGGGTGGGGAAGAGAGGAGATGGGGGAGGGACTAGGAAAAGAGGAAGGAGGGAAAACTATGGTTAGGATGCAATAAACTAACAAACAAAAATACGATTTGTATTGGTCTTTGAAGTTTCTACAGTGTTTTCCCTTTAGAACTGAAACAATATCAAGTTTTGTATCTATCTTTGCACCAAATCTTCTCCATGAATTTGGATCCATGACAATGTCTAGCATTTAGTTACTCATCTGTGCTACTAGCCAAAAGGATGAATCAAAAGTTAGTGGATGGGGACTGGAGGCCATAGCTTAGGGGGTAAAGAGCTTGCTCTACAAGTATAAAGGGCTGGAATTTGGATCCCTTGAACCCAAGTAAAAAAAAAAAAAACTTCATTGCAGTGCATTACCTACAATCCAGTGACAGGGATGAGAAAGCAGAATCATGCCCAGAGCAGGCTGGCCAGCCAGACTACCCTAGTCAGTGAGCTCCAGGTTCAGTGAGAGATGCTATAGCAAAAATAAAATAAAATGTGACCAAGGGACACGCCTAATACCAACTTCTGGCTTACATATGTGTGTATATAAGCATGCACTCTCACAAACACATGAGAGAGGGAGAGAGAGGGAGAGGGAGAGGGAGAGGGAGAGGGAGAGGGAGAGGGAGAGGGAGAGGGAGAGGGAGAGGGAGAGGGAGAGGGAGAGGGAGAGGGAGAGGGAGAGGGAGAGGGGAGAGGGAGAGGGGAGAGGGAGAGGGAGAGGGAGAGGGAGAGGGGAGAGGGAGAGGGAGAGAGAGGGAGAGGGAGAGAGAGAGAGAGAGAGAGAGAGAGAAAGAGGAAGATGAGGAGGAGGAGGAAGAAGATGATTGATGAGGAGAAAGAAGAGGAGAAGGAAGAAAAGGAGGAGGAGGAGGAGGAGGAAGATGAGGACGAGGAGAATGAGAAAGAGAAAGTTAATGGCTGGCCAAGCCTCTTGGTGCATGTCTATATTCCCACCACTGGGAATGGAGACAGGAGACAGGAGAGGCATTGCAAGTTCTGGGGCAGCCTGGTCTGCCCACAAGGTCAAGCTGGGCCACATGGTGACATCCTATCTCAAAACATCTAGCAACAGGTGTATGTGTTTGTGTGGGTGTGTTTGTGTATGTGTGTGAGTGCCCATGTGTGTTGTGTGTGTTTGTGCAACCTGCTCCCATATGTAGAAATGATGTTCTGTAGTTCCTTTAGCTTCTCCTGATTATAATACAGTTGTAAATATTTCTTCTCCACACATTTAGAGCCAGGTGCAAATGAAGGAAATCTGTGAATCTGAAGATTCTAGCACCCCTCCCCCCCACACACACCGTGGAGAGTCTGAGCCCCTCATTACAGTCTGGTAAGGGAGATGTGTGGGGTTCCCAGTTGGGCTTCCGGGTGTGGGTGGAGGTAAAGCCTTTTCCTGTGTTATTTTTGTCCTAAGAAGAACACTTTTCGTCTGGACATTTTCTGTCATGCACTAGCCTACCCTTTCCACGGTCATACTAAAAATAGCAGGCTTTCTTGGGGCTTTTGTGGTACTTGCGCATTGGCCTGTCAGTATTTCCGATTTTTTTAAAGTTCAAGTCTGTGCTACTTACGGCACAGGGGAAACCTCAAGAGCTCACCAGCAGGTCATGCTGTGGGTCAGAAGCCTCGAGGGTTACCAGCACAGCAGCAAGGCATCCATGGGTCTGTCTTTCCCACCCGCGGTGAGTGCCTTTCTCTGTGCCCTTCGTCAGCTTTGTGTGGCTTCTTCTTATGAAACACTCAGGGGCTTTGTTGTATTCAGTGAGAGGAAGCAGGGACACACGTCTACCTCATCTTCCTGAGAGAAGCCTGATGAGAGGATATGTATAATGCTTGATTGTTGACCTAGTGAGTACATGACCCACTAAAGCAAATAAAAACCAGGATATTGCAGTGGAAACCACAAAAAAGTGTTTGAACGTTTTAGATGGAAGATGTGAAAGAATTGAGATATTAGAGCAGAAACTTTGTGTTATCTGAGAAAAAAATAACAAAATTAAAGCAGCGAGAAGGAAAATAATGACTAATGGTTGTGAGAAGCAAAGAGTAGGATATACATTGTTCCAGAAAATATTTAATGAGGCTGTTAAGGATGGACAGGCAGCAGAAGAAAAATTAAAGTTGATACACCCCTAAAATGATTTTAAAAGTTTTTTTTTTTTGTTTAAAGACCATTATTTTAAATCCCTTAAATGAATGCCAGAGAGACATAATTTCTCCAGTACCAAACTGGATGCAAATTAAATTCTAAGTTATCCAGAGTATAAGAAATGGCCACTCTCACGGGTCAATGGTGATTTTAAAAACTGTCCTAAGATTTTCTAGAGGGCAATTCTGAAATATGTGCTAAGATTTCTACAAATGTTTATTGGGTCTGATGAACTGTTTTCCCACTTTAAGGTATAAGGAGAAGAGTGAAGCTCTAGTACAATAGAAAAGAAATAGACAAAATCACAGCAGCCTGGGCTCCAGGCGCTTTCCCAAGCACTTTTGACTCAAGAAACAATTTAGCCTTGGAATACTCTGCTAAGTTATTTCAATAAAGAGATGAAATGAAATGAAATGAAATGAAATGAAGTGAAATGAAATGAAAGCAGAGAGGGATTATGTCAGTTCGGACTTGAGTCAGCTCCTGGATCCCGATGCTTACCTCATCACTGACTATGGCAGGTTTTGAGCAAGCATGCTATGCTAATGGAGGGGGTTATTACAGAGTCACTAAAATCATGTTTGTTTATAGGCTTTTAAGGTAAGTTTAAGGTTATCAGACAACCCGGATGGTTGTAGGATGGTGTATGATACCGAACCATCTTGGGACAGAGATCTAAATGCAGACTTCAAAACTACAGACTGAAAATTTAGAAGATGCTCATCAAACAAGCCGTGGTCCTTTCTGAGCCTCATTGTTCAAGACTCATCATCACTTGACCTCAAAATACAAGTTTTGTCAAGTGCCAGATAAATTCGTATTTGCTGTGATCAGACAAGTGGTCTTTAATAAAAAACCGCAGACTTCCCTCCAAATTTTGTCAAAATTGTGTAAATCGATGTCTCCTTTTTATATTAAGTGTATAAAATTCAAATCTTTTCATATTGTTTTACTGAGCTGGTCCTGTGGTTGTACATTGTGTCTATTAGCTCTAGAAATTTAGAGGAAGCTGTTTTCTCTCCCATATCGGAGGCTGTTTATTTACAAATTTGTGTGTCTTCATTCATTCCCTGGTGCCAGCCTTTCTGTTGGAAATAGGATCTCTTGGTCCTCCTCCCCCTGGGTACCATTGCCAGGCCTCTACTCTCATCTCCAGTTTTTTCTTTCTCTACTGACCATCTCTTCTGAAAATAGTTGGAGGAATGAACTGTAGAATTAATGGCTCCTCTTCCAAGGCAACTTAACAGAGCACCCTGAGACAGAAGGACTCAGAGTCCTCTGAGAAGGTCTGAGGCAGGTGTGTGGAGTCAATGAAGTCAAACACAAGGCACCCAACATATTTTCCTAAGAGTCTTCAATGCAATCCATTCCAATCATTAAAACAAACAACAAAGCACAAGATAGAACAAATAGTGTTAACGTTAACTTACATCGGTCCAGGCTTGGGTATGTCATCCAGGGAACCAAGAAAGAGCTTTGTGGTAACTGTCATATTACCAACGTGGCTAAAAACAGAAACAAACATGCATACAAACGAAGAAAAACCCTCCACAGGAAGCAGCGTTATGTCACCACGTCTGATTTTAGTCACAGCTCCAAAGAAAGAAGAGAACACCCAGAAGTGACAGTGTGCGTCTAAGCACAGTGTTTTCCATGGTGACATCTGTCTGGCTTAACTTTAAGAGAGTAAAGATGGTCCCTTTTCTTAGGAGCAACATTCTAAATGTGGAGTGTACTTTGCAACAGGCTGTGCTTTGGATGGAGGAAACAAGGAACGGTTGTTGGTCAAAGGTGAGTGATGCTTCTGATAGGAGGACTATCCCTGCTGATGATAGGAGGACTATCCCTGCTGATAGGAGGAGTATCCCTGCTGATGATAGGAGGAGTATCCCTGCTGATGATAGGAGGACTATCCCTGCTGATGATAGGAGGACTATCCCTGCTGATAGGAGGACTATCCCTGCTGATAGGAGGACTATCCCTGCTGATGATAGGAGGACTATCCCTGCTGATGATAGGAGGACTATCCCTGCTGATGATAGGAGGACTATCCCTGCTGATGATAGGAGGACTATCCCTGCTGATGATAGGAGGACTATCCCTGCTGATGATAGGAGGACTATCCCTGCTGATAGGAGGACTATCCCTGCTGATGATAGGAGGACTATCCCTGCTGATGATAGGAGGACTATCCCTGCTGATGATAGGAGGACTATCCCTGCTGATGATAGGAGGACTATCCTTGCTGTTAGGAGGACTATCCCTGCTGAACAGATGTTTTTAATGAAGAGGGACCAGTAAGGAGGTGTGCAAAGGTTTGGAAGTGATTGGATATTTCTCTTTATTGTGTGTCATATTCAGAGGACATGCTTTTTAAAATGGCATGCCTTCCCTTAGAAAGCCAGGAGAACATCTGGACATGAATGCATCTTTTATTTTGACAATGGTAAAATGGGTATTAGTTTTCTTATAAAATTTGATAATATTGATCCCATTACCCTTTCTTGTCCCTTTTCTTTCCCCACGATCCTCTCCTTTCCTCTTTCCAATCCTCTTCTCTCTCTCTCTCTCTCTCTCTCTCTCTCTCTCTCTCTCTGTGTGTGTGTGTGTGTGTGTGTGTGTGTACACCAGTGAATGTCATCAGAATTTCTTGCAGAAGACTGGGTTAGAGGTTATTTACAAGGGTGTGGACAATTCAATTCACCATAGACCACACCACTGAAGAAAATGTCCTTCCAGCAACCTTTATCTGTCTGCAGGTCCTTAGAGATGGATGGAGACTCATGAGCTCCTCAGCCACCCATGATACAATGGTCCCAACTGTGGATCAGTGTTGCATAATAATAAAGTAGTAAACACTAGAATATAATAATAATAACGCACAACTGCTGAGAGATCCAGAGTGCAATGCCCGGGTCATTCCTGGAAGAGAGTGTTTCCATGGCTCTCCACCCCGTTCTCCATCTCTTCCATTCTTTCCAGGCCCTCTTCCAAGATGTTCCATGAACCTTGGAGTGGTTTCCATAAATGTTCCAGTTGGGGAATTTTGGTCTTTTTTTTAAAAAATCAGACTCTGATACCTGTGAATTTTCTTTCAAATCAATATAGATTTTGACTGTCCCAATAGGTAAATGACTCAGTACCACAATCCATGTGAGCAGTATCTGGTGTTTATGGTGATCTAGGCCAAAGTGAATCTTTGTAAGTACTCATATGTTGATGATTGTGTATCTGAAGCGAGCCAAAAAGCAAGCAGCCTGAAATACTCCAGCTATAAGGCCATTTTTCCTAGTGTATGGGGGACTCTGCTTAAAATGGTAGAATGAGCATATTGTCAAGTTCCTTTTTTTCTTCAATTCTGTTAGAGCAACACCCAGACAATTTAAAAAAAAAAAAAAAAAAAGCATCCACATCATGCTGAAAATCAGGGACAGCCCCAAGTAGCTAACAACTGTGCCAAAATTAAGAGGGGGAGGGGAGGAGGAGAAGGAGGAGGAGGAGAAGGAAGAGGGGGAAGAGGAGAGGAAGTGGGAGGGGAAGGGGGCAAGGGAAGGGGAAGGAGGAGAAGGGGAAGGGGAGGGGAAGGGGTAGGGGAAGGGGAGGGGGAAGAAACAGCTAAAAGAAGTGTGAAGAGGTAATCCCTAAGCTCTTTCAACTGCCCCAAAGAGGTTTCTTGATCAAGATTGTGGACTGTTTTATACCAATATTTCATTGGGATGATGGAAATGACATATAAATAAGAATTGGCCTTGGGCTGTCTGAAAATTATCTAAGTGACATCCTGTCAACAAGATTCTGTGAAGTAGGAACTATCTTAATGTTCTTATCAGTTGACAACACAGGACATAAGTAGTGCTGGACCATTTGATGCTTGCAGTGTCTATAAGCTGGGTGTCAGTCAAAGTAAGAAGTCACTTCCTGTGGATGAAAGCTCTAAGCCCTGAGACAGAAGGTGACCAACTAGAGGGTCATTTGCACAACAGAAAGATCCAGGAGTTTCACTGCTAGTGGGAGCTCCCTGACATGCTCTGTGAGTAGATTGGAGGATTTGACTGAGAAGGGTCTTGAGTCAGAATGTTGAACACAGGGTGTGTGTGTGTGTGTGTGTGTGTGTGTGTGTGTGTGTGTGTGTGTAGGAAGGTTCAGAGGATAGAGAGAGCACAGACAACTCCAGGGGAACAAAAACATTGAATCAATAACAATCCCCTCTTCCAGCATGAATCATATCAATGTTTAATGTACCGAGAGTAGATACCTCTATTGTTTGGGCTACATAGAGAGTCCTGATTCAGATCACCTGGACTCTCCTCTTGGGTAAATACACCAAGAGAACTGCAAACTTCTGCCACCACTACTAATCACAACTGTGCTAAATTTGTAGTTAGGAATGGTAAATTTTAAAAATAATCGCTAGATATTTGTGAAAAACAAAAACAAGAAAGAAAGGAAGCCAAAAAGATCAAAAATTCAGGTGACAGAAGATGCTGGCAAGGATGTGGAGAAAGAGGAACACTCCTCCATTGTTGGTGGGATTGCAAGCTTGTACAACCACTCTGGAAATCAGTCTGGCGGTTCCTCAGAAAATTGGACATAGTACTACCGGAGGATCCAACAACACCTCTCCTGGGCATATATCCAGAAGATGTCCCAACCGGTAAGAAGGACACATGCTCCACTATGTTCATAGCAGCCTTATTTATAATAGCCAGAAGCTGGAAAGAACCCAGATGCCCCTCAACAGAGGAATGGATACAAAAAATGTGGTACATTTACATAATGGAGTACTACTCAGCTATTAAAAAGAATGAATTTATGAAATTCCTAGGCAAATGGCTGGACCTGGAGGGCATCATCCTGAGTGAGGTGACCCAATCACAAAAGAACTCACATGATATGTACTCACTGATAAGTGGATATTAGCCCAGAAACTTAGAATACCCAAGATATAAGATACAATTTGCAAAACACATGAAACTCAAGAAGAACGAAGACCAAAGTGTGGACACTTTGCCCCTTCTTAGAATTGGAAACAAAACACCCATGGAAGGAGTTACAGAGACAAAGTTTGGAGCTGAGACAAAAGGATGGACCATCTAGAGACTGCCATATCCAGGGATCCATCCCATAATTAGCCTCCAAACGATGACACCATTGCATACACTAGCAAGCATTTGCTGAAAGGACGCTGATATAGCTGTCTCTTGTGAGACTATGCCGGGGCCTAGCAAACACAGAAGTGGATGCTCACAGTCAGCTAGTGGATGGATCACAGGGCCCCCAATGGAGGAGCTAGAGAAAGTATCCAAGGAGCTAAAGAGATTTGCAACCCTGTAGGTGCAACAACATTATGAACTAACCAGGACCCCGGAGCTCTTGTCTCTAGCTGCATATGTATCAAAAGATGGCCTAGTCGGCCATCACTGGAAAGAGAGGCCCATTGGACATGCAAACTTTATATGCCCTAGTACAGGGGAACCCCAGGGCCAAACAGTGGGAATGGGTGGGTAGGGGAGTGGGGGGGAGGGTATGGGGGACTTTTGGGATAGCATTGGAAATGTAATTGAGGAAAATACGTAATAAAAATATTAAAAAAAAAAGATTCACACAATTAAAAAAAAAAAAGGAAGCCAAAGAAAAAGGTAGGAAAAACTGAAGTGAGAAAGAGAGGGTGATGTGCTGATTCTGTGAGGTTTCCAGTGCCGTCTCACCCACAGACAGTAAGAATTACAGTGCCGTCTCACCCACAGACAGTAAGAATTACAGTGCAGTCTCACCCACAGTCAATAAGAAGCAGAGTGCATTTTCACCTTAAAACGTTGATGTACCACTATTTGTTTGCCAAATTCATAAATATTTACGTGATCAAGTAATTATGATTAGCTGATTTTTGTTTTCACCATACTTTGGATCAATTCATAGTCAAAGTGCCCACATCTAAATGAGTTAAAAACCCATGCAAATGATACAGACCCTGACAGCATACAAATATAGCTGACTGGTATTGTCAGTCGAGAGAGAAAGTGATGGAGAAAAATGTGGAAACTCTAACTTTACTATACTTAATTTAGAAATAGTCAGTAACCTTTCTTTATATGTGTGAACATTACAATGAATGTGATCGAGTAAGAAGCTAGCATGTCTCAGGGTCTGGGAGATTTGAGTAAATGTTTTCTAAACTGCCCATCTTTAATAAGGGTTGCATTAGTTAGGATTCTCTAGAGTAACAGTGTGTGTGTGTGTGTGTGTGTGTGTGACTATATATATATATATATATATATATATATATATATATATATACATATATATAGTGTGTGTGTATGTGTGGAGAGAGAGAGAGAGAGGAGAGAGAGAGAGAGAGAGAGAGAGAGAGAGAGAGAGAGAGAGAGAGAGAGAGAGAGAGAGAGAGAGAGAGAGAGAGAGAGAGAGAGAGAGAGAGAGAGAGAGAGAGATTTATTAGAATGACTTCCAGACTGTGATTCAGCAAATCCAGCAAAGACTGGTTGTGAACAGAAAGTCCAAGAATCCAATAGTTGCTCAGTCCACAAGGCTGAGTGTCTCTGCTGGTCTTCAGCATATACTGAAATCCTGAAGAAGGAGGCTCTAATACCATTGAAGGAATGGACTTGCTATCAAGATGAGAGCAATCAGGCAAAGAACAAAAACCTTTCTTTTCCATGTCCCTATACGGGCTTCCAGCAGAAGGTCCAGATTAGAGGCTGGCCTTCCCACATCTTAAAATCCATATTGGGTGTGCCTTCCCACCTCAAGAATCCAAAATAAAAGTGGATCTTCCATTTTCAAATTAAGCATCTATTCCCCACATGTGTGCCCCATTTTCAGGTTTTAGTTAATTCCACATTTAGTCAAGTTGGCAACCAAGAATAGTCATCACAAGGAGGAATACTTTATATCTTCATAAATTGATCAATGTAGAAGAGAGAAACGTCCATGTTTGTTAGAATGGCAATGCCCAGCACCAGAAAAGCTAAGACCAAGAATGGTCAAGTTCTCAGTACAGAAGCTGAAGACTGAGCAATAAGACAGGACTTGGGTTTTCTTCACCTATCTTCCATTAAAAAGGTTTTGACTGTAGATTTGTTACTTCTGTAAACTAGTAATTAGTTTAAAATATACTTATTGTTGAGGAGTATTCACCAGATAAAACTAGATACACAGGTGTAAGCCTAGAGTCTTTATTGGCCAGCCAGTGATGACACTGGGTGTTCAGGATCAGACTGTAGCCCTGGACCCTTCTCACATTCTGGGTTGCATATTTCACATGCCATCCTGGTTGGCATAATAAAGACTGTTAGCCAGAAGCAGAACTACAGAAGGTGACAAGCAAGGTTAGTTCTCAGAACTGTGGACTTTGATGGATTAAGTCTTCATTCTCCATTTGGCAGGTGGTGCTGCTTATGTGCTGAGTTTTATGGACGGAATGGTACTTCTGTCATGTGCAAAGGTCTGGGGGCACCTAAGGTCTAAGGGCCTTTTACATTTACATAATACTCTATTTCCTTTTGCTATAACCAAACTCCAGAGGCCGAGTCCTTTATTTGGCTTAGAATTTTGGTGGCTGGAGGGTCCAAACAACAATTCAAAGAAATCTGGAACCCCTGGGAGGACATATACAGAAATGATGTCATCCCAAAGCAAGCAACTCCGATGAGGAGCATCTCAGCCTGAGACACCAGCACTCATCTCTTCTGAGGGTGGAGTCTGCAATGCCTTAGTCACACAGGGCTAGACACCACCCCAACCCGGGTGCTGTAACGGTTCCATTACTTCTCAGCAATGCCACCCTGGGACCAAGCTTCTAGAAAATGATCCTCTGTGGGACACATCCAAACCACAGCCAAGCCATAGAATAAGGCAATACCATATAGAAAAATATGTTTGTGAAATTATCTGTCTATGCAGATGAAACTGTAGTGGAGCAGAAAGTGATGAATTTTCTACTTAGAAATGTTGGTGCAAAATTTTAATGGATCAGAAGTCAAATGTAAGATTGAAATCCAAAGAGGGTTTATTCTCAGAATACAAGGTTGTTTCGATATCAGGAAGTCAATTTATACAGTTGTACATTATTAACATATCAACTAGGGAAAAATAGTCATTTGAATGTGTAAAACTTCAGCATCATTTTCCAGTGGATAAGAGCTGATAACAATAACACAGAAATCTAGTGTATATATTTTAACATGATAGCAAATTTTCAAATATGTAAGAAAAAATTTAATGCTTTATAAAGTGCTTTCATGAAGCAATGAACAAGTGATACACTCAACAGGAAAATATTAGTGTCTCACAAATCATAGCTGTCCCCCAAACACTGAGAGATATTTAACATAACCGGTATCCAAATGATGTAAGTGCAAGCTGCATGAAGTATTCTAGGCGACCATGTGGTCAGTGGTCACAATGCTAATGCACTTAGCATTGGTGAGGCCAAAAGAAATGGGCTCTGCCATCTGTCTGGAAGATAGATGCATTAGTAAATTAATCAAGAGGTGTAATATGTTCAAAATCATTAAAGTACAAGTACCCTTTAATCTAGAAATTCCACTTCCGGGAGTGATATCTAAAGAAATTACTTAAGAAAAATGCTCATGATATCTAGCAACAAAGATTATGAAAGATTATATTTTATTATGAAAAATATATATAAGCCTAATTCCAACAATGGATTACTATATTATGAAACTGATAAATTCATAAATACTATGCAATTATTACAAGTAGTGTTGTACATGGATCGTATTATATCGAATACGTTAGGGTTGATATAGACCATATTAGATAATAAGGATGCAGTTCAAACCTGTTTGGCAGAATCATTCTGTCTGTTTAGCTTTAATTTATTTCCTGTCTGTCTGTATATCTATCATCTATCAATCATCTGCTGACCAATCTATATAGCTTTCATTTCTCATTTATACACCTAACTGTAACTGTATACATCTATCTATCTATCTATCTATCTATCTATCTATCTATCTATCTATCTATCATCTATCATTTCTATCTATCATCTATCTATCTATCTATCTATCTATCTATCTATCTATCATCTATCATCTATCATCTATCATCTATCATTTCTATCATCTATCTATCTATCTATCTATCTATCTATCTATCTATCTATCCATCTATCTATCATCTATCTTCTATTATATGTCTACCTCCCTTATCTATGCATTGATAAATGGTGAAAGAATATTTTTCTATATTAAAATTAATAAGCGGTAGCTGGTGTTTCTTCATCCTTACAATGGTTTATTATTATTGTGAAATGTATGCCATTAATGTACTTTGCTTGTGATTTTTTCTTTTCACAAGAAATTATTACATTTACAAGAAGAAAGCAACATTTAAGGTAAAATATATATATCTACTTTCTCTTTTATTTAAAGTATAACAGAACTCTAATACACTTTTTATAAAATAAACCTTATATTTCAATTCTAAAATGAATACAATTAGAATGTAGGTAGCTACTTAAATAAAATTATAAATGCTCTAAGAAAAAGAAAACGTCAATTTTCACTTTTGCTGAGTTTTGCTAAGTGTACCGTCATAGCTAGCCTGGAATTTGTGCTCTTTCCTGGCTAGGCTGTCAAGTGTTGAGACGAAAGGCTTGTGCTGCCATGCCTAGCTCAATTTCACCCTTGATTTTAAAAAATAAAATAAAAATGGCATTCTCTTTTTTATTTAAGACATAGAATATTGGGTGGGTTGACTTGTTGCCAAACAAGGGTGAGGACCCAAGTTCAGGTCTCCAGAACCCACATCAAGCCTGATGCGGTAAATGGTCTCCAAGCTTCTACAGCAACATGGAGGAGGAGACAGGAGAATGCCCAGGCACTCCAAAGTCAGCTAGGCTAGCACACACAGCAACAAAAGCAAGAGACTTTGTCTCAAACAAGATAGAAGATGAAAACCAACACTAGAGGTTGTTCTCTGATCTCTCCGTGTGCATTATGACACTGCACCATGCGTGAGTCTGTGTGTGTGCATATACACATACCCACAGAAAATCGATACAAGAATATTCATTTTCTATCATAGCAAGTGCTTAATTTTACAAGTTATCATGGTCAACGGAACTATGGAAACATTTCTGGAGACTGAGAGAGTATGACAACGTAACAAAAGTTTTATTTTTATTATTTTAATGATGCATTGTGTATGTGTATCTGTGTATGGGTACATGCACATGAGTGCAGGTGCCCTTGGAGGCCAGGAACGTTGGATCCCCTGGGACCTGATATTACAGGTGGCTGTCAGATGGGTGGTGAGAGCCGAACTCCAGTCCTAGCGAGAGCAGTATGTGCTTTTAACCACTGAGCCATCTCTCTGCTCCAATAACAGAAATTTTAATATTGTGCATGCCATGTGGTCCATACATTTCCTTCTTTAGAGATATTTAGAGATGTGTACAAGTGTGGGTGATCAAAATACTGTTTATGATGATAAAAATTAGCAGAACTTCACATGTTCAAAATCTAAGATCAATTAACCTATGGGATATCCGTAAAGTTGATATTATTCAGAATTTATGTTAACTTTTAGAATAACGACATTAACAGATTAATAATAAGCTATGAAGTGATGGAAAGTTGATTTTTTTCCTGCTCAGTTCCAATACATACTAGGGAATGTGTTTGAGAATCATGTTCAAAATGACCTGGTATTCTTGCTGTGTTTGGCATCTGGGCACTGACATAGACTTGCTTGTGACTTACTGATACTGTGCTGCGTTTGGTAACATGCATCTCCTTTTATGTTGCTATAGCGAGTCCACAGTGTGAAAAATATTTGTTCAGAGAAGAAAATGATACTGGACCTATGTTATTATATTATAGCAAACTGTAACCAGCTAATGGTCTAATACTTAGTGATTATAAAATCACTAAGTAAATAATTTAATGATTTTAACTAAAAATGCAATTAGAACTCATGCTGAGACAACCATGCCATCTATTGGATGTTTAGATGGACTTAAATTGTTAATACTAGAATTGGCTTTCTTCCTATTCATTGAAAACCTTTAGGAAAATAACAAGGCATACAGTGTAGGCTCAAAACCACATAGGGATTATAAATCATGTCCATGGAGTCCTTATGTGTGTGGGGAGGTCTTCACTGAGAAATTTACGCACTGGGGGACCTGAGTCCAGGATTCACTATGCAGAAGCTACGAAGCCGCACACTGCTAATTGTATGACCAATCAACCAAAAATGCCTTGTACAGATAGCACATCAGAATGCACAAAAACATTCCTTGTGAAATAGCATGGAGCCACAAAGCTCCTTGCAATCCAACATTACACCTCATGCTTTACAGTAGTTAGTGGTCTGTGGCATCAGAATTACTGTATGGCAAATTCAAGAGCTGACAGAAGGAAAAGGTGATACTTGACAGAGGTTAAAAAAATGTATTTGTAACTTATTTTAATGAAGATGTGCCAATACAGTTCTCAAAGAAAGAAGCAGACTAACTGATACATTATGAAATATTTTTTTTTTCTAGGGAAAAAAAAAAAAAACCAAACCAACAGGAGGAATGAGGTGAGTCACATCCATGATGTGTGCACACCAAGGAAGGACCTCTGGAGGACAGCCAGGAAACGGAGCCAGGAATTGCAGTCAGCACAGAGCCTGCAGGCTTTCCACTTTTTATTCTTCAAAAGTCTATCAGTAAAATAGATACTCAATTCCAGAATGCAAATACAACATTACAGATTCTGTGCAAGGAAGAAGTAAACACCAGCAAGACCCTGCCACGTGTTGCGTCTTGACTGGCGGAAGAATGGATTCCTATCTTTAGTTTTCAGTCCTTTACCTAAATATACACAAAGACACATTGCTTTTGCAATGGGCAGGATGTCTTCTGTTAAAAATGAAGTTGCCCATCCAGGTTTGGATTCAACCTAAGCATAGCAGTCTGGCTCTGACGGATTATGTAGGAAGGTAACCGGGGATGTTCTTATTATGCAATATGTATTAGAAACTGTCCCTGTGAGGGAGAGGAGCTACCTGCTGTCCTCTTTCCTAGCCTGTATCTCCAACTACCTATTTCGATGTGACTCTTTAACCCTGTGGGTTATTCACCATCTGTTTCTCCTGGCAAACAATCAACTGGCACGTGATGTCTGAGTTAAACTCCTCCTATCTGGTCTTACAGGGCCTCTGCTGTAGGGTTCCTCCAGCTCACAGTCTGAAAAGAGCCTCCTGGGTGTTGTTTGAGAATGGTCAACTTTAGACACCCACCGTTCCCTCTGCTCTCTCGCACATGCGCTGCAGGATCCTGTGGATACTGCAGAAGCTGGGTCTATCAGCAGGCAGCTTGCTCCAACACAGGCGCATGAGGTTGTACAGTTCCAAGGGGCAGTTCTCAGGGCAGGCGAGGATGTTGCCATCTCTCACATAGTAAATGACCTCCTCGTGGGCCATTCCATAGTAGGGCTGCAGCCCATAGGAGAAGATCTCCCAGAGGACCACACCATAGGCCCATACATCCGACTCCGTGGTGTAGCGGTTGTAGAAGATAGACTCGGGCGGCATCCAGCGGATAGGGATGGCGTCGTTTCCATCAGCTTTGTAGTAGTCTGCAGAATAGATGTTCCTGGAGAGGCCAAAGTCTGCAATTTTCACCACCATGGTCTCCCCAACCAGGCAGTTCCTGGTAGCTAAGTCCCGGTGGACAAACTTGCGCTCTGAAAGGTAGGCCATGCCAGCTGCCACCTGCCTGGCAATGCAGAGCTGTTCTGCACAGGACAGTGGTGGAGGACCAGGGCTAGACACTCGAGCCCTCGTGGACAGGTCACTGTGGCTGAGGCTGCACACAGTGTGCGGGGACATGCTTCGGAGGAACTCATTGAGGTCACCATAGGCCATATATTCAAAGAGCAGACACATTGGCTTCCCAACAGCACACACACCTGCGGTTAAAACATTATCATAGTTAGACCGAGTCTATCCACAAGGAAAGAATACTCCAAAAATCAAAGGACCAGACTAGAAAGGATGGTGTCTCACTTATTATGGACGGTGTTAGTCATACTCTGACTCCCACGTCTTTACTTAAACATCCCCTGTTATCTAGTAAGAGTCCGTGTATTCCTTTTCTTTCCTGACTCTTCGATTCTTAACTTTTCCCTCTGTTACCTTCCCACATTTACTACCACCTGACTTCATGCTCATTCATTGTATTAGCGATGTTCCCCAACATTTTATCTCTTGGAATAGAGAGAACATGCCCCCTGATTGTTTGAATCACTCAGACTAGCCAGGTATCTGGACAGCAGATGCACAGTAACACATGGCAAGTAGATTCAGGAATGGGTACTTGCTGGGAATGTGTGAGGCAATGGTTCTGTTTAGATAGCTGAGCAGTGAGAACGAGGAAGATCTACCACACTGAGGAAGAACAATTAGAACAATCCAAGGATCTTAGAGGACATTCTTAGGTGGTGTCTGAAATTTAGATTATTATCCTTGATGCTCATTCTCTAAGGAAAGTAATGCTTATATACGCAGAGTTTCACACATAAGTGTCAGGACGGCATTTGAAAAACCTTAGCATATTTCTATATATGAGAAAACTATATATGAAAAAAATGAGCTTACACCATGAAAACTGGTAGGCCTAATTCCACATCACAGTAAAAATAGACAGATTTATGTTGTGGATAGCCCTGGGGCTAGTTATATTTGATGTTAATTTCATTCTCCTGCAGTGGTTGTTAACAAGGAATGAGTCAGCACTCAGTGATTTCCTGTAAACCTGTTCCCTACCTTAATTTGTAAAATTAAGGAGAGTTGATGATTGGGCAGATAAAAGGGAAGGTGGAGCAGAAGGTGGGAGAGAAGAAGGAGAAAATGGAAGAGGGAGAGGATGCAGAGGAGGAGGAAGACAAAGATGAAGAAGAGTGGAGCAGAAGCCCATGGTCTGGAGAATCAGCATGTAATCATATTAACTGTGTCGTGTTTTCATTGCTGGGGCACATTTGGGAGGAGACATTAACCACAACACATTTTAATTTTTTTTAAGGGAAAAATTAGAAGTCTCAGTTTGCAAGAAAGAAGAGAAATAAGGAATAGGGACTTTTAAAGTTACGTTTGTAATTCAAAGGATTTTAGCAGACAGTATATACATTAAAGAGGAAATCAAGAGTTGGTCACACTTCCCAGTGCCTCTTACAGTCTCTTTTCTGGTCTTGTCAGTAATCATTTACCTGTACTATTAGATGGCCTTGATGTTGTTACACTAGTTAAATTTGATTTGAAAGAATTCTTATATTAGAAAGCCCAAGACAACATATTCCTTGCAAGAGAAAATGGTGTGTGTGTGTGTGTTTGCAAGAGAGAGACAGAGACAGAGAGACAGAGGACAGAGAGAGACAGGGAGACAGAGAGAGAGAGAGAGAGAGAGAGAGAGAGAGAGAGAGAGAGAGAGAGAGAGAGAGAGAGAGAGAAAGAGAGAGAATGATAGAGTCTTATGACTGTCCTCAAATCTACTTGGAGGCAATTGTGTCTTTGAAGTCCTGATCCTTCTTCTACCTCTAGGCACTGGGATTACAGATACTATGAGTCAATCCTAGTTCTTGTTGGGTAATAAATTTGAGAGACAATCTTACCAGTGATGTAGAAACACAGTAAGCAGTAACCACAAGTCAGTGTACTCACTGTACCTGGCTTGAGCTGGTATCAGCCCAGGGGACCAGGGATGTTGTAAAGTTGCAGACACATATACAAATGTATCAACAGTTGAGGGAACAGTTCAAATTCTTTTGCAACAAAATAGTGTCTCAGTTTGGCTCTCATTGTGGATCATTGCCAAGGGCTTTCAAGTTAAACAAAAGTTTTAAAAAGAAACATGCTATCTGTCTCTTTTAAACTCTGTTGTTATATTCTCTGAGCCCCATCAGTGGTGAATGGGAGGTTTAGATCAATGCAGTAGAAGGGAGCTGGCTTACCCACTGTGTTTTCAACTCTACTGGAAAGTTCTAGCTCACGATTCTTGAAGGAACGTCCTTTCACTATCCTCACTCCGAAGTTCAGCCAAAACATGGCTTGTCTTCTCCTCGCCACCCTTTCTTGTGGCACAACTCCCATCTGCTCTCTCTGGAGATTATTTGGCTCCACCTCTGAACTCCACACCGACCCCAGTCCCTCTCACTACCTTGCCACCACTCCCTGGCCTGTACCAACGTCCTTCTGCACATGGAAAGACAACACTCCCCATCTCCTTGTTTCCACCATCCCCCTTCAACAATTCAGACATAGACTTTTTGGGGGGTGGGGGTGGGGGGGACTGTCAATCACTTCATGCTATGGCTTGGCACTTCATGGCTTAGACTTTATACTGATTCCCATTTTAAAAGCCAGGGTTTTTTTTTTTTAATTTTTGAGATTATACTACAATTATATAATTTCCCCTTCTTACTCTCTTTCATGGTCTCTGTCTTCATTGTTATTACATACATATATGTCCATGTATAGAATACAAATGTATTCCTAAATACAACCTGGTCATTCTGTACAATGTTACTTGTATAAATGTTTTCAGGACTGACCAGCTAGTACTGGAAAAGACTTGGTGAGCTCTTCCCTGAGGAAGACTAATTCTCCCATTCATGGTCATTTTGGTTCTTTGTATGAAGGCCTAGTAGGATCCTCCAATCTCTCCACTGCATTTACTAGCTGATCTAGTCTTACATAACTCTCAAGCAAGCCCCATCACTTTTCCATTTCTTCTTCTTCTTCTCCTCCTCCTCCTTCTTCTTCCTGCTCCTCCTTCTCTGTCTCTGTATATGTATATGTTAATGTTTGTGTGTAAAGATATATGTATGTGCAGGCACATGTGTACATGTATGAGTGTGGAGTATGGACACTGATGTCTAGTGTCTATCTTAATTGCTCCCCACCTTATTTTTTTTTTTTGAGACAGAGTCTCTCCCTGATCCTGAAGCCCACCAGTGTCACTAGGCTGGCTGACTTCAAGGCCCAGGGACTTCATGCATGAAGTGTCCATGGAGCCAACATGAGGGCCTGAGTTTGGATCCCAGCACCCATGTAAAGGCCTGGCACAGTAACACATGCCTGTAAGTGCCAACACTAGGAGGGTTGAAGTCCCTGGATAAATACATAAGAGACAAAAAGAGAAGTTTAGAAACCCTCTTGTCTGAGGAGCAAACTATCCTCTGTTATGTTTCCATACCTAAGAGTTTCACAATGTTGGGGTTGTCAAACTCTGCCATGAGGGCCGCCTCC
Organism: Mus caroli; assembly: GCF_978045245.1. Classification (NCBI taxonomy): domain Eukaryota; kingdom Metazoa; phylum Chordata; class Mammalia; order Rodentia; family Muridae; genus Mus; species Mus caroli. Next base: position 96,252,691 of record NW_028227261.1, read on the forward strand.
CTCTGAAAGTCTGCTTGCATGTCTGCAGAGGCCTCTTCCTTAAGCATCTTCACGGCCACCATCGTGAAAGGTTCATAAGGCAGCAAGCCTGGGGCCCTGATGGACAGACCAGAGATGGTGGTGTTTTAACCCCTGTGAATATGTTTATTCACATCTATACACCCCATATGTATTCAGCCTTTTCCAGAGTCATAAAGCGAAGCAAGACAATAACAGTAAGTCATGCTTACATTTCTTGATGCAAATAAGAAATTCACTAGTTATTCTTAACACAGGCTATGTTTGACAATTACTTACCAGCTAGAAAACACACACATACACACACACACACACACACACACACACACACACACAGACAGAGAGAGAGAGAGAGAGAGAGAGAGAGAGAGAGAGAGAGAGAGAGAGAAAATTGGAATTGTAACCCCCTACTGGTTAGCCTGAATCCAAATTCTTAAGCTCAGAGACTATGGCTGACTGCTTGTCTGTCTTCCCTCAACACAGGGTAAAGTTGTATCTTGCCAATTGCACAGTAAGTGTGTGAAATTTCACTTTAAATGTAATCTCAATATCAAGGCTACTTTAAGTGGAAGTAGGATGACATCTGCTCAAGGATGAGAGTGACCACTGGTGATTAAACCCAAGCCCATATCCGGTTGCACAGCTAAATAATTGTCTGTGGGTCTGTGTCCACACAGAGTAGGTATTTTACCCCATTTTAAACAAAATGGGCAAAGATTGTATTAATATAGACCCCTTTCCTGAACTCACTGAGGTTTTGAATTTTTACATTACCCTTTGTTTGGTTATTCTATAAATGTCTATTTAATGTCCATAGAAGTCAAACTTGAGTTCCTAAACACTAATTCCAAGGAGTCCGTAAATGAAGCAGAAAATAATGAGAGAGAAAAAAGAAGTAAATACGGATTATTATCAGAGCAATGTAAGAAATTATGGTTAAAACATGAAAATTATTTTCTAGAAAGAAATGATGATTGGATTACTAGTAATTTCTAATAAACTACTCATGAGATTTCCTATAAATTATACATTTATATTCAGCAAACTACATTTTTTTCTAGACATGCTACTTTCTAGTGGAAGGGGGAACATTGATCCATCCCATAATCAGCTTCCAAACGCTGACACCATTGCATACACTAGCAAGATTTTGCTGAAAGAATCCTGATATAGCTGTCTCTTGTGAGACTATGCCAGGGCCTAGCAAACACAGAAGTGGATGCTCACAGTCAGCTATTGGATGGATCACAGGGCCCCCAATGGAGGAGCTGGAGGAAGTACCCAGGGAGCTGGGGGAATCTGCAACACTATAGGTGGAACAACAATATGAACTAACCAGTACCCCCCCCCCCCCCCAAGCTCGTGTCTCTAGCTGCATATGTATCAGAAGATGGCCTAGTTGGCCATCAGTGGAAAGAGAGGCCCATTGGTCGTGCAAACTTTATATGCCTAAGTACAGGGGAACGCCAGGGCCAAGAAGTGGAAGTGGGTGGGTGGGGGAGCATGTGGGGGACTTTTGGGATAGCATTGGAAATGTAAATGAAATAAATACCTAATTAAAAAAAAAAGATTTACAATAAAGCCTGTGGAGGTAGAGAGAAGGCTTAGAACACTGCTTTTCCAGGGACCTCAGAGTGATTTACACGCATCTCTAAGTACCTCCAGTTTCAGGGAATTCCCCGCCCTCTTCTGGCCTCTGAGGGCACTGCACCCACATCACAGACAGATGCAGGCAAAAAAACCAATACAGGTAAAATAAAAAATAAAAGCTTACAAAACAGTCTTCAATACAAACACATGGCGTAAAGAATTAAATAACTTGATAATAATTTGTATCTATAGTAAGTAAGTCTAATAATCTGGTAATTTTCCAAACACCGTAAATTCTAGCAGAGATCCCCCCCCCACCCCCACCCCGTGGTTAACTTTACCTTGCTTGGAATACCCTTCCAAATGCCCCCTCTCCGATGTCTCGGACATACTCAATGTTATTCCTCGGATACTCCAGGCTGAGCAACTTAGGATTCAGAAGGAGTGGCATCCTCTGGTACATGGGGTTGGGATGGAGCCTATCCAGCAGGAGCTCGGAAGGCAACGTGGTAAGGGTCACCGCGGTCGACTCTCTGCGCGTGAGAGAGGCAAGATCAACAATGACCTCTGCACTTAGACCTAGGTCCTTAAAGATACTCAGAAATACATAGAGCTAAGATGGCTAGAGGCTCTTGGGCTTGAGAATAAAGTATGTTGTTCTGTCTTCGGTCAATAGATTTTGTCACCATCCGTATCATCAGCAGCAGCAGCGGGAGAAGACAGGATAAAAGAGTAGCCTTTTCCATCCAAATGATGATTTAAGTTCTATCTCCTATAAAACTGACTTTGGAACATGTGATCTTTTAAAAGTTCAAAGTAGGGATGTCTACTTGTAAAGCCAGGGTCCAGACATCAGCGAGACAATTGTGGTGTGACAGACACTTCTCAACCCCAATTCCAAAAGTGAGTACGTGGATGGGGCTGCAATCCTCACCTTTTCTTATTTTTCCACTCTTTCCTCCTTCGGCAGCAATAGAGAGTAGCGATGGTGAGAAGCGCAAACAGGGCAAAGCTAGACACGATGGAGATGATGACGGTCATGGAGTACGCAGGCGAGACGGCAAAGGAAGAGGTGGAGGCAGGCAGGTTTGGAATGTCCGCGCTCGGCCTGGAGGACGTTATTGACGGGAATGCTGCAAGCAAACAAGAATTCTTCGTGCTTACTTTGGAACCATTGGAAATCAGTTTTTGTGGGGAAGCCCTGGCTACCACAGCCTTAATAATATGCTAGGGTGTCAGCTTCTCTAGAGCGTACCAGGCTCTGTTATCTATGTATAAAGTGTAGCGTTAATAATCCAATAAGGTTCATTTGCAAGGAAGGGGAGATCCAGAGGAGAAATATGCTTTCCTAAAGAAAGGCAAACCCCAGGCTTAGGCTCCTTGTCTTCTGTGTATGACTGACAGTGCTCAGAAAATTATACACTAAAAATAACTAAAAATGTTTTCATGCAGAGACTGCAGGTGAAGATGAGAACATTGTGTGTGTGTGTGTGTGTAGTAGTAGGTTTATAAATAATAAAAAATGACGAAGATGAAAAATGAAATCATAGGAACATAATGGAGCAGAAACCAATTCACCTAAACCATAAATTCTCATCAGACTCCCCTGTAAGAGGCCAAGGAGATTTAAAATCAAGTGAACTCTGCCTTTGTGCTGGAAATCAGCAGGTGCCACCCTACTGCTGATCTGCTTGCAGCTTCCAAGCACGGTAGAGATATTTAAACAACCTCAGCGCACATACCTTGACTCTTCTGTGTACAGTGAATAACGACAGAAACATGGACACAAGATATTTAGCACATGACATAAAAGAGTCTTGACATCTAAGAATCAACTTTGCAGCTTAAAAGGAGAGATTATTTTTTCAAATATCTGGGAATCATGAACAGAGTGGCTAATGCCAGGCCACAGAGAAAAACCTCAATTACTTTCAAAACCATAAATCATAAAGCTCTGTTCTCTCACCAAAAATGAATATAGTGAGAGATTAAATAAAATTCAACAGGACTATGAAGAAAAGAAAGATCTGTAACCTTTCTGGTTAAAAATATTATAAGTAGTCACTCTTATAGGTCAGAAAACAGAAGTCTTAATGGCATATGTGAAATTTGTCTAAAGTTGTATTCATTGATAAACTCATGGTTCTATCTTCTTCTGTTAGACACAAGGAAGAGGATGGACGGGATGTGAGACTTTAGACAAGTAACAGTAACTCTTGAGAACAAAGGGAACCAGGGACATGATGGAATCCATATGCAAGCAGAGGTTGCTAAGGGAGACCACACATACCACAAATGACAGAGAAGAGCAAAATTTCTAGTCTTTTAAATATTTAGAACATGGTTTGATGAGTGGAATTTTAATTGGAAAAGACAACAAAAGCCACGAACGCAGCAATTAAGAAAGAAGAGGGTTATCTCAAGAGACTCACAGATCAATAAAGACAAAATAGTACATAATTATGCAATTACATTTGAAAATCTTAGAGAAAATGATAGGAGCACGGTAGTTACCGAACTTGAATTGAAAAATATACATGAGTAGAGCCATAAGCAAGAAATTTCTTTTAAAAACCATTGTGTAATGGCAAACATACTCTGTGAGACTTGGGAGAGGTAAAATTCTAGTTATCACAACATGTCCCATCTAGCAAACATTATTTTCACCTATTAAGGAATCTACAGTGCTAGTAGGCAACCCAGAAAATATCACAAAGGGAAAGGGCACACTCCAATTATCTGACAGAACTTTAGAAGTGTCTAAGTGAGCAGTTGCTGACAGACCCCAACACAGGAAGAGGATTCACAATCAGGAAGACATTAATTAATATAAAAAAATCAAAAACACAAAAGAAAAACCCATATTCCAACAGGAGCCAATGATATTTGGAAACTGGCACTTTTTAAAGTGACGGTTGTAAATAGTGCCACAGAGTCTGCCTTCTTAGTTTAGAGTGGGGACAGCTCAGCACTTCCGATGGAACAAAAGAAAACCTTTAATACAGAAAGTGCCCAGGGCCATTTGAGATACAGCATTCAGGAAAGTACAGGTTAGAGGGGTGTTTATGTATGACTTCTAGTCTAGGAGCGGACATGGTGAGTACCCCTGGCTACCATTGGCCAAGCAAGTGTTTTTGAAATCCAGAGGTCAAGCACAGTCCCTGCAGTGACTTAGGAAGACATGGGGCAGGAAGATACTCAATACGGCAGTAAACATGTGCATGGGATTAGTGACAGCTTGCCTTACCAAAACACAGCAGTGGTGGGCTTCGACTTCCCAAGTTCTAACCCTGGTCCACAGTCACCCCAAGCTTCTACAATCCAAAGGAAGGTCTGACAGACTCAGCTAAACTTCCCATTCTAAATGCAGTAGGAATCACTGTTCAAATATATAGATTATTATCTATTCTTATATCTGGGTATTACAGAGCTATTCATAATGTATATAATATGTGAGATAGTATAATTTGTGAAGTTGATATGGCATAATTAGGAAGTATATGAGTAATTTTTTTCCAAAAAATATCAGAAAATTGCCTCTCTGGATAAAGCCTTTGCTACCTAAGAATAAGGATGTCTAGAGCCCAAGTGGAGAACAGAGCATGATAGCATGTGTTTGTAAGCCCGACACTGGGCATGGACACAGACAGCTGGGTCCCAGAGCTCCCTGGCTGGCCCATCTAACCAATGGGTGAGTCACTGCCTCCAAAAAGTAAGGTGGTTAGTGATACAGGAGGACATCAACATCTATCCAGTCTCCACATATGCGTGCATCTACCCTCACACATGTGCACACACATACACAAACCACCCACATACACACAAACACACACCAAATTATTATTAAATAGATTTTAATGATGGGTTCCTAAAAAAATTCATGATCACTCTGTAAGATTCACTTTTTTTTAATGAAAGGATTTAAATTGTTTGATCAGTAGTTCTGCTGTGTGGATTCAAAGATTTCTTCTTTTCTGGGTAGTTCTGTTATGATTCTCTGATTGTTGCTCATAAGAACAAGTCGCTCTGGGTTTCTCCAGAGCCATGTCAATCACCTCTCTGGAGCCAAATGACCCAACCCGATTACCATTAAATTTCCTTTTTATCCTTAATTTTTCTTTAATACATTTTATAACCCTATCTTTTTTCTCCAATTGCCAAATGATCATTCATCCTTACACTAGCATATTGATTATTGTTAATGGTTTTTAGAAATCAGGAGTTTTATGAACTAAATTGTCAAGGAGGAACCAATCGATAAGCAGATTGCTAGCAACGAAATGAAAGAGGATGTTATGAAAGTAGTAATGGGATACACAAGAACATGTAGGGGCAGTAATGGTATGGTTTAGGCATACATGCATCTTCTAATGTAAATTTAAATTAGACATAAATAACAAAGAGACAACACTGGTAGAAAGCTGCTATCATTCAAGCATTTGTATTTCTTGAAAAGCCATATATGATTCATGCCCTTATCAAAGAGATCTCAGAGGCCTCCCCTTCTGCCATGTAGGGTTTCAATGAGAAGATAGCAATATCTGAAGCTAATCAACTGCAACCCCATGTATGGTCCTCACTTGACACCAAATATGCCTATGTCTTAATCCTGGACAGCCAGGATGTGTTTTACAAAGAAGAAATCATATGTCCTGGGTCGGAACCAAGCTGCTTGGTGCTTCTCCAAAGGTGCACCTGCGGGTTTCATTGCTGCAGCTGGAATACCTACCGTTAAGGCAGATCTCAGCTTTGGGTCACAAGAAGGTCTCACATGCCAATCAGAGTTATCTGACCTTTGCACCAAAGCAAATGGAAAAACCACAGGAGGGTTTTTAGTGCCGCAGTTAGTCAGCTTTGTGCATGAGGAAGATGTCTCAGTTGCAACGCAGACCTCCATGACATCATTCCCAGCATGGCTGATCACAACCTCCTGTTATGACCTCCTAAGGTATCAGAAAGATGTACACCATTGGGTATCCCCCCCCCCACACACACACACACGCACACTGGTAAAGAGAAAATCTAAAAGCTTCAGTCTTGACAGAAAACAAAATCAAACAAACAAACAAACAAACAAACAAATTATAAAGACAAAAGTCCAGACATATGAAACTATTTTGCTTTCCAAACTAGGAGCTAGAAAAGGTGCAGTTACTTCTGCAGACTAGCTAGAGACTTGCAGCGTTACCCGAGGTCTTCGTATTTTGCTATTTTACCTCAGTGATTGAGGTAAGATAAGACTATTGGATGATATTTACCCCCTCAAGGATTCTCTCTCATGACCTGCTTTGAGAAAATACACAAAACATCTCTTAACTAAAGACCACATGAATCTGAAAGAGACTTCAAAATAATAATAATAATAATAATAATAATATGGTGTTTCTATGGGCATCTCTTTTAGAACGAATCTGTTACAACAACCAGGCAAGCTTTTCATGTGATGCCTTTGAAATTTAAAAAGAAGATAATATCCCTTCACCAGGAGTCCTGCCTGGGTACAGGAGGTGGCCACTTCAGGGCCCATATCCCCCACGGCCAGGAGTTTCAGCTAGAGTCACCCCAATACTCTCCCCTGCTCTCCCTATATATGATTTCCCCTGCCTCACTCCCCTCCCCATCCCCTCTACCACCCAGTTCCTTCCTTCCATAGACCTCTCATATCTATTTTGTTTCCCCTTCTGAGAAAGATTCAAGCATCCTCCCTTGGGCCCTCCTGGTTATTTGGGCTTTAAGGGTCTGTTGATTATAGTGTGGTTATCCTGTACTTTATGGCTAATATTCACTTCTAAGTGAATACATGCTATGCATGTCCTTTTGAATCTGGGTTACCTTGTTCAGGATCATATTTTCTAGTTCCATACATTTGCCTAAGAAATTCATGATGCCCTTGTTTTTAGTAGCTGAATAGTATTCCATTATGTAGATGTAGCACATTTTCTGTATCCATTCTCCAGTTGAGAGACATCTACATTGTTTCCAGTTTCTGGCTACTACAAATAAAGCTGCTATGAACATAGACAGCAATTCACCCACAAAAACCTTCAACCCAAAATGTTTCTTGCCTACAAGATGTGCAGTGACAAAGAGGAGAGACTAAAGGAATGGCCAACCAAGACTGCCCCAAATTGAGACCCATTCCATGGGCAAGAACCCTGATACTATTAATTATATTCAGTTATGCTTGCAGACAGGAACCCAGCATAACTGTCCTCTGAGAGGCTCCATCCAGCAGCCAATGGAAAGACATGCAAAGACTCACACCCAAGCATTAGATGGACCTGTGGGGGGGTCTTATAGAAGAATTGAGACAAGGATTGATGGGCATGAAGAGGACAGTGTTAACTGACCTGGACCTTAGGGGCTCCCAGAGACTGAACCACCAGCCAAAGAGCTAGCACAGGCTTGACCTAAACTCCCTGCACATATGTAGCAGATCAGCAGCTTGGTCTTCATGCGGGTCCCCCAACAACAGAAGCAGGGGCTATCTCTGAGTCTGCTGCCTGTTTGCCTACCTGCGAATGCCATCCCCCTAAATTGTCCACCTTGTCTGCCCTCAGTGGGGGAGGATCCACCTCGTCCTACAGCGACTTGTTGTGTGTGGAGGGGGGGTGATACTCAGAGGGACACTTAAAGAGGGAAAAGGTGGAATGGGGGGAAACTTTTGTGAGGAGGTACTGGGAGGAGAGGAAGGGCTGATACTGGGGTGTAAAGTGAATAAATAAATACTTATTTTTTTTTAAAAAAAGAAGATAATAGAGAAGCATAAGCTATAACGATGTAAAAATTAGACTTTGATGATGTAGCCCGAATCAGACAAACTGGGGCTTGAATATTGGCTTTCCCCAACACTGGACAGGTCATGTGGGACAAGCCGGTTGACCTGTTTCTCACATTGACTAGGATGTGGAGTGGAGCATGGTCATGGCACACACTCTTATAGGGCCGTGGGGGGCTTAGGAGAGACTGTGTACCCACCGTACTAATCGGTTTGTCAGGATTTGGCACACAGTCATTCACTGTCCAGGTTCTTGAATGATGAGAAAGTTGGAAGGGACAAGAAAATGGATGGAGTGTAGCTCTCCATAACCAGAATAAGCCAGACTGCACTTCTCTTCTTCAAAGGTTTTGAAACAGAGGGCATGTTCCCTGCTGACTGTGCCTGGAAGGTATGTGACATCCCACAGAAGAGACCAACAGTATGCTCAGCACAGAGTAATGTAAATATCTCACAGTCATGACGTGTTCATGGAGCTATTTCACTTCAGCAAAGATACTAAAGTAAAACAAACCCAGAAACTACTGGAACCCTAGTTTCCATGTTTGAGCAAGAAGATGATAAGGCAAAGATAAAGAAGGATTAAAAAAACCCTCCCTAATGCCCCCCCCACCATGAACTAGAAACGATTTTTGGAATTTATTAAGAAACCAAAAAGCAGGACCATCAAGATGGCTCAGTGGGCCAGATGTTTACAGTTGAGCCTGGTGCACTGAGTTTGATTCCCAGAACTGACTCTCATAAGTTGTCCTCTGACCTGTGGATGCATGTGAACACACACACACACACACATACTAAATGTAAAAAGATCTTTTAAAAAAAAAAACCATAAAGCAAGGACTATTTGAGGACTCACTATATTCCATAGAGCACAAGTTGCTGTGTGTAATAAGGACACGTTGTTAGATTACTGACCCACTATACGATGACAGAGATGACTGCTTGCTTTTAACTCAGAGAGCATAGACATAACCCACCTACATGCAGAAAAAGCGATCCCTTGACAACATTTGGAGCTAATTTTCTCAAATCTATCAAACATCTCATGAAATTGTTTTGCAAAGACTAGGAAATTAGTATCTGTGGCTAGTTTGTGTTGCTCAGTATTTCGACTTGTAGGAGCTATGTCTCTCCTTCTTCCTGTGGGTCCCAGGGATTGGTCCATCAGGATTTACCCTTTGAGCTGTTTTGCTGGCTCTTCGGATGACCCTTTTAAAATCATTTGGTTTAATGTTGCAAGTATTATACTGAAAATAGGGTATTCTGAAGCAACAACAGTAAAACCCAACTGTGGTGGTATGAATGGAAATGGCCTCCGTGGTCTGATGTGTTTGGATGCTTGGCCCATAGAGAGTGGTATATTAGGAGGTGTGGCCTTATTGAAGTGGGTTGGAGGAAGTGTGTCACTGTGGGGGTAGGCTTTGTGCTCTTCTACACTCAAGCTATGCCCAGTATGGTTCACAGTCTCCTCCTGCTGCCAGTGGTAGAACTCTCAGCTCCTTCTCCAGCACCACATCAGCCTGCATATCACCTTTTCCCCACCATGATGATGATGAAGAACAAAACCTCTGAAACTGCAAGCCAGCCCCAGTTTAAATGTTCCTCTTATAAGAATGGCTGTGGTCATGGTGTCTCTTCACAGCAATGAAAACCCTAAGACACTCAAAGGAGAGTATTGTATATTATAGCTTGGGAGAAAGGATTTGGAGTCTTTTTACCTCAAAGAAGTGATAAATAGGTACCTAGGAGACAGGCTTATCTGAATTTGAATATTCCGCAGGATATTAAAACATGATACAATACTCCTCAAATATGTCCAATTTTATGTTGTCAATTTTAAAAAAGTTAAAAGGAATCTCAAATCCTAGATTGCACTCCACACCAAACACCCCAGGATGTGTATGTGGGGGACCCAGGCAGCCACACTGTTTTAAGCTTTCCAGCTGATATCAATGTGCAGACTGAACAGCCAGTGCATGGTGGCACACATCTGCGATCTCAGAATTCCAGAACCAAAGCCAAAATGTTTGAGGCCATCCTGAGCTACTTAGTGAGACCATAACCAAACACATCCAGCATTGAGGATGTGGCTCAGATGTGGAATGCTTGCCTGGCACGGAACTGGCCATGAACTTGCTCCTCATCAACACCCAAATCCCACGTCTATTTGAGCACCTTCAAAGAAGGATTGGAAAATTCCAGTTCTTCAGATAAAGACAACGGCACAGGTTGGTCTTGAAGGTTTTCATTTTTTAAAGGACACAAAGGTGGGCGGGTAAAGAAAGGAGCTTGATCTGGGAAATGTTGAGTAGAGGGGTACAGAGGATCAAATTATGTTGTGTAAAACTCTCAAAAAGCTACTAATAAATGTGCACAGTCAAAAATGAGATTCCTATGCCATATTAAGACACAGCCAGAAACTGAGACTCCAACGGCATACTAAGAACGTTCCTCAGTTACCTGCAGAATGATCAATTTTAGAGTTAAAACAAAATACTTTGAGAAGTGGGAATGTAAGTGATTCATTGTCCTTTTCATTTTCCCCCTTTGGTCAAATAACATTAATATAGAATTTGTGTATAATAACTCAAGGACCAAAAGAAGATGAAGAAAAGAAAAAGAAAAAAAAAAACAGTACACCTATTTTCAAAAAACAAAACAAAACAAAAAAAAAAGACTTGTCACAAATAAACATCACAAATCATCTCAATAGAGGAAAAAAATAGTATTTGTTTCCATCCGAAAATAATTACATAATATAAAATTGTGACTGCAGAATCAGAAGGCTACATATAAGCTTGGCTGATTTTGCAAACATATGAAATATAAAACAGGCAACCATCTTGAGGTGGAAGATAGTATTTGTTCTATTCACTGAGTGTTACACACATTCTCTATGTTCTACTTAGAAGCTAGAAGCCAAGGGAGTGGATGTGCTCTGACACTTGTGCATGGGCGCTAATGATGCTCGCCTAGTACATTGTGTTCTGGATTTAGGGAAGTGTAGTGTAAATATACATGCACGAATCCACTTACAGACACAAATTTCAGAGGCACAAACAAAATTACTTACTTGTTATGTTTTCTTTTTTATAATCTGAGGGGGAAAGGATAAAAATTGGTTTTAAGTAAGCATTAAGATACCTCTTAGACCCTGTGAGCTACAGCTAAGAAATGTGGCTTTCTCTCTCAGCGTTTAAATGAACGACAGAAAAGCATTCAAATGTGAAGAGTGCGTCTTTGAAACTAAACCAGTCCTCATGCAGTGGCTCGGTTGTGTTTTGTGAGGTCAGCGTTTTCAAACATGTGGCTTATTTCTGCATGCTTAAAAAATCTGCATCGTTGGCTAAGGAAGAGGATTATTTCTTCCATTACGCCATTTCTCTGACAAACTATGAGATGTTTCTTAGCCATTTTTGCATACATTCCAGAAAATGTTACACTTGTAAGCTCCTCTATGAAATAAAGCAAGATCAAGCAGCAGTTAAAAGTGCCCTTTGATTCATTTGAAAACAAATGAAATGAGTCTTTATGAAAACCTATGCAATTAGGAGAGCATTAGGATTCTGCAACTATGTGTGTAGAAATGGCAAAGCAAAAAACATTATTAGAACAGCCTAGGAAGCCTAAAAATGTTAGGTGCTTTAAGTACACACGTTCCTTGACTGAAAACAGTAAACATTGCCTTAACTTCCAAAGTCTGGAGGAACTCCTTTGTTACCTAAATATGGCAGTCTCGTGCAGGCTGTGGGGTCCCGGTGCATGCTGGGAAGCTTGCTGCACTCCGGTACCGGAAGGAGATGCATCCCAGATCTGTAGAGGCCCCGGTGGGCCTTTCCTTCCATTGCCTGCCATTCCTTTGCACAGAAGAGCTCCTTTACCGCCAGGCAGTACTCTCTGAAACAGTGTAAGGCAAGAAGACTTGATGAATCATGACGAGTTGAAGACAAACTTAAAGCGGGGCTTAAATTTTGTATTTTTGAAACATCATTACATCGTAAGTGTTTTTCCTTATAAAAGCAAATTTGAAATGAATATACCTTAGATAATACAAGACATTAAAGATACGGTGTTCTGTGCTATGAAATGAAATACTCTCTTGCTAGTTTTTTTTTTTTCTTCAAATTTAGAATGAATTAGAAACAAGTCCTGGTATATCCTCTCTCAAAGTTCATATTAAAAATAAAGGTATAGGGGCTGGGGCTCAGAGGTTATGAGCACTCGTTTGTAACCTTTGCAGAAGACCAGGTTCAATTCCCAGCACCCATATGGTGTCTTACAGCCACCTGTAACTGTAGTTCCATGGGATCCAAAGGCACTTGTATGGTGCACATACATGCATACAGGAGAACATTCATACACATAAAATTGAAAAAAAAAACCTTAAAAAAATAAAGATACAGAAACAAGGTTGGTTGACAATTTAATGAACATACAAACTAAGAACAGGGGCCATCACCTCGGGGCTGATGGGCAGAGATCAAAAAGGAACACACTACACTTCAAAGTTCTGCTTGCTTTGCTCCTGGAACCAGCAGCAGTTCCTGTAACAGCTTACAGGAGCGTTTTGGGTTCCTTAGCCAGCCCTTCCCTGGAGAAGCAGAGTCCTGCCCTCAGGGTACAGCCCTGAGGTCGGGACACATGTAATAATCGGAGATGCCGAAGAAGGACTGATTGGGTTAACTGGAATTTGGACGTTAATGTCTGTTTGAGTTTATTAGGACAAACTTCATCAAGAGAAACCTGGGTAATTCCAAATTAAGATTGGTGGGACTAATAATAAGAGGATAATAGTTTAAAAGGGAAAATAATTAAAGTACCTAAGGGCTTGGATTTAGCCCAGTTGTAGATTGTTTGTGTAGCATGTACAAGTGTACACACACACACACACATTCACTCACATACACACTAAAACACATACACATGCTCATATACATGTGCACATGCATACACACACACACGGGGGGGGATGACAGGTGTCCTATGTTCTTATCAAGGAGGGAATTGTATTTGTGTGTATGAGTATATACATACATATATCACAGAGCTCATTTTGTAGTGTACAAGACAACTTTCTGACTGAGCCAGACTCTAATATTTTCAGAATATTTATATCATAGATTGCCGTCTGTGCTTATAATGGGAGGACTTTTGTCCTTTTAATTATTTCTTTTGGGTGAATGGCAAGATTTGTTTGACCTACCGCTCATGACAATGCCCTCTCTGGCAAACTCTTGGTATATGGGGGAAAAAAAAAGAAATTTCTTACTCACTCATTTTCAAAGTTTTACCTGCAAACGGGCATGGGAGTAGGTACCACTCCAGGGCTGCACTCTTGGAAGAGGTGGTTACACAGCAGAGCCTCAGCAGCTGGCCGGCACAGTGGACTTACAGCCTTCAGCTCATTCCATGCAGTGTGGATCAGCAGCTCCTGGGCATCCTCGGGGTCCGGGTAGGAGGTGTTGAAGAAGACAAGAGCATCTTTCGCCAGGACTGCATCACACACCTCCCCTCTGTACTGGGCACAGTAGCCTTGGCTGTCTTTCTGTGACTTACTGAAAGAAGTGTCAAACAACAGCACCATTCATATGCAGTTTCTTGACATGCATCCTTTCCCCACCCCACACACACACATCTGCATCACAGAAATAGAGACTGTCCTGGCAAATGTATTGAAATGTTTCTTATGAATATTCTCCCTATTTCCAGCACCAACTGTGCCAATCTCAGACTGTGACAAAGATCATGGAAAGGTTTGGAGATGGTCAAGAGCTGAGTGAATTTGGGCATTTTGGTTGGTTATGTTATGCATAGATATGATTGTTCTTACTACAGTCAGCTTACATATCTCTTGCATGTAAACTGGTATAATCCAAGAGAAGCATTCATTGCGTGGATCACAGATGAGAGAACACAACAATTGCTCCCAGGGACAAAGCTTGAAGCTTTAAGACCAATCTATTTGTTACTGCTTAGTACATTCCCATCTTGACTACAGCACTTGTTTACTGGGACAGTGGTAACTCAGAGACTCACTGACAGTACTTACTGAATATTTACATGTGTAGGAAACATCATGGTCTACTGTATTCCTATGGTTTCCATCAGACCTCTATCATTAACTGCATGGAAAACTTAGATCATTTTTTTTATTTAAATGTATATTATTAATTTTAGATGTTTACTATTAAGATTTAGCTTTGTGTTACCATTACATAAAAATTTTTAAATAAAAAAATTCAATCCACTGAAATTCGTGATCTTTTAAATGGTTAAGGAACACCATTTGAAATTGAAAAATTGACACTCTATAAATCAATACTGGTCTTTGAAATAAACATGTTAGAGTGGGACACAAAACATTCAAATCCAAGAGTTTCAGTTTGGGTTGGTCATTTACTAATTTGCCATCAGGATCCCGAGGTACTGTTTAATTCAGAGCAGATATTTAAAATAAAAAGGCCTTGAATAAGAAAATAACACAGGAAACTCGATCTGTGCTAGCACTGAAAAAAAAAAAAACATTTAGAGTCATGGTTGGGGAAGTTAAAAAAAAATCAGAATAGTAATGAATAAAGCAATAGCTCATCCTGGTTTGCAAAGGGTCCGACATGTTGTTACAGTTCGGTAAAATGAGAGATGAATACGAGCAGGAAAAAAAAATCTTGTTCCATATAAAAGTTAGATAATTCTTCCCATGTCTCTGACCTCAGAGTTATTCATCCAGGCCCTTACACCAAGGGTTAACTACTGACATAAGCTAATTTTTGTTTTGGGTTTTCCTCATGAACATCAAAATACAAGACACATTGGTGGTTTTCCTGTAATTGCGCAAGCAAAACACATTTTTTTTTGGAAAGAAAAGAGGACACTATAGTGTCCTTTTCTATAGAAAATTGATTTTAAAAATGACCTCAGAAATAAGGAAATGACCTAAGACATAAGGAATTATTTACCAGTTCTTCTCTGAATCCCTGCTCTCCTTATTGAAACCTTAGCAGATCTTTGGGACAATGTTAGTGTGACTTAAAGAAATGAATCCCCACTTTTTTCTTTTACATATTAGCCAAATAACCCCAAAGGAAGAATAAAAGAACAAAAGAGGGGAGTCAAATGTTTTGAATAAAAACTTTAAATAGCACACATGCTTTGATTAGCTTCACAGTCCAAGCATATGCATGTTATATATATATATATATATATATATATATATATATATATATATACATATATATATACATATAGACATTATTAATGTTTATACAGATACATCTTATATATCTAGAAATCACCACTCCATCTACCTACCTGTGAACTACCTAGTCACAGTTTTGACATTTTAACTTCTTTTTCTTCTTTCTTTTTGAAGATATTTATACAACTCAAAATTTCCACAGCTATCAAAATTTAGATATCAGACAGGGAAGCAAATTGAATCATTTAGTCCACAGACTTCCTAAATCTATCAGTAATAATAAAATAACAAAAAAAAATAATAATCAACCCTGACTTGCTCCCAGCAAGAACTGGTTTTTGAGGTGAACAGAAAGCCTCCAACACACCCTCCCACTGCCCCAGTTTTCTGCGGGCTTTTGCACTGGCCACCTGAGTCTGTGTATCTCTCTCTTTTTTTTTGTTTTGTTTTGTTTTGTTTTGTTTTTCGAGACAGGGTTTCTCTGTATAGTCCTGGCTGTCCTGGAACTCATTTTGTAGACCAGGCTGGCCTCGAACTCAGAAATCCGCCTGCCTCTGCCTCCCAAGTGCTGGGATTAAAGGCGTGCGCCACCACCGCCCGGCTTATCTCTTTAGCTCCTGAACTGCTGATAGGGCCATCTGACATGCAGCTGGCTCTGTTGCTCTTTGAACACTAGGGCAGAGGTCACAGAGGTCCCTGTACAGAATGCTGATTATTCTGGAATGTTCTGGTAGACTGTCTCTTAAAAATAAGAGTTAATGTTGCCCATGGCACCCGTTCCTATATGACCTCCTGGCAAATGTCCTTCAGTAATGGTAAGAAGGTGTGTTTGATCCAGGATACCTCCCGCACCTCCTTTTATTAAGACCAGCTCTGCAGTCAAAGGAACATTCGTGTGACTCTTCCCCTTGTCTCTCCACTAACTCATGTCTGAATCCCATTTTCAAATATTTCCTTCCGGTTTCTATGAAGGAGGCACCATCTATTCCCTTTGAACTTTGTCCAGAGGCATGTCCAGTGACGCAGCTATGTCCTGTTTGGATACTGACCCCCCTCCCCCTGCTGTAGTGGAGGTACACTTGATCGCTCTCTGTCTCCTTGGCTCTTCCCTTACATGGCCACTGTTGCATTTCCCCCTCAGAGGTGATGGCCTAGCTTCCCAGTCGGTGCTCAGCTTCAAAGCAGCTGGCAGGGTTTCATTCTTTCCTGTTGGCTGTAAGGTGTTTCGCTTGCTAAGGCTGAGGCCAGCAAGTGCAACTCAAGACGTTAATTTAGACTCAATTCTTAAAGAAATACGTAGACTCAAAAATTTTTGATAATATTTTAAAACCTTGGAGTGTGGTCAATACAGGTACTCATAGGCACATGTTCTTAAATCTAAGTTAAATGTTCACTTATGCGTACCATGATGGGCACTCTTTTTTCAAAGTAGCATATACATGGCATTTCTTCAGTCTTTAAGCAAAATTTTTGTCTTTTTAAATAACATTTAATTGATAGAAGCTTTGTATGGCATGTATAACAGGATACTTTGAATTGAACTAATTAACATATGTATAATTTCAGATGCATATTACAATTTGTGGTAAAAACAGTTAAAAACTATTTAGTGATTTAAAAAAAAAAAAAAAAAGAATACTCTACATAATGTTAGCACAAGTCACCTTATCCTATGGTAGTCCTCTTCAATCTGTTCCTATGTGTGACTGAAACTTCATATCCTTCATGTTTTAAAGTTTATGGTTTTTATAGATTCTCCCTTCTTCCTGAGAGCTAAAAATAGTATCTACATTTTAAGTGGTTGTAGAAACTTAAAAGGAGAATATCTAGTGACATGTGAGAACCACATGAGACTCAACTGTATCTCCACAAATGAAGTTTTATTTAAGAGGAAGCAATTGTGCCTGTTTATACACTTTTCATGGCTGGGTTTCTGCTAAACTAAAAGGCTAAGAAGTTTTAATAAGGTCTGTATGGCTCACTGAGGGAATATATTAATATCTGACCCTTTATAGAAAATGTTTGCCAACCTCCGCTGTTGCATTCTGATCAAATGTCACTTTGCTGAACTGCCAAGCCCGGTGTCCTCAGCGAGGAGAACATGACCTTCCTGAAAAACCTCCTGTGCTTCCTGAGAGCGCAAGTTAAGAGCTGTTTACTATACAAAATGCGCTACAGTATACGGAAGCAATGTTTATTATTATTATTAAAAACTAAAATCCAGTGAAAATTGATTTTACCTCTCCCAGAAGCTAAGAGAAAGAATATATGATTGGCTAGGTAGGGAGTGGGGGATGAGCTACAAGGGGCTGGAGGACAGGGTGAGAATATGAAAATAATACACTATATTAAATTCTCAGAGAACAAATAAAATTAATATATTCCTAAACTAAAAAATCATGTGTGTCCTAGACAGATGTTTTATATATTATATATTTGTATATACTAGATTATATTGTTCATACACAGAAATATCATAATTGAACTGTAAATACATTTTTGTGTCCTGCATTTTTACCTCATAGCTATTGTCAACCTTTAAAGCTGTGATGCTACTCAATTTCCTTCATCAGTACATAGATATGTTGTTTATACGCTATATCCATGAGTGCAAGTAGTTGTGAATAGTATCCATAATTCTTAATTTCCTCTGAATAGGTTTCTAAATGTGGATGGTTTTTGTCTATAGATACAACCATTTTAAGACTAACAATCAAAGTCTCTGAGTTGGAAGTTATAAAACAGCCATTTTCCTCACTATTAGTAGAGTTTGAGGGCGTTTACATTATCACAAGAAGAGTGTCTGGGGTGGGCAGCTCTTTTTTTTCTTAAGCCATGGTCTCACTGTTGCCCATGGTGGCCTGAAAAGTTCCCGACCTTCTGCCCCAGCCACTGGGTGCTGGGGTGACCTGCACAGCCCTCAACCAGTTAGAAACTGTTCTTTGACTGCATTTGTTTAACTTCCAGCACGTTTAAACGGCTTCATTTGACTTTACTTCCATGCAGATGACTTGTCTACTCTTTTAGTCCTGGATTTTATTTTACTTTATTTTATTTATGATTCCATTATTACATTGTCTTACAATTAGTCTTTATGTGCAATAAAATAAAATAAAATAAAGCCTCCAGAGACTTGGAAGTATATAAATTGGTTTTGTGTCTCCATTTCTAATATGTTTACAGTACTTGTTTTATTTATGTATTTATTTATTTATAAAGCTGGGAAGGCCGCTGTGTTAACAGGCTGCTGGTGTGTCTTCATTGTCAAATGGCCTGACTCTTACTTGCCTGCACTATATGGCCCATCAGTAGACACTGGGTTTCACTGTTAAGTTCTTGAGTGTGGGTGAGAGCTGGGGAGCCCCTTAAAAGCTAACAATCGATCTCCAAAGAGAACATTACAGCTGTGTATCCATTCAGAAGGAACCACATTTTACTGTGTATTGAGTTATTTTCTCCATGGAGTTGGAATCACTGTCTGGAGTTTTATATTCTTCTCAGTTTCTGTGCAGTGGCTATGAATCTGAATTCTGGAGTTTGTCTGTCCAAACTTTGATGGAGGCCTAGCGCTTTGTGACCTGTATGGTCTGGCATCTCTTGCCGCACTTGGATCCTGGTACAACAAAGTACAAAGAATAATACTTCTCCCTAAAGTCCCTGTAATGTCAAAATGAGAACAGGTATTAGGATAGTAACTGCTGTGGTCAATACTGCTATTATGGATTAATCGTCTGTACTTATACTACATGGGATTTTTAAAGCTTTTTTTGTTTTGTTTATTCACCTGTTTGTTTTGTTTTGTTTTATTTTGTTTGGTTGGTTGTTGTTGGTGGTGGTGGTGGTTTCCTGAGACAGGATTTCAGTTATCCTAGGCTGCTTTTGAACTCCTTATCCTTCTTCTTTTGCCTTCTATGTCTGACAGCTAAACACCACTAACATAACTAATTGTTACACTGTTATTTCTTTCATTCATTTGTTTGTTTTGAGACAAAGTATTATGTAGGACAGACTGGCCTCAATTTCATCTAGGCTATCTTCAAACCCACTCCATAGCCCACTCTAGTCTTAAACTTCTGATCCTCTTCTCTCAGTGATGAACTTCTGTGTCAGATTACCACACAGAATTTTTAATGAAAGTCAATTTTAGCAATTCTGCATCTAAAAACAACCACTGTAAAGAAAAACTTCTATAAGTTGATTTCTTTTAATCTTTTGGAAAAACATGTATAAAGGAGTTTTGGAGTCAGTCTTGAGTAGTATGTTGAGATGTCTCATTTCTGCTGAGTCTCCCGTGCAGCTTCTCAGTTCCTTTCCTGAAAATGGGAAGAGTCATAGTCTCTGTTTGACAGATATCTGCTGAACAGCATCCAACACATGGGAAATATTCGGTTGATATTAGTTACCTTTATATTCATTTTTATCATCTTGTAAAAATACAAAAAAAATACTAAATGATTTTGGACATTAGAAATGCCTAGAAAATTTATAGTGCTTAGCAGGCAAATCTTTGACAGGTTGAATTAAAACCATAAATGATATGAAACATTGTAATAATAATGGATGCTTACCTCCATTCTGTCCATAGGAAAGAAGTATCCATAGGAAACCATGGAGGAGGGACAGAAAGGAAGAAAGAAAGAGAGAAAGTCAGCGCACACACTCATCTTAACCACTATAAGATTCTATGAGGTTCTCTGCTTTTACAAGGAAGCTGGAAACTACATTAGCAGATAGAGTTGGAGGTGATTAAGACAGTATTGTCCAGGGAGCTGTAATCTTTTCAGACAAGAGCAGCCATGGGCACCACTGGCTACACATGAAAGAAAATACCCATTGTACCAAGTTTTGCAGTTAATAGATAAAGTAGACAGACAGATAGGAAAATAGAAGAACAAGATAATGATATATATATATACATATATATATTGACAAATGGTAGTTAGATAGATTGACAACAGAGATAGACATAGATGTATGTGAAAAGATATATGATAGATATTAATATGTATTACTGGCCCTGGGAATATGGTTTCTGATTGCTAGCTGTATTATTATTAGTCATCAGAGAGAGGGCTGTCTATTCAGGAAATCCATTTGCTCTTTTCCCTATAAATCCTCTTCTCCTTTGATATAAAGGAGCTAGAACAGAGGGAGCCAGCTGTACAACAGCAGCAGGCCACACTTCATCTGTTCTCCCAGGTTCCTGAAGGAATGGCTGCCTATCAGTGGGCAGAAGGGAGAAGAGAATTTATAAGGGGATAATAAGACTGGAGGTTTAAACTAATTAAGTTACTTTAATTAATCCTTAAACATCACTCAAGTTGTGGAATTTGCCTAAAAGCTGTAATAATGAATTTGATTCCCTAAGGGAAAAGAAGATTTTAAAATGTATAATTTCTCAGCGCCCACTGACTGGAGAAGAGTAACAGTTTTCTCTGTGTGCATGTCAAGTCTAGATTTCAATATACTGGTTGCACATATCATCTTTAAACTTGCCACCTGTTTCCTATTGAATTTTTCCTATTTGAAATTTAACACACACACACACACACACACACACACACACACACACTTGATCATGGTGTTAGCTGACAAAGACCCCCAAACTCATATCCTGCCCCCAACATAAATTGCTTAGCTGAGAGACCGAAGCCTTCTAGTGCTAAGGAAAGCTGTATTTCTTTAGAAAAAAATTCCCCATCACATTAGTACTGGAAACTGACAGACTCTGGAGTGACCATGGGGGAAATGTCAAGAACTGTGTAAGGTCTGTAAGATTTCATTCCACCAGGGAAGTCACTGGAAATCACCAAGAAATGCCTCAGACTTAATTTTAATTCTAAAAAATAAAATCTAGTATGTCTTCTGTTGAGTTACACAGGTTAGGCTGAAAGACTCTCATTTGCATTCAGAAGATGCTACTGGGGCTGAGGAGATGGCTCAGCAGTTAAAACACTTGCCGAATAAGGGTGGAGGGAGTTTGGATCCCTAGAAACCCACAAGAATTGCCCAGTGGGTGTAGTGGTCACCTGCCATCCCAACCTCAGAAGGCAGAGACAGGGGATCCTCAGAACAAGCTGGCTAGCAAGTCTAGCCAAATCTGTGCATCTGGGTTTAATTGAGAAACCCTGCTTCAATGCCTAGTATGGAGGTGCAATGGAGGATAGACCCTAACAGCAACTTCTAGCCACCATTTGTGCATCGACAGTCACACAATCTGTCCACACACATGCAGGGAAAAACACATAAAATTGGAGATTGGAGGACACCATTGAAGTATCAATCCCTTTCTTCCTTGCCATCTAGAGAAGCAACGGAGAAGGAAGGAACAGGAACTCTAGCCAAGGATTATCACTAAGAAACCAGGAACTTGCACACATGGGACCCTCTGAAGACTGACAATGCTAATATTTATCTTCCATCTAGGGGAAGAGCAAGCCAAGCTAAATAACATCCATGCATATGCCTGAAATATCCCTGTGTAAATGTGCTCACCCTTTCCTTATAATATATTGCAATCGCTAGTGTGTACTAACTGGTTCTACTCCAGCACCACACTAGGACGCTTGCAGACCTCAATTTTACCCTGGCAGGCTGACCTCTTCTCTCAGCACCTGCCATTGCCACTGTGTTCTGGATGTCACGTCTTTTCTAGGCTCCTGGGCCATATTCAGCACATTTAACAATTGCATACAAAGTCCTTTATACAAAGCAAAGTATGGTGCAAATGGTAATCATTTTATAAATTATCTTCAGTATGTTGAATCTCTTTGTGACTCATCATTGCTTGAAGAAGTGGTATACTTTAACTGGTACAATGACCAAAGACCCTATAGAAAGACAGATCCTACAAGGAGGTAGTAGAGGGAGCCTATTTTCACCTTTGTGGGCATGCTCCTGAGGTCTAGCCTTGTCTACTGCTACTTACATACTCTGTGGTCTCTATTTCAGATTAAGAATCATAAGTACTATTAGAAAGTTCCCCACTGGGGAAGATCAAAGAAATAAGCTGTAATAAGAAACAGCAGACTCCAGGAGCTGGCCCTGAGTCTGCCCAGTGCTAGCTTTACATGTCCGGCCAAACACCTCTTGACTGATCCTTGAACAGAAGGCCTGCTATGAGTCTAACATGCCTGGCATTTCCTGATACACAGATTATTTCCACCTCTAGGAATTCCACAAATGTGCCCAGAAGCCTTTTGGATATTTAACTTTTAAAAATAACCCTTCACAACACAATGCAGGTAGCCTAGAAACACATGTGCCAGCTGTTTCCCATGAAAATACCTGCAAACCCTGTTGTCACTTGGATAACACAGGGAAGTAAAATACAAACAAAACAAAGCAAAGCAAAGCAAAAGAAAACAAAACAAAAAACATGGTAAAAATGCCCTTAAGGAACAGCTGTGTGGAACTGGTTCAGCCATGTTAAATATCTATCAACTCTCTGAGGGCCTTGGGAAGCTTGCTTAACCCAGAGAGGTGGGGACAGGAGAGGTTCTAAAAGAGTAGAAGGAAGAAGAAAAGAAGGGTGGAAAGATAGAAGGAAGGAATCAAGAACCAAGAAGGGAGAAGGGAGCAAGAAAGGGAGGGGGAGAGGAAGAGAGGGAGGCAGAGGCAGAGGGAGGGAAGGAGAGATAGAAGAAGGAGGAGAGAGGGAGGAAAGACATGAATAGAGATAGGGAGGGGAGGGGAGAGGGAAAGAAAGAAATTAAAAGGGAGAGAAAGAGAAAAGTAAGGTTCTGTAAGTTGGTATCCATCACTTGAACAAGAATGTTAAGATGTTGTTTTTAATGCAACGAAGTCAAAATCTATGTCTCGACCACCCATGTGTGTCAAAATGAACAAGGGCATAGCTTCAAGGGGGCTGGGGTGTTGAAGGGGGTTTTACCTCTGCCTCCCTTCCAGATGCCATGCAGTGCCAGCTGCCCCTCTTCTGGAGCACTGTAAACACGCAGCACCTACCTGCTATGCTGACAGTGGCTGCAGCCTTTGCGGTACTGAACTTCTCTCCATGCTTATTGGTAGCTATGCATGTGTAGAGTCCTGGCTTTGTGATGAAGAGCTGGAGTCTTGAGTCAATCACTCGGTCTTTCACACTCTCTTGAATGGAACCTGAAGAAACCTGGTGGGTGTGAGCAAAATAAAAGGTAGAACTAGATTACCCTCTCCTAAGATACCACATCGGTTGCCTGGAAGGGTAGAACATTTAAGGTATGATCAACAGGCCTGGAGAGAACTGCAAATACAGAAACAAGCTCCCTGTGCCTAGGCCCAAGTCCTTGTACTACGACTCCTCAATCCCCCTCTCATTCTCCACCCTTTGATCTAGACTAGCCAGTGATGTGTTCTGAGATTACTGACAAAACTCTGGCACATTGTGGCTTGCTTTCTTTTTGATTTTGGACCCTGGGTCGCTCTGTGAATAAACTAGAGAGAGCTTGCTGGATATGGTAGTTTGAATGAAAACAGCCCCCATAGGCTTATAAGGAGTGCCACTATTAGAAGGTGTGGCCTTGTTGGAAGAAGTGTGTCAACTGAGGGTGGGCTTTGAGGTTTCAGATGCTCAAGCCAGGACCGCTGTCTCTTCCTCTTCCTGCTGCCTGTGAATCCAGATGTAGAACTCTTGGCTCTTTCTCCAGCACTGTGTCTGCCTCCATGCCTCCATGCTTCCCATGATGATAATGGACTAAACCTCTGAACCAGTAAGCCAATTAAACATTGTCCTTTATAAGCATTGCCACGGTCACAGTGTCTTTGCACAGCAATAGAGACCCTAAGACACCGGGGTATGAAGTAGATATGTCCTGTCTATCCCCTGGGAAAAGCACCAAACCACCAAACATACAAAGAAAGATATTCTGGACTAGCCAAGACCCACCCAAACTGCCAGGCATGAAAGCAAGACTAGCCCAGTATTTGCCAATCCTGCCTCAAATCAGCAAAACTCTCAGTTGACCACTAACTTGTGAGTACTAACAGTTACTATTTCACTTCACTCAGCTTTAGCTGGTTGGTGAGATGATGATGGATAACTGATGACATTCTTCATAGATGCTCTACAATTTATCCCAATCTGCAGACAAGAGTGAGAAGTTTTAGACTCTATAACATCTGGCCATTTCTCTATAAATGGGCATCAGGTTGATAGATGTGTAGTAAGAAAAGTGGTTTATAAGGCCAAGGCATTCTGAGGCACAGCATACAAAATATTCTGGACCCTCAAACCAGAAGTCAAATGTTCTTAAAGAGCCAGAATATCAATATATTAACATGGATTTGACAGATTAACTACATAAATGCCTATTCATTAGTCATTAATTTAACTATATTAAACACTGCCTACAGTTTTTAAATTGTTTAAATTATGTTTTTGTTTCTTTTCGTAAGTTCGTGGCCATGCCCATGCCATGGCATGGGTGGCAGGGTGTGAGTTGGTTCTCTCCTTTCATGGTGTAGCTTTTGAACTCATGTCATCAGGCTTGGTGGCAGGCACCTTTACCACTGGCCCAAGACTATCAACATTTTCTATTCAGTTTTGGGTTAGAATCTGTACCCTGTTGGTCCAACATCAAAGTCAATGGCTTTTAACCACTATGTTCCCTAGTCCTTCAAAAGAAGGCAAAAGAATTGTTAGCAAGCAAGTCCAGTCACTTGGATCAGACATATTTTCAAAGCCTCATGTGTGAAAGGATTGTTTGGCAGCCTTGGTTTTGGGGGTTAGGCCTGGAGTTGCTCTGCATTCAAATACTGGTCCCCAAGAGCTAGTAGCCCTTCAATGAGCAGATCCTCACATATACCAAGTGATGCTATATAAATCTTGCTCCCTAATTTAAAGCTATTGGTTAAATAAAAGTGGCTACAGCCAATTACTGGGAAGAATAGAGGTAGGCAGCTTTCAGTTATCAGGCTGCAGTTCTCAGGTAGGGATAAAGTGGAGAGGAGGAAGAAGGAGACTGCCATGAGGCCAGATGGATCATTAGCATGTGGCCAGGAAAATGAACAGGTTGTTGGGATGGAAACAGACTGGGCAAGAAAACAGCAAGTACTTGGGCATCTCAATTGGGGAATTAACAGTCTAGTACATAGCAAAATAGATAAGGGGTAATTTACCTGATCATTGTGCTAGAGCTGACTTTAAAAATCCATTGAACTCTGCCTTGATTATCAGGGAGCTGGCAGGGTCATATTAAGAACTAATGGAGTTTAGTACAATCCATTTACACTTCGTAATATTGGGAAGCTGAGAAAGCATTAAGAGGTATAACCAAGAAAAAGTTACGTCATCAAGCATGTGGTTTCGAAGGGGATGTCAGACCCCCTAGCCCCTGTTCCTTCTCTGCTTCACAGCTGTCCTGGGGAGAGCAGCCTCATCCACACCCGCCCACAGCAATAGAGGTATTGTGTTGAATCACATCCTAGAGAGGAAGCCAAGTGACTGTAGTCTCAGACTTCTGAAACCATGAGCCAGAATGAGTCTGTCTTCCATGTTACGTTGTTTTCTCACCAGAAAGTGAATGCTACAACCTCAACAACCTCAACAAATCAACAAATGTCATTGGTAAGATGGCAGCTTATTTTGAACCGCTAAGCCTTTCTTCTATATTCTTAAGCACTGTGGCACATTTTCAATAACTATTCATTAATCACCACTACTTAGGTGAAGGGGAAATGATACCAGTTTGAAGGAATTTCAAGTGACTGAGAAAAATTAAAGGATTAGCCAATGATGTTTTGGAAGACTGGATGTTGGCACCACGGTGAGTTCAGTTTGGCTTCCCTGGAATAAATTCCTCAGTGTGAATATGGCTAAGAATGGGAAATTTGAAGAAAGTTATCTTACTGTTTTGTATGCATGTTTTCTCAGACTAGCAAGAGGGGAAACTTTGAGATGTGATCATCTTTCTTTATTTTTTAAATGTGTGTGTGTGCATGTGTGCATGTGATGCACATGGATGCATGTACATGCGTGTGTGTGCACAGGCTAGGGTGGGGTGCCACAGTGCATGCGTGGAGGTCAGAGGACAGCTTTGGATGGCTAGCCTTGCTTTCTGCATTGTTTGAGACAGGATCTCTTGCCTACTGTATCCAACAGCTTCCAGAGGCTGTCTGTCTCTGTCTCCCACATCTCTGTAGTGGCTCTGGGATGACAGATGTGAGCTTTTACTTCCAGATTTTATGTGGGCTCAGGGCATTCAAGCTCACGTGTTCATGCTTATGTGCCTTTTCAGATACACCTAGTTTATGGCCAGCATTCTTCCTAATGTCTAATGGCTTCTGGTCCCCAGCACTAGACATTTTTTTGTAGCAATTAGTTAGTGGAATTTTGTTCAATTACCATCTTTGTCTTGCCATCCTCTACCCTCATTGCCAGTCTCTATCACTGAGAAAACATCCCAGGTCAGATCAAGTGTTAGGGCACTCCCCCCCCCCCCGCCATAAGTAATCTCTATAGGCTCTATGGGAAACTGACAAAGCATAGAGAAATATCATTAAGAGGTATGCATCCAGGTTCAGCAAGACAGCCCAAACATCAAAGGGCTTGGCTTACTAGCATGAGATCATGAGTTTCTGAGTTTGATCTCCAGAATTCACACACACACACACACACACACACACACACACACACACACACACAAGTACTGAGCTTAATGAGATGAGCTTGTAATTCCACAGCTGGAAAAAGCCTAGGCAAGTGTACTGGCTATTTTTGTGTCAACTTGACACAGCTGGAGTTATCACAGAGAAAGGAGCTTCAGTTGAGGAAATGCCTCCATGAGATCCAACTGTAAGGCATTTTCTCAATTAGTGATCAAGGGGGAAAGGCCCCTTGTGGGTGGGATCATCCCTGGGCTGGTAGTCTTGGGTTCTATAAGAGAGTAGGCTGAGCAAGCCAGAGGAGGCAAGCCAGTAAAGAACATCCCTCCATGGCCTCTGCATCGGCTCCTGCTTTCTGACCTGCTTGAGTTCCAGTCCTGACTTCCTTTGGTGATGAACAGCAGTATGGAAGTGTAAGCTGAATAAACCCTTTCCTCCCCAACTTGCTTCTTGGTCATGATGTTTGTGCAGGAATAGAAACCCTGACTAAGACAGCAAGCAACACGTTGAGTCTCTTCCTTGCCCCCTCCCCACATGCATGCACACAACATACACATACACACACATGAATGCACACACACACAAGTCTACATTCATGAATTTCTGTTGAATTCTTTGTTATCATATTTCTCAGAAGCCCAACATCTTATAGACCCAGGTTTTTGTGTTAGGCCTAAGCAGCTAGACATCTTTAACTGAAAACACTCTCCGATTTTGCTACAAAACAGCAATGAGACAGCCTGAGAGCTGAATGTCTGTGGACTGTCTGTGTGCTTGGTGGTTTTGCCTTTTATATCTTGTTTGTGGGGATCATCTCTTTCCAGTTTATAGAAGCAAAGCTATGTGCTTTCCTTGTTTGCCAAGATGGTTCCTTCCTCAGAGAAGAAAAGCTATGTAGTGCTGTGAACAACTCAGAAGCAAGCAATGCCCTAGCACACTGCCTGTT
Organism: Mus caroli; assembly: GCF_978045245.1. Taxonomy (NCBI): domain Eukaryota; kingdom Metazoa; phylum Chordata; class Mammalia; order Rodentia; family Muridae; genus Mus; species Mus caroli. The sequence goes on from NW_028227261.1 coordinate 96,280,816, forward strand.
GAGGTTTTGTCTTTTGCTGTTATTGTACAGCTAAGTGCTGGTGCCCAAGACCTGGAGTCTATCTATAGTTTCTAGGAACCTGCCCCCGGCTAATTCTGACTGGTAAATAAAGATGCCAGCAGGTAATAGCTTGGTAGAAGAGACACAGGTAAGGTTTTGGTTTCCCAGGATCAGAATCAGGATTCTGATCCTGGGAAACCAAAGGAGGAGGGAGGAGGAGAGGGAGCCGCCATGCCTTAGGAGAGTGTGCAGGAGAGGAGAGAAGAGAGCGGCCATGGAAGAAAAAGAACCTGCAGGAGGGAGAACCAGAGCCACCATGTAAAAGGGCCGAGAGAATGTGGTCCAGAGGGTTGCTCAACTGGGTCAAGAGCAGCCAAGACAGAACACAGAAATTAGTAAGTAATGATGGGGTTATAGATAGAAAGTAGATTCTAACAACATAGAGGTTAGCAGTTGCTCAGCTATTATGCTGCTTAAGATATATTAAAATATAAAGGCTGTGTGTGCCTTTCATCTGAGAACACAAATGGTATAAGGAGGGAAGGAACCCTGTGTCAGGATTTATTAAAATACTCTTAACTACAGCTGCCCACTGTTTCCTGTTCACACCTAAGCACGTCATTCCTAAACATCCCTGATTCCACCCAAGGTCACAAGGTCACTGGAAACAAGCCTCACAGAGAGAAGAATTCTTTAAACCTCTTGGGCTCTCCAGGGGACTCCATCCAAGTGCTGAAATAGTTCAGTGGAGAGCCCAGGCTATTCTGAAGCTCTCTGGTCAAGGATGATGCGGTTTCTAGGCACTCTTCCTTTGGCATTCAGAGACCTCTCATGGTTCTCTACGTGACTCATACACAGCAGGCCTTGTTGGTCATAGTTTGAATTTGTTTTTCTTTCTTCATAGCTTGTTCGGCCCAACAGTTTAGTATTTTTGATGATCTAAACATAAAAGCACCCTCTGCCCTCTAATTGGATCATTTCCCCCACTCTCTGGGTTTTTAAAAGGATAACTTTAGATTCTTGTTGTGACCTTTTACCAAGATGTTGTTTATGGTCTATAGGTACAGTGGCCCTGCACGTCTGCCTGTGGACTGCATGGATTTGACTAATTTTGTATTGAAAATATTTTTAATGTCTATATTGAACGGGTATGAGATGTTTTTTAAGATGTCATTATTCCCTAAATAAAATAGTGCCACAGCTATTTCCACAGCATTTGTACTAAGAGACGATTTGAAGTACAGAGAAGGATATATACTGGTTATGTGCAAACACGACAAGATTGGACATGTGGGCTTAAGCATCCTAGGAGTTGTTATCCACAGAGGGTCCTGGGACCCAGACCCCACAGTGACCAAGGTCTGACAGGATTTAACTCAGGTCATCATATCTGACATTAAGATGTATCTGACAGTAAGGATATTGCCAAATCACTCGGATCCACTTAACTAAAGAAGCCAGAATAAAGTCTTAGCTCTGGGTAGAGCACTGGTTCTCAACCTGTGGGTCACAACCCCCTTTGGATCACACATTAGATCTACAGCATATCAAATATTTACATTACGGTGTCTAACTACCAAAATTACATCTATGAAGTAGCAACAAAAATGCTTTATGGTTGGGAATAAGCACAACATGAGGAACTGTATTAAAGAGTCATAGCATTAGGAAAGTTGAGAACCACTAAGCTAAAATAGTCTGTCTTTCTGATAGTGATGACTTTTGTAAGGACATAAATTGATCTGCTGATTTGCTTGTCTGTAGTAATTATCTCACTGAGTAAATGTATACAAACTACCATTCTTTTTTTTTTTTTTTTTTGGTTTTTCGAGACAGGGTTTCTCTGTGTAGCCCTGGCTGTCCTGGCACTCACTTTGTAGACCAGGCTGGCCTCGAACTCAGAAATCCGCCTGCCTCTGCCTCCCGAGTGCTGGAATTAAAGGCGTGCGCCACCACGCCCGGCTCAAACTACCATTCTTATGCCTTAAACATATTACAGAAAAAATATAATAATGGAATTTTGGGAGACTATAGAGATGGCTCAGTGGTTAAGAGCATATACTTCTCTTGCAGAGAATCCTAGTTTGGGTCTCAGCACCCACATAATGATGGGCAGCATACAGTTGCCTGTAACTCCAGCCCCAGGGAATCTGATAGCCTTTTCTGAACTCCTTGGGCACTTTCACTCAAATGTACAGAAACCCACAAGCTTGTGCGCGCGCGCGCGCACACACACACACACACACACACACACAAAACTTAAATGAAGCTTTTAAAAAGAAATGTTTTTAGAGTCAGTAAAATAGAAAGTTCTATCAGATAGGCACCCTAACTCCCATCTTAGATCATTTAAACCTGTACAACATTTGTGTGCATTATTGAATAATTGATAGTACTGACTATAGAGATAGTCTATTTATAGCTATAGATAATCTAGTAACATCACAACTTCACCTGAATCCAGAAATGACTTGTGAAGTATCCAGTCTTCATTGGCCCTACATTACAAATAACTCCAGCTAGCTGGGAATACCTCATGTAACAGGTATGACCAAAAGTTTTTAGATATTTATATTACATATTTATATATTTATTATATTTTTCTGTAATGTGTTTAAGGCACAAGAATGATATTTTGCATACATGTACTCAGTGAAATAATTGCTGCACTCAAGCAAATCAACAACAATCTACCTCCTTACAAAAGGCCCAGTAAGGTTCATACTCCTGTAGATATACTAAATATTGTTTGTCTCTGCAGCATAGAAAAAAATACTGGGATAAAACACATTTATATATTGTTTTGTATTTCCATAGCCATAAAATATTGTCTTCTTTCAAGCTGCCTACTGAATTTTCCCACATAAGACTTGTTATATGTTATTATTTTGTTTTACCAGCTAACTATATAAAATGACTCCAAAGCTTACAGACCACAGACACACACACACACACACACACACACACACACACACACAGAGTTTATTTTATAAAACTCTCTTTTAAAAAAAACTATTTCAATTTTTACACATTTTTAGGAATCATGTGTATTGGACAAAGAAAGAGAGAGATATAATTTTTTCTAAATTTTTAGTTAAATTAGCTAAATGTCTACATAACAACCATTATCAGAACAACTCAATAAATATGGTTCTATAACATGTAGAGACTTTCTTTTTAAAAATAGTAAGCTCCTTTTTTATTTCCATCAAATTACTATATCCACTATTGTAAAAGAAAATAAAAGCTACCTGTCACTTTCAAATTCATTTTACTAAAAATTTTCATGAAAAACAAAAAAGAAGTGAACATTGACAAGGGCAGAAAGGAAACGTCTTCATCCAGTTGGGACACACTGTTGGGTTTTCTTCTGCTCTTTGTCTCTGACTGTTCAGTGTTTTAGTTTGCATGGGAGATGGAAAATGATCTTATCTTTTATAGCGTTATAGCCTTATTACCATGTTCTGAGGTTAGTTTTAGTTTGGCTCTAGTTGGTGACTAGCCAGCATGCATCATGTGAATATTCTTTGTTTACCAGCCATAGTGAATACTCTGGGGCTTCCTAAATCTCCAGGGTGAATCTCAATCCAGTCAAGTTAACTGTAAATAATATCAAGCACAGAGAGGGATCTACTGTCTAGGAGTCTGTGGAGAGAGAATATAGAGGAGAGAGAAGCTATCCTCAGACATATAGCAGAGGGAAATGCCTCAGAGTTTCAGAGACCTGCAGTTCAGCCTCTTTGCTTCAGGCTCTGCACCAGAGAAAAAGATACAAGCTTGCCAGGCGATTCCATGAAGCTGGCCTAACACTGTCCCTGGAACATGATCTTGATAGCTCACTGAAAGAACAGGCTGCTCCCAGTTTAGAAAATAGATACAATAATCCAGAACAGAAAATGGAGCAAGATGAAACAGCACAGTGAAACAAACAAACAAACAGTACTGGTGCTTTGGGGAGTGAAGGGGCAGGCACTTCAACAGGAGGGCGACTCCCATTTACTGTGAAACCCACCATGCTTGCCAACAGTTGATACAACTGATGACAAGGAATTACATTGATTTAAATTGTATCTAGACTAGAACAATGAAAATATGTTTCTATACCTCATGAACACAGTCTTAAAATTGAGATGTTAGTCTTTTGTTTTGTTTCGTCTGGTCAAACTGACACAAGCTAAAGTCATCTTGAAAGATTAAACCTTAAATGGGGAATTGCTTCTAACAGACAGTCCTGTAGGCAACTCGGTGGGAAATTTTCTTGACTGATGGTTGGTATGGGAGAGAACAACCCACTGTGGGCAGGCGGTCCAGGGGTGTATAGGAAGGCAGACTGAGCAAGCCATGGGAAGCAAGCCAGTGAGCAGCACCTCTCCATGGCCTCAGCTTCAGTTCCTGTCTCCAGGTTCCCACCCTGACTTCCTTTCAGGATGGACTATAAGCTGTTATCTTAAAACTTTTCATCCTCAAGTTGATTTTGGTTACAAATAAGATAAAAAGTATATTCTCACCAAACACAAATAGCAAGACTCAATATTTTAAAAAATATGAATTTAAGAGTCCTGATTAATTTCCCATTCTGGATAAAACACACACACACACACACACACAACAAGACAAATGAAAACATAACAAAAAACCCCAAAACAAAACAAAACACAACAGAACAAAACAAACAAAAACCCTAGCTGTTACAGATGAACCTTCATACTGAAAAAAACTCCAGAAAAAAATTCACATACAACAAAATGTAGAGTATTATTCTTCCCCTGAAAGACTTCCCAACCTTGGAAATTTTTAATTTTCCTTTGGTTGTCTTTAATGAGTGAGAAGAGAAAAATAAATGTAGCAATGATAAAGCATAGAGAATAATTAGATAGCAAGAAAGAGAGATGTCAAAGCACTAGGTATCCGGATCATCTCAATGTGATCTGTAAGAGACATAGTCCACCTGAACTATTACGCCTGTGCTATAATGACTAGGCATATACAAGGAGCTTTGAACCTTCCGTGGCCCAAGATTAGAAGTAACCATTAGATTCTGACAGAGTGAAGCAAAGATCATTCCCAGAAGAAAGTACCGCCCTCCAGCCCTCAAATTAGACAGCTTCATTCCAGTACAATGAATAGTGGTCAGTCGAAGATAACCAGACATGAGGGAACAGGGGACAATGGGGAAGAGTCATGGGACAATAGACAATGAAAACAGACTTGCAACCGAGTCCCCTGTCAGGTGAAGGACAGCTGACGCTGCTTCCCAGCCTTGGCAGGAATTTTTGATTCACAGAGGCCACGTGCACCCCTCATCTCTGCACTCTTCACTCACTGGTCTCTAACCACACAAACCTTCTTGCTGCTCCTCCAACAAATCATGTCTACACCCTTATCTCAGAGACTTTGGTAATTTTCCAGCAGCTATGCACACAGCTTCCCCTTTCATCATATCCAGACCTCTTCCCAGATGCCTTTGTACCAAGTAGACTCAACTACTCTCCTGACACTGGAATCTGTCTCTGAAGGCCCAACTCTCTGACTCATTTCCAGATTTATGGATTTTCATTGTTTTTGTTGTTTGCTTGCTTGTTTGTTTTGTTTTGTCATAGATAGCATAATTCACGCAATTCTCTTTGATTTTATTCTCTATCCTTTCCCACTAGAATGGAAGACCTCCCATCAAGGAAGGTCTCTCATTTTTCTTGCTCTTGTTGCCACAGAGCCTACAATATTACTTATTGCTCAGGTGCTCAATACTTGTTCATAAAGTGAATGTGAGAATGCTTGTATGTAAAGTACTTAGAAGAGGACCTGGCTCAAATAACCATGTGATCACATTAGCTACTAGTAGCACTATTAAAAATGAAATATTGAGTGGATTATAATTCTGGATTATTTTCCATTAAAGTAACCTCCACCAGTGGACTGGTCTTTTCCTGGGACATTTTATGAAAGTTATTTTAGTTATAGGAAGGACTTAGAACCATTTCTCTCTTACATACAAAAAAAGTAAAAGATACGTGGTACAGGGTAGAATGTCAACTCCCAGGGTTTGATGCCAGTGGTTTCTGCTACCAAGTGGTTTCTGCTTTAAACACTGGTAAAACTAGGACTAGCAATATAGATGGAAAATGTAACACTATCTTAGTCACTGTGTACTTTGTGTCATATTGCTACAATAAAATACTATGATCATGGTGATTTATAAATGATAACATTTCATTTGAGGCTTATGGTTTCAGAGGATTGGAGTCCATGATGGTGGAGCAAAGGTATGGCAGCAGGAACAGTTCAGAGCCTACATCTTGATCAGCAAATTGAAGGCAGAGAGAGTGGCAGAGTGAATAGCTCTTTGAAACCTCAAAAGTGTCCCAATACCTCCTAATCCTTCCCAAAGAGTTCCACCAACTAGGTAGGGATAACATACTCAAACATATGAGGCACCAGGGGCTGTTCTTATTCAAGTCACCACACAGCTACAGGTACATGCTGGGTGCAGCAAGTCACCACCAGCAAGTCTTCCCCAAATCATCCCGATCACAAGGCACTCACAGCATTTCCGTTTTCAATCCAGCTGATGGTGGGGACAGGGATGCCTATTGCTGTGCAGCGTAGGGTTACAAAGGAACCAAAGGTGACATTGTGGGATTCAGGAGCACGCAGGATTCTTGCAAAAACTGTTAGGAAAACAAAGGGCATGAGTGATTGGCTAAGCAAGGCAGGACTTTAAAACTCCAGTCATACTGTGTGCCCTGAGTATGCTCACCCCTTCAGTATTGCTATGTTTTTCCTCTATGCTCTCTGTGCTATGATCCTGCATTTGTCACCACCCCAGGACACACTGAGGTTAGTTCCAACATAGAAGTTTACATTGGTTGATACCCAGTCTAGAACATTTATGCTCATATCTTAATGTGATGGGTTTCTTATGTGTAAAACCCCTGTCTCACTTTAAGGGACATTTTCTTAGAACCATAACCATCCATCACACAGTACAACTCCCTTTGCCCTTCTATCTTATGATCGTTATACACTTACTGCTATCTGATATTCGGTCAGTTCCCACTTATGTGTCCTTCAGCTGCCCCATTAGAATGTCTTGGTCTGTTTTGTTTCCTGCTGGATTGAGTACCCAGAAGAATTCATGATGAAAATAAACCCGAGACACTATTTTAGCAAACTAAAGAAATAATTACTGGTTTATACCCTCAACTCTATCTCTAATATTGAGAACAAATTCAAATATATCACACATTTCAAAGAATGAGATGATGGGGTTGGGGGAAGGAATGTTTAGGATAAGTGTGAGGAGGACTTTGAGTCTCCTGCATTTCTTATGGTTATACATCTTCACCAATTTAAAAAAAATCAATCTGCAGGCTTAGCAGTGAAAACTCAGAGTGAATTGGAGAACGCAGTTCAGAAGATGAGCTACATTTCTGCCCTTCTTTTCTGATTCAGTGGAAACTGAATCCTCATTAATTTTATTTACTTTCCCAGAGTAACAGCCATGATGGTAATGAGCCTGGTCTCATGCCTTCTGATGTTAAGTCCAACAGGCTTTTAAGCTATTATGAAATCTTTTTGTTTTCCTATTGTCAACATATTTTATGCTCTTTTCTGATGTTTTCTAGGGCCTGAGCCCAACACATGACAGGAATTCTAAACCCTAATTGTCATGGCAATTTGACTGAGCTCTTCTAGTTCATGAAATTCATAGAGTTCGTGTGGACAAGGGAGAAGATTGACCGAACAGTCCCAGCGAGGCTGGACCTCCTCAGCAGCCCCTCTGTCTTTTGACCTCTTCCAAAGGTCACATCACTCAAGGGTATACAAATGTGCCTATCCCCCTTGACACCTGGATCTTTGGTTGGTGCAAAATTGAATTAATTTGACTTCCTATCTTTTGATATTGAGGACTCCAAGATGTGTAATTTATAACACCATTTGGGGTCAATCACTTTAAATATGTTAATGTTGAACCCCAAAGTTGAGAGGACAGAAAAGTAATAAAAATGTCATGTTCAATGACAACAGTGCTGAAAAAATACTGTTTTTTTTTTTTTTTAATATAGTGAATGTTTAACATGCAGTTGAATCTGTCTCTTAAAACTAAAATTGAGGGCTAGAGGTATAGTTCACTTGGTAGAGTGATTGCCTACGTTATACAAAGCCCTGGGTTCAGCCCCTAGCACCACATAAACCACATGGAGTAGGACATGTCTGTCATCCTAGCACTGAGGAAATAAAGGCAGGGAAATTGGAGTCCAAGTGGTCATGGGAGTGTGAGGTCAACACGAACTATATATCATGTGATGTTATCTAAAAAAATAACAACAATAACCTGACTTTAGAAGGTTCTGGTATCTAATTAAACACCCAACAAAAATCAGAGTTCAAGAACACAAGAAGCAATATCCTGGAGACCATGTTTGTCAAAATCAGAATGCAGAAAAAAGAGGGAAGAAAGCTGCTATAATCTGAAAGAGATTTAAGGGCCGTATCATCTAAGTGCTCTCTTTGGATTCTCATTTTCCCCACTGAATCCAAGTTCACAGGCTGTTCTCTTTTGACAGCCAAACCCAGGCTGACAGGCATCCTAGCAGGGGTCAGCCACATAACTGTTCTTGTTTTCTGGTGATAGTAATGGAGATCTAGGCTATGTCACACATCTGTAACACATGGCTAGAATAGTGTGTGCAGGGGCTGGCACTGCAGGTTTGGAGTTGAGTCACTGTAATCGGAAGCACATGGGGTTCACTGCCTTTGAGCACTGAGAACAGTATGGGCCTTGTAAGACTGGGAGTTGGATCATGTTGTTTTCAGTCTTGTTACAGCAGTGTTCGAATGGCTTGACTGAGCCCTTGGACTTGAAATGAGGGCCTTTTGGATAAAAACTAGGACAATAAAAACAAACTGGAAAGATAGGAAATCTAGATTCTTTCTTCTGTTTTGATTTATAGAAGCATATGTTTTAATTTGGGAACTTCAAATTCTTCTTGGAAATGTAGTAACTAGGGTGGGTTTATTGTGTTCTGATTTACAGCATTTCTCTTTTCTTTTGGCGGCTATTGCATTATATGGATTGCCACTTAGGTACATTGCGAAACCCTTGATGGTCTATATTGCACAACACAGCTAAGCATAAGTGAGATAGTGAATAAGTCAGCCAGCTGCTCTTGCACAGCTCATCATGATGCCAAACTTCATGGATTCCCTATCCTGCCTGATCCAGTGCTTTCTAGGGGCTCTGTTTGGGCACACATGATGGGTACTATTGGCCACATAGGTGTATCCGCGACTATAAAACTGCTAATAAATAGTTGTTCTCTCCAAAGTGGACTTCATCATTAAGTGTAATGTGTTAAGGGAAGAAAATGACCGGAGGTTACACTGAAGCCAGTCTATCCCACACTCTTGAGTTATCTCCAAAAGACAAGAGTCGGCCTTCCCTTTGCAGTAGTGACAGACATCTTAAAGCTTTCCTTTCACTTTTCCTCCTCCCAAAGGAGGTTCTAAGCACATTCCAAACCTTTGGGTTCCATTGAAATGTCTTGTTTTCATAGTGCCCTCCATGCCCCTCAGTCTGGTTATATTCACATATCACTTAGCACCACTTGACAACTGTGGGTCCTTTATTTATTTGTTTTGTGGCTGTCCCTCTCCCTGGGATGCAAACATTATCAAGGTCTGGCTTGGCTTTGCCCATCACTGCAGGCTGACCTATATATGTAGGTCTCTGTGTATCTCTAGATGTACCCTGCCTGGTAGAGGGTAAGAAATCATAAGTATTTGTTAAATGAATAAGTGGATGAGTAGGAGAGTGAGTGGGTGACTTTTCTGGAGAGCTAAGGCAAAAGAAGTAATTTATAGTTTGTGTAGGTCAGCCCTGCTGGACCACCATTCTTTTGCCTATCAACCTCTATGAAGGGAAAGAGCTTGATATGCGGTTGGAAGTTTACCAAAAGGTTACCAGGTCAGGACTTCTCTACCCAGACATTAAGATGAGTCATGGGAAAGGCTGGAGAGGCAAGCATGACAAACACACGTTACGCTAGTCTCCTTGTTATAGATGAGAAGGCTTTCTTCTTCAATCCAGCTTTATCAGCAATAAGGCTCATGTGTGGCTCCCCATCTGTATTGGTTTCCAGTTTTAAATGTGAAAGGTGAAGGTGGGCTGAGAGAAATTCCAAACACTTAACAACCGTCCACAACAATCCCAGCAGCTGCAACCAAAAATAAAAGTCCAGCTAACTTCATCCCCTGCAGGAATGAACTTGGATATAGTTGGATAGCAGATCCCATTGCTTTCGTGGGTAGCCACAGACAGAGAATGCAGCCTGCGTCATTAGGGAGATGCTCAGTGATCAGGGGAGCTGGGTGAGATCTGCTTCCTAGCCAGTGAAACGTGCATCAAATGTCTTTATTTTGTAATTCACTTTCACGTAAGAAAACATATTTTTGTTATATAAACAAGCAAACTGCTGAATAGGAGTTTGAAATTATTTAGTGATTTGGGGAAATTTTATAACTATTTTGATGTTACACTTCTCTTGCTATAGGTAATCTGATTTAACACGATCCAATTTTCCCATGGGTGGGTATGGCAGCACTCATCAGCACTAAGAACAAAAGACATGGCCAGTGCTGAGCCTTAGGGTTTTCTCTTACAGAATCTATTCACATGTTTTGGGTTTTATGTCTCTTGGGTAAACTTGCAGCCCTATTTGAAGGTCAGGAATCCTACATCAAAACAGTTTATAACAAACAGAGGCATACTCCCTTCTATCCCCACCCTGAACACCTGCCACATTCATTTTCCAAATTGTTTTCAGATTTATAACCAGTCTTATGGTTGCCATTTTAAAGGTTGTATGTGTTCAGGAGCTATGTCCATCATAATTGTTCTTGTAATATCTTGGGAAATGCAGGGAGCAGGAAACCTAGGCCAACTCCTGAAATGACAGGTCTCTCTTCTTGTTAGAGGGCAGTTCAAGAGATTTCTCAAATTTCGGCCAGTTCTCTATTTCTGAATGGTTATTTCAAAGGAATAGTGAGAGCTTAGATATTTTACTTTCTCTTACTCTTTTCCTTCTGTAGTATTTCCTACCTTCCGTTGGAGAATTCTTTATAAAGGTTTCAAGGGATCAGTGACAGGCAGGAATAAAGGGGAAAGGGAGATGACTTAAAACTAACCCAGACTGCCAGGTGGAATGCTTTTACTTGATTGGTATTGTGAATAACCTGGTATCTAGAAAGAGGAAAACATTTTAGATACAGGTTAGGCCTCTCCTATGGCTTAAATATAAAATGTCTTCCACATGCTCATGTGGGTGGCCACTTTGTTTACAACTGGTACTGCTGCTTTGGAAGGTTTGGGGTTCTTTCTTTTTTTTTTCTTTGAAGATTTATTTATCATTTTAATTATGTGTACATTAATTGTGGTGGAGTATGCACATAGTGTGTGCACATGTAAGTGCAGGTGCTGAGGAGACCAGAGTAAGATGTCAGATCCCCCAGAGCTGGAGCTAAAGGCAGTTGAGCCTCCCAGGGTGAATGAAGGATCCTCTGTAAAAGCAATGATGCTCTTAACCACTGAGCCATCTCTCTGGCCCGGGTTATAAATTCTTTAGGACAAAAGGTTAGCTAACAGAACTGGGTTGTTGGAGCAGACCTTGAGCACTGTATGTATTTTGGGGTACTGGTCCAGGCTCTCTGCTTCCTGATCCACTGTGACGCACAGGCCTGTCTGTCACCTCACACCCTTGCAGCTGCAGATGGAGTTGTAGCAGTCCTATGCCTTCCCTGCCAAACTGTTTGTATCCCTTGGCTCTCTGGGCCAAATGAAAGCTCTCCTTCTTAAGGCTGCTTCTGCCTGTTAGCTTGTCAGGGCAATGAGATAAATACTAATACAGTTTTCCTAGTCTGAAAACTTAAAAGGCCAAACTCATTAAGAGTGCCAACATGACTCTCAAAGGTTCATAGATAGACTTCAGACCTTCAGCTTTGGGATGTTCAGCAGATCAAGTCTGAGCAAACATTCCAGAATCTGAAAACCTCTGGAACCTGAAGCACTTATGACCCTGAGGATCTTGAATCTAAAGTACTTAATCGGTTTTATTTGTTCCATAAAATGAGAAGGAGGCACTGTTTAAGACAATGGTAGCCTAAGACAGGTAAGATAGCCTAGAACTGAACTGTGTGACCTGAGGACTTGTGGCTTTTGGCCTCAGATCACCAAAGTTTGGTTGCGAAGAACATGAGTTTTACTGGGAGAGAAGTTACTTTCGCTGATGGGAGGCTTGTTGTCGTCCCAGACAAATATACATCTCCATGTTAATTAAAATAAAAATCACTTCAGTTTTTACTGATTTAGAGCAAATGCACTAAACTCCTCATTGCATTGAAATGTTGGTAACCAAACATAAATTAGCACCCTGAAGTTTTTAATACGTCTCCAAAATCTTAATTACCCTCCCCTGCCCCGCCCAAATAACCTTCTGTCCTGACCCGTGTGGGTTAGTTTTCTTGTCTGTTCTTTTTCTTTAATCTCATGTTGTGGTTCTAGAATTTGGAATATGTGATTGTAATCCTTCTCTAGATTCAATGTTCTCTTGAGAACTCTGATAGATCCATAGCCTGCATCTTCAAGTTCTCTGTTTGATGCTGTGACTTCTTACTCCTATGGGCCACTTTCCATTTCTTGACAAAATAATAGGACTTAAGGTCAGGAAAATAAGCAACAGAAGTATACTGTGCATCTAAAAAGAAGCAGCAAGGCAGAGAGAAGGGGAAATACCTTTAGCGTCCTGCTCAGGTTCTCTGTCTTCTGTTAATAGGAACAGGAGGAAACCGACGCGGGCAACAAACAGAAACAAAACAATGCTTGGTGAGAAGGGGGATCTTCAACTGTGGCACATCCATTGTGCACAATCCAATAAGAAACAAATGCCACGAAGGGAAAGTGCTGACCTTTCTTAGCAAGCAAACGATCCCATGGCACAAGAAAGATTCCAAATTACGACTTGTAGTCAGGCAGTATTTTACAGAAAATAAACTACAGCATTCTCAAAGACGTAGCTCACTCATGCATTTTTGTTTTAATGTGGATAAGGACAATCCCCCCTTTCTTTCAAGGCAACAGAGTGCCTACTATTCCAGTGAATTCTGTTCCTCTGTTTGCTTGGCTTCTCATCTTACCAGGCCCTGCTGTGAAGTCAGTGCTGTGGACTGTGGGATCTCAGCTATCATTTCTATGGCAATAGACTCCTGTTGTGGTACACAGGGGATTAGGGGGTTTCTGCAGAACCAGGGCCTACCACCAACAAAGATCTGGAGCTCTCATTTTTAACTCCCAGAGGCAGCTTAGAGGGTAGAGAAGAACAAAGCATTCTGGGAACAGAGTAACCAAGGCTGCCCTGGGAAAAATGAAAGAGAGAGAGAGAGAGAGAGAGAGAGAGAGAGAGAGAGAGAGAAGAGAAAGAAAGACAGACAGACAGACAGACAGAGAGAGAGAGAGAGACAGACAGAGAGACAGAGAAAGGGAGTGAAGGAGGGAGGGAGGGGGAAAGAGAGAAAGACAGAAGGAAGGAAAGGAAGGAAGGAAAAGAGAGAGGGAGGGAGGGAGGGAGAGAGAGAGAGAGAGAGAGAGAGAGAAAGAAAGAAAGAGGGAAACAAAAACGAAATCTCTAAATTGGATAGAAAGGATGGGATAGAAAGGATGGAGAATTTGTATACATTTTTAGAAACCCTAACCAGGAAAAAATTTAAAAAAAAAATTAGTCATTCTAAAATGTTTACTATTACCATATCACACAAAGTCTCATGGGTTATTTGTTCAAATTCATGTAGACCCCCCCTTTTTTTAGAATTAATTAAATATAAGCCAGTTGCCATATGGGTATATATGGAAAAATAGTGATATTGGTGGTAACCACTGTTTCTGGCAGGAATAGGCTTGCCCTGTTCTTCATAGATGATGTGTATTGTCATGTACGACATACACTATGCACTGAGATTGCTCCTTTATCTCTGTGATTGCACATGACCTGTGTGACTGGGGCTATTTTACATATGAAACAGAACAAACCGCCTAAGACTCAGGGATCTACGGCCAGGGCAGAGCAAGAGTGCAGTGCCCTCATTCAGGTTCAGACATGGAGTCCTTTTCTGTAACCTGGTGTCATGGTGACTAATGTCTCCATTCTGTACTTCATACCCAATCTCCTTAAAGTCAAACACATGTAAAATCTATTTGATTTGACTCTCTGACCTTTGCTGCCAGAAGCTACTAACAATTTATAAATTAATGTCAATTACAAAAACAGGAAAAAAAAAGAAAGAAAAGAAAAGAAAACGTTCAGAGGTTGACTGTCAAATGAACCTTGAGTCCAGATGAAGAAATTGGAATTTGAGAGCATTCCTAACTGCCAGAGAAAGCACAGAGGAAGTATTAGTTTCTTCTATACTGGACACTTAGAAACTGTGGAGTCCCTGATTTGTTTTCGTTGCAGTTTTACTGTTTGTTTTGTTTTGAGACAAGGTCTTACAGTGCATTGTTTGCTATGCTTAAACCTCTGGCTCCCCTTCTTGTGTGCTAGGAATTTAGGTGAGTTTCACGATACCCAGGAAGAGTCCCTGCTTGTATCACAGACGCTATCAGAAGAGATGAAAAGAATTTTTGAAGCAAATTAGGCCTGAAAAATTGTGAAAGGACACCCCTTTACACACACACAAAGAGACACACACAGACACACACACACACACACCAGCTAAACAGAACCAACCAAAGAGATGCAACAGTGTCTGAGATTTGGTGGTTTCCAAAGAACAAGCTTAGAGGTTGGCCTAGGAATTTCACTTTCATATGTATAGCATAGAAATTCCTTTCTATGCATAGATGCAAATATCCACAAATGTCTCACATGCTTTGACATTAATACACACACATATAAATACATGCACACACAACTGATGTTATCTTAGAGGAAAAATATGAAAGATTACTCTGTGTGAATCTATTGAAACTTGTATGCACCCCATGGAGCAGTTTGCTGGTCATTTCAAGGACGGATCACAGTCAGGAATTTACCATGTGACCCATGTGTCCATGGTGATTCCTGGTGACTTCTGAACTTGTCATCTGCCAATTTTGAAAATCCTACCTCATGGCCTTCATCCGTATTTAATTGTTAAATTCTCATCTAATTGCTTTATGTGTTATGCTTTGTCTTGTCTTCCAAATGGCTTTTTAAGCTTCTGGGGAAGGCATAATGCAATAACCATGGGTAGAACCCAACTTCTGCTGATTTTTTTTCTCTGAAGTATAGAACCATTTCTCATAGAAAAAAAATCTATAATCCTTAAGAAGTCTTTTGCCATTTGTATAAGGAATGGCTTGCCTTCTGCTTTCCTGACTAGCCTGGGAGGGTGGTTTGGCTAGACAGTCAGTGCCTGCCCTGACTGCATAGTGCTCACTCTACTTTCACATCAAAGTTCAACAGTAATCAACTATTCTCTTCAATATGTTCATTTATAGGGAACTCAGGATCATCTTAGCAACCCATTTTGACCAATTCTTTATGAAGAAAAGGGAGAAAGACATATACTCCATAATATTCCTCCTTATGATTACTATCCATAAGATCTGTTTCCTACTTTCATCTACTGGGAAAGAATTGAAAAAAAAAAGTCCTATTAGTGTTTTTGGTGTTTCCAGCTGTAATAGCCACAACACCTCATTCTGATTGCTAATTTTTCAAACTTCCTTAGCTCATCTTATCCTGAGTTACTCGAAGTTCACTAATAAGCACTAATAACTCTAAAGAGAAGAAGCTCTGTATGCCCTTTCTTTCTGTGAATACAAATCTGCATGTGTTTTCATTTGTAGTTGTGTGATATAGTCAGCCAGCTGATGCCATCAAAATCACAAATACCCACCACTCATTTCTATTCTTTTTTGTATTAAGCTCTATCTCCCCAAATTCATCTATGTATGTTCATCTGTGAGGTTAATTCATCCATTCATCAACTGGGAAGGAAACTGGAAGGTTTATCAAAGGTCACACAGGAAGAAGAAAAATAAAGGTTTTCTTGAGAGAGATACAAGGGATAAAATCACACAAGTCATGGAGACCCTGAGGAGTGAATGAAGAACCAGAAGGAAGCAGACTTCAGAAGTACGCAGATAACATGCATTCTTCTGGCTACAAGAGAGAGGTGAGCCAAGACATAACAGGGATTCCACAAGTGAAGCTGAGGTCTCAGAAGAGCTGAGCACACACATTCTCTGTTCCTGGCTGAATGTCACTAAGACTTCCTGTTTCTGGGAAGGAGTTATCATGAGAAAAAAGGTCAAATATAAGATAGCAAGGGCTTGAGAAGCCAGCTGTGTCCTAGCCGGCTCTGGGGGAGAGCGCAGAGGTATTTTAGAGAAGTTTGAGTAAGAGGTAAGTACTGAGGTCACCACAAGGGGAGAGAATCTGAGATGTGTGAGCCAGCTGCTTTGAACATGAGCACTTTGGAGGTTCCAGGTCTCCTGGTTCTTTTCTTAGCTCAGTGACTAGGACCCAGTCAATGCAGCACAGTGACAGCTCAGAAAGAACAGCAGGCTCTGGGTGTTCTACAAGATGCTGTCATGTGCATGTGCCTGTACTTGCATTTTGTTTATAGTATCCAAACAAGCCAGCTAAAGTATTCTGTTTTCTAGATGGATAAAAAGAACAACGTTAACTAGCACTTCCTTTGACTCCTTGGCTACAATAATACCCACTCTTACTTCTTAGTTATTCCGTGAGATAGAAGTTTCATAGGATGGACTTGCACCTCAACTTCTTGGCTAGGATTGAAAGTACATGATGATATGTAAACATAGTACAGAGACTATATTTGTGACAGTGCTGAGTTCACAATTCAAAATCATCCCACTAGAATAAATACATAGCAGTATTAAAGAGGATATTAACACTAAACTAATACCTCAGCTAATAGGAAGATAGGCAAAACATAAGACACAGGCAGGAACTGTCAAGTCCCAGTTCTCTCAACAGCAACTGAGGTATGATATATGTCTATGGAAGGATAGATAGATAGATAGATAGATAGGTTGATTGATTATATAGGTAGATAGATAGATAGATAGATAGATAGATAGATAGATAGAGTGCCCATTTGGAGTTGTGAATGAGTAGTCCATTGCTTGAAAACAAAGGCAAGAGTAGGGTGCCCCTCCCTAGGAGAAGAGGAAGACACAGTCACAGTACTGCAGAATTTGGATGCCTATGAGGCTAAATCTTGATTGGACTCCAAACATTACAGATTGGGGTCCTAAATTCTGCTCATAACATCTTTATTAAGAAGGAACCAGGAGGCTTTCTGAGGAAAACCTTCAAACTTATTGGAAAGAGGAAATTTTATTTTAAAGGAAGAATAATTAGGAGGAATAATCCATAAGTTCACAGGACACTGGGAATAAGAATGCTAAGAAATCCAAAGCATTTAGTAACTAGTTGATTAACCCCACTGAAAGAAAATAAAAAGATAGTACAAACCTCAACACATACGCTATAAAAGAATGGGCATGATGAAACGAGAGGCAAAGTTCAAACACAAGTTAATAATCCTGAAGAAAACAATATGAATGCTAAAAATTAGAACAGAATAAAAAAATTAAAGAAAAATAGGATAGCTAAAATTCATGTACATATAAGACATACAACACAGTTTGAACAAGGTTGATTGACGTATCAGTGAATAAGAGGTTCTAAGTTCAATTCCCAGCAACTCCATGGTGGCACACAACCATCTATGAGGGCATCTTATACCCTCTTCTAACATGTCGGTGTACATGCAGCAGAGCACAAATACATTCAATAAATAATAGGAGGAGGAGGAGGAGGAGGAGGGGGAGAAGGAGAAGAAGAAGAAGAAGAAGAAGAAGAAGAAGAAGAAGAAGAAGAAGAAGAAGAAGAAGAAGAAGAAGAAGAAGAAGAAGAAGAAGAAAAGAAGAAGAAACTATGAAGCTCTTGGTGCCTACAAAAAGGGAGGAGAAAACATGCAGGATCAGGGAAGACCATGGAAGTGATCTGAGACTCTCCTGACGTTGCAAGAGCATGGGAGGTCTACAGTAAGGGAGGGGCAGAGAAGCAGCATGCAAAAAGATTATGATCGAAACCGTCTCAAGTTGGAGCAACATCTACATCTCTGGAAGCACTAACCTTGTGGCTTTAAAGTCTGAAACTCACTGTCACTTGTGAGGCTTTTAGGCAGGTAGCACAGGCGACACAACCTGCATGTTTGAATTGGTAGCTTTGCCTAGGCTTCAGGGATTTTCCTTTACAGAAATACTTGAAAACATCTTGGTCTTTCCAGGGGATAGCAGGACTGTAGGTTACTTAGCAAATGAGCGTGTAGGAAGATTTATAAAAATAAGTTGACATTTGTGGTTTGAAAATGTATCTTCCCTAAGGGAAAAAAAATGGTGCCTGATTTTTCTCCTTAAAGAGCAGGTTGAATTTAATGACTCATCTCTAACCAATAAAATATGGCAGAAGTGACGGCATAGCTTCTGAGTCTGGACTGTTAGAAAGAGAAAAGAAAAAGAAAAAGAGAAGACAGTTCTTCCTGTTCTCCACTAGCTCTCAGGCAGGCACTAGGGAAAGCGGTAACTTGTAAGGACACTCGAGCTGCCGTGTACTAAGAAACTGAGGGTTCTCACCATCTGGCATCAACTAGAACTCCTGTATGCAGGCCAAGTTGGACCTTGTTCTTCCAGCTTCACCAAGCTTTCAGAACAGTGAAGAGGTAGTCAATGTTTCAACTGCATCTATGACCTGGAACAGCCCAGCAAACCCGGTCTCTAACTCATGACACTCAACAAGGATGTTGTCTTTTTTCCTTTAGCCATTACATTTTTATGTGAAATATTACACATTAATAAATGACTGACAGGCCTGATGACAAGCTAGGATAAAAGTACTGATTGTCAACTGTCAAGAGAAAAATGCCAAAGCTAACAGAACGTGGAGTTGGCTTACCAACCCAAGAAAAAAGGATGACCTTCTTGCCCTTCATCCTGTGAAGTCACAGGATAACATTGAGAGAAATATTAGGTAATATTTACCATAGGGAGAGAGAGTGGCATTTGTTAAAAGAGTTAGGCTGTGAAAGAGTAGGCTCTCTGCCCTGCTTGGAACACCAGAGACTGTGATTTTAACCTCTGTCAGAGCAAAGCACCATCTCTGTGTTAAAGATGTCAAAGCCATCACCAAAGTAGAACACGCTGACTGTAATGTCAGAATCAGCAAGCTCTGGGGGTGGGGAGTGAATTCAGCAGGAAAAAAAACTGGAATAAAAATCCAGCAGACAAAAGAAACAGCAAAATTAATATTATACATGGTAAAGATACATAGAATCCTGAGGCTGAGGGGAAGGGGTCCACATTTAAGGCTAGCCTGAGCTATCTAGAACAGCCTTGTAAATTATTAATTAATTAACCCTAACAAATACTAGAAATAAGTTTTTAGAATACATATAGGTGACTAAACTTATACACTAAAGATGACAAAATCCTTTAGACTGGATTATTTTAACAAATCAGACTATCTTCTACTTACATCCTAACAGGAGGACTAGAAAGGAAGCAATTGAAGACTACAAAGCAATGGGGGAAACATTGAATTAGAATATGTCAACAAAATTAATATAAAATACAATAGAATTTATGACAAAAAGTACTCATAGCAAAAAAAAAAAAAAAAAAAAAAAAGAGGAACATTGCCCAAAGGTTAAAAACGCTAATTATAAAGGTGGATTTATAATAATAATGTGCATGCACTCAATAAAATAAAAATTTCAAAACCTGGAAAACTCAAACTGGTGGATTTCAAAAAGATCCGTATCAAACAGGACTGCTAACCCCAGCTGCCGAGACTTACAGAGTTAGGCTAAGGGGCCTACTTGACTTGACAAGGCCAACCTTTAAAAGGAAGGTCAGAGTGCTTTAAAAGTGTAAATGAAGGAGAAAAAGAAAACTATGTCTTCTACTCTGGTCCAAGTGCCATTAACTTTTCTGCCACAGTATAAATTTATGGACCATAAAACTAAAATAGAAAGATTATAAATGCTACAAAGCAACTTCTCAAAATAGCCGTTTGCAAAGTCCAGTTCCCCCAGTCTCTTAGTGCACCTTTCCAAACAGTTCCTGGCCATTCTGTTACATAGTGAGATGTCACATGGTGATGGTATTTAAGATGATGATTAAAGAAAATGTCTGAAGTGCTCACCAGGGAGAAATAAAAATTATCCCATTCATATCAAACACTGAGATGCTGTTTGCCTTTTACTGTTTTGTTCTGTTCTGTTCTGTTCTGTTCTGTTCTGTTTTGTTTTGTTTCGTTTTAAGACAGCCTAAGACTTAGGGTCTCAAGTGTTCCCTTTGATGCTCAAGTAAGAAGCTCATATTTTCCTCTGCACCCAAATGTTCTGATACAATAACACATTCATGGCCCAGTGGTAAAAAGCACACTCTGTCCAGAGAACCTGAGTTCAGGACCCAGCACCCATGTCTACAGTTCCTAACCCTCTGTAAACCCAAGTTCTATGGAGATGTGACACCAGTTTCCGGTCTACGTGGGTACCTGTACACAGACACATCTATCTGCCTTTATGTGTGTGGTTTTCTTCCCAGTCAGTAGCTCAGGGAATCCTGACTCTCTGCCAACAAGTTCTACCTAACTCTAGAGATTTTGCGAAGGACAAACTCAGAAATTAGGCAAACTCAGAAATTGGGAAAGCCATAAGATAATCTCCTCCCATTTATATATGATATGATACCATGGGTGGTAGATGTAGATTAGAATCTTAATTTTATTGCTCATTGGTTTTTTTATCATCTACAAAGCATGGGGAGCAAAATTTGAAGCTAGATTCATATTCTCTCTCTCTCTCTCTCTCTCTCTCTCTCTCTCTCTCTCTCTCTCTCTCTCTCGGATATCCTTCTGACTCATGAAGACTGTTCTGTCCCTTCAACAGACTTCACAGGCAGGTTGTTTTTGTATTTTATTTTAATATCTGGCTGCCTTGGCTCACATTGCTCACAGGTATGAAAAGCATGTCCCCGACTCCATCCCTAAATGAAACTATCAAGAGAAGAACCACTCTGTGAAAAGGCAAATTTGTCCTGTAGCCATTGATGCTAAACCCTGGATGAGAATCTCTGTAATTTATTTGAATCTAGAATTGTGTTTTCCAAGAACCATTGAATTAGGGATACTTGCTACCAGCAGCCCAAGGGGTCATTTTTACTAGATTTTATTAATTTATTTTTTCATTAATTGAATGCAAGAGGGTTGAAGAGGAATGATGCCATGGCTCCATAGAGCTCTGTTTCTCAACAGACTTCTATCTTGTTAATCAATCATTAAATTAAAATCTGGAAATAATAACAAACCTTAAAAATATAGAGCCTGGATTCTCTTTTTGACTCTTGGTAGCTAAGGCAAAGCAAAGAAAGAAGATCCTGCTATGCGGCCACTGTTTCCTTTCCTGTCTCTCTTGAAGCAGGGCAGGAACATGCATGAGGCAGTCCCCACTGGGCCTCCATCCCTGCAGGAAGTGGAACCAAAGCACACCATCCTCACCGGGACACTCTGCACCAAGTCCTCAAAGGGGCCTCCCCACCTCCATGAGACCGAGGTGCTCAATTGCAGTTGGCACAGAGAACGTGTCTGTGACCTTTAAGATAACATTTTTCTAGCTTATACATAAGGACTGCTGATGACTAAGCATGAGAAAAATTTACCCAGTTAATCAGAGTAGAGCTCGTTTTATGCTCATGTCTATGTACAGATAGAGAAATGATGATGAAAAAAGAAATTTTCTTTTACTAAATTGGTCCTGCAAACATCTAACTTTAACCATATGCCTATAAAAAGTTGGGCTTCAGTTCCAATGTACTCTTTCAAAGAAGAAAATCATCATTGAGTCAGAATGGAATAAATAAGAACCTCAGTAAGAGCCTGAGTCAAGTCACAGGTCATTGTGGCTGTAGAGATAATAGATGCTGCCACAAACTCTCCCTTCTTGCTATGCTGAGTGTGTGTCAGGATTGGGCACTCTGTGCACATGATACATCTACAATCCCCACCCTGTGAAAGTCCATTTTCTTTCACCTCTCACAGAGGTGTGAGCCACACGACAAATGCCTCGTCATCAGTCAGAACTCTTTGTTCCACCTTCTGATGCTGTGAAGTTTCCATGGCTTTTCACTATGCTTGGAAATAGTCAAGACATGAAACAACTTATCATAGATTGGTTTTGAGTGTCTCCTGATGGCCCGTTGCTGTGAGGGTCATCACTCTGTGGTGCTGTTAAGAACCAATGACACATTTAGAGGTGGGATTTGATGGGGAGAATTTAGGTTACTCAAACGCACTCTTGAAGAAGATATGCAACCCGGCCCTTTCTGTCTCACTCTTTGCTTCCTGGCCACCATTAAGTAAAGAGAAATCTTTCTTACACACTCCCTACATGGTGTATTGTGTTGCTCTAGAACAGCGATTCTCAACCTGTGGGCCATGACTACTTTTGGGGATGAATGACCCTTTCACAGGAGTCACCTAAGAGTGCTGGAAACACGGATATTTACATTATGATTCCCAAAAGTAGCAAACGCAATTTATGAAGGAGCAACAAAAATAATTTTGTGGCTGGGAGGGGGGTCACCAAATCTTGTTGAACTGCATTAGACATCCACAGCATTAGGAAGGTTGAGAACCACTGCCCTAGTGTCAAGGCTCGGCCAAGTGACCACTGACAAAATCCTCTGAGACTGCTAGTCAAAACAAACCTTCCCTCTCTTTAAGTTAGTTGTCTTGGGCATTTTGTTACAGTAATGGAAAGCTGACTGATATAAATCTTAATTTTGCATATTTTTTCTAAGCTACCTCATTACATTAAACATAGCAGGCACTAAACAAGTATAATGATCTAAAATTATAATGGCATTTATTTCTTCCTACTTGTGGGTAACCTATCTACTTAGACTTTTAGGATTCGTCAGGAATAATGACATTCCAAGTAGATATCTTCAAGTCAGTACTTCTCAAAATGTAGCTCTTGACTCACCTTCAGGTAACCAAGGAAGGCAGAAGAGGGTGCTGGACCCCATGGATCTAGAGTTATAGGTTGTCAATAGCCACCTCATGTGGGTACTGAGACCAGACTCCAGTCTCTCCAAAAGCAACAGCAAGCGCTCTCAACCACTGACTTCTCTTTCTACCTGGCTCCTCTATATAGACTTTGAGTTGGGTACATTCCAGCCATGGAATAATAAGACTCTTTCTGATCCATTCAACCTAACAGACAAAATTAAGCTTCAGATGCTGTTTGGAGATACATTTCAGAAAGGAAGGGAACAATGCAAGAGGAGGAGAGATACTACTAGACAGGCCTCTCACACACGATTTTGTCACAGAAACCTCTTCATATCCTTCAGTCACTAACGTTTTAAGTCAGCTTCTCACTTGAGATTTACTTGGAACACAAAGTGATAGAGAAATTCATATTTTAAGCAAGACCTTGGGGCAAATATCTATTTTTATAGGAATAAAAATTATATAAGCTTGAGAAAGACAAGTTGTTTTTGTTTTGGTGTTTTTTTTTTTTCTTTCCCAGAGAGGTTGTCCCCAAATAGCTACTAAAGTTTAGTTTGCTACTAAAGACTCGTTCCTATTTCTTACACCTCCTTTGATAAGCTTTCTGACAGCACTCGTCACAGTGGGGCCAAAGCAAAGCTATAATCTCTGACAAGCAACAGGCATGCAGGTGCAAGGCGATGCTGATTGAGGGTGGATTTATGTTCTTTGGAACCTAGAGCAGTTGGGAATGTTGACATTCTGTTTATGAAATATGAGAAACCTAGCCAGAAGCGTTCTCTGGACAGAAGTTATCAGCTTTATAACAATGCTCACAGCAGACAAGAATCCTGAACACAGCTAGGATTTATGGAGAAGCTGCCACGGACGCTGCATACTTGTTCCATCTGAAGGACTCTGGGCTCCCAGTGATTTCTTCCTCCCACCATCTCCCTTTTTGTTTTAACACATGAAGAAGTAGATTTTCAAAGGCCAAATAATTATTCAAACTCTGTAGCTAGTAAGTAGGGCCTTCAGGATTAATAATTACCCAGGGCCAGCCAATTGGTGGACAACTCTCTGAAGACAGATCTTTGTAATTTATGCAGACAGAAAGGAGGGATCACAAATGGATAGTGTAAGCTGAGATTAAAAACCCAGAACTACCTCATCCTGTTGTTAGCCTTAGTGTCATTTCATTATTTGCAAATTAAGGGTTTGAACTAATTTCTTACAGTTTCCATTCCAGATAGAAAGTATGATTCTGATTCTGATAAAATCAAAGCTAATAAAAGTGATATCCCTCCCCCTCTCCCTTCCCCTCCCTTCCCCTCCCTTCCCCCTCCCTCTCCCTCCCCCCTCTCCCTCTATTTCTCCTCTCTCTCCCTCTCCCTCCTCTCTCTCCTCTCTCTCCTCCCTTCCCTTCCTTCCTCCCTTCATCTCCTTTCCTTCCCTCCCTTCCCTTCCTCCCCTCCCTTCCCTTCCTTCCTTTCTCCCCTCCCTCCCTCCCCCACCCCTCCCTCCCTCCCCCACCCCTCCCTCCCTCCCCTCCCACTCCCTCTCCCTCTCCCTCCTTTCTCTCCCTCCTCCCTCTCCCTTCTCCCTCTCCCTCCTCCCTCTCCCTCCTCCCTCTCCCTCCTCCCTCCCCTCTCCCCTTCCCCCCCTCCCCTTCCCCCCTCTCCCCTTCCCCCCTCTCCCCTTCCCCCTCCCCTCCCCTTCCCTCTCCTCTCACTTTCTTTAGTGTTTCTCTGTGCAGCCCTGTCTGTTCTAGAACTCTAGTGGCCAAGCTGACCTCAAACTTAAGAGATGTGTCTGCCTCTGCCTTCTTGGGATAAAAAGTGTGATCTCTGTTTTAAATTAAAATTGACATTTTGCTACTCATGGATTCTATTGTTTCTGCCTCAAAGATGAAGTTAATACATGAGATGGACTGTTAACTGTCCTTGCAAATTCTTACATTGTTTCTAGTTGCACAAAATATTCCATTAAACCTGTAAGTCACATTGAAGACATTGTCTGTCTGATGCGTCCACAGCACCTGTTCTTAGGAGTGGCATCCTCATCTACACTTCTGTAATTTGTAAGGTTGATAACTTACTCTACCAGTAGAAAAACTGAGGCAGAAGGGATTTTTTTTTTTTAAGGTAAGCTACTGAAACAGCAAAATGGAGAATCTAGGCTTTAAACTCAGAAAGTTTACCCAAGACTCTGGAGCCTGTTCAGTTTCTGTGACAATCTGGAGTCTGTGTTATTAGCAAGAACAGCCTGTTCCTTCCAAGAATCATGCCTGCCATAGACTATCAGTCATGAGGCAGTATACTAATTCAAATCTCAAAACTACACACTTGATATCTAAGAAAAATAACTAAAGGTAAAATTATTGGAACCCCAGTTCATCATAGAATTTAAAAGGCTTCCCATGGTTTCTTTGCATCCAAATACATACATTTTCAATTTACAATTTAAATTTAAGCCCAAAAAAAGACAGAGTATTTTTTTTCCTATCACTTAAAACTTGGAACATCAATCTGCCATCTTTGTTGAGTATATTATTTTATTAACGCTTCCTAGGCTGTAAATGTGTATTTGAACCTATGTGTCTCATTTTAATATACAGAAAATCCAGTTAAAGTTTTAACTTTTGTCTCCAGCTAAGGTCTATCAATTTCTGTTCCCAATGATTTTTCATTTTAAGTAATTACTAAATACATAAACACTGCATGAAACTATTTACTTGTTTTCAAACCCTTTTCCTCCAGCAGTTCAGACTGAAAGGGCCCAGCTGTTCTCCGACTTTCGTGGCTGTTGGTTCAGTACTGTAACTGTTAGTGTACCTTCTTTTCCTTGGAGCTTTTAGCGACAAGTCTACAAGGAAAGGACCATTGAGACATTCTTCCCTAAGGTTTATAGAACTTTTGACAATCACAGCATAATGTCCAATTCAGTAGGCCAATCTCTTCCGGAGCATGCACCTTTCAAATCATGCACAGTCAATTCTGCCAAAGATAGCCCCTAGGGGTATCAAAGGTTTGTGGGGTTTTCTTTTGTTTGATTGTAAAATGCATGTTCTACTCATGACAGCAAACCAAACCTGTTAGTGGCATCAAACAAGTAGAGCTGATGCCCGGAACAGGACCACTGCACGTCTATTAAAACTGCAATCACTGAGACACAGCACACATGGGGTTAAATACCTCTCTCTGTGGCATTTGTCATATTAAGAGCTGTAGCATAAACAAAGGAAAAAGCAAATCAAATGTGGTATAAATATTACACAATTGCTTCCACTCTTGTAGATGCAACAAGAAAATCTGATCGCCAACAGAGGGGGCAGGCAGAAGTCTAACGTTGTAAAAACATTGTTATTTATGTGTATGTTTATTAACATCAACTTCAGAGACATGATGATCAAGAGATTGGTGGGCTGGTAGATAAGTCTGTAGATGCCTAGACAGACAGACAGATGATAGATACATAGGTAGGTAGATGCATAGATGATAGATAGATAGATAGATAGATAGATAGATAGATAGATAGATAGATAGATAGATAGATAGATGATAGAAAGAGGTAAACAGATAGGTAGACAGAAAGACAGACAGACATTGTTGCTTAATTTAGGATGATCTACTTCTGTTTGCAAAAGATCTTGAGAAGACAAGTTTCTAAATAGACTTGGCCAGCTCTAAGGGAATGCAAGTACAGCCTTTTAGACTGTAGGAAAACTACCGACGGCCCTCGGTGCCCTGACTAGCAACAGAGGTTCATGTCCTGGAGCCACTTAAAAATTTCCACACTGCTTGCTTTCCTACCTAGCTGCCAACATTCCTGTTCGTGTTGAGATAAAATGCAGCTTTTCAAAGCCTCGTGGAAATAGGAGATATATAAATATTAGAGAAGCATACAGCAGTGTCTACCTAGAAGGACTCTGTCCACACTGCTGCTGCTTCCTGCTGCTCTGGCTTCATTGGCCCCTTTTGTAGAGCTATCAAGACTTCACACTATGAGGTCTCTGGGATGCTCAAGCAGCTCCAGCATCCATCCATCCATCCATCCATCCATCCTTCCTTCCTTCCTTCCTTCCTTCCTTCCTTCCTTCCTTCCTTCCTTCCTTCCTTCCTTCCCTTCCTTCCTTCTTTCCTTCATTCCATCCTTCCTCTCTCTCTCCCTTTCTCTCTCTCTCCCCTTCCCTCCCTCCCTCCCTCCCTCCCTCCCTCCCTCCCTCCCTCCCTCCCTCCCTTCTTTCCTTCCTTCCTTTCTTTCTTTTCTTTTCTTTCTTTCTTTCTTTTTTTTTTTTTTGGTAGAAATCTGCCTGCCTCTGCCTCCCAAGTACTGGGATTAAAGGCGTATGCCACTACCACCAGACTCCAGCATCCTTTCTGTCCAACCTTTATTTGTCTGTGGCTTAAGATGCCAGCAGCGAGCCAGGTTGTAATAGGTAGTGCAATCATCAGGGGCCTTGGCACGTTATAACATCCATCTAGTTTAATTTGGGTCTTGACAACTCTCCACGTATTTTGGTTTTCTTCATCTAATAGGACTCATGTGAATTCAATGTTTACATGGTGCAGTAAAATCTATTCGTATATTCAGGGCCATGTAAATTAAGCCAGTTACCCATGGTTAAGTCAAAAACTCGAGGAAAGAAAAAAACAAACAAACAGAAACAGAAAAAGTGTTCATTGGATCTTTCCCAATGATGGAAAAATCTTATATTAAAGACCCATATGAACACACACACCACACACAAAACCAGAAAAAACGTACATAATCATACCAAAACCACTTCAGTTCTGTAGGATTAACTACTATTGGTGAAATATATACATACATTTAAAATAGAATTATGCCACTGGTTAAGAATAGGAGAAAAGAGGCTGGAGAGATGGTTCAGGGGAGGAGACCATTTGGGGCTCTTGCAGGGGACCTGGGTTCAGTTTCTAGCACCCAGGACCGGTGCCTCTCAACTGATTATAACTCCAGCTCTGGGGATCGTACACCCTCTTCTTAAATCCATCCTTACCTGTAATGTACACACATACATTTAAGCACATAGATGTACTCATAAAAGAAAAAAATAAATGTTTAAAAAAAAGATAATAAGAGCAGAGATTCAGTCTTGCACTGCAGCATTGTCCTCAGTGATCACATGACTTTTAAGCAGCCTTACCATTCACATCAGCACTTTCTGTTCTCATCTCCCTGAGCCACTGAATATTTTCCCCTAGCCAGGAGAAAAACTTTCAGATACACAAGGAAACACTTTGCCTCACTCCTTGGATATGAACTATATCCAAGTTAAATATAGAGCTGATTAGACAGGCAGGACTTTCCCCCAAGGGGGGGGGGATGTCTTACTATATAGCACTGGAAGGTCACTGTGTCTTGATTTAAACCTAACAAAAATAATATATGGATAACAATTTTTGAGGAGAAAAACATTACATGGAATCACTTTACTGGGGGAAAATAGGATTCTTGCTTCTATGGGATTTCATTAAAATAAGCAAAGACAAGCAGAAAAATTATTTGTAGTCTCAAAGAAGGCAGCCTTATGAGCTAGTGTGGTTAACATGTCTTTTTAATAGCTGCATATCAATTCTCATATGAGGAGATAGTGAAGTAATGATGGCAGCTAAAGGCTGAAAGCCACAGCCCAGGTTTAACTTCCTTCAGCACCTGTAAGGTTGATTCCAGCAGGCACTGAAGTATGCAGCGAAGGAAACCTATAAGTCTGTGGTTTGACCCAGATACAGTAAAATACTAAAAATGGGAATCTTAAGCTTTATGCAATAGGTCAAGCAGATATCCCTGTGTGTATCCACAGTCCCAGAGGACCCAAAGACAAGAGTTACTCTTCTGTAGGAGGGAAGGCACAGTCATGAGACTGACAACCGTTTTCTGCATTTTACCAGACTGTGGAACTTGAGAAACAATGTAGACTCCCCGTCAAGGTGTAATCAGTGTACCTCTGTAGGTCTCATCTAAAAACAAAACAAAACACTCTACATTTTATGGGAACTTTTGTTTTATATTTCCCTTTTTTCTATGTCAGTATCCAATGGGAGCTGGAATGCATTCATAGAAAGATCAGAACCCAAACTCAGTGCTTATGCCGAAGCCTCCAGGCCACTGGAGAGTCCTAACAGAAACTTCAGGTTTCTGCTTGTCAGTAAGTAAATGAGCCAAAGGCACAGAGAACCTATGCCTGTGCCTATCGTGGGTCCTACTGCACCTGCACTATCATGTGTCCTCCTGCGCCTGCACTATCTGGGAAGTTCCGTTTACTTTCTCTGCAGAACTCACGCAGGATGTCTTTATGATTGATTTCCTTCCTGGAGGGAAGAACAGAATCTCATACTCTGCTCACCCAGGTCCTCACCTCCAATATGCTCCAACTGACGCAAGTACTGTGAGTACCTGGTCAACCTGTAGGCTAGACCAACAGCTTTTGACTCAACTTTCCCTATCCTTGAGTTTGTTCTAGAACAGCATAAAGCATCACATGGATGGGTGGGAAGGTTCATGATGCCGAATCAGAGCAGTACCACATTTGAGAGATGTAATTCCCCAAAGCATGAACATGTTATATTAACTTCCTAATTATAAAAGTATCTTTACAAAGGTACAGGAAGTATATAGCTATTTAAGTTGTATAATCCAAGGAGACAAAACCATTCCCCAAAAGGAAAGTGTCTGTCCCTCTCTAATAGCCACAGACAGCCAATAGCTACACAGTGGGGGTGGGGTCTTAGGAGCCCCTTTCCTCTAGGCTGGACTGTTAAACGGGAAACATGCTTGTTTTTCTATTTCTCCTTTTGTGTCTTTAACTGCTCTGAGCATGTTTGTGTTCCCTACTATGCTATTCTGCTTGCTTGGAGTCCTTTGTGTATTGTGTTGGCATGAACTCAGGAGACAGCTACAGTTCGTGGTAGGAGCTCATCCTTCCTGTGGTTTTTATCCATCAAAATGCATATTTTTTCCTGTTAAACTTTTCACTTAGAACTGACTCTTTATGTTAATTTCTCTTACTAGTGATCTCCAACTGTATCAATTTAATATCATATCTCTGTGTTCTGAGTGTTTAACATGTGTTTCTAAGAAGACTTACTTTTATTCCCTTATAATTGGAATTCAGGTAAAGACAGACAAGTTTATGTGTGTGTATGTGTATGTGCACCTATATATGTGTGTGCCTGTGTGTGTGCCTCTGTCTGCATCTGCATTTGTGTGTGTGTGTGCCTGTGTATGTGCCTCTGCCTGTGTCTGCATCTGCATGTGTGTGTGTGTCTGTGCATGTGTGTGATTGTGTGCTTATGTCTGTGATTGTATGTATGCGTGTGTGTGTATGTGTGTCTCTATCTGTGTCTTCATCTGTATGTGTGTGCATCTGTACATGTGTGTGCACGCCTATGTATGTGTGTGCCTGAGTGTGTATGTGTGTGTCTGAATCTGCATCTGTATGTGTGTATGTGTGTCTATGTATGTGCCTCTGTCTGTGTCTGCATCTGTGTGTGTGTTTGTCTGTACATGTGTGTGCCTGTGTATGTGTGGGTGTGTAGCTATGTCTGTGTATTCCTGTGTGCATATGTGTGTGCCTCTATCTGTGTCTGCATCTGTATGTGTGTGCCTGTATAAGTGCCTCTGTCTGTGTCTGCATCTGTATGTGTGTGTGTGCATGTATATGTCTGTGTGCCTATGTCTGTGTTTGCATGTGTGTGCCTCTGTGTCTGCATCTGTATGTGGTACATCTGTGCATGTGTGTGTGACTGTGCCTATGTGTATATGCCTCTGTCTGTGTGTGCATCTGTGCATGTGTGTGTGTACGTGTGACTGTGCTTATGTGTGTGTGTGTGCACATGAATTTTCCTGGTTTCTTCTGCCATCACTGTGCTTCTCAGCCCTAAGCAAGGGTCTTGGTGCTTTCCTTTACTTCTCATTGGGTTCAAAACCCTGTCTCCTCATCTTTATGGATCTTAAAACTAGGGAACAGAAACGGAGACATCACCTATTGCCTCAGAGCAGCAGGGAACACACTTGGGAGTTTACCAACAAAAATTGCTCCTGTCCAGTCATTTCTAGTGTCTGGATTCATGCATTTTATCCCCCTGAGTTTTGCAGTGCATCCTGAATTTCTAAGCCTTTATAGTAGGAAGGCTTTCATATTATCATGTCTGTCCTATTGCTGGTGCTGTAAGATTTAAACCCAGGTTTCAACCCTTCCAGATTCAGTGTTTGGATATTAAGCTCCATGAACTTCATGCATAGAGAGCCTGGGATTCAGTGCTTTGCTCTCTTGGGGAATATTCTCTTTTGCCCTGTTTTCCTTTCTGGCAAGATTCCAATACTCATGTCTTGCCTTTAAACATAATGTAAACATTCTTTTTCTAAACATGTATCTGTAGAGTAGGTCAGAATTCAGGTAGTTGGGGACGGTGTGATTCTGCCATGCAGTGAAGGCCCTCCTTCCATATTCATGATCCTGTTCTCTGCTAAAGCCCTGAAGTTGCTCCACAATCCCATGTTTCCTTCTGAGTCATCATTCCTATCCCATGGCTATTTAAAAATCTTTCCACTCTCCTTCCCCTGCCTACCCCCACCCCTACTGTGCCCTCCTTACAGAGGATAACCTACCATCCACTTCCTAAAAGAAACAGAGACCATAAGAACAGCCTTCTTAAATCCAATACGCCTCATTTACAAACTGATTCATATCAGGAATGTCTCCATTTCCCTTCTACCCCAAGGAAGAAAATTCTCTGTCCCTAAGGAGAGCAGCTGTATAATGTTATCATGGGAGCCTAGATACTTTAGAAAGTAAAAGCAGGATTCTATTAATAATTATTCCAGAACAACAGGTGTGAAACAGAACTGTCCTGGGAAAAACAGGACATGTGGTCTCCCTCTGTATAAAGTTTATAGTTCCACCTGAACCCTGGATGCCACCCTTGTGTGTGTTTCTTTGTGCCCCCTCCTCTGTGTGGTTAAATTTCCCTTCTCCTAATGTTTTAACATGGTCATATTTCTAACTGCTCCCTGTTTTGATTCCAAACCTCTTTTTTTCCATGTTCATTGAAAAATTTGTGAACCCCTACATGCACACATGCACTCTCTCTCTCTTTCCCTCTCTCTCTCTCACATACACACACACACACACACACATACACACACACACACACACACACACTCTCTCTCTCTCACATACACACACACACACTCACACATACACACACACACTCTCTCTCTCTCTCACATACACACACACACACTCACACATACACACTTTCTCACACATACACTCTCTCACACACACAAACACACAGACACACACACTCACTCTCTCACACATATTTACACAGACATACACAGACACACACACACACACACACACTCACACACTTTTTTCTGCCTTTACAACATTCTGATTTCCTCTTCTCTCACTTCCAACCTGATACTACTCTAGACAATGTCATGCCTTGTTCTTTAATTGAAAAGAAAGCATTCGATATGCCTCATTTTCTTAGATACTGTCACCTGTGTGACCCTGTGTAAATGAGCCACCCTCACTGTCCCTTAATTTCCTAAAATGGCACAGCATCTGACACTCCTATTTCAAACCCTCTGAGTGGCAAGCTCACATGGCTCTTCACAAGTGAAACATTCAGCATCACTTGTACATTTTGACATTCTAGCCATCCCATCGAATTTGAATGACACACATGCTGCACAGGCTTGGGTTTCATCAGGAACTCTGTATGTCATGTACAGCATCTTTTGACAGAAGACAGGGTAGTATAGTGGTTCAAATGAAAATCCCCCCCCCCATGGGCTCATAGGCTCATACATGTGAGTAAATGGTCCCCAGTTGATAAAACTGTTTGGGAAGGATTAAGAGGTGTGGCCTTGTTAGAGAAGGTGTCCACTGGTGTTTGGGCGCTGAAGTTTTGTTGTCAGTGTGCCTTCTCTGCCTCCTGCTTGTGAATCAAGACATGAGTTCTCAGCTGTTCCTGCTGCCATGCCTTTGCATCATTATCATAGACTTGCTGTCAATAAAAATTATGATAGATATCACTTATGTTATAATTATATGGACTAGCAACAGTATAACATGTATTTTGGGTATTTTGATCAAGAGTAGAGAATGTAGAATAGACATAGGCACTAAATAAGTTTCTTACCAACTGTTAGAGAAATTTCAAGTGTTAGCATGAGCTCTCAGCCATAGCGAATTTTAATAAAATCCCCAGGATATGTTAACAGTCAAGGCAACAAGCATGATGATTTCAATGTTAGGAAGAAGGAAGCGGAATCTCATTTTATTGATTCACAATTAAGTGGCAAGAGCAGACTGTGTAACCAGGCTCCAGTAGATCAATACTGGCAATAAATTTCTTTAAGTCAATTTGAAGCAATTTGTTTTAATAGCTGGGAAGACAGAAAACTTGAGTTTGTTAAGTCGATAATGAAATCTTCTGTGTCATTCTACATAGCATTCAAGGCAATCTTGAAACCAGGCAGGCAGGTCTTCAGTAAGTAGGTTTCAGATTGCAGTTACATGTGTATTTAGCTTTCATTGGGAAAATGTCGATTGTATTCTAATCTTTAATAATTTGTTTTCATTTCATCTGCATTGGTGTTTTATCTGCATGTGTGTCTGTGTGAGGGTGTTGTATTCCTTGGAATTGAGTTATAGGCAGTTGTGAGCTGCCAGGTGCTGGGAATCGAACCCAGGTGTTTTGGAAGAGTAACCAGTGCTCTTAACCACTGAGCCATCTCTCCAGGCTGCATTCTAATCTTTAAATAGAATTGACAAATTAGAAGATGTTAAATTTTTCCAGCTATATTGAGAACTATGCTAAGATATATTATATGTACATATAATATGTGTTCTTATCTAATTATCTAATATATATGTATATATATATATATATATATATATATATATATATTGCCATTTCCTAATGGAAATTTTATGAGCAGTTGGTGTAATGGCACCATAAAAAATGTTACTTCAACTAGAGACAAATATGGAAAGGGAGGTCATTAAAGCTGTGAGAGAAAGGACCTAGGTCTACTCAGAAAATGAAAATAGCTTTAAATTAGGGAAAACACAGGAAAGGACAGATTTTGGCTAAAGCAGAATGAGATAGCACAAAGATCTGGGACCCATCTGTATCTTCCTTGTTTTAACGGCTGTTTCTGTGTTATGTCTAGTCCAATATTTTATCAGTCAAAAATGGGAAAGAGAAAAAAAAGGGAAAATAAAAGCAGAAAAATCCGTAGCCATCATCTGTGAAGTACATTCCAGGCCAGACTGCTGAAGCTAAGCAATAACTCATTGATTCGTTAAACTCACTTTTACAGAGGAAGCAAAAAGTTGCCTCTGCAGCTCAGAACAGGAAGATGTGGGAGGGTCTCATGGCTGAGTCGTCACTTGTCCAGCACAGGACTGCTGGCAGTTCCTTCCCCTCCCCATTTATTGAGCGTAGTTTGTTTTTTTTTTCCTCACATAATATATCCTGATTACTGTTTCCTCTCTCTCTACTCCTCCCAGTTTCTCCCTAGCCCACCTGGATCCTAATTCCTATTTTTAAACCAAATTTGATAAAATATTTTAGGTAAAGAACCAGACAAACAAGGAAATGGAACACTAAAATCTGTTTTGGATTCTGATTTCTCAATGAAGATTTTTCCCCCAGCAATTTATTGAATGACCTCATTAAAAACACATTATATTTGGATAAACAATTACTATGCTCATAACATTAATTGCTACCTAGCTCACAGAATTAGGACCATGTTTATATGTTTGATTCATTGGCTTATTATTTGCATCCTTTGTGAAGCCATAATTTGAAAAGGATTAATTTTTTTCTACCTCCCTGTGTTTTAAAGTCAATCCAAATGCATTAAAAGATAAACTTATTTGTATCCAATCTTATAAATAAGAGAACTGTTTGAGCTGGAAAGACACACTAAAATGGTGTCATGGTTTCACCATCATCGTGAATTTTGTTTGCTGCAACGGTCAAACGTAGCAGCAGTTGGGGAAATAGATAGGACATGATCTTTTCTGCTAGGGAAATGTCTTTTGACTTCTCTGTTTTCAAAGCCTTGCCCTCAGAGCTGGTGATCCACAACTTCCTACATCACATCTTTCTCCATCCAAAGTACAGCCTTCCCAGCAGACAGTGAGGGCTGCATGCTGCCTCTTACCCTCCACTTCCAGCTTCACCAGTTTGGAGTAAGCGGTGCCCAGGCTGTTTTTGGCCACACAGCGGTACTGTCCTGCATCTTCCTTTTGCACATTATGGATCCTTAAGCTCCCAGATTCAAGAACTGCGATTCTGGAATTTTCCTGCCAAAGACAGGGACATGAGTTTGAAAACAGACTTAGTCAAAGACATGCTTGCCTTATTTCATTGATTTATCATTACCCTTAACACCCAAAGTGTCTGCCTCTTCTCTGCCTATGCATAATCACATATACTACGGAGACCATGAAAGATGATCAAAATTAGCCATCTCAATAACCTTCTAAGATTGCATCTATTCTGTATTTATTTTCCCTTCATCACATTAGAACACATCAATGATCATAATTCCTAAAGGCCGTGCTTGTTTGCAGCTGTTTGAAGCATTGAACTTTGGGGCTAGAGGTGTAGCTCAATGGTAGAAAATTTGCTTACACACAGCAACCCCCAGAATAAAACGCAAAACAAGGCAAAAGTTTAAAACATTGCTTTCTGTTACTGTGACTTACAATGGACCCTTAGGATATCCTCAGGAGAATACATATCTTGAGAATAATTACTCTTTGGAGTTCAGATAGGACATTTATCTTCTCTTTTTGAATTCATTGTTAACTTTACAAATTCAGTCACTTTTAATTTTTATTATAGAAAATGCACCAAGACTTATAACAAAAGGAAAGCCAAGTGGTATATATATATATACCACTTTAATATATATATATACATATATATATATTAAAGTTATAGTGATTAAAGTTGGCAAAGCTTAACAAATTTATAATTTGTTTAGTTATTTGATGTATCTTGACAACTATGCATTACTTCCCATGGAGTGTGTTGGGCTTGGTAGGATGAGATGAGTCTGTCATCTCATTTTTGGTGAGATGAAGCTGTGGAGATGATTATAATATATAAAAATACTTTATTAAGTCGAGTGTGATGGTGCATGCCTTTAATCCCCGCATTTGGGAGGCAGAGGCAGGAGGATTTCTGAGTTCAAGGCCAGCCTGGTCTACAAAGTGAGTTCCAGGACAGCCAGGGCTATACAGAGAAACCCTGTCTCCAAACAAACAAACAAACAAAAATCACTTTATTAGTAACCAAGGAGACAACACACAAGAGCATACAAGCTAACCCAATGAATAGCTAATTTTTTGTAAATGTGTGTGTGTGTGTTTGTGTGTGTGTCATTATAGTATATCTACATGTCTGTGCAGTTATACTTGTGTGTGCATCCATGTGGCAAGAAGAGGGCATCCGATGTCATGATCTTCTACTCTCTACTTTGTTCCTTTGAGATCTTCACTGAGCCTGGAGTCAGGCTGGCGGCCAGCAAGCCCCTGATCTTCCTGTCTCCTCCCGCAGCACTGTAGTCACAGGCTCACATGTGTGGGTGCATATGAGCTCAGGTTCTCATGCAAGCAAGCACTCTGATCCATGAAGCCCAGCACAAATAACAGAGCTTTAACCTAACTTCTCTTTGTTACTGAGATGTGTTTGTGTCTATTTATCATTCTGAGTCTCTGTGCTCTAATATCTGTTTTCTCTCATTTTCTTCCTTCCAATCCTCATTTCTTTCCTCCCAGAAACTTCCAGTTCTAAAACATGGGTGTTAGTTCAGCTTTGTTATGCCTAAGGTTTAAAACAATTGATGTTGACTATGGTGACTATGCTGCTGCTGCTGCTGCTGCTGCTAATGATGATGAGGATGGATGATGATGATGATAAGTGATACAACTGACCAAGACAAATAAGCCTTGCATTGCTTGGGCTCTGAGCCCACTTCATCTCTAGTGATACTGATTCCTATCGCTTCTGTCTCCAAGTCAGTCCCTACTAGAATGCCATAGAGTGAGTGTGCATAGTTAAGAATAGAAAAACATAAGTTTGCCTAATGTGTATACAAAAAACATATACTAGAAGCTTGTGACTATGTAGATAGTTAGTTAGAAACATATACTAGAAGCTTGTGACTATGTAGTTAGTTAGTTGTTAGAAGTTCTGTATAATTATATTTAAAAGATGACTTAAGCAGGTTGGAGAATTCAGCCATTAAGAGTGCCCCACTGCTCTTGCAGAGGACTGGAGTTGATTCCTAGAACCCACACTGGGTGGCTCACACTGTCTGCCACTCCATTCCAAGGGATCTGATTCTCTCTTTTGGTCTCCATGGGTGTCCATGTCCATGTCCACACACACACACACACACACACACTTAAAACACAAATCTTTTACAACGATGTCTTATACAGAGATTTTAATACCACCATCACTTACCCTGAGAGCATTGTCCCCCTTGATCCAGGACACAGACGGTTTGGGGTTGCCCATCGTAGTGCACGGCAGAACTGCCTTCAATCCCTCTATTATTTTTACGTTAATGGGAGGACGAGTTATTTTAGGTTCTGTGGGGAAAATGAAAGTCAAGTATGAAAAAAGGCAATGTGTCTATATTGAATTTGGAATTTTAACCCTCTGGTTAACTCTTGGTACTCAATTCTAGGAACTTCTTAGGGATCTTAAATGTCAACATTTGCCATAGGCTAAAACGGGTCATTGGTACGTGTCAAATGGAAATCAGTCTTAAAAAGTGATTAGATATGTTTTGTTGAAACCTCTATTTTCTTTTGCAAAACTCACATTTATGAAGCATACTAGATATTTGAAATTTCTTAGTACTCCTTATTTTAAATGATGTTAAACAAAAAGTCAATCATCATAAACTATCCCCATAACTCAACATTAAATTGCTGATCTCTGATTTCTCTGATTACTAATGATCTGATTTCTTCTCTAGAAAGCAATAAATGCAATACAATTAAAATTTGTTAAGTTAATCTTTTTTTAATTTTTATTAGGTATTTACTTCATTTACATTTTATATCATTTTTAATTATAATTTACTTTCCCTTTAGTTTTCATCTTTTTATTTACTTATTTATTTTGTATTTTCTGAGACAAGGCACATTACACAGCTCTGAATGACCCAGATCTCACTATATCAAAGAGGCTGGCCTCGAATTTGACCTGATCCTTCTGCCTTTTGCTCCCAAGTGTTGAAACTAATTTGTTTCCAGGCCTAGTTGCCACCTTATTTTGACTATTAATATGATGTCTACTCTAGAAAGCATGTAAGCTGCTTTTATATTAGTAACTAGAAAAAAATCTGATACAATTTAGAGAATCAAAATTCTATGAAGGGAAGTTTCCTCTTCCAATATCCAGGTTAACTTTTTTGAAGAAATGGGTGATGTTAGCTCTTTTTATTCTCTACTGTGAAGCTTTGAAAGGAAGAAGTTATTAAATATAGCATGTGGAACGAGGTTCAAAATGCCTTAAAGCACTCATAAAGTAATTAAACTGCCTTATGTCCCTAGTGATTGTATTCTGTAGATACAGAACAGAGATGACTTTGTAGGACATATTTCTGAGATGTGTGTGGTTTAGACCACTTTGAGAGATGAGTATGGGATAAAGGCTCTCTTTTTCCTTATATGTGAGGATATGGGAGCAGTGTGGAGCCTTTTGTGTCAGTTATATCATATCTACAAAGATTAAATGAATGTTTTAACCTAGGCATTTATTTCCCCTTATAGTTAATATGATTCTACATTGTGGTTAAAGTACAAGACAGGCTTAACATGTTGTATAGGAAAGTATAAACCTTGGTCATTCTGCTGTGTCATAGAATTTACAGTTCTCTTTTATATTTATATATAAACACCTAGATTTTAGGTACTTACCAGGTACCCAACTGTGGGTTGTATTGTTATACACCTGTTGGCAAAACCTTGCCATAGGAGTGAATATTCTTATTCCTGTCAAAGAGGAGTTCCAGGACCTTTCATTGGCTTCTGTGAATGAGATCACTGTAGGGAGCCACAGATATTGTTTTATGTGGGAGATTTAAGAAGCTACCTGCTCTATCGAGGAATTAACTCCTGGTTTCTAATGAGCTGTGCCCTGGAAGTTAAGGAGAATCTTTGGGAAACTGACTGAAACATAAGCTAAGAATGATCAGAATACTCATGTAGAGGCATGGAGCCTCCTGTCAAAGGAACACATCAGGAATGGCTAGCTTGTTGAAACAAAGTACTGTTGATATTCGACTGCATCATCATGAGGCCATGGTTGAACCTGAGGACGTTTCATGAGGTCCCAGGGGAAGGATGTGGCTGGAATCATTGTGGAAATTAGGAATCTTCCACAACTTAACAATTGAAATGACCACACGAATGTACACCCAAACAAACAGGTAAACTTTCCTAAGGTAAGGATGAGGCCAGGAAAAGAAGAGAGAGATGAGAGAATTTGGTCTAGAACCAAGCTAAAAACATTTGTGTTTGAACAATATTTCAAAGAATAGTAGAAGAGTGGACTACTGAAGTGGGTTCCTTTCCCCATAAGAGGACCTGGGTCTTCATAACCCAGCCTTCATTGCCTAGCAAGTGAGACAGCTGGCCTCCTTATTTGAGTCCTTTGCTGCTACATGTGTCATAAAAGGTCTGCTGTGGACACATGCTGCCTACTTCTTCTTGAGTATGAAATCTGCCCTCTACCGTCACAACGCTGCCCCACCAACTTCCACATGAAATAATCTAAGACTGTTAAACTCATGCTCAAGTACTACAAGATAAACATACATCTGAGGGGGAGGCAAAAAAAGACATGAACTTATCGTGGACCAAACAACAATAAGTAAGAAAGTGGCTTTCTTAAAAAGTCAATGGTGATTCCCTTAGAGAATCATGGAACATTGTATCGCCCAAGAAGTAGATCTCTCTATGAAAAGGAACCATTAGAGACAAAGTAATTGTTGAGAATTAAAAACTTCCCTTGCCTGGCAGTGGGTAAGAGACAACTTGGTGGTGGTGGTGTTCTTAGATCAGTCGGGGGCAGAGCAGACGGACTCCTTCCTTCAGCCTAGCTTCATCTGCCTGACGTGGTGGCCAAAGCTGTCCTATGCCTCATGAAGACGTGTGGACAGGGGATATACTATGGGACTCATTGTGACACTATGGCTTCCACCATGAGATGTTTCCTGTGCTTTGTTTGTTTTGTTGCTGCTGCTTGTTTGTTGGTGTGATTTTTATTTTGTGAGGAGGTTGTAATGAGCAAAGGGCTGGTAAAAGAGGACAGGAAAATGAGTGGGACTGGGGTGCAAGATGGGAAGCTAACAAAGAATCAATAAAAGACTTTTTAAGGTTTTAAGATCAAAATACTGAATATGACAGAATACCCCTACTGAAATCCAAATTTATGATTTTAAAGGAAAAGCTAAAAAAGTATCTTAGCAAGGGGAACACAAAGAGATGTAGACAGCCGGGCGTGGTGGCACACGCCTTTAATCCCAGAACTCGGGAGGCAGAGGCAGGCAGATTTCTGGGTTTGAGGCCAGCCTGGTGTACAAAGTGAGTTCCAGGACAGCCAGGGCTACACAGAGAAACCCTGTCTCGGAAAAAAAAAAAAAAAAAAAAAAAAAAAAAAAAAAAAAAAGAGAGAGAGATGTAGACAATATGGAAAAAATATGAGTTCCAGAAAATGAGATCTGATATTTGTTGAATTTGAAAGTAAAATAACAGAAAACAAGGAAAGAGAATTAATAGGGGGAAATTCATTTAAAAACCCTTTGGTATATAGATACCAAAAGAGACTGAAGCAAAACAGAAATGGGAAAATAAACACACATTCTGGAGGATTTGTAAAAAAAAAATTTACTTACAAAGAAATAAAAAGAATATTCATCTATAACCTAAGTGTATTGCTATATGTCAACTAAGGATTTTCTCCTAAGGCTCTAGATATACCGAGCAAAATTTCTACCCAACATTCCTGTTGAAATGAATGAAGAGTTTCAGCCCTGCAAAATACTCAGAAAATATCTTATGCATACTCTGAAAAAAATGTACATATTGATTTCATCCAACAAGACAATAGTAAAATATAAGAAATAATAGGGAAGAAATAAAGGCCTAAAATCAAAGAGGCTCCAGGAGACCCAGATTCCTTCAGATGACAACATGTTAGCTTCTTCTTAGTAATGAGAAAACTCAGATTTCATTATTGCAAGGCTGACAGCGTTGCCAACAGCAGGCGCCTACAGCACAGGGTGCCTCAAGACCAGAAGATGCTGAGACTACTCTTACCTAAAGAAAGACAGCAAGTGAAAGTGACTGTCTACTCCACAGAGAGAAGTCACGACTGTGGGAAAGTTCCCCACATCCATGAAGCTGGACAAAAGTGTCCACAATCACAAAGTGACATATTAGCACTTATGGCTTTGTAACTGGCCCACTGCCAGTGTGTAGCAAGGTCTGCTGCTATTGACCCTTGATTTTGGAAATTGGCAAAGTGTTCAGATAACACTGGAGTTTTGCAGGGTGAGGACTTGTGAGTGACTCCATCTCCTGGCTACTGCCCTCCGGGATGATGGCATACAAAGATACTGAGAATTCAATCAGTCTGCCCAATGAGTACAAGAGCATCTAGGGTCAAGTGCTTGCTGGGATTAGAGGGGATGATCAGAACATCATAAACTTACATGAGAGAAGAGAGTTTGCACAGGAATACAAGAATAATAGCTTAAAAGTGGCATCAAGGGATAGCAGACTTGTCCCCAGTTACAGCTAAATCGTGTAATGAGGTGGGGGAACATAACATCCTCCATTTAGGTAGGAAGCCACTCAGAGGAAGACAACTTTAAATAGAGCAAAGTAAAGTATCTACAAAATGATGAGAGATTTAAAGGAGTGTTTGTAGTACAACTATGCCTTCTGAATGCACAGCAGGAGCTGGACAGGAGGCTCAGCAGTTAGGAGTAC
The DNA here is from genome assembly GCF_978045245.1 of Mus caroli. Taxonomy (NCBI): domain Eukaryota; kingdom Metazoa; phylum Chordata; class Mammalia; order Rodentia; family Muridae; genus Mus; species Mus caroli. Next base: position 96,323,014 of record NW_028227261.1, read on the forward strand.
TTCCTGCCTCTCCAGAGGATCAGTGTTTGGTTCTCAGCAGCCATATCAGGTGACACACAATAACCTATAACTCCAGCTCCAAGGAATATGATGTCCTCATCTCTGTAGATACCCAAACATACACAGCACACTTACACACATAAACAAGCTAAATAAAAATGAATCTTAAAGAAATGCATAGTGATTTCAGAAGGAAGTTCCCAAATATAATCAATAGCTGCATGAAGGTCAAAAACAAGTGGGAGAGGAGAGGTCCAAGGCTTGGCCTAGGGTGGCCTCGTGGGCAGGAGGAAGGGATTTGGTCCAGGTTGGCCCTGGAGCTTGTATTCTGTGCTTGAGCTCGTGTAGAATGTCAGGGGTTGTCAGAGCACTCTGTTAATGGCTCTTCCAGGTTGTCTGGAGACAACTTTAAAACCGTAGACCATGTTCCTCCTCCCTACTCACTCATCTTCACTTGCAGGGCGCCACAACTCTCCACGGCTCCTCCCACTCCATTGTTGGCTATGCAGCAGTAGATGCCATCATCACTGTCTTCCACGCTCAGGATGGTGAGGAGCTGACCATTCTCCCGGATGCTGTAGCGGGTGTCAAACAGCCTACAGGTCATGGAGCAAAGGGGTGGTCAGTGTATCCTCTGTGATACACACACACAAGCACACACACATGCAAACACACGCACTCAGACATACACATATACAAACACTCACACACTCATACACATACATACATATACACACGTATATACAAACACACACATATACACACGTGTAAACACACACACATGAACATACAAATGCACATATGTACATACAAACATACATATGCACACATACACATCTTTGATTAATGGATTAAGTAGATGACCAGTCAGTGAGGAAGCTGAAAAAGCCTTAGAAGAAATGTGTGTCTTGAAAAGTTGAGTAGCCTTGCTCAGTATAGTAAAATTAAGCTACTTTATATTCAGTTTCTCTGGGCTCCATAATCAAAGCACCACTAATTTGTACAAAACCCTTCCATGAGGTGATGGCTTCTGCTAAGAACAAGTGTAATATTTACACAGGAAAGTGTGTGCTTGTGTGTGGTTGCACGCCATTCTGAACTTACAGAGTATACAAGACTGTCTGACCAGGAAGTCACATGGATTAGCCTGACTCTGTCTCCCTAGGGTGAGATTGCAAACACCCACTACCATGTTCAACTTTCCTTGTGTGTGTGTACTTGGGATTGCACTCAGGTCTCATGCTTGCAAGGAAAGACCACTACTGACTAAAGAGTGCCCCTCCAAGTCCAGGGAAATCATGATTATTTAATTATTTATTTAATAATCATGAATATTATCACATGTTTTAATAAACGTGAATATAAGCAATGAGTGCACAGTTTATAATTAATCAAATAAAAAATTTACAGAATCTTTTCATTTTGTTGAAGTCATTAATGACCAAATAAATACCTTAAATAGAACCGCTCCAATGACCTTTGTGTTTTGAAGTTGTAGTCACTCTTTGTGCTTTACAAACATGTTAATTGTATAAAAATAAAAGGTTTCAATATTCCATTTCCATTCCTGTATATAATAAGCTTTGATTATCTGTTACTACTCTTTCTGCCCCCATGTTGAGGAGCATGATAAAAAATAAAAAATCAAACACTGATATCTTGAGACTGTCAGCTGAAACATGCATGTTAATGATTGCTACCAGAGTCTTAGAAAGAGCTAAGAGACATAGTGGGGGAGATGCTGAATCATCCAAGAGAATGACTAATTATCATTGACTGACAGTTGACTTGAAGGGACCATTGATGCAAATAGCTAGTGTTACCACCTCTGCTTGTACAGTCTAAGACATTGCCTGGAAAACATGACAGAAAGATGGTCCTTGCCAAACGATAGCAGAGAGTTCACCTAACTCATACTTATTTAGAACTCAGATCTTATGAACAATGGAATCACAACTAGCTAGGAAAACTCCAGACACAGTGTTAAAGATACATCTGGTGGTCTTTGGGAGTTTGTAGCAAAATTCGAGAAAGATAACTTAAAGCCTTCTGAGACTGGCAAGCCAGCTCAGTGCTTAGATGAACTGACTGGTCTTACAGAGGACATGGTATTGGGTTTTGTTCCCTGAACTCCTAACCATCTGTAACTCCAAATCCAGGGGATTCCGCACTCTCTTCTGGACTCCTTGGGCATCAGGCAAGCATGAAGTGTACATACATACATGCAGGCAAAGTACTCATACAATAAAATAAAACTAAAATAAGTCTTTCAATGGCTGTTTATACAAGAAGAAACGTACTGCTGGGTCAAAACAGAAATGCAGGCTTCATGAGATGGAAAATTCTCAATCTATCCAAATTGCAATGGATATTAAGGATGTTTTCTAGTCTTTCAGTTGTTTGTGAGCTGTTCTGACCTGGAGCTTCTGAGAGAGCCTGCCTAACAGAGATCCTGAAGGCTATGGTGCACAGTGATTCTCCACAGCATTTCAGAGTGCGTGCCACAGCAGGAAACACATTCCAGTCAGAGGCAGCAAGAATATGTGTGTCCTGTCTCCCCTCCAGGTTCATGGGTCCCAGTCTATGGACACCAGTTTCAGTACTTGTTGTAGATGAAATGTTCACATATCCCCCAGAATATATAACAAGCCTAGTGTCAGATATGATAGGATTTGACATGTGGCTTTTGGAAAGTGATTAGGTCATGAAACTGGAACTCTTGTGAGTGGGACTAATGTCTCTATAAAAGAGACCTAAGAGAGCGCCTTCATGCCATTCCCTTGTGTGAAGAGATTGGGGGCAAAATGGACATTTGTGAACAAAAAATGTGAGCCTCATCCTCTGACCAGATGCTTCTAGCTCCTTGAATTTGGAACTCCTCAGCCCCAGTGAGGTGGCAAGTAATTTCCTTTTGTTTATTAACCATCTAGTCTTAGCAATTCTATCATCATGGCCCATGTGCAATGAGAGCAATCAGCCTCAGTGTAAACTCCATTGCCTACTGGAGAGCCTCCGGCTCACTTTGCTTTAGATTCTTTAAGGAGTATTTTTGGTGAGATAACTATTGGAACAAAGGAAGAAAAGCAGAACCTTTATCTACCAAATGGAAATTTTATTTGTTTGATAATCTGTCTCATTTTGAAAGAAAAAAAAAAAGACAGTGACCCTAGAAGTCAGACTCCTAGACACAGTTTGGGGACCTAGCGGGGAGGACAGGCTGTTCCTTCAGCTCCTCTGTGTGCCCTGGGTCCTGTGCCTGCAGACTTAGAATACCGTGGTACTTCCTAATCTCAGAGAAGCTTCAAGATTCCCATCAGGCATTCCCCGTGTCGGATTAATCAGTGGTTTTCTCCAAACTTCAGAACTTGCACTTACAAAATGAATGTATTTTCACTTTATGTATTCTAGAAGGTGACCTTTAGTACTGACAACAATACAGGTGCCTTTCTGTGGATAGGAACGTCCAAAGCAGAGCAGGATGAGACAGAATACTTACTTAATGAGAATTTTATTTCTGGTCCAAGAAATCTCAGGCTGAGGGTAGGATTCCACGGCACACATGAAAGTCGCTACTTCTTCAACTAAGGCATCTACAGTTTCAAGAGGCGTGGTGATGACAGGGGCTAAACAGAGCAGAAATAACAGAGAACTTTCAAGAGTGCTACTTGTCACCTGTCCTTTATCAGCCAGAAGCTAAGACCTACCTGAATGGGTACTACTATTCAAAGACCCCATGGGCATGGGAGGACCTGTCTGTAATATCCGTGTTCTAGAGGAGACACGAGATTGTGGTTGGCTAGACAAGCTGAGTCAGCAAATAAAATATAGTAGAAAGCAAACCAGAGAGATGCCTCCTGTCAACCTATAACCTCTACACATGTGTGTGCAGATGTGCAAATACACACTCAGCCACACAGAAACACACAGGCAAATTTTTAAAAAGAAATTAAAATGTATATTAAAAACTATACTCATTTGGGGTGGCTATAAAGAAAAATAACAAATGTTGGTAAGGATGTTGATAGATTAGAACCTTATGCATTGTGGGTAAGAATTAAAATGGCGGTCTCTGGGGAAAAGAGCATGGAGGTTCCTCAGAAAGAAACAGGAAGAGAATTATGATCAACAGTTCCACTTCTGGGTCTGTATTTAAGAGAACTGAAGGCAGAGACTCAAGTATTCAAATATATGCACGTCTCTATTTGTAGTAGTGCTATTCATGATAGCCAAAGGTTGAAAGCAACCTAGGTGCCCACCAACAGATGGAAAAGCAAAATTAGTATACACATGCAATGGAATATCATTTGGTAACGAAAATAAGGGAGGTGTTACATTCTATGTCATGGAGGAAACATGGAAAGAAAAGACAAAGTATAAGGAAACAAATACAGAAGATTGTGTTAATAGGATGCTATGCATAAAGCATCTATAATTTAAAAACCTACAGAACAAAAAATATGTATCAATGGTTGTGTAGGACTGGCTGGGAAGAAGGCTGTCCTGTCCTATGGGCTGGATTACATGTGGTTGTGAGCCACCCACTGTGGGTTCTGGAAACTGAACCCAAGCCCACTAGAACAGCAGGAAGTGCTCTATACTGCTGAGCTGTGTCTCTATCTCTACAAAAAAATTAAGTAGTTATTATTGATACTTTATAATCTATTACAAATGAGTGACCACACACATAGAAAGGTACATCTGAGTCCCACCCCACTGCGCTAACTGAATAACGTAAGGTAAGGGCATGGGTGGTTTTGCCTTCTTGCTATGGTCTGCTGGAGTTGGTCTACACTGCCAAGAATGAATTACTCGTTTTCATTTTTCCAGGAATTTTGTGAGTAATTGTTATGTAGCTGTTATTGATAGTGCTGTTGCATAAATTTATAGTTAAGTTATATTAATGCTTAATACTAATCCTGCTTAAAAATCAATCACATCTAAGCCGGAGAGATGCCTTAGGTTTAGTCCCCTAAGACATAAGTGAAACAGTGAGATACGAGAGCACATGCCTTGACTCCTGCGTTGTTAGAGAGGCAGAGGTGGGAGAAGCCCTGAGGCACACTGGCCAGTCAGTGAGGCTGAGTGAGTGGTGAGCTGCTGACTCCGCATGTCTCAAACAATAAGGTGAAGGGCAAGTGAGAGAGGCACATGGACAGTCCCCACACACACACACACAACCCACACACAAACAAAACACACCCCACACAAACACCGCACTACACACACACACACCCCACACACTCCACACACATACACCACACACACACATATACATACACACTCCACACACCAACAAAACACACCACACACATACACAACACAACACACACACACACCCTACACCACACATACACACACATCACAAACAAAATACCACATGTCACACACATACACACACCATAACACACACACTGCACACAAATACCATACACACACACACAAACACAAACACCATACACCACACATATACACCACACACATCACACACCACACACCCCCACCCACATACACACCCCACACACAAACAACACACACACACACAACACCAACACACACACATACATACACACACACACACACACCACAGTTTAGAATCTTTTTACAGCAGGAGGAGACGAATCAGCAGTTTTTATTTTTCTCAGAAAGGTGGATATTAAATATATTTCAGTCCACCATCTGGTGAACAGGACAGGATGTGATTATTACAAATAACGCTTTCAAGGCTATCAATAATATAAAGTGCCCAGTCATGAAAGGTGATCATACCGGGTGGCAGAGCAACATAGAAAAAACTATGGCGAGTCAAGCGTCTTGGAAGCAGAAGTAGCTTTTACTGCTTCATTTGACTACTGAATCCTAACTACCACGGGTGATTTTGTTTTAAAACTAAGCTTTGTCCATCTGTTTCCTTTACCCCGCACAGAGACTGAAATGCAAAGATAAGAGTGACACACGCTCCTCTGAGAAAAATTAGGATCAAAGAAAAAGCTAAGCAAAATCTTGAAAATCTTTGACACAGAGAAAACCATGAAGTGTCCCCTAGAGCAGTGTTGTGGTAATACCTCCTCACAGTGCTCAGTGATGTGACAGTCTTCAGTGATGGCTGACTCTGGTTGTAGTAATATCAGCACCGAAAATTGTTCAAGAACCTTCTAGGTAGTTTACCTCATATACTTCATCTTTATTATTTTATTTATCAAAACAAGAGTGAAACACAATTAAGTATTTAGCTAAATAATTTTTGAAACCATCACAAAAGTAGGAAGTGATGGAGATGGGTTTTAGGGTTAAGGTTGGCTTAGAGGCTCTGTCCCAGGGCTGGAGAGATGGTTCAGTGGGTAAAGCCCTTGGTGTGCAAGCATAAGGATGTGAATTCAGATCTCCAAAACAAACATGAAGCTGAGCATTGTGGTTGTGTCTGTCATCCTCATATTCTCATGGGAGGACAGGAGGTGGGGACAGGAGAGTCCCTGGAAGCTTGCAGGCCAGCTAGTCTGCAAACTAGCACAGTGGCAAATTAGAGATCTCCACATACATACCATGGCTAGCACATATCTACACTTACACATGAAAACACATGCACACATACACACGGAACCAGAGATTCTAAGATAGACAGACAGTGTCTCATAGTCATGGTTATGCACAGAAAATGGGAGGGTTAAATATTAATTTTAATCAATAAATTAATTTCTAGGATCAGAATATCAGATCCACTTAACCCATCTTCCAAAGCTATCCAGATTCCCTTTGAAGTGTTCACTGACACAGTCGCATAGCTGGACTGAAGGCCACGATTGATTGATAGGTTGATTGACAGATCTCTTCCTGTTTACTCTCCTCTAGCACCCAGCTTTCATGCCAGCCAGAGCCTGTCTAAACTGGAGCTCTGTCTCTTCTCCCGACCCAAGAACCCATGAACAATGAGCACATGAGGACACAAACAGCTCTTTTTGGATCCACAGAAAACGTCACTTGAGTTCTAGCTGTTGATGAGTAGGGTGTGGTACTATCTTCCTTTGCCTTTTATGGGCCCAGAACATGGCACTGCAGACACACTGACTTCTGGTTGAACCCTTACTGATAGACGTGCACAAATGCACAGGAGCCAGGTGCATTGTGTTTTTAAAAGAAAATGAATGCCAAGACCTTAAAAATTCATGGTTTTCTAATTATTATCAACACAGCATTGGTTCTTCTTTCAATCTAAGAAAACACTTTGGTATTGGAAAATTTTCAGATTCACCAAAGAGAATAATAGGTATTGATCTTCATCTGACATATTCTAATGGCTGACTCATTTAATTGCGGTGAAATGAAAGTTTTTGTCATGATGGCTTTGTAACTTGTTAAGATTTATCTATAACAACATGTGTCATCAATTGCTCGAAATTGAGTGCACTCTGGATTCTCCCCTTTGGGGATGGACTTTCACAGGAGTTCTCTGAGTCTGCATCCCTTGGAGGTCTTAAGCCACAGTCCTGTAAGGACCCTGGTAAGGCATGCTAGCTATGACCCTCCCAGCAACCATGGGTGATCCTTAGTGTGACCCTGGATAATGGCATTGCTTCGCTCCACAAGGAAGTGAAGGATATGCAGCAAGAAGCTGGGGTCAGGAAAGAGGAAACTGACGGTAACACCTGCTCAAGCCTTCAGTATCCTTGTTTTACATTCTTCACTGCCTGAATTCTAGCATGAGGTATTTTCATGTAACCATACATTCTGTAGCCTCAGGCTCTTCGGCTGCATGGCCCCCCGAAAAGCACCAGTCTTGAGATAATCTGAGCAGCTGCTCTCACAACTCCCATGTTCACATAGTGCCTGCTGGACACAGGAAAATGATTGTTCAGGTCGGAGTTGCTCTTAAACGCTGTCCACAGCCCTAGCTTGAGGCTCTACTGGGCCCATGTACTCCTATCACGGACCTGAGAGGACCCCTTCACCTCTCCTCAGTGACCTGGAGTCCTACTTCATCTTTTGAGACATTATGAAATGTCCACTCTTTGCTTCCGCACACAAGGACCATGACGTAAAGCCACCGTGCTCTCCTGCACATGCGGTGAGTAACTCTGACTGTGTGTGTCAGTATGAAACACTCACCCGGGACTTGCTGTCCCAGATGGGGTTCACAACAGCTGTGTCAGCTCTGACTGACTCATGAGTGGAATCTGTGACTCCTATCCCTGCATACATGTGATTTGAAAGACAAGGCTTCCCCACTTATCCAAAGAGAAATTAGTTACACAGTAAACCCTCGGGTTGGTAGTAGATGGGATGATTTTGAAGGTGGGGTTTTGTGAGGAAATCCTGAGCATATGAAAGAAATCCAATTCTACCCATGTGAATCTCCTGCTCATACACAAATTTAAACACTCCACCATCCATTTAACACACCACGATAAACCAGCAAGTGCTTTTAAAATATGTGGCTGTGTAAATTCAATAAAACTTTGGCCACTTTCATACATGATGATTTCCAAAACTCTACTACTTGAGGTGAGAAAATTAAATCCATTTTAAAAAATATGTCATTAGTTGAAATTATCTAGGACAATCACCATTTGGTCTCAGAATGTTAGGCATTTAGATTAAAGTTAAACTAATAAACTATTGATCTCCATGTGCAGAGGGAGAGATGGGTCCTTTTAATATCCCTCCAAGACTTAAACAGTCCCGTTTTAAGACTGTCCATTCTGACCCTGTCCACTATACCAAGCACTGTATTGTGTATTATGTGTAGGTCGTTTGATTTCAGTCTCTATACTGGACTTGGACAAGCAAACTCTTTAACCAACTCTTTTACGAGCTACTGCTGTGAGCAAGTTCAGCAAAGCTGTCATAGTTTTCAATATTAAGAGAACAACACATTCAAATGGCTCTTTTCTATCAAAATACACCGTACAGCACAGCATTAAAAATCTTTAGGAGTTCACTTTTCATAACATTATTTACTTTCAGAATTCACCTTGTGTACTGAACAGATGTCTAATCACCGAGGGGCAGTGCTTGGGAATAAGGGTGACATGAACCCAATGCTAATTTCAATTGTTACAATAAACAGAATAGGCTAAGAGAAATATTATTTTGATTTTTAAAATTTGGAGCAAGTACATTGTTTAAAAAAAAAAAGCAAAATTGAATTGGTGTTCTGGTAGTTTTCTTTTAAAGCTGGGATGTTCGGCATTGTTACCCTGTGCCAGGATAGTCTGAAGTTTGCAAAACAAGATGATCATATGCATTTGAATGGGGACTTAGACAGTTGGGGACTAAAACAAAAAAAAAAAAATCATTTGTCTCCAGAATCTAAATAAGCATACAAATACAGAGGTGTTTTGTGTAGCTTTGTTATTATTGTTTTGTGTAGCCGCAGTTGATTTAGAACTTCAAAACAGCTGTGTTGCTCTTAACACGCTGAGGTTTAGCAAGTATCCTCCTTCCTTGTCAGTAACTGCTTGATATAGATTAAAATAAATACGAGCGATTAGAATCCATAGGTCCAAGCAGCCAGGTATTGCTCCACCGGACATCCGTGTTTTGATCAGGAAGTATTAAAATAACCCAAAGCCAATGTTAAGTCCTTCTGGCTATTATTAGTTATTTTAAAAGGTCCAGAGTCTTTTTTTTTTATCCAAAGATATCTTAAAGTAACATTGTGGTGTGAATTATTTAGAACATTAGAAGATAGCAACCCCTTGGCCCCAGGAGAATTAAGTAAATAAACAAGAAAAGTAAACCCGTAGGATCAGATTGTTTGGAAAGAACGCTGTCTGTTACGTGAGACCCATGGCCTCGTGGTTCTAGAACATAGGTGAACTATAAAATTTAAAGCTGTGCTTCCTATGTCCATACAAATGCCATTCGTTAATTATTCAAGATAAGAGTTTTCAGTACTTTGGCAACCCAGTGGAAACAGGAAACAATCCATCTGGCTGAAATCTAGAATTCTGCATAACGCTGTTGTAGGACACTTTTTCTCATGGCACCATCTGATAGCATTTAGTCTGCTTTTTCATGCCCTGCCTTGAAGCTCCCTTCTCTTTGCACATCACGTATTTTCCACTCTTCCTGATTCTAGCTTTCATAATTCTCGGCCAGAAACTACTGCTCTGTGGACGTTCTTGCTGCTGCAACAGGTGTTTGTCACTTTCTTAAGTTGCTTTCCCCCTTAGGTGGTGTTATTTCCGGTACATTCCAAAGGCACTGAAAAAAAAAAAAAGCTAGTGCAACCACTTGCCAAGCCCAAATCACGACCCCAGTAGCAAAGTTACAGAGAATCTGTTGTCTCCGGGCTTTTATCGGCACTTGTCTTCCGTGTGTCTTTCTCTGGATCTGATTTCTAGCTACTAAAATGTTCACTAAGAGTTTGGTAAAAAAAACAAAACAAAACAAAAACAAAACTGAAAGTAGAGATGACTTTTCTCAGGAGCAAAACACTCTGGATTTCTGGAAGTGGGGTGGATGATATTCTTGGCAAGCCCTGTATGGAACGTTTTTGATCGCTCATTTAGACCACCCCAGTGTCTGACAGAAAAAGAGCCGACCTAGGTTAACTCATGGTCTACCTGGTAACGTCTCCCTAGAAGGGAGGTCTCTGCACACATCATGTTGTGTTTAACTGTAGAACTTAGAAGGGAACTATCATCAGAGAAGAACCAATCAGTATGTATATGCTACTCTCTCTGTCTCTCTCTCTCCATACATTCTATCCCTATATCACGCAATGAATCAGTCACCATGAAGCTCACATGCACTTTAGGGCAAGATTGAACAGACCAACCTTTTGGAAGTTTCTCAGTCCCGCTGAAGGCAACCAGGGTGAGCATCTGTAACAGTGGAATGTTGACAAGCTCTCTCATGATTAATCCAGGCTCAGGAAGAAAGGTTGCTTCTGGACAATGTGAGGAAAAAAAAAAAAAAACGCTCCCGGGTTTACATTTTAAAGCATGGTTTGTTACAATAGAGTTGTCCGCTCAGGACTGTTTGTGTCTGCAGCACCACGGGCTCTAAGTAGAATCAGGAATCCTCAGACCTGACTGTAATGATGGACGGGGCCAGCTGGGGAGAACTCACTCAGGCCAGTAATGCAAGTGGAGGGCTGGAGGAACAAGGGAAAGAAAATCCCTTCAGAATCCCTTTTAAGACAGTGGCAGAAGGACAATACCAGATGCCTTTCACGGCCATCATTGCTTTCCCTGGGCTCCAGCGTTCCTAATGCGAGGTCGGTCCCCCACCTCTCCTGCACTCAGATGAGGAATCTGGATCAAACTAATTTTGACTTTCTTCATCGCTCACCTGACCCCCAGCTGACGGCCAGCCTAGCCCAGCTGCTCCGGATCTCACCCCCCACACGTTCCTTGAATTCTTCCCCCTTTCCCCTACTCTAGTAAGGTGTGACTAACCTGTTTCTTAGGCAATCATTACGAGTCTTACACTTTTATCCCTGGGATATTATAAGCATGAGATAGTCCCTCCTGCCTCAAAGGCTGCAGTGATTTCTTGTCACATAAAAATACATGCAAGTCTCTCTGCTGTGACGTAAGGGGACTCGCTGGCATCTACTTGTCTCTCTAGCTTCGTCTTTTATGATCCAGGTTTCTTACTAGTCTGTATCATATTTGATGGCCTGCTGGCAGTGACTTGTTTCCAAGCAACCCTAATTGACTAGAGGGCTGATATCTTCCCACATTTGTGGTCAACTGCATGAAACAGCAGCTACGCCTGCATGAAACCTACCACCTACCCCTGAAAAATAAAGGCTGGCTGCACCAGTTCTTCCAGTAGGATGCAACCTTAAGATGGTGCTGAAGTAATGTACATGAAAGCATACTGTATCATGACTTCTTTTATTGTTATGAATTTGTTCACTGTTATGATGGAAACTTCCCAGTTTCCATCCCAAATTATAGCAATTACTGTAACAGGTGTTAACAAGAAGATGAAGGAAAAGAACACTTATACATTGTTGGTAGGATCTAAGTCAGAGAGAGAGAGAGAGAGAATAGCATCATTTGTAATGGGGATCCCTTTTCTTGGGAGGATACATTCTAACACCCTACTCCAAGATGGAGTCACACCTGGTCACACTGCATTCACACTTAGGAAGCAGAGACAGCTAAAGGTTGTGTTCAACTTGCTTTCTTCTTTCTCTTTTTTGATTTATCCAGGGCCACAACCCATGCAATGATGGCACCCACATTTGGGGTAGGTCTTCCCTCTTTCACCTTTCTGGACACATCTTTGCAGACATGGCCAGAGGTATGTCTCCTAGGTGACTACATATCACAGCTGCAAAACATAGTAATGAAGGCAAAACTTCGAGTCTCCAATTTCCACTTTGTAAACCCATCTTAAATGTAGTTCATATACACCCTATGTAAACAAAAACACAGTAAATGATATAGGCAGGCATATAGTAAAGAATTGCCCTCACACTTTCCCTAACTACTCAGTTTCCATCCCAAACTGTAGCAATCACTATGACATGTATTGGCAAGAAGACAGAGAAAGCGAACACTTACATGTTGTTGGTAGGATCTAAATCAGAGCTATACTGGAAAATAATATGGTAGTTCCGTAAATATATAAGCCTAAAAATATAATTAGCATATAATCAAACAACCTCCCTACTTAGCTATAGTCAAAGAAAAGTGATCTGAGAATAAGTGTCCATCAGTGGGACTGGAGAAAGAAAGTGGTAAGCATATACATCAGGTAACGCTACCCAGAATTGGGAGAAGGAAAATCTGAGGTTCACCATATGGATGAGCCTGGAGGCACGAGGATAGATGAGATAATCCTGGCACAAAGAGATAACTACTGTGTGAATGCCCGTCTATGTGCAACCTAAAAAGGTCACTCTAACAGAAACAGGGAGTAGAAGGGGTTTTACCAGAATCAGGGGGAGAGACTGGGGACAGGGGAGATGTGACTTTTAAAGAGGTCCATGTTTTCTGTTAGTCGAGAATGGTGAGTTTGCATGATCTGTGTGGTAATCACATTTAATAATAACATACAATTTTAAAATTGCTAATAAATCTTTAACATGTTTGCTGCCTCAGTGTTTATGTAAGTCAAAACTGTTCCCTGTACATATATGTGAAACCGATTGCCAACGTAAACAAATAGGGTAGGGGATGAGGAAATGAGCTCATGAATTTAAGGATCTTCAGAAGAGTGGAAAAGGGTAGGGATGTTAGGGAGGAAGACATTGGTTGGAAACAGAAAATTTCAAATATTTGTTGGTGGAATGTATTCTGCAGATCCTGTAAAAGTGAAGAAAATAGAAGGCACAGCACAGAGAAGACAGATAGAATGTTCCATGTCTCCGGGAGGGTAGGAGGAGCTGAGCCTTGACACACATCTTAACACAAAAATTGCCAAGGAAGCAGATTAGAGAGATAGCTGGACAGTTAGGAGCACTTGCGGTTTTGCAGAGAACCTAGGTTCAGCTCCTAGCACTCAAACTGGGCAGCTCACAACCTCTTGCAACTGAAGTTCCAGGGAATTCAACTCCAGCTTCTGGCCTCTATGGGCTTCTGTTCATACATGGTGCACAAACATATGCTCAGACACGCACACATACATGTAACAGATAAACGGTCTTTAAAATGCCGAGGAAGACATGAATAGGAGAATACAAAGGCAAGGTAGCAAAGAGCTTGTGGCGTCCCCATCTGATATCTGCAGCTGAGTCTATAAATTAGAAGATATTGTGTGAGATGATTTAAAGCCTTGGCCTCAGAGATTAAGGAAGCACACAGCTGAGGTCGTTGGCTTTAAATTTAGACTGATACTCATTTACTTTGGCATGATACTTTTTTTTTTTCACCAGTATCTGTCACCTTCCTAAATAACACACATTGAATGGTTGGGTAGAGTTATCTGGGGAATCAAGGGAGGAAAAGGTATTAGTTGGTGTTGAGTTAGTTCAAGGCAGCAGCATTCCCAACAAGAAAGTAGAAAGTGGTAGACACTAGAAGGCAGGATGGTGGGGCTGTCAGTCAGCATGCAGTGACACAGGTGGAAAGCATAGAGTGACCAGCACTTGTCCTCATCTTAAGATCACTTGAGCCATGAGAAACTGAAAAATGGGATCAAGGACAGCAAGGGAGTGGCCCCAAGACAGGAGTGAAGTCAGTATTTTAGGGGTTAAACTAGGGAACAGAGCCTCCACAATCTGCAGTTATTTTTGTTTAAATGGAGGTAAACTCCTTTCTCAGAGCAGAAAACAGCTCTGAAGACCAGTTCATGAGACTGTAAGGCTGTAGTAGTGTAGATGGAACAAATTAGAGACAAATGAGAACAACAACAAAAAGGATTTGTTTCTAAATCCAAGATAAATGTCAGATTTCCAACTTGAAGGAAACCATGGATTATTTAACTATGCGGGTCAGAATTTCCAAGAAGAAAAATGGACACCTAAAGAATTTATCTATATCCTATACACATTAAGTGGCTACTAGGCTCTGTAATGGGGTGACTACAAATGCCTTTCATAGACTTAAGTATTTGAACACTTGCTCCCCAGCTGAAACACTAACTTGGGGATAATGGAACCCTTGGAAGTGGATCCTTGCAGGAGGAAGAGCACAGCTTGGAGTATTTGCAACCTCATCCCACTTACTCTTTTCTTTCCCTCCTCCTTTCTCTCTCTGTGTCTCTGTCTCTTTCTGTCTCTCTCTGTCTCTCTTTCCCCCTCTCCCTCCCTTCTGCCTCTCTGCCCCTTCCTTTATCCTTCTCCTTTCTCTTTCCCTTCCCCTCTCCTTCTCTTCCTCTGTCCCTCTCCCTCTTCCTCTCCCTCCTACCTTCCCACTCTCCCACCTTCTCCTTCTCTCCCTTCACCTCCTCTCTGCCAACTCCCAACTGATGTTTTCTGTGTATGAGTGATAATGTGACCCCAGCTTCCTGTTCCTGTTGCCCTTCCTGCCTCCATCAGGCCTTCTTCACTGTCAATGACATCTATCCTTCTGGACCCAGAAGCTAAAAGAAACCCTTTCTTCCACGAGGTGCTTTTGGCCATGGTATTTTACCAAAGCAACAGAGAAGTAACCAATAGAGGGTTCCAGAAGGAAAGGAATGGCCCACTCAAAGAAATATGGGGCTACATAGAGAATGCAAAGCATAAAGAAACTGCAAAAACCTTATGAAGAACATAGAGCCCCTAATCTCTAGATAAACAGTTACTGCAACCAAAATACAGAGTACTTGAAAGAGAGGTAAGACATTTGGTTGAAAGATACAGTTCCAGAAATAGCTTTGACTTCTAGAAAATTCATTCCATTGTCCAAACCCAGCTGGAAACTAAAGGCCAAGAGAACCCCAGTGGTAGGGCTCATATAGTCAGTTTCCTGGGTAACAGAGCAAGTGAAAGTGGATGAAGAATGGATCTAGAGGGAAAGTGGGGGTTACCCAGGCAGGACTCTTTCAGGAGCGTTAACCCTTCTTGGAACACAGATGTCATGTTAAGGAGGAGAGGCACGCATGCCCAAAGTCTCATTTGTTGTCACTGCTATATGTTTTAGTTGTTCAATCATAGAATCTCTAGCCTCTGTCCTTGCTCTCTCGACTGACTACACCGTTTCTGTCACGATGTTCCTTCCTCCTTTAAGCCTGTCCTCAGCACCACCATGTTATAAGGGGTTTTTCACAATATTCTCTGAGAACCACTGGTCATATTCCTGAATCCAGAGTTTCTTTCTGGTTCAAAATAGTCGGCATAGATACATTTCATATTATACTGGGTATTTTAATGGCTTGACAAGCTTTTCAGTCTTCAAGCATGAGTCTGAAAAACCAAGGGAAGTGGAATTGGAAGAGACTGGGGCTTTTGCTTCTGATTTGACAGTACTGAAAGCAGAAACCCTCTGCTCTGCCCACTGGGGATACTGCTTTCATTGTCTAAAATCTATAGGACTGTGATGTTCTTCTTATTCTTCAGGCTTCTTCTCTCTTGATGTCATCTCCTGCCTAGGACTGTTCAGATGTTCACTGATACCCTAAAGGGCTTTTTAAGTATATTAAATTATATATATATATATATATATATATACATATATATATGCATACACATATATTTATGTATGTATATATACATGTGTGTATGTATATATACACATATTTATGTATGTATATATGTGTATGTATATATATGCATATGTATGTATATATGTGTGTATATATACACACACATATTTATGTATATATATATGTGTGTGTGTGTGTGTGTGTGTGTATACACACACACACATGTGACTAGATGCCATTCTATGACCAGGTAATAATCATTAAAAAAAAAAGTCTTTGCACAGATGCCATTATCTTTGTGACCTTGTTTTGAAATCCTGTACTTGAGTATTTATTTATGTTTATGTGTGTTCTAGGAGAAGTCTGCTATCTGCTCCAAAAATAAGCAGAATTCAAAAAAAGCAAATACCTGCTCCCCCCACCCTCTCTGCAACGTTTGGGTATGGATAAGTTCCCTGAGCTCAGATGGTCACATATCTTTCAGGGACTTGGAACATGTAAGAAGGGAAAGCCAGGTTCATTCTCGAGGCAGTGACATCAAGTATCCAGTGGCCTTCATGCCAAAAGCAGTACACAGAGATGGCAGTGCCTTCTCCAGTATCCAGTGTCCGGAGATGGCAGAGTCTGTGTCCTGTGCTCAGCAGTAGAGCTGTGTCACCCTGACCAGGCTGTTCCTCTTATGAGATCTTGGCCATTGTTCTAGACACCAGCTGCCCTTTATTCCTGGGTAGCTTTCTTGAGCTTCCTAGCTTTCCTTAAGCCAACCAGTAGGCTTTCAGTAAGGTTTTTTTTCCCCCAAAGTTAATCATAATTACTTTCTATCCATTGCAACAACACATGCAACAATGACTGTTTTGTACTCACAAAAGGTAAGGCTTTAAAGATTATGAATTGTGCCAATATTATATACTCTTATTGTAATATTGTAGCCATAAGAGTAGAATAATTTTATTTTTAATTTAATTATTTGAAAATTTCATACATCATTCCTATTCCTCCCTCTGCCTCCAAATCCTCTCACATCTCCTAAATTTCCTCTCAAAATCATCACATCTTCTTTAATTATTAGTTATACATAAATGATATACTATATAATATATATCAATACACTAATATAGTATTGATAATACATAATTAATAATTGTAATTCATTTAATTGATGATAAATAATAATATATTAATCATACATGTTAATTTTAACCATTATATTACTTTATTATATATTATCCATATATAATATATAATTATTATATTATAAGCATGTATATTTTCCTGAGTTCGTTTAGTGTTACTTGTATGTATATGTGCATTGGGCTGACCACTTGTGTAGAGGTTACATCTGTAACCTCACATTTCTCAACCCATATTCTTTGTTCCCTAAAATAACAACTCTGAGACTGAATTATTATGAATAAATGATTTGGTCAAAAGCTATGTAAAATGGGAACTTCTGGTTTGTTTGTGAAGTCAGTTATGTCAAAGGATGTTTTGCTGTGGCACAAAGGTGAAAGGATGTTTTGCTAAAACAGACACATAAAAGAATATTTTCCTGAAGAAGACATGGGTGAAAGGATATTTTGCTATAGTTGACATGTGAAAAAGTACACATGATGAAAGAATATAAATATGGCCCACAGACAGTGGAAGCTCAAGCTTTGGTTTGCTTTGATCCATCTCGTTATTCTTCACTAACAACACACATGTATTGGTCTGCCTTACGTTGTGTTGTTGAACTCAGGTCGTGGTGATGCCAGAGATAAACTCATTAAAGTACTACTCATGAGGTTCCTGCTGCTTCTTGCCGCTTCTTTAGCCTGGGGCTGGTTGGTGAGCCTTGAGGTTTCTTCAGGATTGAGCTGCCGCTGCTGGTTCGTGCATGGTGTTTGCCTGCCGAGAGGACTGGTCTGAAGCTGCTGGTTTGTATTTGGCATTTTCTACAGGACTGAACTGCTGATATCCTGACAACAAAAATCAAGCTCACTCCCAAAGAGCTATTGCTAGCCAGGTTCACTTCTCTCATATTCTAACTTTTTTCCTTCTGCTGGGTGGTGGGCTAGAGGAGAAGTTAAGTCCTTATTAAAGTAGGTTGGAAAAATTTATGCCTACAACTCTGGCTCTGTTCCTCCACTAGCTAATAACTTAATATCCCATAGATTCTATTCTATGAATGCCACAGGACAGGTTACCTGGTTCTCATCTTCATGCATCTGTCTCCAACAGCATTCCCAGGGCCATTCTCCTTCCTGTGCCTCACTATTTCCCAGAATCCTCACCCCACTCCCGTCTCTCTGCCAGAGATCCCACCTTCTAATCCTGCCTCAACTCATTGGCCAAAGGCTTTTTTATTGACAGGTGAATGCTTTTACACAGTGCTTAAGAGATTGTCTCTACACACCTGGAATTGGGGTCAGATTCTCCTCAGGGAGCTCGTCCCTGGGAGAAACTGATTCTGCGTATTAGAGCTCAATCTCTAATGCAGATCTAGCATCAGAGGATGACCTCTCCCCTTGACATTGCTATGTGTACAGTGCACAGACAGACTTTTTCGTTGCACTCCCTAGCCTAGCAGGCTTAGATGTTAAATTGGTCAGAGGTATTTTTACCTTCTTTCTCCTGTTCAGCTGTGCTCAGTTATGATCACGTACTGTTGCTATCTTGGAAATATTAAATATGGCCACCCAATGTGATGGACAGAGCCTTGGATTCAAATGAGTTGTCCAGAGTTCACACTGGACAAGGCCAACTATCTGTGACTGACTTACAGATCTCTTTACAAAGTGACATGAGCAACTTGACAAGTAAAAGCACTACTGTGATAATATGCTTAATACGTACAAAATGTGGCTCAATTAAAATATTTTCAAATTGAAGGGTGAGAGACCATAGCTCTTTTGGTAAAGTGCTTGCCTTGAGAGCTCAAGAACCTAGGTTTGATCCCCAAACTGATAGATAAATCTAGGTGTGGTTCCACAAGTTCATGATCTAACACTGGGACAGGAGGATAAAAAGATCCATGGGCTTTCCTGGTATGAATGAAGATGACCCCACATTGGCTGGTATATAAGAAGGCTTGGTTCCTGGTGGGTGGATTAAGAAATCTGACCTTGTTGGAGGAGGTCACTGGAGGTGAGTTTTGAGGTTTCCATACCTGCCTGCCTACTACCTTTCTCCCCTCCATGATGATCATGAATTAGCTCTCTGAAATTGTTAGCAATTTCCCAATTTATGCTTTCTTCTAAGAGTTGCTTTGGTCATGGTATCTATTCACAGCAATAGAGCTGTAATTGAGACAGCTATCCAGCCAGCCTAGCCTAATTGGTGAGCTCAAGCCCAATAATAGATCTGTCTTGAAGGAGGTAGATAGTGTTTCTGGGGCTGACATCTCAGGTTTATGTCTGACCTCCAAATGCAGCTGTTCATATATGCACATGCATCCTGTAAACATGAACACACATGCACAAAAATATAAGTAAATAGGAATGCTTAAATTGTCATGGCTTAAGCTAGTCTCTAAAGCATGCTTTCTCAGTGTTAAAGTGATCCCTGGGTGACAGTATTGAACAGTGCTCATACAGCTCTTTGGATCACCAAGCAAAACCATGTCAATGATTGTCCTCACTTGGCCCTAATTCCTGTATCAGAGTGGGAAGCTATTTTGGAGAGTTTAGGAAAATAGTTTCTCAAGCATGAGTCTAAATTTCTACAATGCATAGAATATGTCTTCATTAATTAATCCAATACTGAAGTTGCTTAATGGAGCAGGAAGATTTGTTCCTAGGTCCCTGTATTATCAGCATGTTCAATAAAAAACTCATCATCCTCCCTGAACCCTGGAAATTGCTTTTACTGCATATCATTATATACTCCTCAGCTTCCAAAGGTCTTCATTCTGGGAGTGATCCCAATGCCCACATCTTCCTCCTGTATTGTCTAAGCTCTAACACTTTACAGGCTAACAGTTCAATTCATACCTCCCTCATTACTTTCTACCTCAGCCTAAGGCCCCATTAATTTGTTGTTCACCATAGCATCAACCTAGTGGGGCTCCCTACCAGTCATGTTTCTACTCCAGTGTTATGGTTTGGATATGAGCTTTCCTCTGCAAAGGTTCATGTAGAAGGAGTGTGGTTACATTAAGCACCTCAGAATTCTGTCTTACGGTTTGGGTACATGATTGTTAGAAATACTCTCAATGTTGGAGAGAAAGGAAGACCAGGAATTCCATGTTGAATACTTGAAATCTGTACTTTTGATAGAAAACAAAGGAGAATGTTATTTACTCCAGTCTATCATGGAAAAAATACCAGGCTGGAATTCTGGACATATCCCACATATAGGGAAAGAATGGTTTGGACTTTGCCTAGCCTTTGTCATTTGGAGTCAGAAGAGCAATGCCAAGGCAATTACCTTGCCTAGCCCTTTTTATAATACAACTTCTATCTGGTCCCCAAGTACACTATAAACCTCCATTCTGCATCCTTATTTCTTTTGCCTCCCTGAATCCTAGATCTTACCGAGAAATTCCTCATTTGGAAAGACAGAAAGGGGAGACTGGGAACTGCCTTGTGAGCCCCTATCTAACAGCAAACCCCTCCTTGTTGCTGCCTATTGTCTTCCTCTTCCTCCTCCTGCTCCTCTTTAGCTGGAGTCCTCCACACTCAAAATATACATCCCTTAAAGGATCACACATGAGGCAGGAGATAAGTGTTTGAAGTCCTAGATACTTAGAAGGTGGAAGCAGGAGGATTTCTTCTTGAGCTTATGAGTTCAAGATCAGTCGGGTCCATATAGTAAGACCTCATCTCAAAACAAAAATAGCTGTGTTCTAAAACCCCCGAGGAAAACAGTGATAAAAGTCTCTGCTATATCATCTTGAAAAGGCACACCCCACAATAGGCTTTACTTCTAGATTTTTTTTTTTATTTCTCAACTTACTCCATCAGCCATCAGCACTGTTTACATGTTCTGACTGCGGCTTACAGCTGTACAACGCAACTCAGTTCAGCAAATCACAGCTAGGCCCTGAGCCAGGACGTGAATCCAAAAGCAACATGGACAACTGCATCCATCAGGCTGGGCGGCCTTGTGAGAGATGCTTTTGGCAAGGCAGGGAGCACTGAAGAAGGATGAGAACACTCCTCGCAAAGCCTGCCCTCAGAGAAGTAGAATGTGGTCTGTAACCTTTACAGTGGCCCCAGTATAATCCCCTTTCCTAGAGTATAAACTAAACATTTAAAAAGATTTCCTAAAGATTTTCCTGGCCTGTCATTTCTGAGATAAGTTTATATGCATATTTACTGCTCCCATGTGGGTGTAACAGTGACAAGGCTGTGCTGGATTAGGTATCGGATGGATGTGGTGGGATTCAGAGGACTGGAAAGAGGAAACATCTAAAAATTAAAAGGTTCTTGGATGAGATCTGTCTAAATTGGCATAATGTTTGCCTAGGATACACTGGTTTCAATCACCGATACCCATACAAATAAGATTGGTAGTGCAGGCCTATAATCTTAGCAGGTAGAGGTAGAAAGGTTAGACGGTCAAGTTCTGCCTTGGCTACAAAGAAAGTTTAAGGCCAGCCTGGGCTGCATGAGACCCAACTGGAAAGAAGGAAGGGGAAGGGGTGTTCCCTAATCATGAATTAGGAATTTGCTGATAATGTGAGGCGTCTGTTTAACATCCTGAATGGCTCTTGGAGGCCTGAGCATGCAAGCACAGACCCCAGGGTGTATTAGCTTTTTACTCTTCTTTCATTTGTTAAATCATTAGACTGCCTTCCTAAGGCTCGCCACCAAGGTCTACTCTCTATCTGGCCACTCACTCATTCCTGAGACTGGTCACCATGGTCCAACTATCAAAAAAAAAAATCAAGGTCCAGCAATCAAAATTCATTGTTGTGACTCATCTAGTTAAAATATCCAATGAGAACTCACCAATGTGCCCTAGCTCATTCTAACACAGACCTTCCCCTTTTCCCCCTCTTAAAATTAACACTTGCAAAGCTACTTGCTGCTATTTCTGCCTGAGTCAGATCCATCTGCCTTGTCTCTTTGCCTTGTCTAATAAAAGATCTCTTTGTGCTTGCACTTGGAAATTGGTGTCTGGGTTTGGTCTGTGCCTAATCAGGGTCCAGAGAGGAGCACCCCACAGTATGAGGGTCTCATCACATCCTAACCAAATTAAGGTGACAAAAGAGTGTTGGAAATCGTTGAATGAGGGAAGCGTTTGGTTGTAGACATGAGATCCTTAGTTTAATCGCACACAAGCGGAGCCATGGTAGTGCATGGTTGTCATCTCAGCTCTGGGGAGACAGAGACAGGATCATACCTGGGCCTCACTGTCCAAATAGACTAGCCTAACCAGTGAGTTCCAGGCCAAAGAGAGATCCTGTCTCAGAATACACAAGGTGGCTGGCTTCTGTGGAATGATATCAAATGAAACTGACCACAGGCCTCCATATTCCACATACACATGTATACACGTGTACCCACAGGAACACATACATGTATATGCTCAAAGAAAGCAAAGATTGAGGAATAATTGACTGGGAAGTTGAAGGAAACCCAGGCACTCTCATTCTTGTGAGCAGAAGGAAAAAAGTCCCTGAAGAGGGAAGAGGAGGCCAGCTTGGTCAATCACCACTGAGAGGATGAGAGGGCTAAGGAGCAAGAAGTGGTAATCCATCTGCAAAGCTGGTAACCTTGACAGGGTAGGTCATACCATAGATCTGAGAGCTAGCATGAAATCAAAGCATGGATTAGAAATGTTTCCCACCAGCCCTTCAGAGAACCCTGAGTTGGTTACGTTCAGTCTGACTTCATTTGATCGGTGGAGTGTTCATTTTAGAAAAACAAAACTACCATAAAACATTAGAACTGAACAAATTGTTTTCCCAAAGTACCAGCCCCCTTCACTGCCAGATGATTGAAAGATCACACACCAAATACATCCACATCTCCTTTCTTAGCTAACAATTTCCATTTGTGCACACAAATTATCAAAGCGCTTCTGTCCATGAATAGCATCACACCGTCTAGCATCAACCATTGACACTGTGCAAAATGCTGACAAGATGCTGAGTCAATAATGGCTCAACAGTGTGCAACATTAACATCCAGAGTCCTTAGAAAGACTCTTTTAGTATAGAAAAATGCACCATTTCAAGGGGACAGCATCCTTTGCTTTAGCCTCTTCAAAATTCAGCAGCGCGAGACAGTTCTAGATGAATTGTACCACAGGAGTGAATCAGCATGACACGGTCAAATTATTCACAGTCTATTTTTTGCAACAATCTCTTCGAGCTGATGCAAAGATAAATAAATGTGTCCTAGGCATAACTCTGACACTCTCTGGAGATCAATTCAATTAAAATATAAAGCCACAGATATGACTTGCTTTTGTAGTGCCCTGGTAATGAGTCGGATTAAGGTCTGCAAACCAACCTCACTCCTGGCCTTTGTTCAAAGTCCCAGAGTGTAGCCCAAGAGCCAGACTGGAGGTTGTATTAGGTTAGCCCGGGGAAGGGCCAGAGTGAACTGAGGACTACAAAAAGTCATGGAAATTCTGAGTTATGATCATAGCACTCTATGTACAATTATCCTACATACTCAGAATGATAATTTCTGTGGATGTCTGTTTATGAGTGAAGTAACTGTTTTGGCATCAGCCAGGTGAAATCATGATTGGCTGCATCTTTCTGGATTAAGAAATACTTGGAGACTGCACTAAGCTAATGTGACATTTAGTCAATTTTTTTATTCTCTCATATTTTCCTTTTGAAAAATGTGTTTCAGATTTTAAAATAACAAGAAAAAAACAATGATTTAAATAACCATGTTTTTAAGTATGTTTAAGTATGGCCATAACTTAGGTAATATTATATATCTATATATGTATATATAACATATATGATATATATGTGTGTATATATATATATATATATATATATATATATTTCATATGACCTGTAGAAAATATATGTCCAATAATATTTAGAGTACCCTATGTACATTCTCATGTATATTTTTATTCTTATTGATGATTACAAATTTTCTTTTAATAAACAGATATAGCATCATCCATGCACTCATTCGGTTTAAGTTTTGCAATTTAACTGTGAAAAATAAAACTGCCAATATCTGACTTATTTATTTTTAACTCATCTTCTAATTAAAGCCTGCAGGTAAATATAGAATTTAGTTACTCAGTCAAAGTCTGTATTTATGAGGCCCTGTGCATATGTTTCCAAGTTTCCTTTCAGGTATTTTCTCCAGTATTCTACCACATGAATTTGACTCGCACGGATTCTACCATACTATATTGATAGTTTTATTGATGATACATTAATTGGTGAAGAAAGAACCTGCACTATTTTGTCCTTAATGTGAAACTTAACCTTTTATGAAGTGTGCATGATGCCTGGTGTGTGTTTGACATTAATAAATGTTGCCTGAATGAATCAGAGATTCTTAACAACCATGGTGAGTTTCACTTATAACATAAATATAAGTTCAAGTCTTTTCACTCACAATCTATGTCCTAAAACTTGCAAGACAGTTATGATGGTTACCTGTGTGCTTAAGGGGCTGGGAATGTCGATTATTTTTCTTTTCCATATTTTTATTACATTTGAGTGTGTGTCTGTGCCTATGTTTTGTGTGTGTGTGTGTGTGTGTGTCTGAGGGGTGTGTGTGTGTCTGAGGGGTATGTGTGTTGTGTGTGTGTGTGTCTGTGGTGTGTGTGTGTGTGTCTCTGAGGGGTGTGTGTGTGTCTGTGTTGTGTGTGTGTGTCTGTGTTGTGTGTGTTGTGTGTGTGTCTGTGTCTGTGTTGTGTGTGTGTCTGAGGGGTGTGTGTGTGTCTGTGGTGTGTGTGTGTGTCTGAGGGGTGTGTGTTGTGTGTGTGTGTCTGTGGTGTGTGTGTGTGTCTGTGTCTGTGTTGTGTGTGTGTGTTGTGTGTGTGTCTGAGGGGTGTGTGTGTGTCTGTGGTGTGTGTGTGTGTGTGTGTCTGTGTCTCTGAGGGGTGTATGTGTTGTATGTGTGTGTCTGTGTCTGTGTTGTGTGTGTGTTGTGTATGTGTGTCTGAGGGGTGTGTGTGTGTCTGTGATGTGTGTGTGTGTGTGTCTGTGTTGTGTGTGTTGTGTGTGTGTGTGTTGTGTGTGTGTCTGTGTTGTGTGTGTTATGTGTGTGTGTGTGTGTGTGTGTGTGTGTGTAATGGCGCATGAGCAGAGTTTGAGGGACAACATTCTTTCTTTCTACCACACAGGTCCTACACATTGAACTCAGGCTGTTTGGCTTGACAGCAAGCCCGTTTGTTTTCTGAGCCTTCTGATCAGTCCGTCCTCTCTCTAAATTGGATGATCTGTTCTTTGAACAATGCAGATATGTTCCTACTGAGAGAGTGGAAGTAAAAGTGATACAGTTGACATCAGGGCTGGGGAAATAGTTTAGCAATATAGAATTTGCCCTGGATACCCAAAGACCTGAGTTCTATATTTAGGTCTACCATAGACAGTTGCCATCAAAACTAGGTCCACACATAATGACTGAGTACATAATAACATTATGACATGTAGACCTAGTCGATTCTAAACTGGAAAGAATTCGGTAAAAACTTTTTAATATAGTCCCATATCTAATTAAATTGTGTTATAAAATTCTACTAAACCATGAAAACATGGGTAAATATCTTCAGAGGTTAGTACTGACGGTACCCAGCCAAGAATCTCCCAGGGTAATTGAGATTTATTTTTCAACTGGGCTTCTGATTTCTCTTAAACTTATCATTAGTAGGATGGTGTTAATATGCTCACGTGATTACTCTATTGGTCTCTTCGTCGAGTGTTTTTCACCCATTTATATAGTTCATCCTGAAGAGAATGCTAGAAGACAGGGGCTAACACCTCCTCACTTTACAGATGAAAGGACTGAGTTTGTTTCAGTCAAGAAAGCCTGGACCTATCACCCATGCTCTCAGCCCTTACCCATGGATTCTCTCAGCCATGTAACAGATATTTGTTGTGTGCTTACAAATGTGCAGGGCACTGTACTGGGTCCTAGGAGTCTGGTGGTGCTCAAAACAAGCACGGTGCCTGCTCTCTTTGAGGGTTCAGTAGGAGCAAGAGCAAGGAATAAATATGGAAGCACAAGTTGAGATAATAGCTATAAAGAGAAATTGCAGGGTGCTCTGGGGTGCTCTGAAGGCTCCCTTCCTGAGATACGACAACCAGCAAAGGTCTCTCTGGGAGAGTGATAATTAAGCTAAGAGTAGATGGATTAGCCAAAGTCGAAGAAAACCTGGGGAAGAATGTACGAGGTTCTGAGAAGAGCGTGGCTGAGTGTTTTCTAATCCTTTGACAAGCTTTCAGAGTGAGATCTATCTTAGCCCCGGGCCATTAAGGATCAATTTCTCTGTGTCCCCCTCTTCTGACTTTATATTCACTACATTTGCTTTTAGGGATGGATATTTGCTTTCCATTCAGCTTAACAATAAGAAGAATGTGCTGACTGGGCAAGCCTTTGCTGCTTGTATTTGTTACGAGAGTCCTTCCTCCTTGCAACTTAGTAAATCCATGTTACAGCAATCCCGAGTATGTTGTCTTCTTGTGAAGTCTGCCCACTGCAATGGTCTAGCTTCTGCATTGTTCCTTCCCAGTTCCCACCAGCCTTCCCTTCAATACTCCAAATGATTCTGTCTTGACCACCCTCACTTTTCCATGTGCAGCTCTAGAAATGGGTCATATTTCCTTTAAAAGAATGATGTCTTTAAACTGATAATCGATTTAGTGAGCACGCACTCCTTGATTATATTGATGGGGTTTAGTGAAAAGAGAATCCATTTGGAAGACAGTCTGAATGAAATCATGTTCGGAGTATTCAGGGAAGAAAACAGAGACCATCTTGCCTTGGCAGTCATGTGCTGAGTGACTAATGCTAGTGTTCCTTTATGAGACTGTTTTATTATAAAACTGTAGTAAACCGTGCTGGCGTGTCCCCACAGTCAGCATGGAAATGAAACTTACTCATAATATTTACTTCTTCTCCAGAGTGCCTTAGCAGACCTGAAACATCTGAACTAACAAAAGTCCTCCAACTTATAATATGTCCCAGCTGTTGTGAGGCTTGTGTGCATGCCTGTGTGTGTGTGTGTGTGTGTGTGTGTGTGTGCGCGAGCCTCGGAGGGGATTTCCTTGTATTTATTCATTTATGTGCCCTTTGCAGTAGGGCAAGCTCCGTCCAACTGGAATTCGATGTGTCTTTACTAAGCATTTGTTATATGTAGAACATTGGCTCGTGTCTAAAATGTCTTCCAAGCAGCACACAGCTGAGAGCCATGAAAGATGAGATTGTATATTGTTTAGGCACAGTGATATGGCTGAGTGGTATTTTCACAGTCAACAATTCATTTTTTCTGCCAGTACAGAATGCCACATTATTAACAAGTGGGTATTATCTGGCGACTCTCATGAAAAGATACATTTGTATCACTGTTTTCTATTATTAATTGTTTATGAGCAGCTGGTTAACTTTTAATATTACAGAGATAAAAATCATCAGGGGCTCTATTAAATTTGGTTCTTTTTTTTTTCCTTATCATCTTCTCTAAGTTGGGAGAAGAAAGCAAGACAGGTCATAAATGTCTCAAGTTTGAAAAAAAAACAATGTAAGGAGTGCAAGAAAAACCCATTACATGTCTTTCCCACCTTCTTTCTAAACAGGAGCATTTATTCAAGTAAGTGAACTTAACTCTGGGGTTACAGCAATGGGCAAGTCTCTGAACAAGAAACTTGCAGCCTGGACAAGGAGAAGAGTAATGATAGCAACAACTAATAATGAGTGTGGGGCTTGGGGATTCAGTGGTAGAATGCTTGCCTGGTCAAGATCATGGGTTCTAACCACAGCACCAGAAAAAGACCAGAACACAAGGGCATAGGTCAGCGGATGGAAGGCTCGTCTAGAATACTTAAAAATCTACCTTCTTTATTCAGCTTTACAGAAACAGGGCACAGTGGGGCACATGTGCAATCCTAGCAACAGGAGGTGGAGACAGGAGGATCAGAAGTTCAAAGGCATCCTTGGCTTCCTAATACATTTGAGGCAATCCTGAGGTCCATGAGACCCTGTCTGGGAAGTAATAGGCAGGTTGTAAGGAGGGAAGAGGGGAGGGGGACAGTGTCGGAGAGGTGTGCTGAGAACACGTGGGAGTCTGAGGATGCTCACACAGATTGGCGTTTGAGCTGAGAAGTCAACTAGGCACATAGGAGGTCAGGAAAAGGAGTATTCGGGGAAGAATCCCAGGAAGTGGATTCCATAGGTGCAGGGATATGAGAGCTATTCTTGCATGACTTTTCTTTCATTTTGTGCCTTTCTGTGGCTGCCAAGTGAAAGCTATATGCCAAAGGATGCAAAGGAAAAAAATTAAAAGGAACAGACAGAATCACTTTGGCTAATAGGGGGAGGTGAGCACTTGATGCAGAATGGTGCATAACTACATTTATATAGGACAGCCAGGATCATCTAAATCCAGGAATCCCTATCACTTATTACAGGGTTGAAGAGGCCTACTGAGAGAACATTGGCCAACACTGACTTTCAAATCACTTGCCTCAGGGAGCAAGTCATTTCAGAGCTCAATAAAACATTCTGAATGTTGAGAGTTTGAGCCAGCAAGCCACAGGAAAACCTCCACTGCTCTCCAGGCCTCCATCCTGCATCTGACCATGGGGGACAGGACAGGACAGGACAGGACAGGACTCAGAAGTAGTTCTTCAGAGAGGCCCAAGTCATAGACCGAACTGCCAGCTCTCAGGTTGGGCGCCTGTTGGCAGGGATGTCTCAGGGCTAGGACACTAACCTCAGAGTGCTAAGTGTGGTGGTGTAGGATGACGATAGGAATGGGACCCAAGGTTACACCATGTGGCCCACAGAGTGAAAGCTGAGGGAGACAGTCTTGAGACACTCCAGAAGAGACTCCCATGCCATGACTGCCCACTCCCACATCCTTTTGCATGCCTCATGGATTATTCTCAGACCTCATGATATCATCTCAGGGGTGGAACACCTGCCTAATATGTGTAAACTTCTGGGTTCAATCTTCAACAACAATAACAACAAATTAGAAAAGATAGAAGCAAGTTTTTAATTATGTGTAAATAAGTAAACAAAAATCTAAAGTTTCTAATGCAGAAATTCACCACTGCTATAGTGTTGTGTGTGTGTGTGTGTGTGTGTGTGTGTGTGCACAGACATGTATTTTTTGCTCCTAAGTCTCCAGGCCCTTCACCCTTCCACTTTCAGGACCTGCTATGGCATCAAGACCCTGTCTATCATAAATGATGCTGCAGCTTCCAGATTCTACTTTCCATGTAACTAAAGCATACCGCATGATCACATGACCAGGATGAGCCAATGAGATTCTTCATGCAAAAACAAAACAAAATATTGCTTTAGGGTTCATTCATCATGGCACATGGCAGCAGCAGCAGAGTCTGAAGGATCAGCCATGGTGACAGGAAGTCACAGGGTCCAGTGGCTCCTGGGCTGAACTTGCAAAAGTGCCTCCCAGCCACGACCTTGTTTTTCACTCGGATTTCTAGTTTACGTACTTAGGCTTGTGGTTGATTTCTTGAGCTTCACCCTCTTCTAGAAAATTCTTCATAGCGTACATTAGATAGAGCTGGTGTTGGTTGTTGACAGTGAGAATGACAGGCAACAAAAGGGGCATTTTGTGGGAGTTGTTTTGATTTGAGCCCTACCTGATGCTATACTTTGTACTGTCCCACAAACAGAGTTTTCATAGGCATAAAAAGTTGTTATCATAACTCCTCACGGCCCAGCACTGGGTTCTCCCAATGTGAAGTTCAAGTGATTGGCAATTAGCTATCATTATATTATATTATATTATATTACCATGCATTGTGCCCACTCATTGGTCACAGGTGATCTCCCAACAGCCTCCTGGGCATCAACCACATTTTGCATTTTTAACTGAGACTTCACAGAAATCTTAAGCTCCATCCACCATTGAGTTTGGTCTCATCATGGCTTACATGCTGGGCCTTGCACTACATCTCACAGCTGAGCCAACTTTAAAATATGACCTATTTTATGGTGCAGTACAAGCCAAGGCTTTGGTTCTACCATTGAATGTAAGTCAATTGTAGCTTGCACACGTGGGTGTCACGTGGCCTTAGCCAGACCCTGTCAGGGCTCAAAGAGGGTCATGTTTGATTTATGTGTTCTTGATAGCACCTCACTTTTTATTTGGATTTAGAGATAGCTTTAAACACATCAATCAAATGAGCTGTTTTAAAATCTTTCTTCTCAGCTGTCCCTGGTGCCAGATTGTCTAACAAATAGAGGCATAGACAGATGTAATTTGTGGCTGGTGGAGACAATTCTGTGTCATGCAGCAGGCCAGCTGATGGCACAATCCACAGCCCAGTCCATGCCTGACTCACAGGCAGTAAGTAGACTTCTAACTCATACCCAGATGGACGTTTAACTCCCCCACACGTCAAGTAAGGAAGGTTTGCCGCAGAAGATTGATTTAAACATTTGTTTGAAACTTGACCGTTGAACTTGGCATTGTATGATAACACACTTTTGCATATCACACTGTTCTTACTGGATTAAAAACTGATGTCTATGGTAACTTGCAAAACAGAACTTAGGCTAAATAATAAGCAGGATATGTGATATCTCATGTATGTACCAGAGACACATAAACAGACACTCCAGTCCCAAACACTTCAATAGGATTACAGTGTTTCTCTCATGATAGCAGGGTGAGAGAATAACCAGGATTTGTGTGCAAATAAAGCTCAGACATAAACATTGGAATGAGATAGCCCTGGTTTCTAACAGAATTTAAGGATAAATATTTGTTACAGGGCTTATAACTGGCTACTCACTACAGTGCACAAAAAGCTTATTTAAAGTAACTTTTTTTTTAAAAGAAAGTGGAGAAAGACTGTTTTAACAGGAAGAACAGAGGGTAGGAAAACTATAGAGTGACAGAAAATCTCTTTCTCAGAGCTCAGAAAGCAGCAAATACTGAATCTTGCTATGGAAATGAGGTTTCTTCGGGTTGTCACACTTTGGGATATGAAGCACAATGAACAGCTACTTCTGTGACAAGGAGCCTGGCACTGAACAACTACCAGTGACTAAAGGGATGCCTTATCTCCAATGTTCTTTAGTTTCATCTTGACAAGGAAGTTGAACCCAAAGCACTCCTAGCCCCCAGTCTTCCTGGCAGGCCCTGTAGGGTGCCTGTGTGCTTGATTGGCAGGGTCTAGTACAGCCTGAGGGCTCAGTCCTATCCAGATGTGTCAAAGTTTTATTAGGAACATCTGGGTCCCTAGGACACCCTACTGGGCTACCAGGAAATTTGGGTAGGAATGGGTTGGTAACCTTCATACTTTATAAAATCAGTGCTGCTGATAAAAGATGTGAAACTTTGAAAGGCTGGAGTCCTGCACCTGTCCTGGTCGCTATTAGCTAGCTGCATGGGAACAGCCAAGAGAGCTGTCAGGAGGCCTGTAGACCTAAGCCAGCTGTGCCCCATGGGGATTTAGAGCACAGCTGTGCACGTGCCTAAATTCCATTTCTCAGGTGGCGTAAGTAAATGTCTCTGAAATATGCAGCATGACCTGTGGGTATCTCTCTCTCTCTCTCTCTGCGTATGTAATGCAGGAGGCGTCAGAACCTTCTTAGGGAGCCTGAAGTGAGGACCAAGGTCTTAGCTGAGGTCAGGGTCCATTGTTTACTGGGATTCCAGTATTCGCATAAGCCCACAAATGTGGTACGAGGATGGTAGAAAGTGGGCTGGGGATGGTTGATGAGTTTGTTTTGCCAGGAAGGAGGTGGTATATGGGGACATGCTTAGCTCTGTGACTGCTCCTTTATCCCAGAGAGACACTCGGATCCAGAGGACACAAGCTAAATGGGACATAAATTGGCCTGATTCACCTTTAAAAACTAAAATTAGAAAACTAAGTGTTCTAATGATAATTATTGTTATCAATGGCATGAACAGGCCCTCATTTATAGGTGGAGAGAGTAGAAATATTTGCTTGCAACAGGGCTTTGCTACACAGCCCTGGCTGACCTGAACTTCTCACGTAGACTAGGCTGCCCTGGAACTCACAGAGATCTAACTGCCTCTGCCTCTTGAGTGCTGGGATTAAAGGTGAGCACCACCATGCCTGGCCTACTTAGAGAGTCAATACTGTTAGACCAACCAACCAACCAACCAACCCCATATTAGGGACTCTGTAATACACAGATATGCAGGAGATTTCCATCTTTATTTTTACTATTATGAGTTAGTCGCCTTAGGTTCACATTTGTGATGCTTGGTGCCCAAGTTATGGTGTTATTTTTAATCTGTACCCCATAAAGTCGTAATACCTGGGGTCATAGGCCTGTGGTTCCCTGAGAGACTTTTGGAAAAGGTGGGGAACATGAAGAAAACCCTCTAAGTTGATGAAAAGATTGAAAATTTCAATCACTCTCAAATGTACAAGTTTCCAGGTCCTTTTCTGTAATCATTTTGAAGTAATTCCTTAAGTTTTAAGAGCATATCCTATAAATATGAAATATGTTCCTTACAACTAGGGAATTACCAGAAGGAGTTCAGGAAGTGCTATTTATGAATATAAGATATTGGAAATAACCTGTTTCCTGTTAACATGTCATTTCTTGGCTAAATTATGATATATTTATACAGCTCTAGTAAGTCACATTGCTGAGGAAGATGCAATTACACGGTGATTTGTTGACAATAGAGTGTTGTTTTTGAAAACCTAGTTAGCAAGCTTCTGTGGGTTCTCTTCTCATCAAATACATTTACATGAAAATTGGCAATATTAACATGTTGCTATTGGTTTCTTATCAAATTATGCTTTACTTCCTCAATTTTTACCACCCATATTTGGAATGAAAATAGCCAACTGTTAATCATTTTAATTTTTTTGAGAATTAATTTTTTATTAGGTATTTTCCTCATTTACATTTCCAATGCTATCCAAAAAGTCCCCAATACGCCCCCCCCCCACTTCCCTACCCACCCACTCCCACTTTTTGGCCCTGGCGTTCCCCTGTACTGGGGCATATAAAGTTTGCAAGTCCAATGGGTCTCTCTTTCCAGTGATGGCCTACTAGGCCATCTTTTGATACATATGCAACTAGAGTCAAGAGCTCTGGGGTACTGGTTAGTTCATAATGTTGTTCCACCTATAGGGTTGCAGATCCCTTTAGCTCCTTGGGTACTTTCTCTAGCTCCTCCATTGGGGACCCTGTGGTCCATCCACTAGCTGACTGTGAGCATCCACTTCTGTGTTTGCTAGGCCCCGGCATAGTCTCACAAGAGACAGCTATATCATGGTCCTTTCAGCCAACGCTTGCTAGTGTATGCAATGGTGTCATCCTTTGGAGGCTAATTATGGGATGGATCCCTGGATATGGCAGTCTCTAGATGGTCCATCCTTTCGTCACAGCTCCAAACTTTATCTCTGTAACTCTTTCCATGGGTGTTTTGTTCCCAATTCTAAGAAGGGGCACAGTGTCCACACTTTGGTCTTCGTTCTTCTTGAGTTTCATGCGTTTAACAAATTGTATCTTATATCTTGGGTATCCTAAGTTTTTTTGGGCTAATATCCACTTATCATTTTAAATTTATTATTTCTGAATTTTATGCAGCCAACTAGGGTTCCTTCAGGTTGGCGGCGCCATCTGCTGATCAACTCGTACACGTAAATTCAGACACAGAGGAAGCCAGGATGTATCAAAACCAAACTAAAAGGATTGAGAAGAAAAGTGGGGAAGAAACAGGAATCATGTGGAAGGCTGACATAGTTTAACCCTTGCATGGGTACCACTAACGCCCCTCAGCACAGTTGAGCATAAGCTTCATTGTTTATCTTTTTGCTGGGCCTTGTTACTGGACCATCTTTAATTCACAGTTCATGGACGCTATCAAAGACAGAATAGGAGCTACAGACAGGAGTGCAGGTGAGAGAGCAAACTGTAATGACCAGTAGGTCTGAGGCCCAGGGTAAAGAAAGATAGCCAAATAAACGATGTGCATGTGGGAAGGGGTGCATCAGACTGGCTCAGATTTAAGGTCACAAATGGGGAGACTTCTTCAGCACACATAACTAGAACAGAAGATGTTGATGGATGTTTTCTGTAGGCTGGAGCATCCGACACAAACAAGTGTGCCAATAGCTTAGAGGAAGTAATAAGAGGCGCGGTTACTGCTTGCTTATTATAGATCACCTATATTTTTTGTTCACAGAGATATAATAAATGATTTGTCCAACACTTTCTCAATTCCCAGGGACACTATGTCTACAATAATTCTCAAACCTATCCACCTTGCTAAGGAGGGCAGATCCACTAATGTATTAGTACTAATGCACAATGAACTTGTCTGTAGTCAATAACGCCTTGTGGTGGTTTGAATGAGGATGCCCTTAAGCTTCATATATTTGCATGTTTGGTTCCCATCTAGGCTGTTTGGGAAGACTTGGGAAGTATGGCCTTGTTGGAGGGGGTGTGGGCTTGGAGAACGTGTGTCACTAGGGGTGGGTTTTGAGGTTTCAAAAAGCTACACCAGGCCTAGTGTTGCTCTTTCTGCCTCCTGCCTGCAGATCAGGATGTAAGCTCTCAGTTACTGCTCCAGCACCGTGCCTTCCTCCCTGCCACCATGCTCCCTGCCAAATACATGCCTCCTTTTATACATAGCCACAGTCATGGGTTTCTCTTCACAGCAACAGAACAGTGGCTAAACTTCATCTTAGCAACTCTGACATCCATTCTACAGCTTTACAAAGGCCCCAGGTCACAGGTGTTATAATTGCCCCTACATAACACAGTTTAGGCATACTTACGTATTTGCAGTCTCCTGTCCCCTTGTTAGCTCCGCATGGTAGTAAGCAGTGATTTTGTACCTCACCAGCATGATCCCTTCTGTGTGCAGATGCCCTCTGATGCCTCCAGCCATCTATTACGGAAGACTGCTTTTTTAGAATTCTCAGCTGTATGTCCATTCACTTTGTAGAAAAGATAGGTGTGAGCCTGTATTAGGAGTAGATCATGGACTGGTCTCTGTTGGTAGAGTGCTTGTCTAGTATGCACAAAGATTTGGATTCGATCCACACCACAGCATCAAGCTATGAATGATGGTGACACAGACTCACAATCCCAGTCCTCAGGAGGAGGCAGGAGGGTTTGAAGTTCATGGTCTTTAACAGTGTAATGTGTTTGAGGCCAATGATATGCTCAGCCTTGACAGAGAGGTACAGGTAGACAAACAGACAGACAGAGACAGGAACAGAGAGTAGGCTTGTACAAACACACGTGCGCGCGGGCGCGCGCGCACACACACACACACACACACAAGGCCTGGTTTGTTTCTGTGGCCTGTAAGCAGAATTTACTATGAAGCATCCTGGTCAGCTCTATGGAGTTGTTCTCTTTAAAAAATATATAATGCTGGGGCTGGACAGATGACTCAGGGGTTAAGAGCAGTGGCTGCTCTCCTGTTAATACCCACCACCCAGCTCACAACCATCTGTCACTCCAGTGCCAAGAGATCCATTGCCCTGTTCTGGACTTCTCAACGTCAGGCACTCACGTGGTGCAGAGCCAAAAATGTAGCTAAAACATACATGCACGTAAAATAAATGAAAAATAAATAAATAAATAGTACAGGTGAGGTTGAGCCTTGGCATGCTAATCCAGGGCCTGGCACCTAAGCTAGGCCAGGAGGGATGAAGCAGCAGGATGTGATCGTCTTCATGTGGAATTTCCTCACACACGTGCTTCCACAGCAGGGCAGTCTGATTATTGTAAAGCAACTGGACAGCACATGTAGATTGGGAGTCATATGAAATGCATGACGTGAAGAATCTGGTGGCTGTTTCTTGGCCAGGAGGGGTATAAGGCTCGGCTTGATTGAACATAAAAGTTCTACTTGTTAAGAACAAGTTGGGCCATGGTAACTGAGCAGAGCTAGAGCATAAAACTTATTTTGGAGTACAAGAAGATCTTAGAGTCACAGTGTGTCCTTGAACCTAGGCTACGCAGCCTCTGAGAACGTTGATGCCATTGTAAACATGTCTAACTCCATTTCTAGCAAGTGCTGATCACAAGGGGACTTATGTCAAAACTGGTACCGCCTTCATGGACATTTCTGTTACATGTTCAACGCTGTCCAAGAATATTTGTGGAAATAAACAATTAGATTAGTCCCATTTTATGAAAGTCAGCATACACTCACAATGACATTTAAGTTTAGATAAACAGTCTATATTTTTAATTATTGATGAAGTAAAATAGGTTTTTCAGTAATAGTTGAAAACATATTAAAATGCATCCTGTACAAATAAGTTCAGGAGAATTTGGAGAACCCAAGGAAGTTGTAGCAGCAAAAATTGAGGCCTCCCAATATATGTCCCAGAGATAGACAACAGAACGAGAACAAATGAGCTACATAAATCTCAAAACAACTTCCATATGTGAACTTCGTATTTTCCATACACTTAGAAAAAAAGTGAAGAAAAAGTACCCCGGAACTATCTCACAGTAGTGAGGAAAATGCTTCGGAAGAATGCTAAGTCTTGACTCTGAAAAGCCCCTCACGTGCTTCAGCATTTGGTCCCCAGCTGGTGGCGCTGCTTTGAGAAGTTGTGGATCCTTTGAGGCACAGACCAACCGCAGTGGGCCTCATTTCTTTTTCTTTTTTTTTAATACATTTTTTATTAGATATTTTCTTCATTTACATTTCAAATGCTATCCCCCAAATCTCCTATACCCTCCCCCTGCCCTGCTCCCCAACCCACCCACTCCCTCTTCCTTGCCCTGGCATTCCCCTGTACTGGGGCATATGATCTTCGCAAGACCTCTCCTCCCATTGATGGCCGACTATGCCATCCTCTGCTACATATGCAGCTAGAGACACGAGCTCTGGGGGTACTGGTTAGTTCATATTGTTGTTCCACCTATAGGGTTGCAGACCCCTTTAGCTCCTTGGTTACGTTCTCTAGCTCCTTCTTTAGGGGCCCTGTGTTCCATCCAATAGATGACTGTGAGCATCCACTTCTGTATTTGCCAGGCACTGGCATAGCCTCATCAGAGAGAGCTATATCAGGGTCCTGTCAGCAAAATCTTGCTGGCATATGCAATAGTGTCTGGGTTTGGTGGTTGTATATGGGATGGATCCCCAGGTGGAGCAGTCTCTGAATGGTCCTTTCTTCTGTCTCAACTCTGAACTTTGCCTCTGTAACTCCTTCCATGGGTATTCTGTTCCCCATTCTAAGAAGGAATGAAGTATCCACATTTTGGTCTTCATTGTTCTTGAGTTTCATGTGTTTTGTAAATTGTATCTTGGGTAGTCTAAGTTTCTGGGCTACTATCCTTTGAGGCACAGACTGACCCCAGTGAGAATCATTTCTAATCCACACTTTGGCTCTTAGCCTACCAGGATGTGAACACATAGAGCAAACAGTTCCCATTGCCATTCAAGTCCACCGGTGCCTTCTTCCCCACTGTGATGGACTAAACCTACTGTGCCTAAAGAATGGATTCTGCCTCTGGCAGCTACTCACAGTGGCAGATACAGGGAGCAAAACAGTATGGGAAAGCGTTGAGACTGGGAAGGAGTCAGCAGATTCTGCGGTGGACTGCAAAGGACTCCCAACCGAAGAAAATGACCTTAGGTGTGAAATACTGAAAAGAAGTGTTGCCCTTAAGAAGGACTTAGTAATGGGCACTGGTTGAGATGAGTCAATTGTGAGAGCCCATCTTTCAGATAGCTAAAGGATAAAGAGATGGAAAATACCCTCTAATTGGAAATTCCCCGAGAATGGGAAAAAGAGGCAAAGCCTAGGGGTTTGGGAACCAAGAGAAGGGGACGTCACCAAACTCACATCCTTCTCCAGACACTAAAGAAAAGCAAAAGCCACCCAGGAGGAGGTCATCCATTAGACTGCCCTTCAGGGGATGTAGAGTGAGTAAAGAAAGCACAACAAAGAGGAGAGTTATATATTTTTATTGGTGTGCTCATATATTTTGGGGTTGTTTAACTACTGTATCTCTTTGTATTTGCAGATAGTTTTCAATTAATAATAAATCAGGAATGTGATTAAGAACAATCATTTCAGGGATGGTTTTTACTGTGGTGGTTTGAATAGGT
This sequence comes from Mus caroli, assembly GCF_978045245.1. Lineage (NCBI taxonomy): Eukaryota > Metazoa > Chordata > Mammalia > Rodentia > Muridae > Mus > Mus caroli. The sequence goes on from NW_028227261.1 coordinate 96,361,234, forward strand.
TTGGCCCCATAAATTCATGTGCCCATAGTGAGTAGCACTATTAGGAGGTAGCACTATTAGGAGTAGATGTATCCTTGTTGGAGGAAGTGTGTCACAGTGAAGACAGGCTTTGAAGTCTCTTATGCTCAAACTATAACAAAAATGACAGTCTCTTCCTGGGTGCCTTCTGATCAAGATGTAGATAGACTCTTGGCTCCTTCAGCACCATGTCTGCCTGTAAGCAACCATCTTTCCTGCTATTATGATAAAGAATTGAGCCTCTGAGCCTGTAAGCCAACCTCAGTTAAATGTTTGCCTTTGTAAGAGTTGCCTGAGTCCTGGGGTCTCTCCGCAACAATTAAACCCAAACTACGATCCTTATTAAAGCTTTTCCTTGTTCCTTTAAGATAGCTCTACTTTATGAACACTAAAGAATAGTTCTAAATCTACAGTCCAATGAGCTTTGAACACATTCACAAATGTGTAAGCAACCAACAGTCAAGAAACAGGACTCCTATCACCACTGGGAAGTTTCCTGTGATGCTCATGATTGATGTTCTGCCCCCCAGCCTAAACCCCAGGCAACCTGTCTTCTGCTCTCTATGGTGGTACCACAACCTTTGCTGCAGTGTGATAGAAATGTGAGCGATGCCCATGGAGACTACTGTGTTCTTTCTCTTAGTGAAATATGCTACTGGCAATCACATAAACAACTGGGAGCAATCAGAGTTCACTATTTCACCTAAGAATTTTTGTGACATGAGAAAGTCAACTTAGCTCAAATAAGTATTGAATGAGTGTTCTATTATGCAAATTTAGTATCTGCATAAAATTATCATTACTAAACTAAGATTTGTTAGATTTAAATATTCTTTTCTGGTGATAAGTCTATAGGATATAGACTTGTAGTTAAGAGACATTTTATATTTTTTCAAAAAAGTATAATGAAATAAGAAGGATTTTATTTTTAGAGAAAAACAATGCTTAGATGTGTCTATGTTTTATAAATATTGTATAATGTATGTATTCACAAATGCTAAAAAAAACAAAAAACAAACAAACAAACAAACAAAAAACAAAAAAAAAAACCATACATCAAATCCCAGTATACCTATTGAGAATGAGAAAGATAAATTGCTGATGTTTGTAAGGGACAAATGGAACATACTGAGTAAGAAAAGAAATGAAGCTGTAAGACTCTGTAAGGTTGGGATGTGATGGCAGCATAGGGAGGAACTGAGAAAGTTTCCTGCCAAAGCAAAACAGCATTCCAGAAGGGCTTGAGAAACAAGAGCAGACTTAATAGCCCAGCTACAAGGACTCAGTTCAACATCACTACCTACAGTCCTCGGATGCTATCTGAATTACATAAAGCCAATGTCCAGAACGTTTCTCCTACCCAGATGAAGGACCAAAAGAACTCAGCATGTGATTCTCCTAGACCCAGGCCAGAGTGGCATACAGTGCTGACTCCAGCTTGCAGAAGAAACTTAATGATGCTTACTGTTAGGTAAACATCTTCCTATGGTACAACACTGAGCGTTTAGATGTGAAGACAATGATACTGAACTAACCTTAGTAGTCATACAGTTCATAAGATTATGAATGAATAATACGATGTATTATTTATGTAACTTCTTAAACCTAAAGGGAACATGAGAAAACCAACACCATCATTCACTTTGTATGCCAATGATCAAGAGCTGTTTCCAAAGAAAGCACAGATGCATGCACAAACAGGCACACACACACCATTTATCAAAGGCTTCACTGCTCTCTCTCTGTCTCTCTGTCTCTGTCTCTCTCTGTCTCTCTCTCTCTCTCTCTCTTTCTCTCTTTCACACACACACACACACACACACACACACACACACACACACAGAGTCTCTAAAAAACGGTGGATGAGCAGTATGTGTCTTTTGGCATCTTCTAAGGAGATTGAATTAGAAATATCGTATCTGAGAGGAAAAGCACAAAACTCTACCCGAGGAAAACACCAATGGTACAAACCACAGCATCCATTCTCCCACAAACAAGAATTTGCTTTTCATTTTGTTTACTTTTCCATTTCCCCCCTTTTCTTTTAAAGTCTTTCAGCTCCTAGCTAATTGACCAGTGGAGGGCAGCAGAGACAAGATTTTAATAAACCAGTTCTCACCTAACTGGTAGATTGATTGAACACATAAGTTCCCACTTGGCTCTTGTACTTACTCATTCGACAAGTTCACTAAGTTATGACAAAATATTACCTGGTGTCTTCTGGATTCCAGGACATCGAGGCACATTTCCAAGGGTAAGAGAGTAAGAGGGACAGAGAAGTAAATAACCATTTCTGTTTGGAGTCTGTAAGGAGGTAGAGATGGAAGTGTTCACGGGTCAAAGGAACTCCCCGACCAGCCTTTGTGTCCTGGAGATTTTCCTAAAATGACATTCAGGGCTAAAGAGACAGAGTAAGGAGGAGATGGGTATAAACCACTTAGAAAAGAACAAACGTTGGGCAGAACAGAAAGGATGGAAAACCCAGAATGTCAGCTTAGCAAGACCGGGCCACAAAAAGGAACACCAGGAACCATGGGAAGATACTTGGACTTTACCATGAAACACCATTTTAACTTTACAAAGCCAGCCGTGGCCACTGTGTAAAAAAGATGGGTCAGAATGGAAAATATTGTAGGAGATAGGCTGATCACACCTACAAAATGATGGTGAAATTAAAAAGTCTTGATTGAGTCCAGAAGCTGGTTCAGAATTTAGGTTTGGCAGGTTTCAAATACATTTCAAAAAGTGGGTTTGGGTGTATTCTTAACTAGCTAACATTCCCATCTGGACTTCCCTGGGAGACTACTGGACTGTTGCTATTCATTCGCCCACAATGTCAACACGACTCTCTGGATATCACTTATGGATACTTGCGAATTAAAATACTCAATGCAATGATCTTTTGCCGACTAGACAATCTGATGGAGACATTTTCTCAACATTTTACATGTTTAATATGCATTCAAAAAGCAAGCTACTTCATCTTTCACTGTGCTGAGAAAAACTGGAAATATCTGGTGTTTTTCTAAGATGGCTTTCCATTTCAAAGGGAAAACATTGACTTTATTAAAAATGTTTTAATTTTTTAAAAAAAATGTACCTTATTTTTATGTGTGTGAGTGTCTTGCCCGGACTATACGCATGCAGTGTCCTCAGAGGCCAGAAGACGGCATCAATTCCCCTGGAACTGGAGTTATAGTTGTTTGTAAACCACCTGATCAGTGCTGAGAATTGAACCTGAAGGCTCCAGAAGAAAAGCCAGTGGTTGTTTTGTTTGTTTTGTTTTGTTTTGTTTTGTTTGTTTGTTTGTTTGTGGTTTTGGCTTAAGTAGATCTTCTTATTTATTTATTTATTTATTGTTTTTATTTTTGGAGACAAAAGAGTTTATTCTATCTTATATCTTACAGTAGATTATGAATGATATTTAGGGCAGGAAATCAAACATGAACTTGAAGGCAAGCACTGAAGAAGAGGTCATGAAGGAACAGAATTACTGTCTTGTGCAGACTGATTTCTTATTCCAGGTATTCAGAGATGACACTTACAATAGTAAATCATCAGTCAAGAAAATACTCAATGCAATGATCTTTTGCCGACTAGACAATCTGATGGAGACATTTTCTCAACTGAAGTTTCCTTTTGCAGTTTGACTCCTGTTAAACTATATTTGATTAAAAAAAAGAAGAACAAGAGAGAGAGAGAACAAAAGAAAGAAAGAGAGAGTGAGAGGAAGGAAGGAAGGAAGGAAGGAAGGAAGGGAGGGAGGGAGGGAGGGAGGGAGGGAGGGAGGGAGGGAGGGAGGGAGGGAGGGAGGAAGGAAGGAAGGAAGGAAGGAAGGAAGGAAGGAAGGAAGGAAGGAAGGAAGGAAGGAAGGAAGGGAAGAAGGAAGGAAGGAAGGGAAGAAGGAAGGAAGGAAAGAAAGAAATATTTTCTCAAAGAACCAGCTCCTGGTTTTGTTGATTCTTTGTGTAGTTCTTTTTGTTTCTACTTGGTTGATTTCAGCCCTGAGTTTGATTATTTCCTGCTATCTACTCCTCTTGGGTGAATTTGTTTCTTTTTGTTCTAGAGCTTTCAGGTGTACTGTTAAGCTGCTAGTGTATGCTCTCCCCAGTTTCTTTTTGGAGGCACTCAGAGCTATGAGTTTTTCTCTTAGCAGTGCTTTCATTGTGTCCCATAAGTTTGAGTATGTTGTGCCTTCATTTTCACTAAATTCTAAAAAATTCTTTAATTTCTTTCTTTCCTTGACCAAGTTATCGAGAAGGGCATTGTTCAGCTTCCAGGTATATGTGGGATTTCTGTTGTTTTTGTTGTTATTGAAGACCAGCCTTAGTCCATGGTGCTCTGATAGGATGCATGGGATTATTTCAGTCTTCTTGTATCTGTTGAGGCCTTTTTTGTAACTGCTTATATGGTCGGTTCTGGAGAAGGTACCATGAGGTGCTGAGAAGAAGGTATATTCTTTTGTTTTAGGATGAAATGTTCTATAGATATCTGTTAAAAATCATTTGGTCCATCACTTCTGTTAGTTTTACTGTGTCTCTGTTTAGTTTCTGTTTCCAGTATCTGTCCATTGATGAGAGTGAGGTGTTGAAGTCTCCCACTATTATTGTGTGTGGTGCATATGTGCTTTGGGCTTTAGTCAAGTTTGTTTTTTTTTGTTTTTTGTTTTTTGTTTTTTTTTTATGAATGTGGGTGCCCTTGCATTTGGAGTATAGATGTTCAGAATTGAGATTCTTCTTGGTAGATTTTTCCTTTGATGAGTATACTCATCAAAGTATCCTTCCTTATCCTTTTTGATAACTCTTTGTTGAAAGTTGCTTTTATTTGATATTAGAATGGCTACTCCAGCTTGTTAGCATTTGCTTGGAAAATTTACTCTGAGGTAGTGTCTGTCTTTGTCACTGAGGTGCATTTCCTGTATGCAGCAAAATGCTGGGTCCTGTTTACGTAGCTAGTCTGTTAGTCTATGTCTTTTTATTGGGGAATTGAGTCTAGTGATGTCAAGAGATATTAAGGAATAGTGATTGTGGCTTCCTGTTATTTTTGATGTTATTTCTAGGTTTGCATGGCTATCTTCTTTTGGGTTTGTTGAAAGAAGATTACTTTCTTGTCTTTTCTAGGGTGTAGTTACCCTTCTTGTGTCTGTCTATTATCCTTTGTAGGGCTGGATTTGTGGAAAGATATTATGTAAATTTGGTTTTGTCATGGAATATCTTGGTTTCTCCATCTATGTTAATTGAGATTTTTTTGCTGTGTATAGTAGCCTGGGTTGGCATTTGTGTTCTCTTATGGTCTATATCTGCCCAGGATCTTCTAGCTTTCATAGTCTCTGGTGAGAAGTCTGGTGTAATTCTGATAGGTTTGCCTTTATATGTTACTTGACCTTTTTCCTTTCCTGCTTTTAATATTCTTTTTTTGTTTTGTGAATTTGGTGTTTTGACTATTATGTGGCAGGAGGAATTTCTTCTCTGCTCCAGTCTATTTAGAGTTCTCAAGGCTTCTTGTATGTCTATGCTAGGGAAGTTTTCTTCTATAATTTTGCTGGAGATATTTATTGGCTCTTTAAGTTGGGAATCTTCACTCTCTTCTATACCTATTGCCCTTATGTTTGGTCTTCTCATTGTGTCCTGGATTTCCTGGATGTTTTGGGTTAGGAGCTTTTTGCATTTTGCATTTTCGTTGACTGTTGTATCAATGTCTTCTATGGTATTGTCTGCACCTGAGATTCTCTCTTCTATCTCTTGCATTCTGATGGTGATGCTTGCATCTATGACTCCTGATCTCTTTCCTAGATTTTCTATCTACAGGGTTCTATCTCCCTTTGTGATTTCTTTATTGTTTCTATTTCTATTTTTAGCTCCTGGATGGTTTTGTTCATTTCCTTTGCCTGTTTGTGTTTTCCTGTATTACTTTATGGGATTTTTGTGTTTCCTCTTTAAAGGTTGTTTACCTGTGTTCTCATGTATTTCTTTGAGGGAGTAATTTATGTCCTTCTTAAAGTCCTCTATCACCATCATGAGGTGTGACTTCAAATCAGAGTCTTGCTTTTCTGGTGTGTTGGGGTATCCAGGACTCACTGTGGTGGGAGAACTGGGTTCTGATGATACCAAGTAGCCTTGGTTTCTCTTGCTGATGTTCTTGCTCTTGCCTCTTGCCATCTGGTTATCTCTGGTGTTAGCTGGTCTTGCTGTCTCTGACTGTGGCTTGTCCCTCCTGCAAGCCTGTGTGTCTCCTGTGAGACCAATTCTCTCTAAGATGAATTTGGGTATGGAGGGCTGTGGCATAGGGTCAGCTCTGGGGTACAGACAGAAACCTGAAGGATCCTATCCCTGGCTGTTCCTTGGTTCCTGTGACCTGATGAGTCTGGGTTGGTCCCTCTTGGGTCAGGAATTTGAAGAGAAGTGGTGGTCTTACCTGTGCTCACAGGTATGACATCACTCCTGGGAGACCAGCTCTCTTCCATCGGTATTTGGGTATGGAGTGCTGTGGCACAGGATCAGCTCTGGGCACAGACTAAGACAGTGCTCTTAAACCCCTGAGTCATCTCTCCAGCTTCCAATTTTTTTTTCTACTGGTAGAACTTCTTCTGTTTGTGAACTTCCCTTTGACAAACAGTCTTGTTTATCTAGTTGTTTACTGAATATCTGCTTACTCATGAAATCCATGAGATGCTGTGGGAGTTCATCAAGGATTATGATTCAGCATATAAAACCGTATCTGTGTGTTTCAAAGAAAAAAAATGTGCCTTGGTGGTACATAGAGTGCCTAAACTATTCTCTCCTTGGGCAAATGACAAGCATGGGATCTAGGGAAAAATTAGAATGGAAATGTGATTATAAGAGGAGGTTTGTGCAGCTGTGTGCTTCTTGATTAACTCATCTGCTGCTTATTAAGAAATGGGCTGGAAGGTATGGAAACTCTTCTGATGTATGTTCTTTAACAAACTTCCCTGAAAGGAACTTCAGAATTTCAGGGTCTAGAAGGGGGAACTTGGTGAACATGTCAAAATACTGTAGCAGCAGATGGGATAGAGCGATTTCTCTTTTAAGCTGAGAAGACGTTATATTAAAGTTAAAGGCAGTAAGTCAGGAAAATATTTGAGTCTAACAATATTCGTATTTTAGGGTGATCATTTGGTATCCCTGATGTTCATTTAGAGCTGTTTAACTATGCCTTGCCAACTTTTATCTTAAGTCACAAGATAGCTGCAATGAGTTGCCAGGAAGATATAGAAAGGAAAAAACAAATTAGTAGAATGTCATTCCTTCAGAGATGTTTCAAAATGTAAATAATAATTGTTGACATATAATTATCAAAAACACATGATAGCTCCTACAGCCAAACAGCTTGAATAAAAATATATCACAATGTTCTAAGCCAAAAGTGAAAAAAATAAATACTGTAAGTTGAAAAGGGCTTTATTATGTACCTAAATTCATTCAAAGCATTCCCTATCAACTTAGTTCCATGAAAACACATTTGAACAGGTCTTAAATAACAGCAAAATCCCTACTGGCACAGTGGAGATTGTTTTCTCAAACTGCATGTACTTAACCAGTAAACATACCATATGATCCGTGAATACAGGTGATTCTGGATGGCAACTGAATTAATTAATGCAGGGATTTATCATATTAAATATCAGGAGGGAATTCTCCACGGACAAATAATGGTCAAGGAATGAATGGATCTGGAGATACAAGGATTGTTGAGAATGATAGTGTCTTAGTCAGGGTTTCTATTCCTGCACAAACATCATGACCAAGAAGCAAGTTGGGGAGGAAAGGGTTTATTCAGCTTACAATTCCATACTGCTGTTTATCACCAAGGATGTCAGGACTGGAACTCAAACAGGTCAGGAAGCAGGAGCCGATGCAGAGGCCATGGAGGGATGTTCTTTACTGGCTTGCTCAGCCTGCTTTCTTATAGAACCCAAGACTACCAGCCCAGAGATGGCACCACCCACAAGGGGCCTTTCCCCCTTGATCACTAATTGAGAAAATGCTTTACAGTTGTATCTCATGGAGGCATTTCCTCAAATGAAGCTCCTTTTTCTGTGATAACTCCAGCTGTGTCAAGTTGACACAAAACTAGCCAGTACAGATAGCTACAGTTTTTGATACATCAACTCTGAGATGCCCACAGCCCTGTGGATGATAGATACAGATTGAAGACATTTAAACAAAATGGAGTAACATTGAGCTAGAAATGGAGATGTCTGCTTCATGAATATTCATGAATGGAGAAAATGTGAAGCTAGAAATGGGAGTCTGCACTGAGAGCCTTTGTGTGCTGAGAAGAGAAAGCAAAGTCTGTGAGGCCAGATAGAGGCGGAAGATGTGACATTAGAAACATAATTCCCTTCTAATTGGCATGTGTCACAAACATTTGCCAAGTAAGTCTAGATGTTAGAGCTATTCATCGATAAAGCTATGCTTTTTGTTTTAAAGTCTTTTGGTTAAAAGAGTGACAATCTCTTTTCTTTCATTTCTATTTAGTCGTTGATCTTTTCGCACTTTGGTCGCTTGTACCCAACTCTCTCCTGGTAGGTACCTCCAACATGGCCCCTTTGCCCCTTTGTATCCTCCTCATTTTTGGACAATGGCCCAGTACTGCCTGTTGGATCCTGGTGGAGGTTTACCTGAGCTTGTGTGGGTAACCATAGCTGGCATGTGTTCATGGACACTGTGGCCATGTCATCATTGTCCAGGGAGCCTTTCAGATTATGTTTCTCCACCCTCTGGCTTTTACATCCCTTCCACCCTCTTTCTATGATTTCTCCTGAGCCTTGGGGGCAGGAGTTGACACAGATGCCCCATGTAGGTCTGAGAATAAAGTGGCATAAGCTGTTTTGTAGTAGTATGATTGGTGTCCCAGCAGCCTTGGCCTCTGACACTGGGGATTGTGGGTTTATATTTAGTATAAAATCAAATTGAATGAAAAATTAAGTATGCAAACAGAGGACATAAAATAAAGTTGCAATTATAACCCAGAAGGCCATGGAGTGATGAGAAAGAAAATGGTCAGGTTAGAACTATGCCATCCGGGTGACAGTTCCAGACACAATAGCAGATGGGACCCAGGCTGGTTAGTTTTGTCACAAACTAAAGTCACCTGGGAAGAGGGAACCACAGTATGGAATTGCCTCTATCAGATTGGCCTGTGGATACATCTGTGGGGCATTCTATTGAATTATTGATATGGGAGGGCCTAGCCCACTGTGGGCAGTACCACCCCTAGGCAGATGGTCCTGGGCTGTATAAGAAAACAAGCTGAACAAGATATGGAGAGCAAGCCAGTAAGCAGCTACTCCATAGCCTCTGCTGAGTGCCTGCCTTCAGGCTTCTGCCCCATCTTCCCTCAATAATGGACGTTGAGGCAATGCTCAAAACCAAATAAACCTTTTCTTCTCTGAGTTGTTTTTGTCAGTGTTTTATCACAGCAACAAAAAGCAAACTAACCCAAGTCAACACAAGGGCAGCCTCAGGCTAGCTGTCCCTGTTCTATCTTGTCCAGAGAATCTATTCAAATAGCAGTGGTATTGGGTTAGATGACTCAGTTGATAAGATGCTTGCCTCATGAACATGAGAACTTCAGTTTGGACAACTAGAACTCATACGAAAACAGTGAACCGGACGGCACACACCGGTAATTCCAGCAATGACGAGATAGGAGAGATAGGAGTTAGAGACAGGAAATTCTTGTAATCTTTTAGGCCAACTAGAGACTGGCTTACTCTGCGAAATACAGATGAGTGAAAACTCTGGGTCAAAAGGTAGCCCAGAACTGATGCCTGAGACTGTCAATGAACTATATGCATAGTATCAGATGCACACACACACACACACACACACACACACACACAAGCTGGGATAGACTAGCAACCCCAAACAGCAGATATTGAAGACTAACAGCTGTTGCTAAACTCTGAAAGGAATTTTTCAGTAATTGTTGGAGGAGTGAAAGTGAATTTATAACAATTCTGGTTTGTTTCTCTGCCCTCATTGCTTTATGAAATAAACTGTTCCTGCCACAGTGGAGTCTGTGGGACAACTGAAAGACACCGTGTCTCAGTGTCTTCACTGGTGTACCCTACTCACTGTGACTTGCCTAAATGAATGGGACTTCTCAGCTACATTGACCATCCAAGTGCTTGGTACAAAAAAATAAGAAGCAGACAGTAGCTTCTGCATGAATCCTCCTACAGAGTGATAAATATTTCTGAGTAAAAACAGAAAGGAAAGAGAATTCTGGGGAGCAGACACTAGCCAGGAATGTTGACAACTTGTTACAAGTTCTGGGGAGGAAGTCTCATCCATGTCTAAGTGCTCCCAAGGTCTACTGTGAGACCCTTGCTCTGCAGGATATCACCCAGAACACTAAGGAAACTTGCATATTCACAAATGATAGGCCACGTGTGAAGAAAGAAATACTTCTTATAGGGTAGAAGACTACAAAATTAGTAAGCCATAAGGTTCAACCCTAAAAAGTATAGAAAGTGGTAAGCTGAGGTAAAGCTAGACCTCTTATGAGAAGGCCCCAGAGTAACTATTCAGGAGTGTAGTAGCATTAGTGTCCCCAACCCCCACCCCCATGCTCCCAGCATTCACAATTTTTAAAATAACAGTAAGTTTCTGGATTAGTTTCTATAATGGTGGCTTGCCAGTTACACTCTGGTTACATTTGAATTTCTGGCCCTCGGAGAGGACATGGGATCTGGAGTGACTGTGGAGGGTTCCTCATACCTTGCCAAGATGCTGGTGCCCTCCTTGGGTCTTGCAAGGTCCAGTGAGCCCTTGGAGGAATCTTGAGCCATGTGGCCAAAGGCGAACAGAGGCTTTCTCTTGTCCTTGGGATACAGCAGCCTGATTGCCCCTACAGTAGGTGACCTTTCACTTGAGGCCTGCAATCCTCTATTCCTGTCCCCATGACCACATTTTTGTAAGCCAAGAATCATCATCTTCAAGGTCACCAGGAAGGAGATAGAGATGGATGATTGGCAAGACTCAAAAGAACCTCTTCAGCACAATTAGTTGAAGGTTTAGGGTGGCTTGTTTGACCAGAAACCTGTAAAACCTAACCTTAGGTAGTTATCCTGGCTCATGGAGTTCTTGTGTCAAAACTGTAAGTCTGTTTTTTGGGGATTTTGTTTGTTTGTTTGTTTGTTTGTTTGTTGTCTTGTTTGTCTTCAATGTCTAATGTGTCCAAACTCAGTGTGTAGCACAGGATGACCTTGAACTTCGTATCCTCCTGACTCCAAGCCCCATTTGCTGGGATTATAGCTGCCTACAAGGTGCCCTTATTCTGTGGTTCTTGGGATCAAGCCAAGAGACTCATGATGTTAGGAAATCACCCACCCAACTCAGATTCCTGGACCTTTATTGAGGTTGTCATCAGGTTCCATGATGTCAAATATGGCTCAGCCAAGATCTGGAGAGAAAGCAATAGTTCTGACCATCTAATCTAATATCTTTGAAGTTCAAATTTAAACAAAAGAAAAAAAAACACAAAAGTCGTGCCCCACCATTTCATTGGTATATGCTTGTTATAAATGCTACTGAGATGTCTGAAGACATTTGATGTAAGTATCCAATTTACATTAGACATATGTTCCATCTCTTGCCCTCCCTTTCTCCTCCCCCCACCCCCGCTTATTTGTCTTCTCTGTTCCTCTAGATCATTGGTGGTACGTAATTGTGTCTGTGACATGTTGAACTTGAGGTCCTTTAAGAATTGGTATTCCTGGGTTATCTGATCTGTTATTAAATTTTGAGGATGCTCCAAACTGGTTTTCATGGTATCTGGTTACCCGCTGGTAACATAAATAATGACACAGAGTCTTTTCAATATTTTGAAGCTTAGGCCTTATCTTGGTAGTCTCCTGACTACTTACTTTAATCCAGACTAATCCTGGCCTACCCTCCCTCTCAATTCTTCTCCCAGAGCCTCTCTCTCTCACCAGAAGTTCCACCTTCTACTTCCTGCCCTGCTGTTGGCTGTCAGATCTTTATTAAATCCAACCGGATACAATTCTAGGTTGCCTTAGTCAGGTGAAGAAGGAACAAATATTTACAAGGTATGAGATCAGTGATGAGCCATAGAAATAACAGTGCCAGATCCTGCCAGCATTTAGTTCTCTGCCGACGCAGAATTAACCATTGAATATACAGAGACACACCTTCATACAACTGTCCCAACAGCTGGGAAAGTCCCATCTTTATTTCAAGGCTCCTTGCATTTGAGTTTTCCTTCCAACTGAATCTGCTTGGTAATGGGTCATCAGAAAACATGGCAGAGCTCAACAGGGAGTGGACTGTGTTTGGTAGGGAGCAATTTCAAATTCAGTAGCATATACTTAAAGTCGGGTAAACCTGTAACCTTTGGTGAGAGCATTGGGAGGATATTCAAGCAAGGTAACACCACAACAGAATCTCCAGTGAGGGCTTTGTAGCTCTGTGCTTGCGTAGCATGTGCAACATCCTGAATTGCATCCCTAACATCTCCCCAAATATTAAAAAAAAAAATCTTCATGTGTCTTTTCTATGTTTCTCAATCAGCATTAGTTAGTAAGATAAGCAACCCTTAGGCTTAACTCTTACAGGGGCCATCGCTATGTGCAGTAAAAACCATGCCTAAGGCAGAGATGAGTGCTTGGTGGGACTTGCTTGTGTAATAAAGGATTAGATGGAGACCTATACAAGAACAAGAGAGTGCAAGTTAGTGTGCACTGAAGAGGCCCAAATTAGATCCCGAAGCTTTGGACTCATGGAAAGAATCAGTGAGTGACGTGAAAAATTATGTGGTAGGATCAACGGAAGATGTATCTTAGGTTAGACCTTTCATTTAAAAAGAAGACCAAAAATCTATGATTCCACATAAAGACAGGCCTAATAGTGATTCAGTACAGAAAACTAAGGGAGCCAAGGAACACACTGACACTGACTGGTCTGAATTGAAAGGACTATTAAACAATGAAATGCTCTCCCCACCTAGCTGGTAAAGCTATGGATTGTGGGCCAGGTGCAATCAGTTTAAGTACCCCAGAAGCAGGAAAATTGAGTGATATAATCCCCCTCTGTCCCCTAGAAAAGGACTGAATAACCTGAGGCAGCATGAGGAAAATCAGTCCTCAGGATAGACTGATTCATGCATATCATTAGAAACACAGGCTAGGACCCAAAGGAGGAAGGCATACACAGGTCCCAAGAGCCAGAGGCAAGTTTAGTGAAAAAGGTATAACCCAAAGGACGGGAACACAGGCCTATCACAAAGGAGGCAGACACAAGCAGAGCCCAAGGGGACAGGTACTGTGTGAACTTTGGCCCTAAATTAAACTAATCAGTTCTAGCCAGCCCCATCAAACTTACCAGGAGTTGGAAATACACAGAGACCCCATGAGAATGGCCCAAGAAAACAGTCTTGGACAACCCAGGAAGAGAGACTGTGAATTAAAAAGAGCCAAACACTCATTTCCATAGACTCCAATGAAATCCAGACCATCATTAGAGAATACTTGAAAATTTATTCCAAAAAGCTGGAAAACCTAGAAGAAATGGATAGGTTTCTAAGTGCATATCATCTATGGAAATTAAAGCCAGGAGCCATAAAGAAATCAAATTGATCCATCACAAGCAGTGAGATTGAAATTCAACCTCCCCTAAAAAAAAAAAAAAAAGAAAGAAAGAAAAAAAAAAAACCCGGGGGGACAGAATGCATTTATCTCCAGAATTTCATAAAACTTTTGAGGAAGATCCCATAATAATGCTTCTTGTTCCAAAATATAGAAAGCAAAGGAATATTACCAAATTTATTCTATGAAGTCAGCATTATCCTGCTACCCAAACCCGTTGAAGTCACAACAAAAAGACTACAGACCAGCTTCTTTGCTGAACGCAGTCACAAACACAAATACTTGCGAAGTAACTTCAGGGACACATTCAGAAGACAGACATGACGACTAAGTGTGCTTCACTCTGGATTCACAAGATCGGTTTAACCGATGTAAAATCAATAAAGGTAAGGCACCGTATAAACAACGTTAAGAACAAAAGCCACATAATCATCCCCATGGTGATGAATGGGAATTCTCCAAAGCTCAACAGACCAGCAGAGCTGCCTGGAAAAGTCACTCGCCAATCTCTGAGCTGCCTCAGGTGTGTGGTGACATACAGATCTCTGACTTTCATGAGGCATCACCCAGGTTGGCATTGGCTGTTGGTGATGCAGTTTTCATTGAATTTCTGCCCCTGTATATAAACCCATCCCCATACTACAAACATCCCCAAAGAATTCCCTGGTTTATGAAGTGGAGCTTTGGTGGTCTGTCCATATCTCCCCACACAACACCATATAACTAAAATTAGGAGATCGGTGTAGAAGATAGCACACAGACCATGCCTTTCTGGTATTAAATTGTAGTGACAGTCTTGGATAAGGGTCAGAATTTTCAAGGAGTGTGGGAGAGAAATGAGGCCCAGCTCCAGTGGTTTAAAAAAATCCATATTAAATATGGGGGTGGCTCCTGGGAGGTTCAAGCATTCTAACTTGTTGGCTTAGTCAGTGACTCTATTGTACTCCATTGCTCTCTCAAACTATGACTAAGAATGCCACTCTCCTCAAGTCTACCACACTACTAACAAAATGCTGCCTGCAAGTGTATACTTTTCCTCACAGGAATCAATTTGGAAAGACCCCTTTAAAATGAAAAGAAACTTGTTGTCTTAAAAAACAAACAATAAAAAACAATTTAGAAATTTTAGGTAGAGATGAGAGAGCTTCGAGTTCACTGTAAATTTTCTCATAACACACTAACTTAACAAAAACTGAAAAGAGAAGAGGGATCTGAGATGTATATCCAGAAACTGGAGTCTACAAGTCATAACACATACGATTCTCCCTTGGATTCGAGGAGAGAGTGAGAACAGATGTTCCGTTTGTGTCCTAACATTGCCACAGTTATTTGGGCAGAACCTCGGCTCTTCTGAGAACTCTGGTGGTTCTTGTATAGCAGGAAATAAAGCTCATGAGACAAGCCACGTGCTCTTGGTAATTGGCTGAGCTGGGGAACAGTGTTGCAAGACCTAAAGAAGGGGAATGCTGTGCTCTGAAAATGATTGCACCACCGAAAAGTCAACCGGAGTCCTTCAGCTCTAGGTCAGACAAGAGATGAATTTCACAGATCTGCAGAGATAGACCAAAGCCTCCAGTGCAGCTGTGATGATATTAGATGCAGAGAGGTTTAAGGGAGGACAATAAGGGGAGGACAATGAAGGAAGACTCTTGCATGGGAAGGCTAATCAAATCATCTTACAAATTTTGCTTCTGAAGAGAGCTAAGCTGTTCAGGGCTCCTGAAGTCGTTCTCACTCCTAATGAATATAGTCTGGGAAAGAAGAGACATGGAAGTAGTGGATTATGGGGGAAAGATCAGACCAGCCAAGATTCAGAATTAAGCTCTGATGGGAGCAGTCAATGGTTCTAACTAAGGCCTGGAGAGTCTCCCAAAATAAATACCCTCATTTTGTAACCTGTTGATTTCAAGGAATTGTCCCATCTTATCTAAATTATTAAATATATATGTGTAGGTTGATGGTAGTGTGTATTTTTGTTTTAATTTCCATGCTTTATGGGGTCTGTAGTGATAGCACACTTTTTGTTCCCAGATTGATCATTTTCTTCTTCTCTCTTTCTTCCTTTTTTTTTTATTTATTTATTATATCTAAGTACACTGTAGCTGTCTTCAGACATTCCAGAAGAGGGCGCCAGATCTCATTGCGGATGGTTGTGAGCCACCATGTGGTTGCTGGGATTTGAACTCTGGACCTTCGGAAGAGCAGTCGGGTGCTCTTACCCACTGAGCCATCTCACCAGCCCTCTTTCTTCTTTTTTTTTTATTGGATATTTTATTTATTTACATTTCAAATGTTATCCCCTTTCCTGGTTTCCCCTCTGGAAACCCCCTATCCCATCCTTCCTCCCCCTGCTTCTATAAGGGTACTCCCCTAACCCACCCACCCACTCCAGCCTCCCCACCATGGCATTCTCCTACACAGGGGCATCAAGCCTTCTTAGGACCAAAGGTATTGATGTCCCACAAGGCTACACATGCAACCGGAGCCATAGGTCCCTCCATGTGTACTCTGGTTGGTGATTTAGTTCCTGGGAGCTCTGAGGGATCCTGGTTGGTTGATATTGTTGTTCTTCTTATGGGGTTGCAAATCCCTTCAGCTCTTTCAGTCCTTTCTCTAACTCCTCCACTAGGGACCAGTGCTCAGTCCAATGTTTGG
Organism: Mus caroli; assembly: GCF_978045245.1. Classification (NCBI taxonomy): domain Eukaryota; kingdom Metazoa; phylum Chordata; class Mammalia; order Rodentia; family Muridae; genus Mus; species Mus caroli. Next base: position 96,377,537 of record NW_028227261.1, read on the forward strand.
CTGCAAGCAATTGCCTCTGATTTGTCAGGCTCTGGCAAAGCCTCTCAGGAGACAGCTACATTAGGCTCCTGTCAGCATGCACTTCTTGGCATCCACAATACTGTCTGGGTTTGGTGTCTGTATATGGAATGGATCCCCAAGTTGAGCAGTCTCTGGATGGTCTTTCCTTTAGTCTCTGTTCTACACTTTATCTTCGTATTTGCTCCAGTATTTTGTTCCCTCTTCTAAGAAGCAGCCACACTTTGGTTGTCCTTATTCTAGAGCTTAATGTGGTCTGTGAATTGTATCTTGGATATTCTGAGCTTTTATCAGTGAGTTCAAATCATGTGTGTTCTTTTGTTACTGGGTTACTTCACTTAGGATGATATTTTCTAATTCCATCCATTTGCCTGCAAATTTCATGACATCATTTTTTAATAGCTGAGTAGTATTCCATTGTGTAAATGTACCACATTTCCTGTATCCATTCCTCTGTTGAAGGACATCTGGGTTCTTTCCAGTTTCTGGCTATTATAAGTAAGGCTGCTATGAACATAGTGGAGCATGTGTCCTTGTTATATGTTGGAGCACCTTTTGGGTATATGCCCAGGATGATATGGACACTTTTCTAGACAAATACCAGGTACCAAAGTTAAATCAGGATTACATAAACTATCCAAACTGTCCCATAACCCCTAAAGAAATAGAAGCAGTCATTAAAAGTTTCCCAACCAAAAAAGAAGCCCACGACCAGATGGGTTTAGTACAGAATTCTATCAGACCTTCGAAGATGATCTAATACCAATACTCTTCAAACTATTCCACAAAATATAAACAGAAGGAACAATACCTAATTCAATCTATGAAGCCACAATTATTCTGATACCTAAACCACACAAAGACCCAACAAAGAAAGAGAACTTCAGACCAATTTCACTTATGAATATTGATGCAAAAATACTCAATAAAATTCTTGCAAACTGAATCCAAGAACACATCAAAGCAATCATCCATCATGATCAAGTAGGCTTCATCCCAGGGATACAGGGATGTTTCAATATATGGAAATCCATCAATACAATCCACTATATAAACAAACTCAAATTTAAAAAACCACATAATCATCTCACTAGATGCTGAGAAAGCACTTGACAAAATTTGACACGGCTTCATGATATAAGTCTTGGGAAGGTTAGGAATTCAAGGCCCATACCTAAACATAGTAAAAAACAATATAGAGTAAACCAGTAGCCAACATCAAACTAAATGGAGAGAAACTTGAAGCAATCCCACTAAAATCAGGGACTAGACAAGGTTGCCCACTCTCTCCCTACCTATTCAATATAGTACTCGAAGTCTTAGCCAGAGCAATTAGACAACAAAAGGAGGTCAAAAGGATACAAATTGGAAAGGAAGAAGTCAAAATATCACTATTTGCAAATTAAATGATAGTATTCTTAAGTGACCCCAAAAATTCCATCAGAGAACGCCTAAAGCTGACAAACAACTTCAGTGCAGTAGCTGGATATAAAATTAACTCAAACAAATCAGCAACTTTCCTCTACTCAAAGGATAAACAGGCTGAGAAAAAAATTAGGGAAATGACACCCTTCACATTAGTCACAAATAATATAAAATACCTTGGTGTGACTCTAAACAAGCAAGGGAAAAGTCTGTATGACAAGAGCTTCAAGTCTCTGAAGAAAGAAATCAAAGATCTCAGAAGATGGAAAGATCTCCCATGCTCATGGATTGGCAGGATTAATAGACTAGAAATGACAGTCTTGCCAAAAGCAATCTACAGATTCAATGCAATCCCCATCAAAATTCCAACTCAACTCTTCAGAATTAGAAAAAGCTATTCGCAAATTCATTTGTAATAACAAAAAACCCAGGATAGTGAAAACTATTTTCTTCTTCTGTTACACTTCCTCCCGGCTTCATGGTCTGATTGCGTTGGGTTTTAATCAGAGAACCACTTTGTTTTGCTTATTTTCATCCATTGCTTTTCTCCTTTTCATTTTTTCACTGGTGTTAAGCACATTGGTTTTTTTTCCTCCTTGAGTTCAATTTTCTTTTTGTTTTTTTGTTTTTTTTAAAAACTAGTTTCTTAAGAGATTAGATGACCAATTTGGCATCTTCTTCTTTTAAAATATGGACATTTATTGCTATAAAGATTTTTTAATGTGAACATGAATGCTGTAAAATTTTCTGTAATACTCCCTTTAGATGCTTCCATAAATTATGATATATTTACTTTTTTTCAGCTTTAAAATGTGTTCCAATTACCCTTCCCGATTTTTCTTTGGTCCACAGATTTAACTTCCAAGTATTTGGAGAGCTTTTAGGTATATCACTCATAGATTTTGCATTTAATTCCATTATGGCTAGGAGCATGCAGTTTGCATGGTTTCAGTTTGCCTCAGGTCTTGGATGGAGCATAGGTGTCAATCCAGTTCTTTCATTCCTCCATATCCTTCTAACTACCCCTACTAACCACAGAGTAAAGACATCTGCCATGGATCTTGCAATTTACCTGTATTCTCTTTCAGTTTTTGTTTTCTTTGTCTCCTCCTTTCCCTCCTTCTCCTCCTCCTCCTTCAGTTTGATTCTTGTCAGGGACAAACACTATATAGGATGTGTGTCTCCTTGGAGACTTCTGTCAGTATTTAATAGCCTTCTTTAGTCTTGAGAATTGTTCTTATCCTGGCCTTTACTCTGATGCGAACACAGTCACTCCAGTGTTCCTCTGAGCGGATTTCTCAGGTATCTTTGGCTGATTTCTTAGAGTCATCATAGAGTCGAGTTTGAAAGTATTCTAATAGGACAGCTTCGTTTTTATTGGTACATGTAGAAATACAGACATTTTTAATATAAATAGTTCCCCCTTTTATATTATAATTGTAAATATACTTATCTAGTTACCTTGAAAATGTCACCAGGAAACGTTTAACTTTTACTTTTGATAGTTATACTTGCTAAAAGAACTTCAAAGGGCAAACGTGGGCTGTTATGTTTCCCTTCATGTGTACGGTTTCTGCTGAGTCTGTTCCTAGAGCTCCGTGATTTCCCCTGGTTTTGTTTGGTTTGGTGTGGTTGGTATTTTTGTCTCTGTTGTGTTTGGTTTTTCATCTTAAGAACTGGGAGAAAGAGAGAGGTCTTTGACTCGACAATTTGATTTTGTTTTGTCTGGACTTGGTTCCTTTGATATTATCCCACAAAAGCTTTCCTTATGGTCACACTATTTAATAACAGTGTACCTATCTTCCTTCCAAAATACTCTGCACCACTCTCCTCCCCTTCTCTTTCCAGGGCTCTAAAGTACAGTGTTAGATCTTCAGTGTCACACACTGATGCTGGAGACAGTTTGCCTCCACACTCCACTCCACCCTAGAGACTGCTCTTACCCTTTCTTACTTTCTCCCTCGCTGCCTCCTCTCTCTCCTTCTAGCTCTTCCTCTCCTTCTCTCCTTTTCCTATTTTTCACCAATTCAGCTGTTTCTATTTCAGTTTAAATGAAACTTTCTTTCCTCTATCTCTCGTCTGCCATTAAACCCATCTAGTAAATTTTCATTTCTTTCAAAGCCTATATTTTTCTGTTTTAAAATGTATATTTGACTAATTGCTTTTATGGTTTCTCTACTCTAAACTCCTACTTTTCAGTTCATTCTAAGAATGCTTACTTTCACATGTAAAGGAGTTTCTGAGAGGAGATTTGACATCTGTGACAACTCAAACCTCTTTGAGTCTGCATGTATTGCTTGCCTCCTCTCTTGACAAGTGATTAGTTCTCTCTTTAGCTCTTTCTTTCTTAAAACTAATTTGGGATTATGTTAGCAATAATACTGCAAGTTTCTTTGTTATTTAAGCATCTTATAGAGTTGGCTTTAGGTTTTTGTTGTTGTTGTTGTTGTTTTTCCGGTCCATAAACCCTGTGTGGGGTTTAGATCACAGCTTCTCTTTCTTCCATGGGCTACACCTCTAATCTTCAAAGTATTTCCAACTCTTAGTCTGGGATACTATTTGTGTCTGCTCTATGTATTGGTAGATCCTAAGAAAGGACTTGTCAGTTTTCATGCACAGTGAGGGGATCATATCTCCCAAACAGTTTCTGGAACCCATGACTCCTTTTCTTGGTTCTATAACTATAAAGTTAAGGTATTTTTCAGAATTTGAGCATCTTACTCTGAGTGCCAACTGTGCAAATGAGACTGCTCTCAGGATGAAGTGTCAACTGAAAGAGACAAAAATAACAATGCTTCTCTGAAGATCCTCTGGACCACCAGAGACCTTTCTTAGCCATTCCCACTCATATTGCTGCTACAACAGCAAGTTCCCCAAAACCTAACACATGGAACACTTAACAGCTGACATTTTCAGTGATTTAGGATTCTAGATTATGATGCTGGGCAGAGCTGACAGACATCTCAAGGCTGATGGAGAAAGGGTCTATTTCCAAGTTCTCTCTCAAGGATTTGGAAGATCTGATTCCAAGTTCTTAGCATTGACATGCTGGGGTCTTCATTGGCTGTTGTCCAAAGACAGATTTTTGCCATAGGTCATTCCACAACACAGCCACTGGCTTTCCTCAGAAGAACAAGGAAGATTGGGGGCAGGGGGTTGACAAATATGAAAAACAGAGGCTTTTGTAAATTGATCTTTAAAATGTCATCTGAAAACTTTCTACCATATCTTGTTCAAGTGAATCATCAAAGCCAGCTCACATTCAAGAGGAAAGAATTACTTAAGAGCAGGGTAATTAGAGACCATGTAGAGGTTGCCTACAACACGAATCTTGAGCTGATTGTCTGGTGTCTATGAGCTGGAAGTATATATTTTACCTTCAGAACTTCTCCACAGAACAAGGGGGGGGGAAATGTCATATGTTTTGTTTTTTCTTTCCTGGCAAAATTAGGCTCCATCTGGATTCAATTGAAATTAAGGATGTTAAAAACTGCAAAGCAGGCTGAGAATGAGCCAAATAAATGCGGGTGTGTTTGGTGCATCATTTTAATGCTAGAATGATCTTCTAGTCTGAATATGTTAAGCAAATTAAATATAAGAAACATCTGGATGGAGGCAAACAAGGTACAAATTAGTAGGATGAACAGAAGTTAGCCAAGTATGTTCCAAAGGATTCAAGTCTGCACACACTGTAAGTCTTAGATAAAAGCCCTAGGGGATTCATTAAACTACTGTAACTTTGTCCTTTATCAAGCAGTGGAATGAGAAGTCCCTAAGTTTTTAGACTTTGCATCAGGTTAAGACTCACTGAATACATTAAAGTTCTTGGTAAGAACCAGCAAGTCGGAGGAACAAGGGAGAGACCCGTGAGAGTGATACACTTGAGTCTAGTGTTGACTGAGTGTAGCTTCCCAACTGATTCATGGCAGTACTGTGCCCTCTGCTCCACATGGTCTGCTGTAGTATGAATCTAAACTAGATTTGGGTTGACTTTGGCCATTGGAATATGGCAAAAGTGATGCCATGTCAACTCCATACTTCACTCTTAGCAGATCTGGGAGTTTCTGTTTTCTGCCTATTGGTGCCATGAGCAGTTATGTAAGAAATTCAGGCCATTGTCTGTGAGAAAGAGCAACATACAATGGATTGCATTTTATAAGGAGGAATGAAAATTCTATCTGGACATCTATTAGCTGTGTCTCAGATTGCTCCAGATCTAGCATTTGGTTGTAGTCTCATGGGAAACACTAAATATAAATCACTTAGCTGCTCCACTCAACTGACAGACTCATAGAAAGTAATGGCACATTATCTTTTTAAGTCATTAAATTGTAGGGTGGTTTATACACAACAGATACTCAAAATCCATTATTTGCCTAAAGCCAAGATTAGGAAAACATCATTATGTGATATTTAGAACTTCTTTGGATATTTATAGCATTAAGTTATTTTAAGTTAAGGATCCCATTAAATTATTAACCCTAGGATGTCCATTTTATATTGTATGTCTGCCTATCTAGATATACACATAAATTTATATATACTACAGTTTAAAATACAATGAATCAGCAGCAAGTTGGGTAAAATTATTACATATGTTGGTTTTTTTCCTCATCATCTTTTTATGTCTATATAATATTTTTTTTTAAAAATTGCATGGTATGACCATGTATTTCATCTCTTCCCACCTTGCTAGAATGAATGAAGTGTATTCATAACATTCAACAGGTTTGAAAAGAGGCACGATATGGTGTAGATGGTCTTTGTTTCCATCTAACATACCCTAGCCACTCTATTATTATTACTGGATAAGGGTGTTTCCAGTATTTCCAAGATTTGCCTTAGGTAAGTACATTCAGCCTCCTATATTAAAACGTGTGCTTACTTCTTACTTTTAGAAAGGGTTCTCAGGAGCCCTTTCTATGCAAATGATATGCTCATCATCATAGCATTTAAAAATAAATTCACAGTTGAATCAGCTCTATTCAGTAGAGTATTCAGTAGAATCAGTAGAATAGATCCAAAGTTTAGCTCATGAATGGCAGTTATATTTTATCCACGATACCAGCACTGATTCATTAGTAGTGGTGATCTGGTGCTTACTCTTTTTTGAAAAGGGCTGCAAGAACACATCTGGGAACAGTGGCAAAAACAAACAAACAAACAAACAAAACAACAACAACAACAAAACCCCAAACAAACAAAGAAAGAAAAAAAACAATACTAAGATGAATGGGTGCCATGTGGTTTGTGTCTGCATCCCCAGCCGTAGCTATCTCAACTGAAGATATATTAGTTAACTTTTGCAACTGTGAAATACCAAAAGAGAGGTTCTTGCTTTTGTTACAATGCATATTTCCATAATTGTAAGTGTACTTGAATAGTTTTCCACAGCCATGGGAAACTGTATTTATTCCTTTGTGACTCTCTTTTCTAGTAAATCCACATTTTCAACTCTCTTGCTAATGTGCACTTCTAAGAAGGATGTATGTGTATACGAGGAGTATTAGATTTTTCTGCTATTTTCAAGTTTGCCAGTTGCTCTTTGTTTTATTTATGGTATTTCCTGATGAACAAAACAATAATTTCTATGTGGTGAAACCAAGTAATTTCCCCTCCCCCAAGCCCCAGTCTTTCCTTTGTGTAAAGTGTTTAAACAGTGCTTCCCTGCATTGTGATCTTATAGTCATTTATATATCATCTGACTTATTCATCATTTAACTTCCTTGTGACTCTTTCTTAATGCCAGTGGAAATCTAACTACATATTCTTCCACAAAAGAAAACCCTAAACATATTTGTCAGGCAAATATTTCCAACTGTTATGGAACTTCATTTCCTCGTTCTACACTCTCGGCTGCCCCAGAGTTTCTCTCAGACATCCCATCAGATCTATCCCAGGCATGGCATGAAGAACAACTGCAATAACAACTGCACTTCGGTTCTGACTTAATCCAGATCACCTGCACAACACAGATTCAAAGTTCCTTGTTGACTACTTCCGGTCCTCTACGGTGGTCCTACAGCAGCAGGCTGGGGTCCTTCCACCAGGAGGCAGCCCTGTCTGCTGTGTGGTGGGCACATCTCTGTCATGATGGGACCACTGATAATCAGGGCTGTTTCCCTGTGAGCTTTGGTTTACTGGTTCTCATCAAAGCAAGTTTTCCTTCTCTGTGCTCCGAAGTTATGGACAATACCTTTATTTTTCTTTATCATCCCTTTCTAATGGACAAGCCATACGTAGGCTGAATCATCTTTGAGAAAAATTAATCTACTTTGTTAGCCCATATTTGTGTGTTTTTTGTTTTTTGGTTTTTTTACATATTTTCCTCAATTACATTTCCAATGCTATCCCAAAAGTCCCCCCTCCCCTCCCCCCCTCCCCTACCCACCCATTCCCACTTTTTGGCCCTGGCGTTCCCCTGTACTGGGGCATATAAAGTTTGCATGTCCAATGGGCCTCTCTTTCCAGTGATGGCCAACTAGACCATCTTTTGATACATATGCAGCTAGAGTCAAGAGCTCTGGGGTACTGGTTAGTTCATATTGTTGATCCACCTATAGGGTTGCAGGTCCCTTTAGCTCCTTGGGTACTTTCTCTAGCTCCTCCATTGGGGGCCCTGTGATCCATCCAATAGCTGACTGTGAGCATCCACTTCTGTGTTTGGTAGGCCCTGGCCTAGTCTCACAAGAGATAGCTATATCAGGGTCCTTTCAGCAAATACACTAGCAAGCATTTGCTGAAAGGACCCTCATACTTGTGTTTTTATTCTTTATGAATTTCAGGGACTTAAATCCCCACTCTTTTCTATGAGACAGTTCAAGAACTGTGTGTTGTTTTCCTGAGATAAAACAAACAAACAAAAACAGAAACAGTTTCTTCTTTCTTTTTTTTTCAAATCCATTTATTCTATTTCCTATTCTATTCTATTTGTCAAGCAACCCCATCCTGAGTTATACCTTTGTTCTTATCCTAATGATGATCATTTCTGAATTTTAAACTCAATTTCAAACTCTATTCCTCTTTTAACCTATTAAGAGGGTGAATCAAATTAACATATTTTCTGATCTCAAGAAAACACTAGGATCACTGTTATATTACAGTACCTGAATATTAGTGTAGTTTTGGGTGTTTAATATATGTTTATGAGAAAGTCTGAAGGCTGCATTTCTTAAGAGATGCTTTTTTATTGTGTTTTATTCCCATCGTGATGCTACTGGATAAAATAAAATTTTTTCTTTCTAAAAACATGCTCTGAACTTATTCATTAGAATTCTTCTGTGTACCCATGCTATCTTTTTTTAAAGGCAGAAAGTAAAGCAGTTAAAATTGAAAACTCTTATCATTGAGCTAGACTGTTTCTCACTGTATGCCATAAGGTTTAAACTGTAGTGCTTAGCCCTGAAATTCTGCTTTAATAAAGATATTCTAATAGCATGAGGAGGTGAGATTTGATCTAAAAGTTTATATTGAAGACATACATAGTGTTTTTATTTTATTCTATATTATTCTATATCTGAAGCTACCATACATCACAACTATTTTGATTATCACTAAGACAATTGAAAAATCTTTTAAGTCAAGTTGAAAATATTCCAGGCAGAAATATGTTAATTATTTCCCACCAAATTAAATAAAAAACCATATTTTTATAGAAAAAACATGCTCTGAAACAGTTTTATAATATGAGGATGTCTTGAAAATTGCTTCTTTCTGCTTATAAAAATAGAAAATGCAACATAAGGAATATATTTAGAATGATTTTTAGAATGACTAATTTTACAAGTTTTACTTAAGTAAGACTATTACTTAAACTTAAGATATAAGTTATTTAAAAACTCTCTTCCTATCCCAAATTGTACCATACTTGTATACTTGTATATGTGTAAATATTCCTGCATGGTTTATGTGTATGTATGTGTATATATATATATATAGATAGATAGATAGATAGATAGATAGATAGATAGATATATAGATAGAGAGAGAGAGAGAGTTATGTATCTATATGTATGTATGTGCGTGTACATAAGTGAGAAAGCCATCAGAACCTCTCCAGGAACAGCCACCCACCATGGAAATGCAAGGTGAGCGACTATAAGCAAGAACCATGTAGCTGATCCTCAGACCATGACTAACAATAAAATTTTAACTCACTGTGAATGGTCTGTTGGCTCCAAAATGTTTCTGCTGTCTGGGCCTGGCTTTAACTAGGCTCCATTTGTTTTAGTCCCATGGTTTTCATACTCATCCTTCACATGGCTATTGTCTCTTGAAAATCTAGACTTTTGGAGAGTTGTCAGTATTATTATTTTCAAATACTAAGCTTTCATAACAAAGTATGCTTTTAAAGGTAAGGAATTGCTATGTTGGCAATTCCCTGTCTACTTGCAGATACATGGGAAGAAGGTAAACAGTAATAGGATAGGAATGGGCTTAGGGGGTGGAGTCATGTGGTAGAGTGTGTGTGAGGCCCTGTATTAAACAACAACAGAGGCTAAAAGCAAAACAACAATATAAAACTCAACACATACACAGATAACTAAGAGACCAGAATGCAGAAATCTGACAGGCGGTTGAGCATTATAATTGAATCAAGTATATCAGTTGCTTTTTACGGAGTCATTTGTCTTATTGTATTTGTAAAAGAGGCTTTCAAGAATAACAAACCCTCTCCATGATTTAGGAAGAAGAAAGTAGATTCTGTTACAGGATGTTGCCCATCTGCAACATCAAAACAGATCCCTTGCATTTAGAATTTAGAACCAAAGGCCTGAGTCCATGAACTTTATTCAAAATCATGTTCAACAAAGAAAAACAATCATTCAAGTTGTCGAAGAAGAAGGAGGAGGAGGAGGAGGAGGAGGAGGAGGAGGAGGAGAAGAAGAAGAAGAAGAAGGAGGAGGAGGAGGAGGAGGAGGAGGAGAAGAAGGAGGAGGAGGAGGAGGAGGAGGAGGAGAAGAAGGAGGAGGAGGAGGAGGAGGAGGAGGAGAAGAAGGAGGAGGAGGAGGAGGAGGAGGAGGAGGAGGAGGAGAAGGAGAAGAAGAAGAAGAAGAAGAAGAAGAAGAAGAAGAAGAAGAAGAAGAAGAAGAAGAAGAAGAAGAAGAAGAAGAAGAAGAAGAAGAAAAAGAAGAAGAAGAAGAAGAAGAAGAAGAAGAAGAAGAAGAAAGTAGACATGGTAAAAGTTTTGAGATTAAGTACTAAGGGGTATACAGGTATGCAGCTTAAATATTTGTTTATTAAAAATATTTTATGGAGTTGTTCCCTCACTTTCCGTTCGTAGACAAAAATCAACATGAAAACATCTCTACATACAAAAGAAGAAACACAGCAAAGTGACAAATTGTAAGATGCTCTACATCCAGCAGGGTATTAGCATCCAGATATATGAAGAACTCCCCCCCCCCAAATTACATACCCAAGAAAGCAAAGAACTCAATACACAAATGAGCAAGTTGAGCTGAACATACATACGCCTCTCAAGAGTATCCAAGTAATGAATAAATGAGTGGGAAAAAGGGTCAACATCGTTGGCATGTAGGGAAATGCTAAAAGAGATTTCATGTCTAACTCAGAATGACTGGGAATAAGGACAAGGAGGAGGAGGGAGAGAAGGTGGAGGAGGAAGAAGAAAAGAATGGAAAGATATTGAATGTAGGGTTAAAATTATGCATTGAATATAGAGTGTAAATTAATCCATCAACTATAAAGTTCAGTATAAAGTTTCTCAAAAAATTAACAACAGAGTGATACAGCTAATTGAACTCTGATAACTATTTCCAAACACTCCATGTGAGGTTCCTGTAGAGATATGTGCACCTCCTGTTTGACACTTAACTGTTCACAGCAGCCAAGTGAAGACATCTGCCTAGGTGCCCATTAATGGATGAATGGTACAGGGGGTTATGTACACAATGGAGCAGTACTCAGCACTAAGTGAAGTTAGAGGTTGGTGCTAAGGCTATCTTGTTAAGACAAAGATAAATCAGTCCTACAAAGATAAGCATTGCATATTTACTTTTAAATGAGGAATTTGGGGTAGATGTGGGTATCGAACTTATGTGGATGTGGAAGAGAAAAGGAAGTAGAGGGGAGAGAGATAAGAAAAATTAATATATCTGGTGAATCTGACCAAAGTACAATATATGTGATGAATAGAAATACAAAAACTCCCACCATTTTGCACAATTAATATATACTAATAAAAATTGAAAACATCCAACACGGTCCATTAACTTTTTCAAAATTGTTGTGCCTCAGTTCTGATGAAATTGGAACAAATAAAAGGCATGTTGTTAGTTTTTTACTTTAATTTTAGTGACAGAGTTGTTTCTTAGTTATCATTCATATTTTGCACACAGACAGGTTTTTAAAATTAATTAATTTATTTATTTTTAATTGAACGAATTTTTTATTATATTCAACACAATATATATTTTATACCAATCATAAAAATGATGGACATGTTATTAAATGAACATAAATAGATAAGATCTTTTTGTTTGTTCATTTTGTTTTTAGTAGAGCTTTAAAATCTTGGCTCTTACTGTGGTACAAACCCAATAAAAACAATTTTTAGACATTGGAGTTCATTGTAATAAGGTCCTACAATGTCCCTCACTTCACCAAAGGATTTTGCCTTCATAGTAACTAAGCTAAGAGTTGACAGTTCTGCTGAGTCAAGGAATGAATTTTAGGCCCGATTATTTGGATACATATTTCCTGCTATGGTCAAAGCTATTTGACATGAGTGATTGTTGTCATTCTTAGCCCACAGGGAACATGTTAAATCATTGGCTGTGATGATTTTGAAAAGCATCATCTCAGAAAGAAGAGTAACTTATAAGGTCCTCTTCTTCAAAATTAATACAATAAATATCAAGCAAAACATTCAGTCTCACTCTTTGTTGTTCTCTTACAATCTACCTCCCAAATTAATTGTCTACGTTTCTTTTGACTGTATAATTTTGAAATATGTAAGTTGTTCTGAAAACCATAGATAGTATAGTGTAAAAACATCAAATAAACAATCCTACTAATAGAGAGGCAATGATAGGAGAAGCATGATTTCAAGACCAGTATGTAGTACACAGCAAGACACTGTCAAGTACAAACAAGCAGACAGTATATATGGATTGTACAATATTGGACCTATTTCTTCAATTACCTAATTAGAGAGACCACTGGATGACAGCCAACAAATTTCAAATTCCTCATATTTTTGAATTTCAATTGATTAGGATATGTTGGTAATATTAATTTTCATATTAAGAGATATTAAGGAAAAGTGATTGTTACTTCCTATTATTTTTGTTGTTAGAGGTGGAATTATGTTTGTGTGGATTTGTTGAAAGATTATTTTCTTGCTTTTTCTAGGGTGTACTTTCACTCCTTTTGTTGGTGTTTTCCATCTATTATGTTTTGTTGGGTATAGTAGCCTGGGTTGGCATTTGTGTTCTCTTAGGGTCTGTATGACATCTGTCCAGGATCTTCTAGCTTTCATAGTCTCTGATGAGAAGTCTGGTGTAATTCTGATAGGTCTGCCTTTATATGTTGCTTGACCTTTTTCCCTTACTGCTTTTAATATTCTTTTTTTGTTTTGTGCATTTGGTGTTTTGACTCTTAAGTGACAGGAGGAATTTCTTTTCTGGTCCAGTCTATTTGGAGATCTGTAGGCTTCTTGTATGTTCATGGGCATCTCTTTCTTGAGGTTAGGGAAGTTTCCTTCTATAATTTTGCTGAAGATATTCATTGGCCCTTTAAGTTGGGAATCTTCACTCTTTTCTATATCTATTATCCTTAGGTTTGGTGTTCTCATTGTGTCCTGGATTTCCTGGATGTTTTGGGTTAGGAGCTTTTTTGCTTTTTGCATTTTCTTTGATTGTTGTGTCAATGTTTTCTATGGTATCTTCTGCACATGAGATTCTCTCTTCTATCTCTTGTATTCTGTTGGTGATGCTTGCATCTATGACTCCTGATCTCTTTCCTAGATTTTCTAACTCCAGGGTTGTCTCCTTTTGTGATTTTTTTATTGTTTCTATTTCCATTTTTAGCTCCTGGATGGTTTTGTTCATTTCCTTTGCCTGTTTGATTGTGTTTTCCTGTAATTCTTTAAGGGATTTTTGTGTCTTCTCTTTAAGGGCTTCTAACTGCTTACCTGTGTTCTCCTGTATTTCTTTGAGAGAGTTATTTATGTCCTTCTTAAAGTCCTCTATCATCATCATGAGAAGTGCTTTTAGATCTGAATCTTGCTTTTCTGGTGTGTTCGAGTATCCAGGTCTTGCTTTGGTGGGAGAATTGGGTTCTGATGATGCCAAGTAACCTTGATTTTTGTTGCTTATGTTTTTACGCTTGCCTCCCGCCTTCTGGTTATCTCTAGTGCTATCTGCCCTGGCTATATCTGACTGGAGCTTGTCCTTCCTGTGATCCTGGTTGTGCCAGACTCTTGGGAGTCAAGCTGCCTCTGGGACCCTGAGATCCTGGTGTGACCAAGCTCTTGGGATCCTGTGATCCTAGACATGTTAGAGTGCCTGGGAGTGGAGCTTCCTCTGGGTGTTGTGAGACTGGCTGTGGAGTTTGCACTCAAGGTCTGCTCAGGGCACCGGCCCCAGACAGATCAGAAGGAACCTGTGCCACTGTCTGGTGGAGTTCTTGAGTGCCTGTGTCCTACTGGTTCCAGTAACTCCTGGTGTTGGGCAACACACTTCTGTATACATGAACTGTGTGCTGGTGTCTACATGTTTTTAAATGGCATTGCATTCAGGCAACCAAAAAGAGGCTTAACAGTGTAGGAGGCACTCAAAGTTCCCCTTCTCCTTCACCGTTAAAAAGAATTCTATATATGGCTCAAGAAAACAAAGGTTCTCAGTGATGTGTCTCCCTGATGACTGTATATTATCATGATTTGGGGAAATTAAAAACTGAACAAAATAAAAAGCTATTTGATTCTCACTTACTTGGAACTGACAGTGTCTGGATATTTGTTAAGAGCACCACAGGTAAATGCAGTCAGTTGAAAATGTTTTGTTGTTGAGGCTGGAGGGCAAAGGCTCTTTCTCTAAGGGTGGCATCCTGATTTTGTCCTAGGGCTTATGGAAGACTCTCAATGCTTTGCATTTTTGGTGAGGCATCCCAGTGTGTCTCTTGAAAGAGAGCACAGGAACAATGCAAGGAATCCTGCTGCCTTCCCATTGTCCCCTAAGGACCAGGCTTGGATAGCTATAGCCCAAGCCATCCCCAGATGTGCTGGAGCAGTATGTGGGAAAGATCAGAAGAACCGTCTGAAAGCAGAGAAGGCCATGGAATTCCCTTACTTACTCTTTACAGGAAGCAAAACCCACACGCAATTGAATTCTGTGGTGTCGGTAAGAAGGCCGAAGAAGTAATTTTAAAGAGAGAGTTGTTTTCCATGTTCGAAAGTAAAATCCAGGAAAAGCAGCTTAAAAAATAAAATAAAATAAAATAAAATAAAATAAAATAAAATAAAATAAAATAAAATAAAACAGACCAAAAGCAAACAACAAAATTCTTGGAAACTGAAGGTCCTACTATTGGTAATTGTCTTTCAGGAAGACAAAATGTTCCAGATGCCTACCTCTGCATGGGTTAGGAGGTGGCTTTTGTCTTCTGGGATACTGGAGTCAGGATGCTCCTAGTAAGGGTTTGACTAGGGGTAACGTCTGGGCTATTGGCCCAGAGAGTGACCAGGAGCTTGCCAGGCTGAGAGGGTGGAGATGTTCTTTCACTTTATGAATTTAGTTTGTCTTTTCCTTCCTGGGGATCTCTGGGTAAGATTAAACCTTGGTCTTCAGCCAGGATCAGTAAGCATGCATTATAGCCCAGTAGTGCTCTGGGTGCCTAGGATTTTTCTACATTATCTCAAGAATTTCAGCAGGGACCTATACTGTGACATTTCTCTGGACCCTGAACTAGTTAAACACATAGTATGTGAGTTAACTAGTCATAATGAGCTTTACCTTCAGAAATTGGTTTTTTTAATAGACACAAACTTCTAAGTTCAAAACTAAACCTTCAATGTTGAATATCCAAATTAGCTTTCCTCTTCCTCCCTCTTATCTCTAGCCCAATTAATTTAATTAGAATTTAAATAAGAATGAGCAATACCAAGCATAGTAGAACGCACCTGTAATTCCAGCACTAGGAAAGCTGAGGCAGAACAAGTTCTGGCTAGTCTGGGCTACATGATAAGACTCTGCTTAAAAGAAAATTACATCATGATATCACAGGGTCCCAATAGCTAAAAAGTTAGGATGTGTGACATAGAGCAATGGGGTGTGGGGCATTGGGCTATGCACAGACAGGCTGGTCTCCAGTCAAGCTCAGGTCTGAACCCCAGAATGGTGATAATTCACCTACATGACACAGTAGGCATTCCCTCATGTCTCCTGGAACTCTGGCTCCTGTCTAAGTTACTGTCCCCCACAGTCCCCACAAGAGAAGCATGGCTAGCAGTCATGTAGGCAATGTCCCAAGCTTCTGACCTTCAGCTAGACTCCTCCCCAGTTACCTAGCAACAGAAAAGATAGTAACTCACTTTAAAAGGAGCTGTTTGGCCCCTCCTTGCTCTCTCACTCCTTAATTCTTTTAT
This sequence comes from Mus caroli, assembly GCF_978045245.1. Lineage (NCBI taxonomy): Eukaryota > Metazoa > Chordata > Mammalia > Rodentia > Muridae > Mus > Mus caroli. The sequence continues at coordinate 96,393,588 of NW_028227261.1, forward strand.
TTCTCACTCTCCTCTCTCCTCTCTCTTTGTCTTCTCTCCTCTCCTGTCCTCTCCTCTCCTCTCCACTCCTCTCCTCTCCTCTCCTCTCCTCTCCTCTCCTCTCCTCTCCTCTCCTCTCCTCTCCCTCTCTTACTCTCTCTTTCTCTCTAGCCTTTCTTCTCTCTCTCTTTTACCTTCTCTCTTTCCCACTGCCTTTCTATAATAAAGCTCTAAAACCATAGACAGTCTCTGCTCATCAAGGCTGTGCTCAATCTCGTTTGCATGGGAACCTCTCCTCCCTCTGCCCTCTCTCCCATAACCCAGGGCTACAGGGTATACCTTGGGGTCCCTTTTGGTTTTGGGGGCTACCCCTTGTCCCCCCACCCCCACCCCCCACACGCTTGTCAAATGGGTCAGAGGCTTGGATACCCACCGGGGACTGAGTGGAAAGGGTCTGGCAGCCCTCCCACGTCCTCCTGTCCAGAGCATAGGTGGACCTCTGGCGGGACGTGGGTCCTCCTTCTCCCCTATTTCCCCAGGCCCCCTTTTAGGTCCCACAATGGGGAAAAGACAGAAGCATGGCATCGAACTGCATACCTCATTTTGAGCTTAGATGAGACACATTTCCTAGAAGCTATGCTAATGTCCCCTTACATCTCTTTGGTCAAACTTGACCATGGCTGCACGTGGAGATAAAAACACATGAAACAGAGTCTTCAGTCTCTGTAGATCGAAATGAGTTGCAGAGGATTGTGAGAAAGCCAAGTAAGTATTTACCATAATATCCAAGTTCATTGTGTTGTCTTTTGATCCATATATTCAAATCAACATACAATGCACACACACAGAAAAAATTAAGAATAAAGGCCTACAGAATCTCTGTGCATTTAATTATCAGCATTGAATTCACACGTGTAAGGAACACGTAGGCTCTTTCTTCCCATCTCAGCCAGGGTCTTTTGTGTACCTGATGAGGGAATATTATGAGCTGCATCATGAGAATTTTGTGCTCTACTATTTATCTGCCTTCTGTTGTCTGGGGAAAACAACCTAAAACAGGCATTAAAATTTATTTAAGTAAAAAACTGGGAAGTTTCAGAGAAAGGTTGTCATGTATATTCAAGGCTAATCTTGTATCATTTTGTGAGTGCTTTATCTGTTGCAGCGAGCCACAGGGTTAGCTCAAATTGAAGATATGAGGGTAAATCCATCCCTTGGCAGTGAAGAACAGAGAGAGTAATCTACCCCCATGAAGATGAGGGAATGCAGAGGTGAGGAAGGTAAATAATAATAATAATAATAAAAAGGGAAATCTAAAGTGGGATGATAAGAAACGAAAGTTTTTTTGTTACAAGTCATGCAGGTAGATTGATCCCTTCCCAGAGCATCTAAAACAAAACAACAAAACAAAACAACAAGTGGAAATGGATGTTAAAGACATGAATTGGGAATAATGTTGATAATGAAGGCGATAATGAAATAGAGGTGCCATCCAGACATAGATTAATTCTAGGCAAATATGTTAAATGAGGGGACGGAGAGATGCTGTAGTGGTTAGAGCATTTGATGCTCTTGCAGACCTGAGTTCATTTGGTTCCTAGCACCCAGCTATATTGGGCAGCTCAAGCCTCCTACAACTCTAGCTACTGGGAGATACAACGCCTTCTTCTGATCTCCAAGGACACCTGCACCCATGTGGTTTACACACAAACACACACACACACACACACACACACAGACACACACACAATTACACATGACTAGAAACTAAAAATATATCTTTACAACTATTTATACCAAGTGAATAAACTTTAATGTTAAACTTTAATGTTTAAACTTTAATGTTTTTAATGTTATGAATGCTCACAGGGACTACATAACTATTATGAACATGTATAAATAAAACTTTAAAGACCATTCCAAATGTGAATCTTGAAAACACAAATATAAATTGTCAAAGCTGTGCCAGTCTTGAACATTCTCTCAGCCTCTACAGATGGAAAAGATTACAGTGAATGAAGACACAGAGCCTTTGATTAATATATTTAATAAAGATGATTTATAAGACAGAAGACTTTATATCCTACAACTAAAATTGCTTATTTTTCTCAAAATCTAATGCCATATTGTATTATATGTATTATATGCCATGTATCAGATCACAAGACATTTTGATGAGTGCAGAAGATGTGCTGGCTTGCTCTTTAACCTTCATGAAACAATCTCTAGACTGGATTAAAAGTAGGTTAACAAAACACACAAACACTTGGAGCTAAAATAACAAAATAAAAATAAAACAAACTAACACTTCAATAATTTTTGGACCAAAGAGAAAAATAAAACTCTAATTATGGATTGTTTAGAAAGTAATAATGAGGCCACAGACAAGATACAGCTAATGTCATCCTCTGTGCTCAGCTTGATCTGGAAAAGTCCAATTTAAGGAGAGTGGCAGGAGACAGAGGAGAGGGATCAGTGAGTGGTTAAGAGCACACACTGCTTTTGCTAAGGACCTGAGTTAGGCTCCCAGCACCCACATCGGGCAACACAAGTGTCTATAACTCCAGCTTTATGGAATCTAGTGTCCTCTTCTGCCCACAAAGAGCACTGCATTCACAAATCCACACATAGACACATGAATAAAACTTCAAAAAATATATCATTTAAAAATGCAGTTTGTAGAATGCTTTGCTTGTCCAGCATGCTAGAAGACCTGGGCTGGTTCCTAGTACCTGGTAAATCAGATATGGTGATATACATCTGTGGTGATTCAAATAGGTACGGGACCCCATAGACTAATGTGTTTGAATGCTTGGCCATAGGGAGTGGCATTATTAGGAGGTGTGGCCTCATTGGAGGAAGTGTATCAGTGTGGAGGCAGGCCTTGAGGTCATATATACTTAAGATATAGCTAAAGTGGCACACACACTCTCCTTCTGCTATCTGTGGATCAAGATGTAGAACTCTCAGTTTCTTCTCCAGCACGATGTCTACCTGCATGCCCCCATGCTTCTGGCCATGATGATAATGGCCTGAACCTATGAAACTGTTTATGTTTTCTCTTATAAGAGTTGTAGTGGTCATGGTGTCTCTTTATAGCAAAGGAAACCCTAAGATAACACCTGTAATTGTAGGACTGGGAAAGAACGGGAAGTGGAGGGATCAGAGGTTCAGTGTTATCCTCAGTCACATAGCAAGTTCAAGGCCAACCTGGAATACATGGCAACCTGTGTCAGAAACAAAACAGGAACAACACACACACACACACACACACAGTACAATTAATAAAAAATAAGTGAGAAAAAATTTCAAGTCAAGAAACTATAAAACAAAGACATAAATTAATGTATTAAAGAAGCACCCAGTTGTTAGATCTCTAAAAAGCATAATTAAATAGTTAGCTTTTTTACAAATATAACTAAGAGGAGGAAATTAAAATATTAATGTGGGATATCAAAATTACATCAACTAATGTTACAGCTAGATATGGAAGAGGTACAATAAATAGCAAAAATATCCGCATTAATAAATGTCCACTTGCATTAAACTAAATACATCAGCCTCAAGAAAATGTATATTGCTAAGTCTTTCTGAGGAGGCACCGAGCTTTAAATGAAGGATGATTTTTAAGAGTGATGGGGGGAAATTAAGTTGTTATTCAAATGAGAAACAATCCGGGGTCTCAGTGAATGGAATAGGCCCTTTCCACTGCTCCCTTCCCATGGGACACAACTATGAGATCCACTGAATGCACAGAGATTCTGTTAGGGGACAGGGTAAGATTAACAGTAGCAGGTGGTTTGGGGGAGACACCAGAATTCACTGAGTTTTCAAGCATAGAGACATATCCTCCAAGTTAAACAACCACCATAGAGGGAATTCAGCAGGGCCCACTTGTTAATGATCATCACCCGTGGGCTTGTTGAGTATTTACATCCCTCCCGAGGGGAAAGGAGGGTCATGAGACCCTCACCTGTGTACCACCCACTTGTTTGCATCTCTGCCCTAATGGCACATGGCCCTGAGGAGGGCCTAGAATACATAGGCTTGGGAAGACTAGGCGAGGGGGACTCCATCTTTGCAGCTACAGGAAAACCATCGTGCTTTCTGAATAAAGAATCTCTTGTGTGGCCTTTTGGAGAGGGGGTTGCCCACATTTCAGTAAGCAAGCCTTCAGTTGTGCTCTGGAAAGGAGCCCAATAAAGTCACCGGTTTCCTAAAGTGAACTTTAATGGAATTGTGCCTCCTTTTGTCATTAAGACCTTCAGAAGAGGGGTACATGTTGCTTACGCTTGCCCCTGGGGAAGAAATTTTGCAGCATGCCTTTGTCCATGAATACTAGATTGGGTGTAAGGTGAGCAGGAACTCACACAAGTCTATCCTGAGAACCGGGTTGTAAACCTACTCTGGAAAATGCCCTGGCAATTCCTTATGATAAAATCATAATTTTGTCATATAATCTAGCCATTTCATCCCTAGGCATTTACCCTAAGAAATGAAAATTTAAATTCACTCACAAGATTAGATGAATTGCCATGTTATTACACTAAGTGAAAAAGACATGCCGGAGCCAGGCATGGTGGCGCACGCCTTTAATCCCAGCACTCGGGAGGCAGAGGCAGGCGGATTTCTGAGTTCGAGGCCAGCCTGGTCTACAGAGTGAGTTCCAGGACAGCCAGGGCTATACAGAGAAACCCTGTCTCGATCTCAAAAAACCAAAAAAAAAAAAAAAAAGAAAGAGAAAGAGAAAAAGAAAAAGAAAGAGAAAAAGACATGCCAGTCTCTAAAAATTGCATCAGATTCCATTCCATTTAGATGTTGCTCTCAGAAAACACAAGACTAATGAAGAGCAGATCAGTAGTTAGGGATGAGGCAAGGGTGTGATGGGAAGGAAGCTTTTTGTAATGATCGACCTGTACCATGACTGTGGTTGTTGTGGTTCACTGAGCCTGGGTGTGTACGTAGAATTCATGAAAATCTGCTTGTGCAAAAGACAATTCTATTAGACCATAATTTTGAAAATTAAATGTGTAAAATAACCACAGCTAGAGGTACTATGGGTAGGAATGGCAGTGGAATAGATTATCCCTAGGAAATTAACCTTTCCTACCTGACCCTTGTCCATTACACACATCAGCGAGAGAAGGAAGAGAGGGTGTGCCTCTTCCAAACCACCCTTATTTTACTTGTAGTGGACACTCTCTAGTGTCATCGTTAGACAAACAATGGCACATGATTCAGTCCTTCACCTCAGAAGTGATATCTAGAAATGTATACACTGTTTTTGATAGGTTAAAACTGATGGCGTATGGCCCTTCTTCTACAGCCTGTCAGAGAATCTAGAGAGGCCTTTCTTCAGTACGTGATGTTCTAAAAGAGAGGCTGTCTCCCACATTACCTTTGGGAAATCTAAGAAGACAGGTAATATCTGGGGCATATTTTTCTGTGGTTTGTTTCTGAGGAGTTAAATGAAAAGGTCATTGTGAACCTGAAGCCAGCTCAAAGCGCTGCATGGAGATTTTGAAAGCAGTCACCCTTCACCTGTCCCTGACACAAGCTTTGCGATGTTTAGCGTCAGATAATCTCTACCGTTGTTTCAAATCTATTCTGGGGCTCAAATTTCCCAGATATAAGGACACCTGGTTTTCTGTTGACAGTGTTTAAAAACCACTTAATTCTCACCTAAAAAGGAAGCAGATAAATAGTCCCAGGGACACCGGGTCAAAAGACCACCAACTGGAGGCATCTGCCACCCATTTGCAAGGCCAAGGGAAGGGGTGTGTCGTACAGAAAATGTAACTTTCTTTAAAATAGTGTGTCTGAGTTTTTGATTATGTGAATTTTTCCATACACGGAATCCAATTAATACCTATGTATTGTAGGCTATGAGAAGGGCTTCTGAAGTGGTCCCAAGAGCGGGCACTATACCTGCTGAGCCAGTACAATGAGGCAAGGACCAAGTGATAATTTTCAAAAGTGGGGCTGGCTGGTGTGCTTGTGTGGTGACGGCTGCATGCTGGTCAGGTGGGAAGTCTCTTGATTCCTTTCTGTGCAGTTTGTCAGGGCTCAGTTTAGTTCAGTGCCAGCAGAGAGCTCATTATCTGAAGTAGTGGAGTTATCTGAGGTGGTGCAGCCCAGATACAAACACAGAGAGTGACAAAGAATGCCATGATAGCGCTAATCCTTCCCTGACAGCTCACAGAGCTGGCAAGAAACAGCAGAGCAAGATGCAGCTCTGGACTACAACCCAGTTATGTAGGTGGTTGAGACAGGAGGGTTGCTGTGAGTTCCAGGCCAGCCTGGGATACACAGTGATGTCTAGGTAATCCTAAATTGCTGAGTGAGATTTTTGTCTTAAAATCTTAAAAACCAAAAATAGAAGCAGCACCTTGCTACTGGTTGTGTATTGAAATGACACATGAAAATCCATTTATGTTCTTACACCTATGATTGCCTTATATAGCCTTATTTCTCTCCCTTTAAAGCAGAGAGAACTATAATATAAAAAGAGATAAATTTTAAATTCATTTTTGTAGGATTAAAAATAAAGCACAGTGATAGTCATTCTCAAATGTTTTGTCTACAAAAAATATTGTCATCAGATTATTATCATTATTATTATTATTTTGCTATTTCATTGTTCCCAGCATCTCAATACCAGTGTCTTTCTACTGTAAACTCCATCTTGAGGTAATTACATAAAGCATAGACTGGTGTGTTTTTCTAACTTCTGAATGACAGGAGATGTCTGTTGAATTGACAACACTGAGATATTCTTATCAGATGTAGTCACAAGAGGGCGTCTTCCTCCTGTCAGCTCTGCCTGCACTACCACTCACCAGCAATGCTGCAGATTTCAAAGCAAACAGGACGTCATTTCCAGCAGGCATGCGGACTGGATTTTGTCCCACCTTTACTCCCATTTCTGGACTTGATTGTTGATATCTCAGAAGAGTCTTTCCCAGAACCACCCTCAGCTGTCTCCAGCCCCTCTTCAGCCCTTCCTCAGAAACACGTGTAGATGGGGACAGGTGGCAAAGGTGTGGTCCTCACCTCAGGAACTGGTCCCAGTCGGTACACAACTGATACCCTCTGCTGACTTTGAATCAGGATACAGGAGAGGTGAACATGCACGCTTTGCCTCCTGCCTCCTGCCCACTAACACAATTGATTTCTCTTCCTAGGGTGTTTATTTCACAAGATGAAGCCACAGCGGTTTCCCTCAGGTCAGGTGCACACTGCCAATTCCTTTAGGTTCTTCTCCTTTTTTTTTTTTTTTTTTTTTTTTGTGGTTGCCACTGGTAGCTCAAATTTTACTCAGAGAAAGTAAGCCTAACAAGATTCAAGATTTGCGAGGTTTTTTTTCTTTACATTTTTTATTAGGTATTTTCCTCATTTACATTTCCAATGTTATCCCAAAAGTCCCCCCTACCCTCCCCCACACTCCCCTACCTACCCACTCCCATTTTTTGGCCCTGGCGTTCCCCTGTACTGGGGCATATAAAATTTGCAAGTCCAATGGGCCTCTCTTTCCAGTGATGGCCTACTAGGCCATCTTTTGATACATATGCAGCTAGAGTCAAGAGCTCTGGGGTACTGGTTAGTTCATCATGTTGTTCCCCCTATAGGGTTGCAGATCCCTTTAGCTCCTTGGGTACTTTCTCTAGCTCCTCCATTGGGGGCCCTGTGATCCATCCAATAGCTGACTGTGAGCATCCACTTCTGTGTTTGCTAGGCCCTGGCCTAGTCTCACAAGAGACAGCTATATCTGGGTCCTTTCAGCAAAATCTTGTTAGTGTATGCAATGGTGTCAGCGTTTGGAAGCTGATTATGGGATGGATCCCGGATATGACAGTCTGTAGATGGTCCATCCTTTCATCACAGCTCCAAACTTTGTCTCTGTAACTCTGATGAACCCACACACCTATGGTCACTTGATCTTTGACAAGGGAGCTAAAGCCATCCAGTGGAAAAAAGACAGCATTTTCAACAAATGGTGCTGGCACAACTGGCAGTTATCATGTAGAAGAACGCGAATTGATCCATTCCTATCTCCTTGTACTAAGGTCAAATCTAAGTGGATTAAGGAACTCCACATAAAACCAGAGACACTGAAACTTATAGAGGAGAAAGTAGGGAAAAGACTCGAAGATATGGGTACAGGGGAAATTTTTCTGAATAGAACAGTAATGGCTTGTACTGTAAGATCGAGAATTGACAACTAGGACCTCATAAAGTTGCAAAGCTTCTGCAAGGCAAAAGACACCGTCAATAAGTCAAAAAGACCACCAACAGATTGGGAAAGGATCTTTACCTATCCTAAATCAGATAGGGGTTCTTCTCCTTCTTAATGGCAGTATTTTATCATTTCCTATGCCTAGTGCTGTACTGTTGTGCAGGCCAGGGGTTCTCTCTGCCTTGGCACTATACATGTGGTGGGGTGGCGGTTATTCATTGTGAGGGCTGCACTCAATTATGTAAGTGCATCCCAGTGTTTATATGCTAGATGCCAGTAGCACACCCCTCCAAAACACACACACACACAAAGAGAGAGAGAGAGAGAGAAAGAGAGAGAGAGAGAGAGAGAGAGAGAGAGAGAGAGAGAGAGAGAGAGAGAGAGGCATGCACTCCATGTCTCTGGATACTATCCAGTGCTTTTTAAGGTAAAGTGTAATATCAGACCATCACCTTGTTTGGAACCACTGCTTTAGAGCAGAGTGCTATATTGACCTCTGCTTGTCATCTCAATGCCCAGTGCTTGACAGAAACAGCTTAAGAGAGTTTAGTCTGGGATGGCTTAGACCCCAGAACCTCACAGCCATGGGAGTGTATGGAACACAAGGTAGTTTACTTCTTAAGACCAACCAGAAGCAGAAAGGGAGATTCAACCCCTTCAAAGCCTGCCCCATGGCCTGGTCCTCCACTGCTCCTCCGGTTCTATATGTTCTACACAGAAAACTGTTGCAAATTATGGAGGAGAGAGGCAATAAGTAAAGGTATCTGCTGCCAGCCAGGCAGTGGTGGCGCTTGCCTTTAACCCAGCAATCAAAAGGCAAGGGCAGGTGGATCTCTGTGAGTTCAAGGCCAGCCTGGTTTATGGAGTGAGTTCTAGGACAGCCGGGGCTGCACAAAAAAACTCTGTCTTGGAAGAGAGAGACAGGGAGGGAGTGGGGAGAGGGAGAGAGAGAAGGAGAGGGAGGGAGAAAGAAAGAGACAGAGAGGGACAGAGAGAGACAGAGAAGAAAGAGTATTTCTGGAAGTTGTCACATGAAATCAGCTTGGAACCTAGTTGTGAAGTCATATCCGGCAGTAGGAGGTACGGGAAAATGCAGCTTTTACTCTAGATGTCTTTATGCTCAGCTGAAATTCAAGGACTCCATTGCTTTTAAAGGGGAGGGCCTAGATGTACGAGCTTGACTGATGGTTAGCTTCAGTGAGTGTATGAGCTAAGTGGGGCTGACCCTGTGCCTGTCCTTGTTCTCAGAAAGCGGCACTAAAGTCATCACATTCTGTTCTCTCTCTCTCTCTCTCTCTCTCTCTCTCTCTCTCTCTCTCTCTCTCTCTCTCTCTCTCTCTCTCCTTTTAGGTGGTGGTAGTGGCAGATTTTGCTAAACTGGAGCTCATAGGCAAAGATCTCATCTCATTGGGGGGACAGGGTAAGAGACTAAATGTAGCATGTAAAGAGTCATGAGTGCATGCGTGTGTGTGTGTGTGTGTGTGTGTGTGTCTGAGTGTGGAGGTCAGAGTCTGACATCAGGTGTCTTTCTCAATTGCTCACCACCTTATTCTGAGCAGTAGGGTCTCTAGTGAACCTTGAGCTCATCAATTCAGCTAGACTGCCTGGCTGAGGAGGTCCAAGTATCTGCCTGCCTGATTGTAGCACTGGGCTCCACTTTTTACACGAATGCTGCAACTCTGAACTCAATGCCTTGTGCTTGCCTGGCAGAGACTTTACAGACTGCACCATTTCCCTCCAGCCCTCCGTCATACCCCTCCACCCCATTCTCCTTTTGAGTCAGGTTCTTACTATGGTCTGGAACTCTCAACCCTCCTGCCTCAGCCTCTCAAAGCTAGGGGTACAGATTCAGGCAGGCTCCACTCTGCCTTCAGTTTTCAAGCCTGACTTCACCGCCCAGGCCTTTCCCCAGTTTATTTACTTGAACCAATAAATCCTTTCTTTGTTTAAACAAGGAGAAGCTGGATACTCATTGCTTGTAGCCAGAAGAAGGTCTCAAAGCAACTAATTACCTCCCCGGGGTTTTTGTTGGGGCTAAGGGACACACAAGATAGGGTATACAGCCGTTGCCATAGTCCTAATGCTAGCTGTTAGTGATGTGTTTAAAATAACGCGGGGTAGATGACATTTGGAAACTCTTCCTAGAAAAGTTCCAAGTCAAATGAGATCTTAGTCCTTCTCAGAAGATCCAGGTCTCTCTCCTCCCTGTTCCTTGTCCCTCTTCCACATAGACAACAACTGTGGAGCCGTGTTCAAATCTACATTTTCTTCTGATGTAACCTGACTGGGAGGACAGGAGTGGGGTCCCATCTCACTTTTCAGTTTTTAGTATTTTGCATTCGACTAAGTACATTCTTGGTGATCAGTGTTGGAAATGGGACTTGGAAAGCATTATGAATAAAGGAAGTGATGTGACTGGCCAGCGTTTATTGAGCACATGCTGTGTTCTGAACACATCCCTAAGAGTTTTACTATTTAATGATTTAATCCTTGATATGTTATTATTCCTCCATTTTCCAAATGAGCAAACTGACACAGCCAATAAATAGCACAGCCAGGGTTTCATTTCAGGGAAATTGATCCAAGAGCCCTGCCACTTCGGCCTGCACGCTCCGACACCTCTCATGTCGAAGGTACTTGATTAAATAGAGTTGGAGTTAAACCACTCACTGCTGGAGTCATTTGATTCCAAGGCAAAATAAAAGTAGACACTGGATCAAAGCCCAGAGGTGATGGGGGTTTACATAACTATGCAGGGTTCCTGATTCCTAGCTGGAATCTTTTAGGCCAGGGCTCTGCCTTTCATGTAATAAGTATGTGCTTCAGTGTGCACAGCTTTGAGGTCTTACTTAGAAAAATCACCCCAAGTAGCAGCTGGTATTCCAAAGGGTAGATATGCCAGGACGATCTAATCAGTTGAATCAAATAAAAAGAGGAGGGTGTTAAGATCACAGGGTCTCTACTCATAGTTCAAAATTTAGCAAAAACTTCTGTCCTCATAGAGGACTTGCCTGGCCTTGGCTAAAGTCAAGTTTGCCTTTGAAAGCAAGGCAAACTTCTGTTTAAGCAAGGTCAGTTGTAATTGTGTGTGTGTGTATACATATGTGATACACATAAACATATGTAATCATACATATATGTTTCACGTATGAATATCAAGTTGATGGTGACATCACTTTTACCTGCTACAGGTTCCTAGAGGACAGGTCCATGTCAGTTTTCCCCTGCTTGTGTTACCTATAGAGCATCGCAAGCTGCTACATGGAGGAAAGAATGAACAATACAGGAATGATTAACCGCGGGAAAGGTGAACGATAATTCTGCGTATGAGATGCACACGGGTGGGCCCCACTTCAACAGCCTGTGATCTGAACAGGTTCTCAGGAGTCTGCACCACTCATCAGATAGACCCTTCAGGAAAGTTATGCAAATATCCACTTTGGGAGGCTTAGACATGCATCCCCACCCCACCCTACCCCCCAAAGATGGAATGAACCCCAAAAGGTGAGCAAGCAGTTTTCAAAGCATGCTTTCAACTCTGCCAGCCCCGCGTGTGTGTTTTCCTCTCCAGTGTTTCCAATTACTGTGGCACTCTCGGTATCCAGATCCATCTCCAGCGCATTCCTCCGCAGCTCCTTGCCAGACATATGGGATCAATCAGTGAGCTTGTGAGGGAATGTTGACAGCATGACAGGCGAGGGGTTCTGGTGTCATGGAATCTCCAAGAGTCTTTAGCTGGATCCCAGGCAAGAGAGAGGGGGAGGAGAGAGATAGAGGAGAGATAGGGAGAGGAGTGGGAAAAGGAAGGAGAGGACAGACAGAGGAGGGAAGCTACTCTAGCTTCACTGCCCCCTTCCTTCAAACATTTTATAGGCTTCGGGAGAGAGAAGGAGGAGGAGAGAAACCAAATAGCCGAGAGCCAGAGAAGCAGATCCCTCCAGTCCCTCCCGAGTCCCCGAGCTGCCAGAGGAGTCTGGATCGTGTCCCCAGTGTCACATGCAAGGACGCTGAGGTTCGCAGCTGCTACCCCGAGTCCCCTCCGCTTAGTCCGGGAACCTTGGCGTCTCTCTGCGCGCTCGGGGACTGTCGCCTTGCACTCCCCGGGGCCACCGCTCGGTCCCCAGCGGGATGTGGTCGCGCCTGGCCTTTTGTTGCTGGGCTCTGGCACTGGTGTCGGGCTGGACCAACTTCCAGCCCGTGGCCCCTTCACTCAACTTCAGCTTCCGCCTGTTTCCCGAGGCCTCTCCGGGGGCTCTGGGCAGACTGGCGGTGCCTCCCGCGTCCGGTGAGGAGGAGGCAGCCGGGAGCAAAGTGGAGCGTCTGGGCCGCGCGTTCCGGAGCCGCGTGCGGCGACTGCGGGAGCTCAGCAGCAGACTGGAGCTCGTCTTCTTGGTGGATGAGTCGTCCAGCGTGGGCCAAACCAACTTCCTCAACGAGCTCAAGTTCGTGCGCAAGCTGCTGTCCGACTTCCCCGTGGTGTCCACGGCCACGCGTGTGGCCATCGTCACCTTCTCGTCCAAGAACAACGTGGTGGCGCGCGTGGATTACATCTCCACCAGCCGCGCGCACCAACACAAGTGCGCGCTGCTCAGCCGCGAGATCCCGGCCATCACCTACCGCGGTGGTGGCACCTATACCAAGGGCGCCTTCCAGCAAGCCGCGGTAAGACCCCCACACACCCAGGCCAGCGCCCCGGGGCCCCTCCCGCCCACCGCTGCCAACCCCTTCTCTAGCCTGGTTTAGCTCCTGCAAGGCTTAAGGTGTCCAAGGTGAGCGAGCGTCCCAAGAAGCACAAATATGACCACCATTCTCCTACTGTCCTAGTGAAGGTCCAGACTGAAATGGGTTTTTTAATGCTTAATGAGGTGTCACATTTCTTAAAGGGTTCCTTGAGGGACCCTAGTAGGAAGGGACCTTTAAGCTCACTTAAACTTGTGAGGAAACTGTTTATACAAGCTGAAACAGGTATGGGTCACAAATATTTGTGAAGATGGGACATGTAATGAGCTGAGGACAGTCCTAATTCTTTTTCATGACATAGACTTCGTAACTTTGCTTTCAGCCTTTAATTGCTTACTAGTTTGTGATAGGCTCTCTCGTGTTTCCCAGACTGGTCTTCAACTTACAACATAGCAGAGGGTGTCCCTGAGTTATGATGATCCTCCTGCCTCCACCTCCCAAGCGCTGGGATGACAGCCATTGGCCACCATGACTTTATGTTCCAGGTCTTCCTAAACAAATGCTTAGCATCTGACAGAAGTCACATGGTAGAGTTTTATAAAAATGTGTCTTTTTTCCTAACTACAAAGTAATACACAGTAGGTCATAATTTGGAATACTGAGAAATTTCTAAGGCCACCCATCAAGTCAATGTTTGTAGAATAAATGAAACAAAAGAGAGTGGGGAATCCGAATAATCTCTTTCTCCTTAAAATTCCAGCGGATATACAGTTGAATGTTGTCCAGTATGTTACTCATATATTATTTCAACAAACTTGCTAACCTATGGTTTTGCAGCCTGCATTCTTCAGCTGTTGAATATGATTCAAATGTACATTAATTCATGATATCCTGTGGCATGACAGTATTGGCTCCCCTTGGAACTGCAGTTACAGGCAGTTGTAAGCTGTCATGTGGGGGGTTGACAGTGGACTTCAGGCAAGCCATACCTGAGAAAGCCAGTGCTCTTAACCACTGAGCCGTATCTCCAGCCTCACGACAACTGAGTGCTGAGAACTGCTGTGTGGGGAGCACACATTCATGCCTTTTAAATAAGTTTAGGAAGCCCTCTTTGATTGCTTCTTTAAGAGAGCTTTCTAAATTCCTTATTTAGTAAAATACATGAACATTTGAAACTTCTTGGTCCACATTGCCACCTCCTCCATTGGAGAGTTGTATACATTTACATTCTCCTGTTATGTACATCTGAATACATGATTTTTTATTGGATATTTTCTTTATTTACACTTCGAATGTTTTCCCCTTTCCAGGTCTCCCGTTCAGACGCCTCTCCCATCCCCCCTCCCACTACCTCTATGAGGGTACTCCCCCACCCATCTACTCACTCTGTCTTCCCACCCTGGCATTCCCTACACTAGGGCACTGAACATGCTGATGTCCAACAAGGCCATCCTCTACCACATATGTGGCCGGAGCCATGGGTCACTCCATGTGTACTCTTTGGTTGGTGGTCTAGTCCCCAGGAGTTCTGGGGGTCTGGCCAGTTAACACTGTTGCTCCCCCAATAGGGTTGAAAACCCCCTCAGCTCCGTTTAAAACACATTATTGCTAACTTGGTAACAAACTAGAGGAATTGTTCTAGCAAGCTCAATTTTTATAATCTTACATATAAAATTAGCTATTGTGTTAACTGGGTATTTGTCTCTTTTTCTTCCCAGCCTGGTCATAGTTTTTGCCCTTTTTGCCATTACAGGCATATTTGTTTATTCCTAGTGATTTGCATAACTTTTTGTGTAGTAAAGCCAGTGACTTTTTTTTTTTTTGCACATGCAGCAAGTATATATTTCCAGCGTGTTGTATTTTACTTGTTTATTACTGTGTCATTGAAAGAATAGTTTAAACCTTCATTTGCTCAAATCCATCCAATTTTGCTCTTAAGATCCAGATCTGGATGGCTGTGGAGAGATGGCTCAGCAGTTAAAAGGACTTGCTGCTCTTGTAGAGGATCTAGGTTCGTGTTTCAGCACCCACTTGGTGGCTCACAGCCACCCTTAACTCAGTTTCAAGGGACCCAACACCCTCTTCTGACCTCCCTGGGCATCAGGCATGCACATGGTGCATATATGGAAATGCAGACAAAGCACTCACACACATAAATCATCTTTAAGAAAAAAAATTTAAGTTCTTATATTTCCTTATTTTGTTAGACAACTGTCTACTGCCCAAATGTTTTCCACTGAACAATTGCTTAATCTGGAACTTGCTTAGGGAGAGCTCCCATACAAAGATGTCTCAGTTTTTAAGGCTGTTAATTGTCCCAGCTCACTAGACATTAATTCTTTCTCGATTTAGTTGACTGTTTCTTTAACCATGTAACTATGAATGGGTACTTGGCCCCTTCCTCGTTCTATTTCATCCTATCTCAAGTTTAAAGTTCATAAAAATGACTTTGTTATTGTAAATTTAAGTGTGAGATAGTGCAAAAAGAATCTCCTTTTCGTTTGTCTTGTCTTTCCTAGGCGTTTCGTAATGTGACCTTTTAATTTATTTTCATTATAGTAGCAATGAAACTAATAAGGATTTTGATTTCAATATAGAAAACATTAAAGTAATTGGGAGCTATTACATTTTTATAATAGTGCTCTGCTTGCTCATTCAGACTTTTTGTATCAATAGATAGTTATGGCTTTTCAAAAGTTCTGTAAATACTTTAAAAACTTTAGACCTAATTATTTACCACATTTTTATCTATAAATCTATCTTTTGTAGTACTAAGGATCAAACCTAGGCTCTCACAAAAGCTGAGTAAGTTCTCTATCACAGAGCTGTAGCCCCAGGTCTCTGTCTCCGTCTCCGTCTCCGTCTCCGTCTCCGTCTCCGTCTCCGTCTCCGTCTCCGTCTCCGTCTCCGTCTCCGTCTCCGTCTCCGTCTCCGTCTCCGTCTCCGTCTCCGTCTCCGTCTCCGTCTCCGTCTCCGTCTCCGTCTCCGTCTCCGTCTCCGTCTCCGTCTCCGTCTCCGTCTCCGTCTCCGTCTCCGTCTCCCTCTCCGTCTCCGTCTCCGTCTCCCTCTCCGTCTCCCTCTCCGTCTCCCTCTCCCTCTCCCTCTCCCTCTCCCTCTCTCTCTCTCTCTCTCTCTCTCTCTCTCTCTCTCTCAACTTTTTATTATTCCTTTGAACTTTTTACTATTATGAGGCAAGGTCTCATTACGTTAGCCAGGCTAATCCTATACTATGATCCTCTCACCTCAGCTTCCTGAGTCGCTGGTTGTTACAGGCTTAAAAAGAGAGGCCCAATTCATCTTTAAATTTTTATTTTAAACAGTTATTCTTGAACTATCAAAACATCATGATTTTTTTGTATCTGCATTTCTTCTTCATGTATACATATGATGTATCTTGGTCCCATCTTCCCTTATCTCTTCCTCAGCCCTAGCCCTGAACCTCCATCAATCTCCCATCCCCCACCTCACCTTGTGTCTTTATTTTTCTTTATAATCCACAAAGTTCCGTTAGTGCTGCCACCTGTATATGTGTGTAGGACAGAATCTTACAATGCTGCCCAGGTCATCCTGAACCCCTGGGAACAGAGGGGCTCTCATCCCAGTTTCTCATATAGCTGGGACTATAGGCAAGTACCACCACTCTTCGCAGTCAGATTCTTATTCCATTTTATGAGTCTCTTAGACTCATTTTTTCCCTCTTCATAAATTTTACTTTACAGATAATGTATAGAAAATTTAAAAATTAGAAAAGTTTCCTATAATCATACTGTGGTAGGTTGATAGATAATATATGCATGTACATGTCTATGTATAATGTATAAATAGCATGCACCTGAAAGTGAAAGAGCTGTTCACTCTGTGTAGGTTTCTGTGTCACACATATTTTTTGACACACTATTTATAATGGAAAATTCACTTCTACCTTATCAGGTTTTGTTTTGTTGTTTTGTTTTGTTTTGTTTTGTTTTTACAGCTACATAATTTTCCACTGTAGATTGTGCCTTTATTTCATCTTGTGATTAACTATTATTGTATATGCAGGCTGTTACAAGCGGTATATTGTATGTTTGTCCACGTCTCTGATCCTCTTATAAGTGTCAACTTTTGAAGGGACATCATTGAGTATGTGTGTGCCAACTTGCTGTGCAGAAAATGGCACCAGATTGCACTCCCAGTGTGATGTCCATGCAGGTACTAGGATGCAGACTGGCCAACCCAAGCCAGGACTTAGATATGCCCCGGTTTTAAGTGTGAGTAAATGTATTCCTCTATTAGCCAGGCTGGACATGGCCCTATGCACCCTGTCTAGTTCTATAGCTGTTCCTTTTCTAATACACATTTGAACATTGGGGGACCATTACCTTTTTTTTTTTAATTTGGGGATGGTTCTTTTTCTCCCTGAATGGCAACATACTTTAAATCTTAATCCCACCCCTCAGCTGCCAGTAAGATGGCATCTATTATTTTATCAATCTGCTGAATCGAATTTTCTTTTCCTTTTCTTGTGAACTGTATGAAACTTTAAAGGCTTTACCCCTCTTGAGGGATGAAGTAGAGAAGAGGGATGCTGTCTGTTTATTGAAATAGTTGCGCCAGGCAGAATTCACTTTTGGGCATACTCTGGCCTGGCTTCCAGGTCTCCAGTGCTCTTCAGACCATTAGAGCTGGGCTTTTTGTTTTTTTTTTTGTTTTGTTTTTGTTTTTGTTTTAACTGAGCAGAGTAGCACTCTTTTTTTAAAAGATTTATTTATTTATTTTATGTATGTGTGTGTGCTGTCACTATCTTCAGACACACCAGAAGAGGGCATCAGATCCCATTACAGATGGTTATGAGCCACCATGTGGTTGCTGGGAATTGAACTTGGGACCTCTGGAAGAGCAGTCACTGTTATTAACCGCTGAGCCATCTCTCCAGCCCACTGGGCTTATTATCAATGTCACTTATTGCCCGCTGTGCCAAAGGAGAACCCAGCTTCCCTGGGAATCCGTGCCTGACCCAGCTCTTCTGTTTGGCTCGGCCAGGCTTGCCCTGAGTTTCTGAGAATGCTGATGCCTAGATGTGAAGTGGGGCATGAGTCAAGGGCACAGTGCTCTTCGCCTCAAGACCTGCCTGTCATCAGCTTCTGCCTTCCAAACACCGTGTACTGCCTTGGAAAGCAGAGTTGCGAAAGCCAGGCCCCTGGTGTATTTATTCTTTGTGGAGCCATCTGTGACTCGCAAGCCGAGTTTTCTCAAATGTTTCTTTTAACTGAACTTTGCCTTGACTTTATTTTTCTTTTCTCATTTTAGTTGAGTTATGAGAAGGGACAGAGGTCAGCTGGACAAAGTTCTTGTCCAGACAGAAACCTACATGTTTTTCTTATAGCCCTCTCAAGGCCCTGATGGGCATATTTAGGTCTACAATATAATATTAGATAAAAGTGACAGAAGAGAACCGACACTTGGATGGAGTAGGAGTGAGGCCCTGACTTTTTTTTTGCATATAGATCAGACATGGGCATTTCCCTGCCAACTTCGTTTGCAAATGGTAAGCTATAGAGTTTGGATTCAGATATGGAACTTACACTGTTAGTTGAAAATGAAATAATTTATCAGCTTCCCATGTGTTTGCAGATTGGTGAGACTTGAGCTGTTTGTGGCTTGGCCTTCATATGAAATACACAGTTATACAAATAAACACAGATAAACACTTTTACAAATTAGACACCTCATTTCTCCTTTAAAAAATATTTATTTTCAATCATGTGTGTATGTGTTTATGTGGGTATGTGTAAGATTATTTGGTCTTGTGTGTGCTCTGCCACAGGGCACTGACACTCTAGGAGGAAGGACTTGGGAAGTTGACAGTACTTACCATGTGCTGTCGCTGGACCTTAGAGAACACCTGGACACTGCTCTGGGTGTGGGAAAGCACAGTTTGGGGCTTGAGATAGCCAGAGCTGGCTTAGGGGTCCCTAGGACTGTGAAGAGGCTGGGGCTATCTGGTTCTCGGGCTCTTGGACACCCAGGCACCGCTGGGAGCCACAGGAGAGCTGAGAACGGAATTGGGGTGGGGGGGGGCTGGATCTGGCCCAGGGCGTGGCGGGGGGCAAAGAAAGGGGGAGCTCCTTGACTTGACAGGTGGCTGTCTTGAGCTTGCCTTGGTGGAGGCCATGGCTGGGAGCGCAGAGAGGCCTTCTACAGGAAACTAGATGGCGGTGACTCTGTAGGCAAAGGCCTTCTCCATGGCTCCCCATGGTGTATCCTGATGAAAAGAGGCCGTCCATGGTTTTAAGGCATTTATTGTCATGGCAGAAAGTGGATGTGTAAAAACATACCTCCTTCTCAGGGCAGGCCTGAGGTTAAACACCTTTTGCAGGGAGGAGTGTCTGGGAAGGGGAGCTTATTGGCTAAGTCTCCAGGCCTTTAGGTAGCTCATTAAAATGAAGATCTGTCTTGAGCCTAAGTGACCACAGGTCACAGCCTCTACATGTGGAGGGGCTTGGGGCATTGCCCTTATGTGACTGATGGACACAAATCTATGGGGGGGGGGGCTGCGGCTAGTGACAGGGGCCTGGTGCCTGGAAACAGGCAAAGAGCCTACCATCCCTTCAGGATTTTGGGGGTTTCAAGCTTTAGTTCAACAGGGAACGAGGCTACCTTTCACGGTCTCACAAGTATGTGTATATGAGGTCAGGCCAGAAGAAGGTGTTGGATCCACTAGGACTGGAATTCTAAGTGTTTGTGAGCTGCCAGCACGGGTGCTGAGAACTGAACTCAGGTCCTCGCTCAAAGCATGTGCTTCCTTAGGCATTGAGCCATCTCTCCGACCCCACCTTATACAAAGCCTGACTACAAAGAAATTCCGTTACTAACATAAACCTTCCTGTCACCACTCAGCACATGTTTATTGCTTCATCAGAAAGCTCCTAGTTGTATGATTTTACATATTAGAATGGTTCAACCTTCTTGGGAACACGTGCGAGGATACAGGTGGTCACCACCTTTGATTGGGAAGGATGGATTGCAGTGTAGGCACACTTTCTCTCGCTACCACCCCTGGCATGCACCAAAATAGCGTAGGGCGGGAGTAATGAACTCTGTAGCCAGCATGAGCCCTGAGGTGTGGAACCCTCCTGTCTAGCCATCACTCTGTACCCACTTCTATCCATATGTCTTTAATACATTGCACTTTGTAGATATCTCCCTTCCCCTCCCTTGTCCCTCTTCTCCCTTCTCCCGTCTCCCCCTGTGTCCTCTCCTTCCTTTCCTTTTCTCCTTTGCATATTTCTATCTACTATCAGGAAGTCGCTCCAAGACCTCAGCCAGAAGAAAAAAGTTAAGACAGTCACACTCCATTTAAGAGGACTCTTCTCTTGTCCCAGTGCACATTTTTTTTTTTTTACTGTATGTTTCATTGAGGGAGACTTGATTTTATGCCCGCCCTTAGTTTCAGGGGGCTTTGTTGATAAGAAGGAAGAAGAAACTGGATGCTGACATATCTGATGCCTATCAGAGTTAATAAAATCATACTTTAAAAACTATCCAGAAACTGCCCTAAATTGGGTAAAACTCTGAGTACGTGAGCAATATTAAAAACTCCCTATCTTATGACTGCAATTTCATTGGCAGTTATGTTTGCCATTACCTGGATGGCATGGCATATGTCTCTAATACTAGCAGTTGGAAAGTGGAACCAGAAAGATCAGGAGTTCAAGTTCATCCTTGGCTTAGGAGCAAGTCTGAGGCCAGCCTCGAGACTTGGCCTCCAACAAACTTTGTATGTATATACATGTAGAAAACACCCAGAGTAGGAATGGAGGGAAATATACATAATTGCCTCCATTTGTAAATGTAGCTGTACTGAACATGTATAGTTTACTAGAAAATGAAATATCGATCTTGTATGTGAGCAAAAGTGACTGAAAGGGACAATACCTTTGGAACTTTGAGAAGTTCATTCTAGTATGATTGCTCTCAATAATAAAACACTTTTAATTTTGTTAAGATTTATTTGTTTTATATGTGTGAATGTTTTGCCTGCATGTGTGTATATGCACTGTGTGGGTGCTGGAAAGAAAATCCAGGTCCCCCTCAAGAGCAACAAGTGCTCCAAACTGCTGAGCCATTTCCCCAGCCCCTAATTAAAAAAAATATATGTCATCTTCCCCCCTTAATCTTCATAAGAATGCAGCATCCTACCCCACAATACAGCTCTACTTTCAAAACCAAGAGGATATCCAAGTTTATTGACTGGAAGTTGAAATGATGAAATTCCAGTTTTGTTTTGTCAAGTGCCCGGGGCTGTCTCATTGAGTCTTTGGGGGTTTGCAAGAGCCCTGTATGGAGGCAGGAGTCACCCTTAGAACCCTCCAGCTCGGTCCAGCTATTCTTTACTCCCTCCACATAAAAACCTGCAAATCAGTGGCATTGGCTCTTTCAGTGCCTAAACACCTCTCAGAACAGTGGAGCGGATGGTTCAAGGTGTAAGTCCAAGCAAGTGTCGAGGCTGTAGATGGTAGACATAACTGACTCCATTCCCTTGCTGAGAGGCCGGGAGACAGTGGTCTTCTGTGGTTTGTCTTCCATGGACAGGTCAGTGGTTGATGTTCTGTCAGGTTTTCTCATTCTTGCTAATAATGAGCGTCAGAGAACATTTTCAAGGATGGGAGATGTCTTCTAACATTTAATGCTGTCCCACGTAAAAAGCAATTGCATCAAAGGGCAAGTTGTCTTGGTTGATTCGGCTTCCCTAGCTCCCAAGCTTAATTTCTGTTGTGGTCAACAAAAGGCAGGCTCTTGGCTTCTTGTTGTCAGCCGAGCTGCGTGTTGCTTTCTCGGGGCGTCTCTGTTCTTCTTGGCTCACTCATTTTGCCTTATTCCAGTGCCATTCTATTTGCAGAAAACTGTACACATTAGTCCTATTATATAGCCTCACCTTTCCAGCTGAACTTGAAATAAACCTTGAGAAAAATAAAACATTTAATTTGCTTATTTCTGCTCCCCTCTCCCCAAGCACCATTTCTAGCCAGACTCTTTCTCTTTTAGTTACATTTCCTCTTAAAATATACACGCTTGGCTTCTGAGTGTTGCTTCAAAAGTGATAGTTTCGGGAAGTTGCTGTTGGAATTTTCTGGCCTTAAAAGATACCGGAGTTAAGGCTGTTTGTACACAGCCCAATCTAATTAGTAAAACCTCACATTGCAAGTCAGCTGCAAAGGACATTACATGAGGTTTGGTCTTTTTTTTTTTTTTTCTTTTTCTGCCGCCCTAGATTCGGTGCCAAGACCCATGGCTCGAAGTAAGGAGCACTGTGCATTCCACATGTTAATGAGAAGCACTAACAGTTGAGAAGAATATGTTCCTCAGAGTTCATGGGTCCTGTGCAGATCCACCCCTGCAAAGTCAACCATGCTCCTCCCTCTCAGAGGCACCTTCCTCTGGCCAAGATGAAAACAGCAACAGAGCTGAAATGGAGGTCTTAGATTTGGGTGGAGAACAGTGTTCTTATAGAATAACAGGTCTCCCCTATCTTTCGTGTTTTGTGTTTCCCTTGTTCCAACTGGGCAGAGTGAAGAGCCACATTTATGTGCCAGTTATTAAATCAGTTGGACAGAGGCATTGAATTGACTCTTAGCCTATGCACTGAAGAAGTGACTAGAAATACAGCCAGTGTGTTGGCTTAGATTTGGACAGAAGTATAAGCCAAGGAAGAGCATCTGAATGTAAGAGGTAGCTGATCTGGGAGGGGATCCAAGCAACTCTGGGCGGGAGAGGAAGGAAGAGAGACAAGGAGAGGAAGAATGCCAAAGACAACATGAGTGGTAGTTGATGTTTAATTCCCGTGAAACACTGGGAGCTAGTGTCCATTCAAGCCTCGAGTCTCACAACTGGACAGTAGGGGATCTCAGGTCTTTAAAAAAACCTCCTCATATCAGGCATAGTTAAGGGTTGCTACCATGGTCTGTCACCCGCACATCCTCTGCATGCAAGCAGAGTGGTCTCCAACCAATCAAGAAAACCTCAAACAAAGAGACACTGGAATGAGAAGTCTGGGAGGGGGCAAGAGGTGCAGAGAGGTAAAGGACTAGGTGAAAGTAGGCTGGGGAGATAGCTCAGTGGTACAGCAGATACCTTGCAGATATGGGCTAGCCTGGAGTTTGGTACACAGCACTACAAAGCAAAAATGTGTGGCTTTGCATAGGAGGAGAGCCTTGGAAAACAGCTGTATCCAAGTGATGCTCTGGCATCTAAGCAAAACAATCCCAGTACCTAACATTATATGTGCTACTGACATGGAAGGTGAGAGAAGAGTGGAAAGTGATCCAGGGAGCCCACCATGGGCTAGCCTCTGACATTCCACAAGCATAGAGAGAGTCACTGGGTTTCCCTCTTATCTCCTTTGACTTTTTCTGTTTCAAAATTCCCTTTCTCTTACAGCCTGGATGTCAAAGAACTGAAGTCAGTATTTATCCAACAAAAGTGGCCATCATACCAACAGTATATTTCTTTTCAGGAATTTTAAAAGTACTTCATTTGACATTCTCCCCAAATGTGGGAGAGATACTGTTTCAGCTGCTTTTCCTGTTGCTTTGATAAAACAGCCTAGGACAAGGTTTACACTGGCTCACAGCCAAAGGGCATAGGCCGTTGAGCTGGGGGAAGTTGCAGAAGTTGGAACGTGAGACAGCTGTCATACTGCATTTGCAGTCGGGAAGCAGGGAGTAACAGTGTTGGTACTCAGCCATCTTTACCCTTCACGCTCAGTCTAGGGCCCGAGCTTGGGCAATGGTGCTACTCACATTTTCATAGGTCCTCCCATGTCAGCTAACCTGGTCAAGATAATCTTTCACACGTGTCTTACTTTTCTATTGCTGTGATTAAAGCACAATGACCAAGGCAACTTAGTAAAGAAAGTGCCTAATTTGGCTTACAGTTTCAGAGGGTCAGAGTCCGTGATGGCAGAGCTGAGAGCTCACATCTTAGTCCACAACCACAAGGAAAAGGAACCACAAGGAAAAGAGAGAGAAAAATCCCACAAATCTTTTGAAACCTCAAAGCCTGCTCCCATTGACACACCTCCTCCAAGAAGACCACACCTCCTAATCCTTCCCAAACCATTTCACCAACTGGGAACCAAGTATTCAAACGGATGAGCCTGTGGGAGTGATTGTTACTCAGACCACCACAGTAGGCTTGTCTCCTGGGTGATTCTAGAACTTGTCAAGTTGATAATCATTGTCAAATGATTATAAGGGAAACCAAGGAATCAAGAATCCAGGGTAGTTAATACATGACTGGTTCATAGCACTCATTGGCTGACTCCATATCTCCCCAGAACCTAGAGATAGTACTCACTATCATCTCAGAGTTCTCAAACAGTTTCAATGTGATTAATGTCAGTGCAGTAAAGGATAGCTTGGTGCTTCACTGACAGTTGGGATTCTCAGGGAATGGTCAGTCAATGCTCTTCTTTTTAAATGATCAACAAATTGGAACCAGTTCACCCTTCAGACCATTTTCTTCTTCCTGAAGCAAGAGGAAGCCTTGAGATTAATGGCACACAGGCATGATCCCTACAGCTTTCCCCCTAAAGTCTGGTTAGGGTATCATATCTCAGTTCCTCTAGAGAGAGGGTGTGTGGTGAGTTCAGAGGGAATCTGCATACTCTAAGCTTTGGGTCACATGTCACCATCAATACTACTTTTAGTCACCTTTAGAGTCCTCATCAGTTAAGGGTCTGGGAGCCATTTTTCTTTCATTCCATGACCACAGCAATATCAAGTCCTTCTTGTCTCTTGGTGGATTTTTTTTTCAGAGAATCATACTTTTTCAGAATCCCTGGAGCTACTCTGTCAGTTTCCACAGGCATTCACAATTCCTAATAAAAATGTTGGTTTGATAGTTACTCACTTATGTAGTTGACATGCCTGTTCTTGCAACACAGTAGAATTAAATCTTTGCAAACAGTGCTGAGTGACAGGTAGTTACCTGGCACCCCTGAGAGCATTTTCCCTATATGAAGTCATGAAACCCCACAAGAGCAAACCTCAATATTTTTAAAAAGTACTGTAGATATCAAACTAGGGCTGTTTATAAATCTTACTCATTAAAAAAAAAGGTATGTGCATTTGTGTGCATGTGCATTTGCATGTGTGTGTGTTTGCAGTAGTATGTGTATATATGCTGGTGTGTGTGTATGTGTATGTTGGCACTAGTATGTATGTGAATGCTGGTGTGTGTGTGTGCATGCATGTGCATTTGCATGTGTGTGTTTGCATTAGTATTTGTGTGTATGCTGGGGTGTGTATGCATGCATGTGCATTTGCATGTGTGTGTTTGCACTAGTATGTGTGTCTATGTGTGTGTGTGTGTGTGTGTGTGTGTGTATACATACATGCCTGTGTCCACATATGAGCTCCAGTATGCTTGTAGAGGTCAGAGGACAACTTTAGACGTTGGTCCTTCCCTTCCACTTTGTTGGAAATGGGGTCTCATCTTCATCAGCTTCAGGAAAGTGCCATGCCTCCTGCCCTACAAGAGGCCTGGGATTCCAGGTAGATGGGCTACTGAGCCTAATATGCTTGTGGGTTATGGGAATCTGAACTCTTACTCTAATTCATACCCACTAAACTGTCTTTCCAAGCCTAAGAAGCATTTTTTTGTTTTTATTTTTGTTTTTGTTTTTGTTTTTGTTTTTGTTTTGCTTTTCGAGACAGGGTTTCTCTTTATAGCCCTGGCTGTCCTGGAACTCACTTTGTAGACCAGGCTGGCCTCGAATTCAGAAACCCGCCTGGTTCTGCCTCTGCCTCCCGAGTGCTGGGATTAAAGGTGTGCACTACCACGCCCTGCCAAGAAGTATTTTTTTAAGAGCACTCAGTTTTCTAAAGGCATGCAGGAAAGTAAACTGCACAGATTATTTAATCGCCTAGAGACAACATTATACTCAAGGTACTAAAAGTCCACACATTGGAATGATGATGGGTATAAATATCACAGAAAGTCCCTGACTGACTATTTAAATACAGGCACCATTTGAGTAGGACCAGAAGTATTTGGGACTTCAGAATTTATTCTTAATTTTGGAATATTTGCATATTTGTAATGTGATGTCTCAGAGATGGGACTTAATTCTAAACATGAAATTTATCTACATTTCACAAACACATAACCTCTAGGTCATTTTATAGAAGAGTGTTACGATTTTTCTGGTAGGCAGAAATTACGTTGTTGGGATATTCCACTCATGACATCAGAGTGGAGCTCAAGCATCCCCATTGTGTAGCATTTGGGATGTCAGATTCTCTGATGAAGGTTCTGCATTTGTGATGCAGCATCTAATCTTTGAATAAAATTCAACTCTAAATCATCTGGGGCTTGGCTTGTGCTTTTAATAGATGTAAACAGAGTACTTTGCTCCATGTTTAATTAATGTGATTATTTGTACAAACAAGAATGAAAAGAAAAGAAAAATACAGCAAGCTTCCAAATACCATTTACTTGGAATGCTAATAAATGTCACAAATTAAATGTGTTTTAAAAAATAAATTGACACAACTATAACAAATACAATACATTCATCATAAGTTCATGAACTTAAAAGTCTCCCCTCAACCCTCACTCCTATGAGTCTTCCATTTCTTAACAGATTTGACATGAAATCTCTCTGGCTTTCTGAAGTGTTGCAGATCAGTGCTGTGGAAGCCCAGATATTTTCAATTGACCAATTAGATTTCCTGCATCTTTTTCATACATCTTAAACACCTGCTAATGTTTTCCTTCCTGGTTGTTAAAATATATCATAAAGATATACATCATTACTTTCCTAATGACTTTGGATCATAAATAATATTTTGATACTTTCTAAAAATATTTTTAAACATTTTTAAAGATATATATATATATATATATATATATATATATATATATACTATTGCTCTCTCCAGACACACCAGAAGAGGGCATCAGACCCCACTACAGATGTTTGTAAGCCACTATGAGGTTGCTGGGAATTGAACTCAGGGCCTCTGAAAGAGTAGTCAGTGCTCTTAACCACTGAGCCATCTCTCAGCCCTCTAAAGATATTTTTTACACTTGAGTTTGCCCAACTTTTCCACCATGTTACCCAGTATCTGGTGTTCATTTGGAAAGAGAGTTGACCTGATAAATGTTTGTATCACTTTCTCCACTGGAAACGTCTAAGTATACCATCAAGTTATTTCTCCTCTTTGTGGATTTGTAATTTCAGCACATGTCAGTCAACAACACCTTTCACTGAGAATCAGCCCCCTCCCCCTCACCTCCTGCCTTGATCACCCACAAAGGTTAACTTTCTCTGGCTTTGTCAGTCTCTCAGAGGTTGAGATGGCTCCTTATGGTTTTCTTCCTAGCAATTTGGACTGAGGTACAAAGATCCCAGGGAGAATAAATTTGTGTTTGCTTTAGTTTATATAACAGACGTAGGAATATATACTTATGTATACAGGACGTAGGAATCCCACCACTGTAAGGGAAGTGAACATGGACGCGAGGAGAGGTAGAGACCACGTGCTGTGTTGTCCTAGAAATAGAAAACCAGTGGAAGGTTGGGGGGAGTAGCCACCTCAGTTCCTAGAAGCTTTTCCCCCCCGGCCTTGGGTTGGGAATGCTACGTAGGCTCCCAGTAAACCTCCCACTTTGTTTAAGGCACCTAAGGAGATAAGCCTATGTGGACCACCAAGCACAACTAAGGCATCCTTTGGAACTGTTTAATCTTAAAAGTGAGGGTGATCAGATTGCATTATATTCATGGATGACACTGCCGAGAAGTAAATGTAGTAATAAAAAAGAAAATGCTGTGTTTAACTTTGAAAAGCAGGCAGCATGGTGTCTGTTATTTTCTAGTAGACTGTTAACTAGGAAGATTTTTAAGTGAAAATACCTTTAATTAACTGATAATCACAAATTTTTAATTAGCTCCCATTGTGTCTAACTTCCTTATGAAAATAATATAGCCGTTAGTACTGTTAGATGAAGCAAAAAATTACAACTGTTATAGTTTTGTGACTCTTATCCGTGTGTGTGTGTGTGTGTGTGTGTGTCTGTGTGTGTGTGTGTGTGTGTGACTTCATCAACAGTTATATGTAAGACACAGGAAAATATTTCCTAATCTTTATTTCTGAAGTTGGAAAATAAATATTTTCCTCTACAAGACTATCCTCTCTCAAATCACATGTTTCAAGTATATGTTATCATGTAGACATAACCATGACTGAACTTTTCAAAGAGTATCTTTCATGTGTCATGTGCCAGGGGTAGAACTGAGGACCTGGCACATGCTTGACAAATGTTGTACTGTTGAGTTATAGGTCAGCAGTAAGCTCTGTCTCCAGCCCTGAGCTGCAACACCATTCCTGAGCTGCAACCTCAACCCTGAGCTTCATCCACACCCCTGGGCTGCAACCCCAACCCTGAGCTTCATCCACACCCCTGAGCTGCAACCCCAACCCTGAGCTTCATCCACACCCCTGAGCTGCAACCCCAACCCTGAGCTCCTGAGCTGCATCCCCAGGCCTGAGCTGCAACCCCAACCCTGAGCTCCTGAGCTGCATCCCCAGGCCTGAGCTGCATCTCCAGCCCACAATGGAATTTCTATATCTACTCATTTGTTACTATAACATTTTATAATTAAAATACTTATGTATACATTTTACAACTTCTCCCACTATTTCTTTACCTTTATTTCCTTTCTTCAAATTATATTGTAAAAATATAATTATTTTATTGCTAGATTTACCACCCCATCCTATTAGCTAGCAATCCCATTATTGGAAAATAATGGCGACTTTTTTGTCTTATTCTTTTTTATTGGATATTTTCTTTCTTTTTTATTGGATATTTTCTTTATTTACATTTCAAATGCTTTCCCCTTTTCTGGTTCTCCCACCCAGAAACCCCCTCCCCATACCCCTTCCTCTGCTTCTTTGAGGGTGTTCCCCTACCCATTCACTCCAGCCTCCCTGCCCTCAAATTCCCCTACATTGGGGCCTTGAGCCTTCCCGGAATTAAGGGCCTCTCTTCCAGTTGATGTACCACAAGGCCATCCTCTGCTACATATGCAGCTGGAGCCATGGGTCCCTCCATGTGTATTCCTTGGTTGGTAGTTTAGTCCCTGGGAACTCTGGGGTGGGTGGGGGAGGTCTGGTTGGTTGATATTGTTGTTCTTCTTATGGAGTTGCAAGCCCCTTCAGCTCCTTCAGTCCTTTCTCAAATTCCTCCACTGGGGACCCCGTGCTTAGTTCAATGGTTGGCTGCGAGCATCCACCTCTATATTTGTCAGGCTCTGGCAGAGCCTCTCAGGAGACAGCTATGCCAGGCTCCTTTCAGCATGCACTTCTTGCCATCCACAATAGTCTCTGTGTTTGGTGTCTGTATATGGGATGAATCCCCAGGTGGGGCAGTCTCTGGGTGACCTTTCCTTCAGTCTCTGCTCCACAGTTTGTCTCCTTATTTGCTCCCGTGAGTGTTTTGTTCCCCTTTCTAAGGACTGAAGCACCCACACTTTGGTCTTTCTTCTTGAGCTTCATGTGGTCTGTGAATTGTATCTTGGCTATTCCATATTATTGAACTTAATGGGGGTGCTTCAAGTATTATTTCAGCCATTAGTTTAATGGTAATTCTGTTTGTCACATTAAGTAACCATTCTTCTACTCTTTGCTTACTTCACTTGCAAAATTATAAATGTATTGCCAGTTGCCAGTGATATTTGTAGCACTTGAGATTGTCTTTGTCCTTTGGTCTTTTGGTGTAAAGCACATGAACAAATTCTTTATATATGGTTTTGAGCACTAAATGCTATTTGGTAATATTATATAGACATTTAATATATCAACTATATTTTTTACATTTTATTTAGTGTGTATGTCAGGTGTGTGCAGTGCAGCATGTGACTGTGCGTGCCGTCGGGAGGTCAGAGGACAACTTGTGGGAATAAGTTCTCTCCTTCTACCATGTGAAGCCTGTTGGGGTTGGACTCAGGTTGTCAGGCTTGTTAGCAAGAACCTTTACTCTCTGAGCCATCTCGTCAGCTGTATTGCAATTGTTTTATAGGTTATTTTTTTCACAGCATTAATAATGGAGTTTAATTTGATACGTATCTACAGTTGACTTAGCAGTTTGCTTGCATGTGGTAGCCCGGTTGGCATTCGGGTGAGCCCATTTTTACTGTTCAGATTTTCCAGTCCTCTGTGGAAGGAATGGATGCTGGAGGTTGTCACGAGGAGGAATTGTTTGGTCCTTGCAAATCTGTTCTGTTGTTTTATAGTCTGGACTATGTCTGCTACTCATCAGCTCCCGTGCCCACCATTTTCCAATGTGGTGTACTGTCCCCACGGGTCCATTTCAAACTGGTGTGTGTCCTTGTTTAATAAGTAAGGCATGTGTGTGGGTGGATAAGCTCTGGCCCATAAATCTGAGATTAAGCTCGCCTCCGACCCTCGGGTTCCTCTGTGATTTGGCTAGACGTCACAAACAGCCTAAAGACTCCGCAAGCCAACATTTTCCCCCTTTCTAGAATTTCAGTCTACTAAGGTTGAGTAAATACTTCAAATAAATGAGACATGCTAACGATTATTCACTTGAAGTCACAGCATTAATGGGAAAGCTCTGTTAATGAAAAATACTCCGCTTGTGCTTCTGACGTTTTTTGTCCGTTGGTTAGTGCTCCCTCTCTCTCGTTGGTTAGTGCTCCCTCTCTCTCGTTGGTTAGTGCTCCCTCTCTCACCAGATAGGACAATTAGGAAAATTTCAAGCCTGTGTTATAGAGGCTCAATATCGATCTGTTGTATTCATTTGTTCGTTTGCAACTTTTCATGTTAGTCTGGAGACAGGGCTTCGTTCAATCCCGACTGGGTTTGACTTCTTGGTAGCTCTGCCTCCACTCTGGGTGACAGGCACGTGTCACCACGCCTGACTCCTACTCGCCAACAGAATAAGAATATAAGATGAAGTTGTCACATAATGCCTGGCAGTTATAGCCAGACAAACAAGCATTAGATTTACTTCAGTGGAGTTAGAATAACGAAAGAGGAACAAGGTCTCCAAGATGAGATTATTTTATGGCAGAAGAATTGGAAGAAGTTTCTATGAGATGAACTTGGACCTAAGCTCTGGAAGACCAGTAAAAGATGGCGGGGGCGGGGCATGTTGGAAAAATGAAAATGAGTTATGAAGAATTTTCAGGCCCTACAAACAATAAGAAAGTATTGTTCATTCCAAAAGCCCCAGCTTGGGTGGAATAGAATGAGGAGCGGCATAGTGAACTAAAGAGGAGACAAGGAAGTGGCTGGAAGGATTAATTAGGACTAGATAGTAAAAGACCCTGGGAAAAAAGTTAGGTTTCAACCTTAACAGACAGATTGGCAATATTTAAAGTTCAGAAAGATTATTGCATTGGAATTTCAGAAAAATAAACTTAATGGCAGGTCAGAAAATGGGTTTGAAAGAATTCGGTCCTCTAGAGATGCTTAAAGGAGCACCTGGGGCAAGGCTGAGCAGATAGAACTAAGAGACAGGCAAGTAACGTGGGGTGAAATACCTCTGTTTGGGTGACAGTGATAAACAGGGCAAAGGCATTCTAGATCACTCAGGATGCTAATCTTGGAAGGTAGGGGATATAGAGCCATATTGGAGGAATTGAAAACGGGTGGTAAAACCCTTCTTTGTGCATGAATTGACGATAGAGAGTTGGGAAGACCGTGTAGTAAAGTCGGGCTAAGATGCCCACTAGACCACTAGAACGTGGGGGGGGAGGCTGCATCGAAGAGCTTAATTTTATGTAGGCTTAGGAGCCATTGAAATGTAGGTGATAATGACATCTCAAATGATATCTTCTAGGGAAAGCACAGAGGAGAGGAAAGGGACAAAGTATGGAAATGCTACAACTCTACACTGTAAATAAAACCCCCCAATACACTACTGGGAGATAGCTGATATTTTGATGTATGTGTTGTCAGTCCTACTTAAATATATGTTTACACACATATGTGAATACACACATGCCCTACATATAGTGTTCATTCATGGTAATGGTCTTATGTGATTGTCTTGTATTTATTTAGCTTGCATTCTGTTGTTGGAATTTTATAGTTTCTGATTTTTTTTTTTTTATTATTTCAAATTGCTCTAAGATACAAAGTTTTTCAAGTGTGTGTGTGTGTGTGTGTCCATCCGTGGCTATTTTCTTACAATATTCACAATTGTAGATTTTTGTTTGCTTGTTTGTTTGTTTTTTGATACATGGTTTCTCTGTATAACCCTAGCTGTCCTGGAACGAACTCTATAGACTAGGCTGGCCTCGAACTCAGAAATCCACCTGTCTCTGCCTTCTAAGTGCTGGGATTAAAGGCATGTGCCACCACTGCCCAGCACAACTGTAGAATTTAAGGTCAAAGGTTAAATTATGTGAAAAAAAATTTTGGCATAATACAACTAAATATTTTTGTATATTCTACCAATAGCTATTCATCCTTCTTCCCTCCCTCCCTCTCTCCATCCGTCCCCCCTCCCTCCCTTCCTCCTTCCCTCCCTTCTTTCTTTCAGTAGTTTTTCTTTCTTTCATTGCCTTTGTTTGGTTTGGTGCAAACACACACCTAGTTTCCTGTGATTTCTTTCTTTTTTGGTTAGAAATCTGTAAATTTTCTTTATCTTTTAGGAACACTAAAATTTTTGATTAACATGATATATCTGCATATGTATGTATATATGTGCGTGTATATACACACATATATCATAGAGAGGTGGGGAAGGAGGAGAGAGCAGAGTAGTCACAAAACAAAGCAGCCCTTTGTCATGATGTGTCTTACTATGTTGCTAGACTTTTCAAAAGACTCTTCAATAATGGTGAAAAACTCGAGTCACTGGTTTACTCTGTTTACTCCTTGGGATCTGCTGAGTTTCTACAGTCAGCCATTGTTTCCACTTTTGTCTCAAGGTAAATAAGTTAGGGCTGGTGAGAAATCTCAGTATGTAGAGGTGCTTGCAGCCAAGCTTGGGCACCAGAGTGCAAGCTCCAAGTTCCACGTGTAGAGCAAAAAATAGATTCAGAGAGGAGAAAAATGGATGACAGCAGATGAAAATGAAGACAAACCTGACTGAAAGCTGAGTAAAATAAAGAAATATTTATTGTAGCCAGAAAGTTAAGGCACAATGCTAATCTCAACTCTTTTGTGATTTAAAAAAACTAATTCTTTAAAGCATTTCATATATATGACCTATATATGTATGTATCATTTTGTTTGTTTAATAGTATACATGTATGTATGTATGTATCATATCATATCATATACATATTAAATAGAGGTAGAAGAAAAGAAAATAATACCATTAAACAAACAACAACAGAAAAGATATGCAAATAAAAGGCTTGAGATCTTCCCACTGGATCCAGGAGGCATTAGGATGAGATCTCGCTGGTGTGTGCGTGTGTGTTGGGTAGATTGGAATGGGTGACACCCAGAGGATGGTGAATCAACAGGGAAACTTCTTTTCCTATAAACTTCATGGCATACATAAGGAAAAAATTCGCTGAGCCAAAGAATATCAGACAACATAAAATGAAAATAGTAACCAACTAACAGCTGAAACTTGGAGAAAGTTGGGTTGTGAACGTGAGGAATGTCATCCCCGTAGCTTCCAGTGCTCAGTTAGAGCTCGATGTTTCCCAACAAGAAATTCCCAACAAATCGCCTCATGCCATTCCAAACAGATGATTGGGCTTTTCCTCAGAAATAGTATTGAATAATATATGTGCTCACACGGGTGTTTCATTCCATTCCAATTATTGTTTATGCTTATAGACCCCCCTTTAATTGTATATATACTAGAGTTTCACACTAGGTAGAAATTAAGTTTAAACTCTGCCATAATTTACTAATTTTCTGCTCCATGACAAAGTGGTGCTTGGACACAGTCACAGGGTCGTTTTTGTCCACTATATGAAATTCATTAAAGGGTGACCAGTGATCTTTGCTGGTTGGCATGCTCAGGGCGGCCTGGTTGTACTGGGTAGCTGAGGTCTGGTCCTTGCAGTAACTCATACTGTGTTCTCCTGCAGCCTAGAGTTCAGGGTTCAGGAGAGAGTGTTGGCCCTTTCTGCTTGGACTGTCACCGCCGTTGTCTCCAGTGCTTTTGCAACAGCTCTTTGAAGGAAAAAATAATTCAGATCGGGGTGGGAGTTGGGGGTGCAGTCTTGTGTAACAGTGATGGATCTCCCCTGTTAAAAATTGAGTTACACAATTCTGCATTTTTATCATTCTGATGACTATTGCTGGACTCAAAGCCTATTTTCCTTCCAGCTATTTATACAAGCAAATCAGAGGCTTGATACAATGCAGATGGAGATAACCTTTTGCCATACAGAGTCCATCTCCAGTTTTTCTTTGGCAGCAAATCCTTTGTCTCATTCAGTATTCTGGAGAGGAAAAAAAATCCATAGCAGATGATGTAAACTATTTCAGAAAGACAGGAGAAAAATGCCAGACGTCTTCCACATTCCATGGCTCTGAAGTCCTTGTATGAAACAATGTTTTAGTGAGTTGTAACTTTACTCAAACATGATGAGGCACAAAGATGGGGAGAGCTGTAGATTATTCTCAGTCATGCATCCTCCCTTGGACATCTTAAAAGCATGGTTTTTTTTTGTTTTTGTTTTTGTTTTGTTTTGTTTTGAGACAAAGTCTTGCTGTGTAGCCTTGACTGGCCTGGCACTGCTATATAGATCAGGCTGACCTCAAGCTCAGAGCCCAGGGGTGTTACATTTCTCTGAGTTGGGTTACAGGTGGCTGGAGCCACCCAGTGCAGGTGCTGGGACTTGAACTCAGGTCCCCTGGAATATCAGGAGTCCGTGCTCTTATCCACTTAAAAGCACATTCTAAACCCGGATCTCATGTAACTCTGCCTGGACCACTTGTTCTCCCATTACTGCTGTCTTCAGCTTTATGCATTGGCTTGCCAGCAGAGCTCATGGCCCCTGGAAGCACTCCTCAGTGTCTCTACCAAAAGAGCCAACGCAGAACCACTGCTTGAAGTTTATTATTTATTTTTCTTTGTGTTTACAAGTGTTTGACCTGCATGTGTGCCTGGTGCCCACGGAGGGAAGAAGCGGGCATCAGAGTCCCTGGTTTTATGGATAATTTGGGGTCACCGTATGTGTGCTGAGAACTAAGCCTGGGTCCTCTGCAGTAGGAACAGGTTCACTGAGCCATGGCTCTGCCTCTCACACAGCTGAAGCCACATGGTGGGTAATGAACAGCAACTGGAGAAAGAGTAACTGGAGAAGGGACATGCTGAAGTCTACGCCAAGGTGGAGGAAAGGCACTGGGCTGAACTGAGGCTAACACTCCAGGAAATGGGTTCTTTATTCTAGAAGGCACAAAAAAGAAAATTAAATGTTACTTTATATTTAAAGAGTATTTTTTTATTCTTTGAAAGATTTAACCATTTATACATTTATTAGTCACACCTTCCCTCTACACCTCTCTCCAATTCCTCCTAGAATTTTTTTTTTATATAAATAGTGCATGTTTACACACTCACATTCCTGCCACTTACTCAAGACCAACTCACTCCAGGACCCTAGAGTTTACCCACCCCATTCATTGCACAAACAGCTATGAGCATATACTTTACACCGTGTGCTATCAAGAGTACCACAGTGAAAAAGAAAAATTTGCTTCTCTCTCTTTCCCTTTCCATTATTCTTCTCGTGTTCTCAATGTCTTGCTTAAAGTTAGCTGCCATGACCTTGTCAACTAGCCATTCGAAATGATCACGAGCATAGTGGAGTGCCTGTGAAGATGCAACATCTGGATGGAACTAGAAAGAGTCACTAACTCATTGTGAAGAGCAAAGGTGGTGCGGACACAACCCACTGCATCCTGGAGGGCTGGAACAAACATGAAAAATAGAATTCTACAAACAAATGGTTTCATCCTATTCTAAACAAATAATTGGACTCTTCCCAATTCAGAAATAATAATGAGTATGTTCATAAGCGTCTTTCAGCCCGTTCCAATATCTGTTTATGGGTCTAGAACAACCCCCACCCCCATTTAGTGTATCTATACTACAAATGTAAACACACATGCTAAACTTGAAACACTTAAGTGCACTCAATTTCTCATATTTGTCAATGCACACACCTCCCGTTATTTGGCCTGCAGAAGGGACTTCCCAGCTGCCCTTGGTCTCCTCGGCTTGTCTTTGCTAGTCCTGAAGCTTTCTGGATTTCTGTCCTGAGGAGATGCCCCAGCCTACACTTTACATTTCCTGACCATGGACTGAAGTTGAACATTTTCTTCACAAATTTCTGGCTCCTTCTAGTGGATAATGGTATTTAGAGATTGCAGCCAGGTCATCTCTACTGGGGCTTGTCCTTAAGAATGTGTGTGTGTGTGTCTGTGTGTCTGTGTGGGTGTGTCTGTGTGTCTTTGGGATGGATTTCTAGAAGTGAACTTACTGGTCTAACAGAAATAATCTACAGGAGAATTTCATGAGGTGACCCTCATGCTCAGGTGGCAAAGGAAACATTTGGGTTTAACCACAAATATTTTTAAAAATAGAAAAGAGGATGGCTA
Source organism: Mus caroli (assembly GCF_978045245.1). Lineage (NCBI taxonomy): Eukaryota > Metazoa > Chordata > Mammalia > Rodentia > Muridae > Mus > Mus caroli. The sequence goes on from NW_028227261.1 coordinate 96,430,074, forward strand.
GAATTTCCTTACTATTATAAAAAAAAATGAACACGAAGCAACAACAGCACCCCAAACCATGTAGTATTAACCAAGAGCAAAGAGACAGGAGGGAACTACAGAAGAAAGAGGACCAGTTAGCGAATGAAGTGTGGGAAATGCTTACCCGGCTGAATACGAATGAAGGCACTCTATACTGTGCACCAAAGTAAAAACAAAATCCAGTGTGGAATTTGGAATTTTAAGAATAGAAATATTGGTGTAAAGCATGAGAGAATATTTGAGTGGGCTTGGGGTGGAGACGAGGCAGAAGTGTCTGCGGCTCTCTGCTGATCAGAGGAAGAGCTGTTCTGTATTGGCAGCATGGATTGAGTGTGCTCTCTAGACTCACAATATTGAGACATTTAAATAGCCCAACTTCAGTGAATCACATTAGAAGACCACTTTTCTGATTGGAACCGGCCTGTCCCTTGAAATGCAGGGCTTGTCACTCTGAAGACCTTTGAGCTGTGTTGCAAAGTCACCTTCTCCTCTCATCCCTACACTTCATCTCTTGTCCAGACAGACAAACAGACAGGCAGGCACACACGCGCGCGCGCGCGCGCGCGCGCACACACACACACACACACACACACACACACACACACAGGTCCAAATGATATTCTCTACTTAGCTCCCAAGGTATCATGAGGTCCCGTTGGAATGAGACACTGTGTGCTAAGACAGAATATCACCTTATAGCCTGGTGATGGTTTTTTAAAACTCTGTCTTAATAAAGCTGAGTGGAATGAGTATTCTGTGGGCATTTCTTCAGTATTGTATTGAGGATGGAGCCCAGGTGTGGGTGATGCTAAGTATGTGTTTTACCTCTAGCCCAGAATTTTTCTCTGAGATGCCTTTCCCCCATATGAGGAAACAAGGCCTGCCATGTATGGACATCCAGCAAAACCCAACAACACTAGGAGTTTCTAATACTTCCATTTCAAACCCTGAGTCATGCTTAGAATTCTAAAGCTGCCCAGGGGACACCCACCCCTAGGCTCTCTGCACTTCCATTTTTTGAGTTGCACAATGGCCTCATTCATGGCCATGCCACCATCATGAACATCCAAACACAGGACTGAGACCCTCAGTACCTCAGGAGATGTCTGTCTGTCATCTCCCCTGTGACTCAGTTGGGTGTGAAGAGACTTCAGCGTCTCACACAAGCTTATAACATCTCCTGTTTTCTTGTCGTTCCCCTCCCCTTATCCCTAGAGGCTCTTGCTTAGGGGATATAAAAGTCTCACTCTTGTCACACATTCATCCCAGACCTCTTGTCCTTCATCAAGTGGACAGCTTTCTAAATTGTAAAAACCAAAACCTAGGAGGCTGTTGATTGAGGCCATGGTGTGTATTTGATGAATGTCTCTTAACACTGTGCATGTTATTCTGTCACTCACACACAGACACACACATACACCCACACACACACACCCACCCCCACACACAGACAAATGCACACAGATACACACACTCGCACACACACACAAAACACAGCCCTCTGTGCCTGATTTTCTAGGCTCCCATTAGATCTAGTTTGTTTATTGTGCTTGATTCTTGAGGACTTGTGGCGGCAAGGCACTTAAACACCTCTTCTCAAACTGCTGGCCCTCTATCTGGATGGTTTCTGGAGTCCTCTTCAGTTTGATTTTCTTTAAACTCAGGTTTGGCAGCTTTAGTTGCAGCTCATGATAGCAAAGTTTAGGTAAGAATAATTTGATTTTAAGCAGCACCCATGTAAGCAGATAGTGACAGACTTTCATTTATACAGATACTGATCATAGAATCTGAAATAAATAGGCCTGTGAATCTAGTCCCTGAACGTATATTTCAAATCATATCTTATTTTGATATTGACAAAATGCCGGTATAATTGTTGCTATCCTGGTCTGCCTTCTCCAAGCACACAGTGGTCTCTCTCATTATTGCTTGATAATCACGCTACCTTCAAAGAACTTGCTAGTAAATGTATCCTGCCACTTCCATGCCTTCTCAAACAATTCTAATGAAAAGCCACGATAGGAATTGGATGGCAGTGCCAGATGCCACTGGAGCTCCTGTGCCTTTGGGTCTGATATTGTAAAGCATCTTTGGCAATGAGGTGTTAAGAGCTTTGTCTGCTTCTGTCCACGGTGAAGGAACTACACACATTGTAAAACAGACTGAGCTGCCCTAAAACAATAAAGCTCAAATGTCAGGCTTAGTGAATCCATGTTTTCTCATGCAAATGGGATGCTGCCAAAACCTGCTAATTTTATGTGAATCCTGGGTGGTCCAAAAAGATGAAGCATTGGATCAATTCTACATTTTTGAAGGAGTCATGGACAAACAAATATAGGAAGGAGGTCAGCCATCACAAGCCCTGGAAAAGACATGTCCTTATTCTAGGGGGCCTGATGGTGGTTTACAGAAAGACAGAAAGAGATGCAATGTAGATGCATAAAACTCAGGATTGGGTCACATTCCCAGGTCTGGAGAATGGATAGATTAGCTTCACAAGAAGTGGCAGTTAGTTTGTCAAAGTCATTCCATAAACCTTTGTTCTTCATCAGCAAGCTCGGTGCAGATAGCATGATGGTGACACGGTTGCTGACAATGACACATTTTTAATGGTTTTGAGGCTCATTGTGTATCTATGAAGCTATTACAGATCCCAGTCTGTGCCTGTTTCTGCATGAATCTCACTGACCAGTGTTTCTCAGGTACTACCTTAGCCACGAGAGGAAGCAAAGAGGCTCACGTCACTCACCCTCGGATCTCCCCTGTGTCTTCACAGCAAATCCTTCGTCACTCTAGAGAAAACTCCACCAAAGTCATATTTCTCATCACCGATGGCTATTCCAATGGCGGAGACCCCAGACCTATTGCAGCATCGCTTCGGGATTTCGGAGTGGAGATCTTCACGTTCGGGATTTGGCAGGGGAATATCCGGGAACTGAACGACATGGCTTCCACCCCGAAGGAAGAACATTGTTACCTGCTCCACAGTTTTGAAGAATTTGAGGCTTTAGCTCGCAGGGCATTGCATGAAGGTAATAGAAGCTAGTAGAGTTACAGATACCTTGAAGTGTTTCTCTGTCTGTCTCTGTCTCTCTCTCTTTCTCTGTGTGTGTGTCTGTCTCTCCCTGTCTCTCTGCCTCTCCCTCTCTCTCGTTGCATGAAACTTATTGAAGAGTGAATTCAAACCATCACGCTATGCTGCTCTTGGGGGAGCGTGAGGCTTGCCAGTGCTTTGGGTGTCAGGAGATACTCCGAACTGGCATGCTGAGCTGGCAGCAACCTTGTTTTGCTTCCTTTCCTAACAGCTGCAATGCATTTCCCTAGACTATCCATATATTCCCACCTAGATCCATGAGATGAATTGAGGTGTGTTTGGAGGCCACACACAGAGTGGGAAGCCGTGACTGAGATCACATTCACAGTTATCTGGACAGATGAAGTAAACATTCTGAGGCAGGAGCATTGAATCTCCCCAGAATGTTTCCAGAAATACACAGGAAGATAGGATGCTGAATACTAACATGCACTTCTTGCCCTGACAACTCAGAAATAAATTGGCTTTTGTCATAAGAACATCAGTCACAACAGGGTAGAAAAATGAGCAAATGAATTCATCGGTGGTCTCAATGCACCGTGAGCGTATAAGGATGTTTAACTGTACGGTTCTCAGTTAGGTGAACTTGCCTATTGTAATATGAACCTGGAGAAAAGAATCCAGGCAGAATGTGAGGTGTTGACAGGAGATTTAGCTATGTGCCAAATTGAACCATGATCCTGGCATGTTCTCAAGTAAAAAAAAAAATCAACGTAAGGCAGGAATAACAATATATTCAAAGAACTTGTGAGGCTCAAAAAAACCAGGTTATCCCTGGTGGAATTCCAAAAGAAGAGTTTCCAGTGGGCTACAAGTGAGCCTATTGCTGTGGCTTTAGTAAAAAGGATTAGCTTCTCTGAGGGTGGGGTTCCTAGCTAACCTTACTAGAATTAAGACTCAGAAAAATGGGGTGGACTGGGGAGTGAGTTTGGGGATGAAAACCAGGCTTAGATATAAACCCTAGGCTTACAACTGGTTTAATTTCTAAAAGTTAGGCCATAAAAATTCAGAATTCTTGGACTTGGATCCTAGTTTCATCGTCGATTAAGTGAGTGATTTGGAGGCAAACTATCGGTCTCTTAGCACTTCTTAGGGCTCTGGTCAGTGAGAGTAGTACTGACGTCACAGGCTCACTATGGGAGTCAAGTAGGTTAAGACATACGAAAGAATTAGAAAATCACTGATGGGACCTGAGAAATAATTAAGTAAGAAGTGCTTGCTGCTAAGATCTACAACCTGAGTCAGATCCCTGGGACCCATATGGAAAAAAAAAGGGATCCAGTGTTAATGCCCATATCCACTGACAAAATAAATACAACACAAAGTAAATCACTGGTGACATTTATAAAGGCTCAGGGACTATTTTTATTGCATTTAATTACTCATTGAATATAAATGGTAATGGATCATTTGTTATTAATTGCTTCAGGCAATCAAGTATGGGTTTCGATCTTTTCTCCTCATTTGAAATAGGAGTTACACATATGTGCCACAGATTTCTGAAGAGGAAAAAAACTCCACATCTCACCGAGGCTTCATTGTCTAGCCCATGGTCACAAGTAACCAGCAGCAGCGTGCCATCTGGGGAAGCAGGGAGACTATGTGTGGGGGGTGGGGAGGGGGTAGTGGGTGTTACTATTTGCTAGTATAAACTTATGGGTGCTGTGATGTGCTGCATCCAACGAATCACCAATCCCATTCATTGTTCCTCTGTCTTTTGGGACAGTGGCTTCTGCCCTAAATTGAGTTGGCGCAGAAATAAGAGCAGGCAGGGCTTTCAAGGAAAAGGTTATTTTGCTAGCACACACTGGGACTTAATGGGAGGCGCCACCTTTATTACACTAAGCTCCCATCTAGAATGTGTCAGACGTGGGTTGATTCTCCAGGGTTGGTAAGAAGATGCTCCACATTTTCTAGAAGATACAACACCTGAGAGGTGAGCCCCATGACCTCTCCTCCATATTCTTCTACTTGGATGAACCCACTCTCAGCCTCTGACGGCCGTGCTTCTGAACACACTCAGTAGCCCCAGGCTGTAGAACAGATTTCCAACTTACACCCCCTCCGCCCCCCCCCACACACACACTTACTCATCTCCTGGGCCTCAGTGCTACTGTACCAGCCTTGGTAGCCAGGCTTCGCTTGCTCCCTAAGGACCTCTGTTGCCAACAAACCTCTGGTCCAGTTTCTCAGAACTAATTCCCAGGGAGGTCTGTGGAAACCTTTCACCCACAGCACTGTCTTGGGGCCGGAGGTGCCTGGTTTTGCTGATCTACTTTCCTGGAGGCTCAGTCTCCCCTAACTTCAGTCTCTTCAGACGCTTCCCATTTGAGACTATCTCTCATCTCCTTCCCAGATCTTCCTCTGCAGTCTGTTTGCTCTGCCAACAGTCACCCACTTGCATTCTTACTAGGGGCCCATCCGTGTATCTGGATGTAGCCGTCTGACCCGAGCACTGGAATTCAGTCTAAGATTTTCTAACTTCTTCAGCTGGAGATAGAGACTAATCACTTGTTCCAGGCCAGGCCATCCATCCAGGCTCAGCCTTAACCCAGCCTTAAGCCAGTGTCTGAATGGCTGTACTCAAGGATTCTTGTCATGCTTTCCTCCAGCTCCTGCCTCAAATGCTCAATACGGTCTCTTTCTACATAACATGTGTTTCTGTACTTACAACAACTAAGAAGCAGACTGGATTATGGTTTATGTCCTTAAACGTATGTGTTGATATTTTTTAATCCAACCACAGATGTGATGCTATTTATTCTAGAGTCAGTAGCCCACAGTTGGCACTCTTGGGCAGTGGTCAGGATCATGGTTTTATTTCTAACTTGAACGGGATTTGGGAAGTCTGGTTACGGCCACCTGACCTCACATAGAGGTCAGAGAATGCTGCTGTTGGAAGCCAGAGGAGTGATCTGAAGCACCGAGTGTGCTAATTACCTGCTGCATCTGGAGCGTCCAGTCTACACTGCTTCATTCCTGCCTGACCCCGAATGGCCTGAAGCACTTAGGATGAAGTCCCAGACTGAAATAACTGAACTGGCCAAAAACTAACCCCCAGAGTATGTTCCTGCAAACAACACACATTCATATGTGGGTGGAAGTAGGGAAGAGTGGGAAACACACAGATGAGAAGAGCTTTCTTCTCTCCAGTTTGCTCTTGACTTGTAATGACTAGAAAAATGTAACAATCAACTGTTCATTTTTTTAAAAAAAATGCCTTTGTTCTTGGTAGATCTACCTTCTGGGAGTTTTATCCAAGAGGAGATGGCCCACTGCTCTTATCTCTGTGAGGCTGGGAAAGACTGCTGTGACAGAATGGCCAGCTGCAAATGTGGGACACACACGGGTCAATTTGAATGCATCTGTGAGAAGGGCTATTACGGGAAAGGTCTGCAGCATGAGTGCACAGGTGAGTCTCTGGTGTGCGCACACCTGTATCAGTCAGCAGTTGCTGTGCAACAAACGAGCCTGGAACTTTATGGCTTCAAAAGTGTTTATGACTGCTCATGAGTCAACCAAGTAACACCTTTGGTCTCAACGATCCCAACATGCATTGTGTGGTGGTTAGGATCTCATGTGGGTTCTCTGAGGTGTTTTGCAGTTGGTTGAATGTGGACTTGTCTAAAATGATGTCTTATGAGAGAAGGGAGTCTGGTTGATATGAGGCTTCTCATGATTTGTCAGGCTAGCCTGTGCCTTTTGAGGAAGTGGTGGTGGCAGGACAATGACCAAGAGCTTGCAAAGCCTCGGAACTTGGAGGACAAGATTTGAACTGTTTTTAATCTGTAGTTACCCTGACTTCTAGATGCCTAAAACTAAAATATGCCTTGGTCTTCAATATAACATTGAAGCCAGTAGATTCTGGTCCCTGGTCTACAAATACTTGTCATGTGATCACAAAGCCAGCAGCATAATCCAGATGAGCTTTGAGCTTGTCCCAAAGCTCCGCAAAAGGAAATGAAAAGGTTCTAAAAGTCGAACCACTGAAAAAGAGAACTTATTCCTACTTATCCACGACTCCTAAGAAGACCTTAACAGTCGCCGGGATGTTCTCAGGGGTCCTGTGCTCTGCGCCATTTTATGTAAGGTATAATTAATATTTATAAGTAGTCTGTCATTTTTCTGTATAGGACTGTGTCCTTGCTTATACTGATTTTTAACCCAAAACAGTAGCTTCCAAGTTTCTATGACAAACTCTTTGGAAAATGTATCCAAGGAACTTGTTTCCCATTGAGACCAGGTAGCAACAGGGGGTCTGATTTCCTCTGTACTATAAGGTTTTAATCCATGGAGCAGGATTTTGCTCTGGCATTTGGTTGGGAGGCCTAGGCTGCATCACAGACGCATGGGTCTCCCCTGTAGCTGCTATTCTTCTTGGGTCATTTCTTCCTCTGTCATTGCAGGGCATTGCCTCTGTGTCATTGTGTAACTCTCTGTTGTTCGTTCTATTCCTCCTCTTACCTCCCTTCATATCTCCTGCCTCCCCTGGCTCCAATACCAGATGGCAGACACATCCTTGCCAGATCTGACCATCCGTGTTCATCCATCAGAACTGCTACTCTCTTGGCCCCATTCCCACCCCACCCAGCAGGCTTCTCCACTTAAGCAGAAAGATCAACCCATCGGCCTCCTGGCTGGCACAGAGCCTCCTCTTGATTTTTCCCTTCTCTCAAATCTTCCCACACTCTCATCAACAACCCAGCTTGGCACTCTCCACAACACTTCCCCCCTCACCCCGCCCATCCTAACCTACCAAACATAGGCAGAAAAATCTCATTTTCATTGCTTGATGCTGTGTGGTCAGTGTGCCTTCCTTCAGTGTGGTCCTAGACTGAACTGTTCCCTGCCACCAAACTGCTGTCATCACTGTGGCTGCCTGGTGGCATCAGTCACTGTGGGTCACAGTCCCCATTGCTTCAAGGCACCAGAATCTTGCATCCCACAGGATAAGCTACAAATCAAAAGAGGTGGCAGTCCCCAACCCTCTGTCCCTGCTGGGAACTAAAGGCTGAAAGGGACAGCAGTCTACAACATGTAGCTGTCATTGGAGCATCAACAAAAGGGATTGGAGGCCTTCTGTTTGTCCCTCCCTCCAAGACCGATCACAGAAAGATTAGTTTTTAAATCCATTCTCTGGAATTTAGTAAGCCTCCATTTGACGCTTTCTAACAGTCAAAATCAAAACCAGGTATAGTTAAATATGCATTTTGTCATCTTCAGCTATTGATTTTAAGTGATAGAGGCAAGTGGGATTCGAACTCTGCAATACACACTGTGACTTTGAATAGTTGGATGGGGACACTCGTGGGTGGCTGCTCGGGCCCAAGAGAAAATGAGCTGAGAGAATATTAACAGTGTTCATCCGACAGCATGGAAGACTCCAGGACGGACTTGTTTTTTCAAAAGGCAGAGAGAAATATTAGGTCTGCAGTATACAGTACTGAAAACCTGAGAGAGAGAGAGAGAGAGAGAGAGAGAGAGAGAGAGAGAGAGGGGGGGGGGGGCTTTTAAGAATCTTTTATGAAGCAGCCTGTTCAACAGGAACCCAAAAGCATCCCATTGCCTTGGGCATCCACTCTAACCACAGGGATCAATTTGTAATTACAAACTGCAATCGATGTCGTCAGATACAAATGCCCATGGTATGAAGCTCAGGCTCCTGGGAAGACTAAAAGTGCCCCCCTGAGGTTGGAAGACTGCCTAGGCTACCACTCTGCTCCATGGAGGGGATGCCAACATCCATCTATCATCAGAATGTGTGCTGAGTGTATGCCCTCACAGGGATTTCACCTCTCAGAAGCCAGTCATTCCTTTTTAGAGCCAGAAGCAACCTTGGAATTGATCTGTTTTAAACCTCTCGTTTTTGCAAGAGGAAATTGAGGTCTTGGAGAGATGAGCTCTGCTCAGGGCAGCATGTCTAGCCATCAAGAGGACATAAAGCAAGCCAAGGCATTGTTCTTCACGTTCTATGTCACTTCTAAGCTATCATGCCTCATATTTTTCCAGTTTTTGAAAATAACTGCTTGTGTGTATTGCTTTTCCAAGACCAGAGATATGGGACTATGCTCAAAATATTCAAAAACATTGAAATATATGTAGGCTTAAATCTCTGCTAATTGCTATCAGGTCCAAAGAGAACTTCATTTCTCTAAATTCCAGTGGTTAGACAAAAGCCAGCACTCCTCAGAAACTTGTAAAGTCTGTAGTAGGGGATCCATCCCATGTACAACCACCAAACCCAGACACTATTGTGGATGCCAACAAGAGCTTGCTGACAAGAGCCTGATATAGCTGTCTCCTGAGAGGCTCTGCCGGTGCCTGACAAATACAGAAGTGGATGCTCACAGCCATCCATTGCAGCACAGGTTCCCCAATGAAGGAGCTGGAGGAAAGTAGCCAAGGAGCTGAAGGGGTTTGCAGCCCCCTAGGAGGAACAACAATATGAACTAATCAGTACCCCCAGAGCTCCCTGGGACTAAACCACCAACCAAAGAGTGGTGGGACTCATGGCTCCAGCTGCATATGTAGCAGAGAGTGGCCTAGTCAGTCATCAGTGGGAGGAGAGGCCCTTGGTCCTGTGAAGGTTCTATGCCCCCGTATTGGGGAATGCTAGGGCCAGGAAGCAGGAATGGTAGGTTGTTGAGCAGGGGAAGAGGGGAGGGGATAGGGGATTTTCAGAGGGGAAACTAGGAAAGGGGATAACATTTGAAATGTAAATAAAGAAAGCATCTAATTAAAAATTACATGTGTGAACACACATGTAGATGTGCATGTAAATAAATGCACATGTGAATAGACTATAGCTTTAGTTGAGAAAATAAAAAAAATATTGCTTCCATTTCTATCACTAGTCTTATGGTCTTCATCCTTAACCCTCCATAGACATTTGAATTGTAGTGATGATGATGGCAATGTTTTTGTTGAGGTGACAGCTTAATAACTGATAGCAATATTAAATAGTAAGCAGTAGACACAAGATACCTTTTTGAACATTACGATACATCAAGTAATTTAACTTTCAACTATTGGTCCATTTCAGAGAAGAAGAATTGAACCCTTAAGAGGTCAAATAATTTTGCCACAGAAGCACAGCCAAGAGAGATGAGATGTTACCTGGCTCCCATGTCTCTTTTCTAGTCTTAATAATAGACATCTAACAAATATATTTAGATCAAAAACATAGGGTCAAGGTGAACATATTGCCACATGCTTTCATCAAAGCCACACTAGGGTATATAGCAAGATTGACGCCATATATAAAATTTTAATATTAAATTTTAAGTTAATTTATTTTCAATGAGATTATCATTATTTGATCATTTTCAACTTACATGATAGCAGCTTCATATGGTTCAACCATGTTCAAGAAAGAAGAGGATGAGTAATTATGAGATGCAAGCCTGGTCACCAAACATCCTCCCCTGGTGGGATTAAACTATGGCCCCCTCATTGGATAAGCTAAAATCCCCACTGCATGATATAAAGGATTTGCATGATCTGATGCTTGCTTTACCTTTGATCTTAAAGTCAGAACTCTTATACTCTCCTCTAAATTCCATGCTGTCTCACTCCCAGCGCTGGCCTCAGGCTCCTGGCTTCTTTTCCGAGAACAAATAACTACTGTCATTGTGCCTACGTCATCACACTGATGCGCAGTGGCTCCCTGTCCTGTATGTCCAACTGCTTCCCTTCAGACCCCATAATAAACGTTACAAAGAAAAAGACAGCATGGAGTGCTCAGACCCCATAATAAATGTTCAAGAGACAATGACATGGAATGCTCACATAACACACATAGACAACATAGAGTGCTCACATAATGCACTTGTTACTTCACACATTTCTGTGACAAAACAGACAGACAGACAGAGAATGAAACAAAGCCAGCTTCACGGGGGGGGGGGGCGGGGATGGGTTATTTCCTATTTCAGTAGATTCATTCCCTCATACACAGAAGGCTCGGCATTAGAAACTTAAGGCAGCCAGTCACAGAACATCAAAGTCAGGAAGCAGAGAGTGCTCAGCTCATTTTGACCTGTTTGTTCAGCCCTGGAACTCAGCCCAATAAATGTTGTACTCTTTACTTAGGGTGGGTCTCTCGCCCTCAATTTACCCAACCCAGAAACTTCATCACAGATGTCACCAGATGTTAGTTTCCATGGCAACTATAAAGTCTATCAAATCAAAACTCAAGACCAATCATCACATCTAACAGGTACAAAGCCTCACTAGATTTCAATCCTGAAAAGGGGAAATTAGTAAAAACTTACTTGATATCAAAATATTCTGGACAAAACTCACAACTGAAACATCAGACATCTGTATTTTTTTTTCTGTGCCTTCCTTACCACCACCAAATCCCCTGTCCAAAAGCATGCGAGCATGTGACATAACACATTTATTTTTTACAATGTGGTTGGTATATTTGAAACAAAAACATTTATATTTGGTTGGCCCTTGTCAACAATAAATTAAATTCAACACACACCAGATTTGCTAGAATAGCCATTTTAAGATGGATAGATCATCAAATCCGTTTCAAACAGCCGGGAAACTCTTGTAAATCCAAGTGGTTGCAGCTGTTCTGGATTCCCCAAGGGAGGACGAAAGGCATGGAATACAGGGCCAACAGGCATCTTGAGGACACTGCTTCTTTCCAGAGACTGACTATTGCAGTAAATGTGGAATGAACCAACTGAACTTGTACATCCATTCGGACCAAGAACAAGGCCCCTATGTAACTTGAACAAAGTTCTAGTTATATTGTATTTTTTATGAGGGGGATGCATGTAACTCCCCACTCACACCCTGCACACACACACACACACACACACACACACACACACACACACAGAGAGAGAGAGAGAGAGAGAGAGAGAGAGAGAGAGAGAGAGAGAGAGAGTTTCCTTCTGTATAAATATTATGCCATTCCTTTGGAAAGAGAGGATCAAGAATTCTAGAAATTCTTGCTTGAAAACAAAAACATTTGGAAATCTTGTCCTCTGAACAGAGCTTAGCTGTTCCCTCCTCTTACCCCCCCAAAGGACCCCCAGCGGTACTTAGTGATGGATTTATAAGGTGTAAGGAATGTGTGCAAGGAATTCCTCTCTGTTTTTTTATGAGGGGACACTGCTAGTTTGTAGACACAGCTTCCTGTGAGCTCAAGGAGAACCTAGAGCAGGCTGGTATGCTCTGGTTTCTCCTCAGTGGGGTGGGTGATCAGCCCTGAGGGTATCCCAGTCAATCACAATGATGTAACAATAAAACACACATAATCAGACCGTGAGTATATATTGGTATGTGTTGGTTCACTTTCTGCTGCTGTGATGGAATACCATGACCAAAAACAAAAACAACTTACAGACGAAATAATTTGCTTTGGCTTAGGATTCCAGAGAGAGAGAGAGAGCACAGTGTGGGCTTGGGGCTGGGGGGTGGGGGCTGGGGGCTGGGGGTGGGGGATGGTAGTTAATCGAAGAAGTAGGAGATCCTATCTTTATCCATACACAGGGAAAGGGGAGGGGGAGTCAAGCAGGAAGTGGAACAAGGTAAGGCTCTAAAATCTCAAAGCCTGCCCCTCAATGGCAAACTTCTAATAGGCTGTACCTTCCAGAAGAATCCAGGACCACTGCAAACAGCGCCACTGACTGGCATCCAAGTGTAACACATGAGTCTATGAGGATGTTCTTATTCAAACCACCATAGCTGCAATGTATCATAAAAAAAAGCTCTAATGGCAATGTACTTTACTCTGTAGAAATATGCATAACAACTTACCCAGCAGCCTAAAACTTTCCAGAAAAGAAACATGCTGCAATGCAAACATACTGCATGGAACCGGTAATTCTGCTTTCCATTGTAAACCAAAGCCTCCCCTCCCTAGCCCCACTGCAAGTGGTTCTTTCCATTTACAACAACAAGGAGACAGCGGAAAGCATTTAAAATCCACTAAGCCGTGCTGTCAAGCATTTTGGACCATGTGCCAAAATATTGAAAAATCTGTGTATCCCTGATTGATTTTTCAAATAGTTGGCTAAAATTTCTCCATAGGACTAATGGAGCAGAACTAAAAGTGGGAAGCAGAAATAGGAAGAGGGACAAAGAAATCCAGCAAATCCCACAAGTTACTCCTGCTGATGTGAGGTCAAAGTTCAAACAAAGGATGTGCACATTCAAGCAGCCACAACCAAGGCAAGGTCTTGCCCACTCTTGACCCACCAAATATCTGGGCTTCATGCTGGAAGGTGCTCTAACAAGTTGTTAAAATTATGTATCCTCTGTGAGGAGACAAGTATCCCCCTGGCTGGAGCCTTCTCCTCCCAGCATGGGATTCCTAGGCAAATTCTCATTTCTCTGGCATCTATTAATTTAATAGCCTGATAATGCGATTGAGATCCAAATGTCTCTGTAGAATATCTTCCTTTCTGCCAGGCCTGTTGCAAGCTGTGTTATGCTGCTGGGTTTGAATTCTTGGAGTTCCTTCTAACTTACATGCCAACGGTGACATCAGTTATCTGTCATCAAAAAAGTGCTATTAATGGCTGTATCAGCTGATAATTCCTGTGGGTCCCTTCTCAACTTCATTGAAAGGGGGAACTGGAAAACATTTAAGTTGCGAAATGAGCTGGTACTGTGTTGTTATTGGCATTGTGCTCTCAATTTTTGAGAAGGCTCCAACGGGTTGTTCTCGGTGTACTAACAGGCTGCCTCTTGGTGTCACTCTTGCCAGGTTAAGTCCCGGAGTTCTGCTGTGCAGCATATTTCCTGGGGTGAGGTGGGGCTTCCAGGACCTTGCTTGTTGAGTTAAAAAGAGGGTGGCACAGAGGGGCCATCCCCTGTGGTAACAGGGAAGAAAACGGCAAACAGCGAGTGAATTCACCCTCTAGGTCAGTTTTGTTAAGGTGATTTATCGAATCTATTCTGAGAGAGCAATGAACCAGACATCAACGCACTATCATAGTCTGAAGGAGTGGGACCCCAAGAAGACGCCATTGGGGAGAAACATCTTGATGATTAGCGTCAGTTTCTTATGAGCACTTTCATAGGTATCTTCAGTTGTCAACTTGATGTACCTGGGGAGAGGTCAGAAACTGCTTGCAGCTGATTGGCCTGTAAGCATGTCTATAGAAGTATTTTATTCATTGCTAATTGAAGAAGGAGGGACCAGTCCACTGTGGGCAGTGCCATCCCTAGGCTGGGGATGGGGAGGCACGGATGAGAGTGGCTCTTGACTCCAACTGAATTATAAACTGGATGGAGATGAATATGAGGGTGGGCCTCCTCTTCTCCAAAGGTAGTCAGTCTGGTCTTAGCCTCTTGGGCAAAGGCTGGTATCTGCACTTTTCGGGAGAATGTTGAGTCCAAGTAGCCTGCTAAGCATGATTGGTTGCTTTTAGAATTTTGAAAACAACTTTTGTGAGTAAAACAACATTAAAATAAAAACTCAGGAAGATAGTTCTGAAACACCAAATGTACATTCTTAAATTCATAATAAAATCATAGGTCTTATTATACAAGTTAAGCTTTTAAATATGTTAATTTACATGTTTCGATTTAAAGAAAAGATGTTGTATGTTTCATGACAGTGCTGGTCAGCAGATGCAGAACGAAAAAACAAGTTATTTATATGGTAGCAACCTCTTCGATAAACATGTAATTATTTTGAATCCTTGGCAGAAATATTTTTGTGGGGAGAGACACTTAGTTGAAAGCTGCTAAAATTGAAAAAAGAAAAAAAGCAGTGTACAGGTCAGAAGAGAAAAGATTTTGGGAGGGAGAGTTTTTCCAGTGAGTTTTCCAGTGAGAAAAAGCTAAACCCAATTTAAAGTTATGTTTAACCATTGAGGGGGCAAAGCTTTGCTGTAGCCCAGGTGGCTAGCTTAAATCCCCTCCTCCCTTTATTTGGAAAGTGACTCAAGGGGACAGTGAAATGGCTCATTGGGGTGTGAGAGCATTGGAGGATAGTGTTCATAATGCAGAGGAGAGTTTGACACTATGATAGGAGAAGGAGGCTGGATCATTACCTCTCCATGCATATTCAGGAATCAGAGAGAGAGAGAGAGAGGGAGGGAGGGAGGGAGGGAGAGAAGGAGGGAGGGAGGGAGGGAGGGAGGGAGGGAGGGAGGGAGGGAGGGAGGGAGGGAGGGAGAGCGAGAGAAAACATGGTAGACTACAAGGCCTCAAAGTCCACCCCTTGTTCTATAAACTTCCCAAACCACGTGTCATCGACTGGGGACTGAGTATACATGAACCCGTGGAGAATGTTTCTCACTTAAACCACCACACACCACTAACAATTCTTCTAATAAACTGCACACCACCAACAGTCCGACGCAGTGTCCCCTGCAGAACGTCTTCAGACAGTGGTGGAAAGCTGCTTGCAAGCAGTTTCTTGGGCATGTCCTGCTAAGGGACATGTGAATGTTGATGTTCTAGAAATGGTCTGTGCCACACCAGCGTGCCACTCATCATGATTTTGACTACTCATTTTCCTTATTTGCAAGAGAGGAAACAGTTCTAGAGAATTCAAGAAACTTTCTTAGCGACATTCCACTGTAGGAGGTGGATTTCACACTCAGCATAAGGGGGACCAGCAAGAAGGTAGACACTCTCACAGAGTCGACAGTGGGTAGAGGAATCTTTGTGTAGGAAAACATTCTCTGTGGTGAGAATGGGGCTTGTGCAGAGAGGCCGCTGCAGAGAAAAACACTTTCAAGGAATAAAATGGACAGCGGGCAGAGAGAGACCTCTGTGCTGACCTACATGTTTAGACAGGCTTAACAATGTTTCCTAAAGTTTCTGGAACAGACAACTTCCCTGGGAATGTATTTTCCTATGCAGATGATTGACAGGCCTATTCTGATTAATTCTTTGTCCGTTACCAGAAAACCTCCTGCTGCCTAAAGCACTGAGATTGAGTAGAATTAAAGGAAAAAATAAGTGGATCTATTAAAAAAAATAATGTGTGCTCTACTAGAAGTAAACAGAATTCCTTTAAAGGTCCCCAGCAAAGCCCTGACACTCCTACCTCCCTGCTCTGTGATCTGTCGCCATCCTTTCCTGTAGTGCTCCATGTTCTCCTTCTTTTCATACATTAATAGCATTCCAAATACTAAGGAGATTAAATTGTGATGTACTTTTTCTCCTTTAAATTAGTATGTTGCCAAGTATACAAGAGTTGGGGTCCTAAGCTGCTTGTGAGAGTGGCTCCATCCGTGACTTCACGTTTGCTGATTTCTACCTAGCTACTGAACATTGTTATCTTCCATCCATGCTTAGCTTGTATGATCATTGACCATCAAAGAGACCATCACTGTGTGCTTAGGTCTATGCCAAAGAACATAGGAAATAGAGATGGTAAAGAAAAATGAATTTATTCACAGTTTGTTCAAAACAGAGGAAGAAGAAATTCTAATTTTCTCTCTTGATCCCTGTGGCCATCTTACAATTTGTAGGAAGCTTTTAGACAAGGGCTAGAGCTATGTAAAATTAATGGTGCCATGTTAGTCAGTCCTTTCCTCAGAGCAAAGGGACCTGGGTCCCAGGTTGCCTCTATTGTTTCTGCTCTTGCTTGCCAAATAGTTTTATAATTCATGTCAGAGTGGAGAAAAAATGAGATCTTAAAGATCCTCCATTCTTCAAAGTGAAGAGTCTCAAGGGGCCTTGTGGAATATAAGATGTCCTCAGTCCAGGTCTGACAGAGTTCTTTGGCTCTAAGTTCACTGTTTTGAAAAGTACCTAACTGGGAACTTTCTGTTGGATGTTGGCCTGAACCCCTCTTGCATATCTATTTAAACACGCTGGGATTGGTAGTGTTAATTGTCAACTTTACAGAATCTGGAATCATTTAGGGATAGACCTCTGAGCATGCTTACAGGGAATTATCTTGATTATTAATTGAAGTGGAAAGACCTACCCACTGTGAGTACCATCCCTTAGTTGGGATCCTGAACTGCATAGTTGAGAAAGGGAGCTCAGGGACATTCATTTGTTGCTTCTTGACACTGTTCACAGAGTCAGGATTTATGAAGGACAATTTTGCAAAGTTCAATTGTTTCATTGGTGACAATTTTACCAGATATTACCATTTAATTGATATCCTTTGCCAAGGCAAATGCAAGTTATCTTATTCCTGTTTTAATTACTAATATTAACTGTCAGTTCACATACTTCATTTTACATAGCAAATCTTTCTCCCTTCCCACTGTCCCTCCCTGTGTCTGAGGAATGGTTACAGAATGACTATAAAGACTAAGAGACAAGGAATTTCAGAGGTTTAAGAAGCCAGAGCTGGGTAACTTATATAAATGAAAAGGAGTCTGTAATGGTGACATCAAAAAAACGCCTGGACGTCCCTGAGAAGTATAGCTGCTGTTTTAGAGTTAAAAAGCAGAGTCAAAGTTGAACTGTAGTGTTGAATCCAGCTACAGAGGATGCAAGGAAAGACCAGGGACAGATGAAAGAATGGGTAGATGGACAGACAGGAGGTCCAGATGGGGCAACAGGATAGGCATACATCTGTAATGGAGTCTGCTTAGATCCAACATAACTCAAACACCAAGTCAGTGCAGATGACAAAAATTTATTGTAATCGAGCCACTCCTGATCAATCAGGGCCCAGAACAGATCCAGAGCTGAACTGCAACACTGAAGGGAAGTTGTATAGAACATTTTAAGGATGAAACTATAAATTGAGGGGGAATGGGGCGGGCTGCAACATTGTTCAATCATATTTTGACATAGGGGTTGAGCAAGGGAGTTTCCACCAATCAGGATAGGAGTTGGTTCCCGGGCCTCAGAACATGAACTTAGTTTGACCCTGCCAGCAAGATAGACAAGTTGTCATTGAGATAGCTGGACTCAAACAACTGTCTCCTTACAAGTTACTCCTGAGATGGTCAGACTCAGATAACTGTCTTCCTTACAGCAGAAGCTGTTCAGCTATTGGGAGGTCCCCAGCTCCCCTAGGGCTTAGCACTTTGAATTTAGTTTTCTCCCTGTGATCAAATAGAGTCTGAGAATAAAACAGCAATACAGATCAAATGAGTGTGCCCTGTCAACAGAAGGGTCTAAATTGAGCTGAAGCTCCTGGGACAATCAGCAGTCCTCTGCCTGTTGATATTCTGACACAGGTCAGAGGAAGCTAGTGCCATCTGAGAGTCAGATGTCCAACTCTCTGTGGGGTCCAAGTGGAGGAGTTCTACTGTCTACTCAGTCTGGTGTGTCCAGTAAGTTCTTGGTCATGGTTTTCCTGACATTTAATATGTCCATGTGTCCCTATTCACTCCTGATAAATTTATACAGTGCTTACCGTGCTTTCACTTTTACTCCTGGAACTGGGTCATGTATTG
This sequence comes from Mus caroli, assembly GCF_978045245.1. Lineage (NCBI taxonomy): Eukaryota > Metazoa > Chordata > Mammalia > Rodentia > Muridae > Mus > Mus caroli. The sequence continues at coordinate 96,448,542 of NW_028227261.1, forward strand.
ATCTGTGCCACATGGGAGGTGCCTTGCACGTGTCTACCCAGGTGCAGAGTCATCCTCTGTCCTCCAAAGGGAATGAAAAATGGCTTGTAAATGCAAAGCTAGCAACCTAAAAACAATAGTTCAAATAAGAAAAAAAAAATATATAGGCTATGGTTGTTCACTGTTCCTTCCCCCAAACTCAATGAAATCAGGATGTGTCTTGGAGTAACACGTTTTGTTATTCCTGAGCAAAACGATTCTTTTATCTTTATGGATCTTGGTTTCACAGTGTTTAAGATATGGCCAGTCATAATAGGTGGCCCTAAAAATGAGATATAATGTTTATAAGCGTAGCCTCCAGAGAAGCTAGGGAAGCGCAGAAGTAAACAACTCAAGGGCTTCAGGAAGTCCCTGAAGTTGTCTAAATACAGTCTGTCCCTTTCTCCCAAAACTCACTTAGGCAGTAAAGACTTCTGAGAGACACTCACAGACTAGCCACGCCATCTAAAAGCAGGACCAGCTGAGATGCCTAGAAGAGGCTGAGAGTAGTTGAGCTTCTGAAAGAGGCTCAGCCCAACTGAGCTTCCTGGAAAAGAAACTTTCTGTCCTTTTGAACTACCTTAAAGTTATGCAGTGAGCTTCAGGGTTCCATCTCTTGTTAGCAGCCACCCATGCTGGAGTGAGTTTATTTTTGGTGACGCAGCTGTCCTTTCTGTTCTGCTCCTGTAGGTAACCCCAGTAATACTCATCGGCTCACCAAGTTGGACTTTGGTAATGTCCCCACTTTGATCTGTTGTTGGTTCCCCATCTGGTTACAGGAAGGTTGGATTCTTGCTTGAGTCACATCGCAGCCATTTGCACTGCAGCTTTGTCAAACTTAATAATTGTGCATATGATTGTGAGGTTCCTGCTTGTGCCTCTTGGTGTCCTGTGCCTAGAATCTTCTGTGTCTAATTTAATCTCATCGCCTAATCGTACGTGTCTGTTCAGCACTCACCAGTGCTCCAAAGCTCACAGGAAATACTTCTCCAACACAATACAGACTTTAAACTCTTTCTCCAATAGGACATGGCTGACACAGGTCTAAGTATTTAGGGAAGCATTATTAGGCATGTCTTCCTTCTTCTATATTTTGTGAGTTGCTTCAGGGTGTGGTTATACTATTTTTAACTTATTATTTAACTTACTATTACCATGTTTTGTGGCACATGAACTTGGAGTGGACATCAGCTTTTTACTGAATGAATAGATGAGTAAATAAGTAAAATGAGTTACATCTTTAGATGCTAGAGCTCGGCATATGGAACGCTGCTTGGTTCTCAGTTTCCTGGGAAATTTCCATTCCTCTTATGGAGAACTGGAGGTGAACAAATCTACTGACCCTGAGCAGCCCTGGCTCAGACTCAAAGGGAACCATCTGGAAGGCTGAGTCCAACAATAGGAAGTGGCTAATCACACATTTATCTCTTTCAAGTTATCTGGGTACTGAAATGGCTTCCAAATTTGTTATGAATACTCTCTCTATCCCTCCCCTTCCCCTCTCCCTCCCCTCCCCTTCCCTTCCCCCTCCCCCTCTTCCTCTCCTCCCCTCTCTCTCTGTAGGTGTGTGTGTGTGTGCATTGTTTGTCTACTTTGAAAGCCTGTGATAATATTTTAATGCACATTAAATAAGGCATAGCATTCTAGAATATCATACATTTTCATCATTTAAGCAATTATTTAACAAATACACAAAGCTAAGAATGATTACTGTATGTAGCATGACCTTAACAGTTGGGAGTTTCTTGTTTAGATGAGATTTACACATCTTATCAAAATACAGGGAAGATATAAGAAAATAAATCATGAATGTAGAACAAATTTTGAGAAAAAAAAGTCTGCTTTATGTGTGAAATATTTATGGCAAAAGGATAAAATTTCATAAAATAATATTCTTTTATCATATTTTATGCTTAAATTAAAAAGAACCATCTTATTATTTGCATGTTTTGCTGTTTCCCCCTGGACAATCCAGAGGAGTCAACTGGAAACCCTTCATGGTAGGAGAATAAGTTTGTAATGCAGTCAGAGAAATACTTTGAAATCAATAATTTTCTCAGAAAGGAATAGTAAGCTTAAAATGGCAAGATTCCATTAGTAGGAGTAAGAGATGTCTGTGCCTCCCAGGAAGAACCCAAAAGAGCTTTGCATGCCCATGCCAAGCTGTTGTGGACTGGGCTGGTGTAAGCATGAATAGTAATCTGCAATCTGTCCTTTCAAGTCACAAAGGCTTTTTTTTTTTTTTCAAATTCTTGTCCATATCTGGAGATGTCTATAAAGCAGAGAGAGAGAGAGACAGAAAGAGAGAGAGAGAGAGAGAGAGAGAGAGAGAGAGAGAGAGCTAACCAGAGATGTCCAGTCTTTTGCAATCTCAAAGCTTGCCCCCCAGTGACACAGCTCTATCCAACAAGATCTCTCCTTCCCTAACAGTTTCACCAACTGGCAACTAAGTATTCAAGCAGCATGGGTCATTGTTTTTCAAATCTTGTCAGACGGTGACTTTGATGCCACCATTTTGGCTGCTACAATGATCACCCAGTTGCTCTAATAGAGAGCTAACAACTTCCTCCAACTCCTAGGCCCCCTGTAGCCCCCCTTACCTCTGGAAACCACTAATCTGTTGTTTAGTTATATAACGTTATCTCAAGGATGTTATACAAATGGAATCATGTAGCATTTTGAGACACGTGCTGTTCATTCAGCATAGTTCTCTGGAGGATCTCCCTGGGTTTTACAGGTTTAATATTTATTCCTTTGTGGAGGTAAGGATTGTACCAGAAATATGCCACAGTTTAACCATCTGTCTCTTGAAGAACAGCTGGATGATTTTCAGTTTAAGAATGTTTTAGTTTCATCTTTGTTGCTATCATAAAAATCCCTGACCAACAAGTAACATTCGCTAAGGGTTTGTTTGGCTTACATTTCCAGGTCACTATCCAGCATTTGATGGAAGTCAGGACAGGCGCTCAAGGCAGAAACCTTGAGGAAATGCTGGCTTGCTGTCTAGCCTGGTCGCTGGCACATGCTTAGCTACCTTTCTCACAGTTCAAGACTTCCTACCTAGGGGTGATATAACACACACTGGCTGGATCCCTCTTACATCCGTTAATAATCAAAACAGCCCCCAGCAGGCATGCCACAGGCCAGTCTGATCTGGGAAATTCCTCACTTGAGGCCTTCCTCTCAGATGGCTGTAGATTGTGTTCAAACTGACAATTGAAGCTAACAAGGATGGATGGGAGTGAAGGGTTGGAAAGGAAATAGGGGGGTTGGATGGGTGGCCATGGGGTGTGTTACGGCTAAGGCTGCTATAAACATCTGTGCACATATTTTTGTGTGAATATAGGTATTTATGAGCTAAATGTCCAGTAGTGAGTTGGTATGGTAACATAGTAGCTATGTGCTTACTCTAAGAATCAAGCAAACAAACAAAAATCCAACACACTGCTTTGCATTCCCACCAGATACATACAAGTAGGCTCAGCATGAGAATATCTACCTATATTGCTAGCATTCAGAAGACTGGCATGGGAAGATTATATGTTTGAGGCCAGCCTGGGCTACACAGCATGCTGGTCTTTAAAATAAGGAGAATAAGCAAGAGCGAGGAGGGAGGAGAGAGGAGGGAGGAAAGAGGGATTTGTGATCAGGCTTCTCTATCTCCTTTGGCATTTCTTGTTATTGATTTTAGTCATTCTGATAACAGTGTTGCGGCAACTCATTTGCATTTGCATGTCTCCAGTGAGATTGGAAATGCTTTTACATGTTTATTTACTACGGATGCCTTCTTCCACGAATTGTTGCTGCCTGCTTTTTATCCTTATCCTAATTGGTTTCCTTGACTTCTGTTTTCAAAGGATGAGAACTCTTTGCATTTTATACATACGTACTAGGTAAGTACCAGCTCTGCAATTTAAAAACAGGGTCCCTCATTCTGTGGCATTTATTTTTCATTCTTCCCATTGTCTCCAGGGATAATTGTCTTATTTTTATTTTTTATTAATCAAATTTTGGGAGATGTGCAAAGTGGTGGCTTTGTTGTACTTGCATGCATTTATTCCATTATATATAACCCACCCCTGCTGTCCTCCCATGTCCTGCCCTCTGGCTGCTTCTCCTCTCATCCTAAACACTCCTCCTGCCTTCCTGTCACGGATGCTCCTTTGTCCTCTTATTTCCCATCCTTTACACCTCTCTCTCTCTCTCTCTCTCTCTCTCTCTCTCTCTCACACACACACACACACACACACACACACTCACACACTCACATGCATATATAATACCTTTAAATCTACTCTTCCTGGGTCTGACTTATTTCATTTACCGCAGTGATCTCCAGTTCCATTCGTTTTCCCGTGAATGTCATAATCTCAATCTTCTTTATAACTAACTAGGAATCTGTTAGATATATTTATCAAATTTTCTTTCTCTTCCTGATTATAACTTAGCTATTGGGAATAGAGTACTGATCAGTGTAGACCTGCAAATATCTCCGTGGTTTGCTGACATGGCTTCCTCTGGGTACAATAATCAGTAATGGCACAGCTGGGTCATGGCTCTATCTTTGCTGTTTGAGAACCCTCCCTATTGATGATACCAGTTTAAATTCCCACCAGCAGTGTGTAAGAGTTCTTTATCCCTCACACCCTTGCCAACACTCGCTGTTATCTTGATGATAGATGTCCTGTAGGATCTCTGTGAGTTTAATTAACATTTCCCTGGTTGCTAAGGATGTTGAACAATTTTTTAATTATTTATGGTCCATTTGTATCCTTCTTTCTATTCAACTAATTAGTCCTTTTGTCGATTGGATGGCATTTGGGGTGTCTAATTTGGGGGGGTTCCTTATGGATTCTGGATGTCCATTCCTTGGCCTAGGTACATCTGTCAGTGATCTTTCTCATGCTCTGTTGATTTCCCCTTTGCTATGTAGGACCTGCATTGAAACTCTCCGCATTTGTCAGCCCTGGGAGATTTTGCTGCTGTTGCTCCAGTCCTCCATCTGAAGCCCTTGCTTATAACTGTCTCTGAAGGAGTTTTCCCCTGGCTGTTTCAGAGTCTCATGTCTTACATTAATATGCCATGTCTGTTTGAAGTTGGTTTTGTGTAAGGCGAGAGAGAGGAATCTAGTGTCACTCTCTCAGGTGTGGGACTCTGTCTTTGCATGGTAATGAATGCCGTTGAACTTGAAGAAGTGTATCTGCAACATTTTCATCTGTGCTTTATGCTTTTGCCTTCTATGGCCTGTACCTTAACCTTGCATTTATACTGCCACATGCGTCACATTTTATTTTTATCATGTGAGATTTATGGCTGATTGATTTGTTCACCCTGGTATAGCCCGTTCCTCTACACTATTTCCCATAAAGGCGATGCTTCCCTCACTGAACTCATTTTGTACTTGTTGGGTGCATTACTGTCCATTTCTCCGATGCTTTCTGTTCTATCAGATAGACTGTGTTAGTCCCTAGAGCTCTGTGGTAATTCTTGAAACTGATTGTGCTCATTCTGTTTTATCACAACCATTGTAGCTAGTCTAGCTTCTTTGTCTTTCCATATAAAATTTAGAATATTATCCTCATGGGCAAAGAATTCTGCTCTAATTTTCATAGGTGCTGTACTATATCTGCACATCACTTGGTGAAAATTTGACACTTGTTATATTGTAATTTCACATTTATAAACACAAAGTTTGCTCAGATCTTTTTTTTTCAGCATTTTATAACATTTCACACGTAAATTCTGCATCTCTTTTGTATGATTGACACCTACATGTTTTGCTTTTGAGCCTCAGTAAATAGTGGGTTTTTTATTGTTATTTTTTCCACCTTTGTGACTACTGCTAATCTATGAAAATGCCATGGAGTTTTGTCTGATTTCCTTGTATGGTACCTTTATTTAAGCCAAGTCTCAGTTCCAGGAGGGCTTCTGGTTTTGATAGATAGTTTAGAAACCCCAACAAAATGAACAGTATATTTGCAAATAGAATGTCTCTTTTAGCCTGGAATGATTTCCAGTGTCAAGTCAGTTTCACATTCCAGAGATAAGTCTTACTGGTTCGTGGTATAAAATTTATCTTGTATATTACTAATAATTTATTGAGGTTTTTTACATATGCATTACTGAGATATAGTAGTGCATAGGGATTTGTAGTCTTTATTTGTATTTTGGGAGGCTTTTCCCCCCTTTTGTTGTTTGGGGAGGAAGAAGTGTTTAAGCTATGAATTCAATTTTGCTAACAACAGAACCGAACAAATGACTTACCATTGTGTGCATCATGGTGGTTTGTAGTTTTTGAGGAAATTATGTGTCTCTTCTGAGTTGCCAAACATATAGAGACCCTCTCTAAGTAGTATTATCTTATCCATGTCTACAGGGTCTGTTTCATTCCTGAGAGCAATGTTTTGTATCTTATCTTCTTTGTTTTCGTTGGTTAAAGCTTTGCCGCTTTTACTTGATTTTTCAAAACTCTTTTATGATACCCACTGAGGCATCTCACCAGAGCCTTACACAAAAATTAATCAGTTTTCCATCACTAGCAAAATAGTTGAGAAAATAAGCTTAAAGCAGAGCAGCTGTATTTGGCTCGTGGTCGCAGAGGTTTCCATTCATGGCATTGACTCTCGTTCAGAGCTTGTGGTGATAACAGAGCATGTTGTGAATCAAAACTTTGAGGTACATGGAGACAAAGACAGAGCAAAGACTGCTATACACCCTCCTAAGACACACTTTCAGGAAACCTACTGTCTCCAGCCAGGCGCCCTCCCAGGAAGCCTCATCACCTGAGGCTTTGGGGAACATCTCCCATCTAAAGCATAACAACCCCCAGAAAAAGAAATTGGCTTCTGATGATGTAACAAGGTCGGAACACATGACTATGCCTGTTTTTCGTTTGTTTAATTATTTGGTAGAAGTACTAAAATGTCCTAGTCTACTGGTCTACCCTTTTCCCCATCCTTTGGCTGAGGAGAACGCTTCTCATTGTTTTGTTTGCTTGTTTGTAGAATACCAGGGTTAGGTCTTCTGTCTGAGCTCGAGCCCCCTTCACCTTTGACACCATGCTGACCACGCCCCTGGACACACCCCTGCTTTTGAGTTCTGGACCATGTTCTCTTTTGTTTTCATCTTTTCATTTATTTTTTTTAAGTAGTGTTCAAAAATAAAGTCACTTTCATTAATGCACAAACGTCACACAGCTGATATGAGGAAGCCACTCAAACACTTGCCCAGTCCCAAACTCTTAGAACGGCCACTCTGAAGCTGTCAGGTTTTATACTCCCACAGTCAGTTACACTTATATTCTCTTACCTACCCAAAAGAAGAACTATGACTGAGTTTAAATTAGAAAAGCAAAATAGGCATATAACCTCTAGGCGTATAGCTTCTTCCATGCCTTTAGTGTCCTGCATGGGTTCTGCTCTTCCTCAGCACTAACATCTCCCCCTCTTGCTCTCCTTTTTAAACGTGCTACCCTCCTTACAGCTGTTTGCACATATATATTACAGCTATGATGCGCATATGCTAGAAAACACATGGTGTTTTTTTTTTCTCTCACCAACTTAATAGACTTTCCAAATCTGGCCATTTTCCTACACATTTTGCTATTCTTTGCCCATGAATACTATTCTGTTTTGAACATATACCACATTTCCATTGTTCATTCATCTGTTCGTGGGCATCTAGAGTGGTTCCTTTTCTTTGCTGTAGTAGGTATAACAGTAACAATTATAGATGTGCTAACATCTCTGCAGTAGGACACAGAGTTCTTCGTGCATATGCCCAGATGTGATAGAGTTGCATTGTAGGGAGCTTCCAAACTGATTTCCATAATGGCATATCAATTTGCTCTGCCACCAGCATTCTCCCCAACATTTGTGGTCAGATGTCTTGATGCTGGCCATTCTGAAAAGGGTGAGGTGGTATCTCTAAGTAGTTTTAATTTTCTTCACCCTCATGACTAGGCTTGTTGAACACTTTAAAGAATAGTCATTGGTCATTTCTGTTTCTTACTTTGACATGTTCTGTTTATTTTCTTAGCCATTGGGAGTTTTATTTCTTTGGCGTTTAATTTCTTCACTCTAGACATTAGTATTCTGTTTGAATCATAGCTGGTCAAGATTTTCTATTCCAGATGCCATCTATGTGCCTCACTGAGTTTTGGGTTTGGTTTGGTCTGTACAGAAACCTTAATTTCATGTGGTCCCATCTGTTGATACTTGGGGCTGGTTCTATTCTTGCGAGTCCAGTGCCTTGAAGACCCCCCCCCATGATATCTTGTGATGCAGTACTCTGTCCTGTTTAATTGTCCATGTGTGCTGATGTCCTGCACAGGGGCACAGATGGAGTGCCAGCTTGTTCTTTATCCCTGATATCCCATTACTGCTTTTCATCCCTTTTGAGGGGCTCAGAATTTTAGTTTACAGCTTTGTTTATCCATACAGGAGTGATGGGAAAAAAAAACCAGCTTTCTAATAGGTTTCATAACTTAGGATCAGTTGCAAAGCCATCAGTAATTTGGGGAATTCTTTCTTCCACACCCCATTTAATGGGTGAAATGGGAGAAAGATGACGATATAGAGAAATCTCGTGTGTTGAAAGTATTGCAGTTGCCAAAGTAAAGTACTTGCAGTATTATTTACACAAACATCATTCAGAAGACACTTCAGATGTTTTAATATGAGAGTCTAAAGGAAAAAATCACTACATGATACTTACTTCAAGAGTGGCAGACTAGACCACACAGGCAGGTTCATTCATTCCAAAACAGGTCTTATGAAAACCACAGAAGAAAATTATTTAAGTCTGTCTTTTGACTCCTTTGACTGTTGAATTGACTAATTTTAGGTACTCTGGCAGATAAGATTGCTACCTAGTACTTACCTTAAGATAGCTTACTACGAAATGAGGCTGTAATTACTAGAAACAAGTCAGATGAGGTGTCACTACCAAGAATTATGAGTCACACATTTCTGTGTGCACACATACATGCACACTATGTTCACACATGCACAAGTTCACATGTGTGAGTGTGGACATGCATGTGTCCCAGTGCATGTGACAAGATCAGTGAACAATCACAGGTCTTATTCCTTCCCTTCCATCTCACTTACAAGGATGCTTTGTTGTACAACCCTAGTCTAAGTTCTTTGTTGTAAATCTGCAAGTTCTTTCTCTGCCTCTTGTCTCACAGCCACAACGAACTATTGATAATTTTAAATCTGTTGACACCTAGGGAAATAGCTCAGTCAGTAAGGAGCTGACCTTGCAGGTATAAGTTCCTAGATACCCAAGAGGGGCAGGCATGTTGGTACACACTTACAACAACTCTGGGGAAGAAGAGACAGGAAAACCCTGGGGCTTACTGGAAAATTGCTCTAGCTTCACTAGTGAACTCCATGCCATATATAATTTCTCAATTATGCTAAGTATAATGATGCAAAATGAATTGTATAAAGAGCTTCACAGATCTAAAAGAACCGAGGTAGCTGCACCATGAGCCAGCTTGTCAGAAAGATACAAAGGCATTCAGATTTCTGAGTTCAAGGTCAACCTGGGTCAGAGGTAGGTTAGGCTCAGGCTTAGGTGTGGTGTTAGACCCTATTGCCAAGAACAAGCTTTGGCTTGAAGAGGAGTCCCTGAAAGAATGAGTGTTTGAGGGTGGCAAAAATCATGGGTACAAGCTGATGGCCTATGTTCTCTTCAAGACAACTTTCCCTGAAGATCTCTAGACAACTCATCAAGATAACTCAGCTCTCAGAGACCAAAGCACAGTCCTTTATTTACATATAAATTCAGTCATTTATTCCAAGTTCCCTTTTGGTTATCCAACGAATCAGCATTCCATTGCTCCAGCCCCTTGATTCTTAAAAAGAGACATCAAGCACATTTTTTAAAAAACATTGCAAATTAATTCAGACATCTACCTGCCTTTGTAAGTACAGACAATAAGTTTGGCTAGGTGGGATCCTGTCCTGAAACTGCCATTCCCAGCACACCTAAGCCTGAGCCTAACCTACCTCTGTCCCAGGCATGAAACTCAGAAATCTGAATGGCTTTGTATCTTTCTGACAAGCTGGCTTATGGTGCAGCTACCTTGGTTCTTTAAAGTCTGTGAAGCTCTTTATACAATTCATTTTACATCGTTATACTTTGCATAATAGAGAAATTATATATATATATATATATATATATATATATATATATATATATATTGAACTCTTGTTTTCAGAGCTTGTTCCCACATACTTAAGGGCCATCCTGAAGGTCACATCATTCTACCACTTGCTGAGACATTAAACATACTCTTTCTTCTTGGGACTTGTGCTGTCTGATTAGCATGGAGTCATTAACCTTAGGAGAAAGGACATTCCTCAATATCCTTGGCAAGGAGACCATTTTCAAAGATAGAAACATGAAGTAAAATACACATTTTCATATAAACAAGCCTCACACCCAGCAACTGTCAACACTCATGGGGGCCCATGTCCTGCTGGTTCTGTTCCAGGGGCAGGAAGCTATGTCACTCTGTTCCTTCCACATGGCCATTGTACTGGCTGGATTTGTGTGTCAACTTGACACTGGATGGAGTTATCACAGAGAAAGGAGCTTCAGTTGGGGAAGTGCCTCCCTGAGATCCAGCTGTGGGGCATTTTCTCAATTAGTGATCAAGGGGAGAGGGTCCCTTGTGGGTGGTACCATCTCTGGGCCGGTAGTCTTGGGTTCTATAAGAAAGCAAGCTGAGCAAGCCAGGGGAAGCAGGCCAGTAAGTAACATCCCTCCATGGCTTCTGCATCAGCTCCTGCTTCCTGACCTGCCTGAGTTCCAGTCCTGACTTCCTTTGGTGATCAACAGCAATGTGGAAATGTAAGCTGAATAAACCCTTTCCTTCCCAACTTGCTTCTTGGTCATGATGTTTGTGCAGGAATAGAAACCCTGACTAAGGCTGGGCAGTGGTGGCACACGCCTTTAGTCCCAGAACTTGGGAGGCAGAGGCAGGCTGATTTCTAAGTTTGAGGCCAGCCTGGTCTACAGAGTGAGTTACAGGACAGCCAGGGCTTCACAGAGAAACCCTGTCTCGGAGAAAGAAAGAAAGAAAGAAAGAAAGAAAGAAAGAAAGAAAGAAAGAAAGAAAGAAAGAAAGAAAGAAAGAAAGGCTAAGACAGCCACGTAGGACTCAGAACCCTATTTCAAATGAGACTGATGGAAATTTTCAGGATGACAGCTAAAGTTGTTCACATACACACACACACACACACACACACACACACACTTTAAAAAACACTATTGCTAAGTGTGGTGGTGCATCCTTTAATCCTAGCATTTGGAAGGCAGAGGTTGGTGGGTCTCTGTGAGTTTGCATCTAGCCTGGTCTGTGTAGTTATTTGCAGGCCACCCAAGGCTATATAATGAGACCCCCATCGGAAAAAAATCAAGTAATAAAAACCTGTTAATACACAGTGAATGGGAGTGTAGGAAGCCATGTGCCTGTAACCTTGATGATGGGGATGTATAATAGTTTAACTTTAATGGCTCATAAGTTAAAAAAAAAAACAACCCACTGGAAGGACAGCTCAGCAGTTAGAGTGCGTGTTCCTGCAGAAAACCTGGGTTTGATTCTAAGCACTCACATGTGTTCCACAGCCATCTGTAATTCCAGTAATAGGAGGTGCAAGGCCCTCTTCTGGTCTCCACAGGCACTGCATACACATGATGCACAGATATACATGCAAGCAAGCCATTCATACACATAAAAGAAAAAAAGTTAATATTTTGCAGGAGAAAATAATTATAATAAATTAGGGATTGGAAAAAAGTATGATACTTGAAGATTATGTAGAATTACAAAATTGGTTGGCATCAGGCTGAGCATCTCGTGTTAAAAGAAACTAATAAATGATACATTTTCTTCTCTTTTTATGTGAATCTTAGTCATCAGTGCTTCTAGAAAGGAAAAATAAAGTCAAAGATAGCTTTAAAACTCTCCAAAGAGCGTCACCTAAAAGTGTATACTCACAAAAGCTTAATTATAAAAATAAAAATGAGCCCCTGTCTTCCGACCATGAAAGTTGTAACACAATTAAGAGAGCAGTTTCCAACAAAAAGGGTATTGTCTTCATATTTCATACTCAGGTTGTACCACCCTGAGTGTGTGTTTAAATTCTTAATACATGACAATTTCTTCACCAAGGCTTTTTGAGGGCTTGAGGGTTTTGGTGTTTTGACAGTTTAGGTAATACATCACTCTCCTGACAAGTCTGAACAGGCGCTTTCTATCACAAGCTGGGTGCCCTGTGGTTAAGGTGCCATTTGCTATTAAGGCACCCCACAGGGTTCAAATTAGGAATTTTGTTTAAATAGTCTGTACTCTGGCCAAATGAGCTGACCAATTCCAGAGAGAGTGGCAGGATGCTTATACATTCCACATAAGCACTGATGTGTAAGACTTCAGGGTTGCCTAATTCACTGACAACATTCTAGTGGAACAGAGTTGCCCGGTGGAAACAAAGTCCCCATGTGTGCAACTGCATCTCATTTTTGTGCAAAGTGTTGGCTCAACATTGGAGAAGGCAGTTCTTTTCCACAGCAATGAAGTTTTGTACTCAAAATCCTAGCACAACTACCTACAAGAATAAATTCTGTACTCGGATCAAATGTACAAGGTTGGAAAGAAGTGTGATGTCATTATAACATCATGTTTGGTGCTCTACCTAGGTAGGGCAGAAATGAAGACTCCTGGATGGTTCAACTCCACAGGCTGCCATTACACTCTACACGAATGAGCACCCTGGCACCCTGCACCCCGCCAGATGCATCCTGTGCAATCTTTCTGAAACCATACTCCTTAAAATTATTCACTGACCCTTAAAGATGAATTGTGCAAGGACTAAGGTTTTCGATTTCCATTATGCTTTTAAAAGTTAATCTTAGAAAATGTATAAGGAAGAGTTTGACAGAATGTTATTCCCTGTATGTTGTGTGTTACATGGACACATAATACACACTGTATAGTGTATGTTGATATTTAATGAGCCAGACAGATTAGAGAGCAGAGAGACCTCACTTTTTACAGATTCCAAAATGGTTGATGGTCACTGTCAGTTGAAGGAAGATCTGATGTTTGTAGTGACAAATTGAAGACTCACACTTCCAAGACTAGTAGCTAATAATGACCAGCATGTTTCTGAAAAGGGAAAGTGTTTGTTTTAACAATAACAAAGAGAGAAGTCAAGAAATAATATTTGGTTTGCTCATTTTAAACAGAAAAACAAAAACCAACCAAACAACACCCTCCCCCTACACATCTAACAAGCCTTGAGGAACGTGTTCAAACCACATATTTATTTCATCTCCTCAACTTCTGCTCATTTTGGGATGAGGACGTGGTTCACCCTTGAAAGTCCAGGAAATTGATTACACCTCTTCCCTAGAATTGTGTAATGCCTCTAAATAATTCTCCTGGAGTCTGTTTCCCATCATCACTGTGAATTTCACAATGTGTTTCCAAATGTGCTTTCAGATATTTTTATCCCAAACAGTATTCTCCAATGTTGTAAGCCCTTGACTATTCAAGGGAGCTTGGCAAATATAATGTAAGGTTCGTTTCTTCTCTAGTTCTATTATTTTTCAAGATAAATCACCAAATCTGCATCTAGAGTCTGACTGCCCTCGGGAAACACTTCTTCATGTTGCGTTTTCCTATTCTATTTATGGAATTTTCACACATGACCTTTGGAAAGACCTTGGACATCATTAGCTGTATCTTCCTAATGTAACAGATATAGAAAAGAAAAATAATGTTCCAGCCCCACAAGCTTGTGAGTGGAAGAGCAGAGATCATCTGTCAATTGTCTTGACTTCCCTGTCCAACATCTCTTTTCATCCTATTGTTACTCTTCACAACATTACTATGGCCTCCACCTAGGCCCACCTTCTACCCTCCAGCAAGTCCTGTTTCCCCTTGCTCTCCTCTAATTGAATAACTGCAGACTCAGGCAGTGATACAGACAGCTATGGAGTCCAGTGAATTGGAAAATTCTGTGAATTTAACAAAGTGTGCTGTCTCATTGGAGAAAGACAGAGATGAGCGAATTATTACACACACTGGAACCAGAGCATGGGGGTGGTGATGTGTTGTGGGGCTCAGAAAAGAAGGCAGCACAAATGTCAAAAGAGGTTGAGGACACTTTGAAGAATAAATCAGAGTCTTGAAGCATGATGGAAATTCTCCTAGAGAAAGGGAAACATATGCAAAGGCAGAATCTAAGTGGGGGACAGGAAAGGGAAAGAAACGAGGGGACAGCATTTACCACGTGCCCAAACATTCATTACAACACACCTACCAGAGGAATACTCCCGCTCTGCCAAGTTGGGAAATGATGGGCTGGGGACATTATTCAAAAGTTACCACATGGGGGATAGAGAGATGGCTTAGTTGTGAAGAGTCCTGGCTGCTCTTCCAGAGGACCCAGGTTTGATCCCCAGAACCTAAATGTCACCTCACAGCTGTCTGTAACTCCAATTACAGGGTATCCAATGCTCTCATCTGGACTCTGAGAGCATCAGACATTCACGTAGTACACATTCCTATATGCAGACAAAACACCAACATATGAAAATAATAAAATAATCTTTAAGATGTTTAAAAACTGTCACTGCAGATATGACTAAGTGGTTAGGAGCACTGTCTGCTCTTTCAGAGGTCCTGAGTTCAATTCCCAGCAACCACATGGTGGCTCACAACCATCTGTAATTGGATCCAATGTCTTCTTCTGGTGTATCAGCGACAGACTGCTCACAAACATTAAGTAAATAAGTCTTTTTTTTTTAATATTTTTATTACATATTTTCCTCAATTACATTTCCAATACTATCCCAAAAGTCCCCCATAGCGCCCCCCACTTCCCTACCCACCCATTCCCATTCTTTTGGCCCTGGCATTCCCCTATATTGGGGCATATAAAGTTTGCAAGTCCAATGGGCCTCTCTTTCCATTGATGGCCGACGAGGCCATCTTTCGATACATATGCAGCTAGAGACAAGAGCTCCAGGGTTCTGGTTAGTACATCATGTTGTTCCAACAATAGGGTTGCAGATCCCTTTAGCTCCTTGGGTACTTTCTCTAGCTTCTCCATTGGGAGCCCTGTGATACATCCAATAGCTGACTATGAACATCCACTCCTGTGTTTGCTAGGCCCCGGCATCGTCTCACAAGAGACAGCTATATTTGGGTCCTTTCAGCAAAATCTTGCTAGTGTATGCATTGGTGTCAGCGTTTAGAAGCTGATTATGGGACGGATCCCTGGATACAGCAGTCTATAAATGGTCCATCCTTTCATCACAGCTACAAACTTTGTCTCTGTAACTCCTTCCCTGGGTGTTTTGTTCCCAATTCTAAGAAGGTGCACAGTGTCCACACTTTGGTCTTCATTCTTCTTGAGTTTCATGCGTTTATCAAATTGTATCTTATATCTTGGGTATCCTAAGTTTTGGGCTAATATCCACTTATCAATGAATACATATTGTGTGACTTCTTTTGTGATTGTGTTACTTCACTCAAGATGATGCCCTCCAGGTCCATCCATTTGGCTAGGAATTTCATAAATTCATTCTTTTTAATAGCTGAGTAGTACTCCATTGTGTAAATGTACCACATTTTCTGTATCCATTCCTCTGTTGAGGGACATCTGGGTTCTTTCCAGCTTCTGGCTATTATAAATAGGGCTGCTATGAACATAGTGGAGCATGTGTCCTTTTTACCGGTTGGGACATCTTCTGGATATATGCCCAGGAGAGGTATTGCTGGATCCTCCGGTAGTACTATGTCCAATTTTCTGAGGAACCGCCAGACTGATTTCCAGAGTGGTTGTACAAGCTTGCAATCCCACCAACAATGGAGGAGTGTTCCTCTTTCTCCACATCCTCGCCAGCATCTGCTGTCACCTGAATTTTTGATCTTAGCCATTCTGACTGGTGTGAGGTGGAATCTCAGGGTTGTTTTGATTTGCATTTCCCTGATGATTAAGGATGTTGAACATTTTTTCAGGTGCTTCTCTGCCATTCGGTATTCCTCAGGTGAGAATTCTTTGTTCAGTTCTGAGCCCCATTTTTTAATGGGGTTATTTGACTTTCTGGAGTCCACCTTCTTGAGTTCTTTATATATATATTGGATATTAGTCCCTTATCTGATTTAGGATAGGTGAAGATCCTTTCCCAATCTGTTGGTGGTTTTTTTGTCTTATTGATGGTGTCTTTAGCCTTGCAGAAGCTTTGCAGTTTCATGAGGTCCCACTTGTCAATTCTCGATCTTACAGCACAAGCCATTACTGTTCTACTCAGGAATTTTTCCCCTGTGCCCATATCTTCAAGGCTTTTCCCCACTTTCTCCTCTATAAGTTTCAGTGTCTCTGGTTTTATGTGAAGTTCCTTGATCCACTTAGACTTGACCTTAGTACAAGGAGATAGGAATGGATCAATTCGCATTCTTCTACATGTTAACAACCAGTTGTGCCAGCAAAATTTGTTGAAAATGCTGTCTTTCTTCCACTGGATGTTTTTAGCTCCCTTGTCGAAGATCAAGTGACCGTAGGTGTGTGGGTTCATTTCTGGGTCTTCAATTCTATTCCATTGGTCTATTTGTCTGTCACTATACCAGTACCATGCAGTTTTTATCACAATTGCTCTGTAGTAGAGCTTTAGGTCCGGCATGGTGATTCCACCAGAGGTTCTTTTATCCTTGAGAAGAGTTTTTGCTATCCTAGGTTTTTTGTTATTCCAGATGAATTTGCAGATTGCACTTTCTAATTCGTTGAAGAATTGATTTGGAATTTTGATGGGGATTGCATTGAATCTGTAGATTGCTTTTGGCAAGATAGCCATTTTTACAATGTTGATCCTGCCAATCCATGAGCATGGGAGATCTTTCCATCTTCTGAGATCTTCTATAATTTCTTTCTTCAGAGACTTGAAGTTTTTATTATACAGATCTTTCACTTCCTTAGTTAGAGTCACGCCAAGATATTTTATATTATTTGTGACTATTGAGAAGGGTGTTGTTTCCCTAATTTCTTTCTCAGCCTGTTTATTCTTTGTGTAGAGAAAGGCCATTGATTTGTTTGAGTTAATTTTATATCCAGCTACTTCACCGAAGCTGTTTATCAGGCTTAGGAGTTCTCTGGTGGAATTTTTAGGGTCACTTATATATACTATCATATCATCTGCAAAAAGTGATATTTTGACTTCATCTTTTCCAATTTGTATCCCTTTGATCTCCTTTTGTTGTCGAATTGCTCTAGCTAGGACTTCAAGTACAATGTTGAATAGGTATGGAGAAAGTGGACAGCCTTGTCTAGTCCCTGATTTTAGAGGGATTGCTTCAAGCTTCTCACCATTTACTTTGATGTTGGCTACTGGTTTGCTGTAGATTGCTTTTATCATGTTTAGGTATGGGCCTTGAATTCCTGATCTTTCCAAGACTTTTATCATGAATGGGTGTTGGATCTTGTCAAATGCTTTTTCCGCATCTAACGAGATGACCATGTGGTTTTTGTCTTTGAGTTTGTTTATATACTGGATTACGTTGATGGATTTCCGTATATTGAACCATCCCTGCATCCCTGGGATGAAACCTACTTGGTCAGGATGGATGATTGTTTTGATGTGTTCTTGGATTCGGTTAGCAAGAACTTTATTGAGGATTTTTGCATCAATATTCATAAGGGATATTGGTCTGAAGTTTTCTATCTTTGTTGGGTCTTTTTGTGGTTTAGGTATCAGAGTAATTGTGGCTTCATAGAATGAGTTGGGTAGAGTACCTTCTGTTTCTATTTTGTGGAATAGTTTGTGAAGAACTGGGATTAGATCTTCTTTGAAGGTCTGATAGAACTCTGCACTAAACCCATCTGGTCCTGGGCTTTTTTTAGTTGGGAGACTATTAATGACTGCTTCTATTTCTTTGGGGGATATAGGGCTGTTTAGATCATTAACCTGATCTTGATTCAACTTTGGTACCTGGTATCTGTCTAGGAACTTCTCCATTTCATCCAGGTTCTCCAGTTTTGTTGAGTATAGCCTTTGGTAGAAGGATCTGATGGTGTTTTGGATGTCTTCAGGATCTGTTGTTATGTCTCCTTTTTCATTTCTGATTTTGTTAATTAGGATGCTTTCCCTGTGCCCTCTAGTGAGTCTGGCTAAGGGTTTATCTATCTTGTTGATTTTCTCAAAGAACCAGCTCCTTGATTGGTTGATTCTTTGAATAGTTTTTCTTGTTTCCACTTGGTTGATTTCACCCCTGAGTTTGATTATTTCCTGCCGTCTACTCCTCTTGGGTGAATTTGCTTCCTTTTGTTCTAGTGCTTTTAGGTGTGTTGTCAAGCTGCTAATGTGTGCTCTCTCTAGTTTCCTTTTGGAGGCACTCAGAGCTATGAGTTTTCCTCTTAGAAATGCTTTCATTGCGTCCCATAAGTTTGGGTATGTTGTGGCTTCATTTTCATTGAACTCTAAAAAGTCCTTAATTTCTTTCTTTATTCCTTCCTTGACCAAGGTATCATTGAGAAGAGTGTTGTTCAGTTTCCACGTGAAGGTTGGCTTTCTATTATTTATTTTGTTATTGAAGATCAGCCTTAGTCCATGGTGATCTGATAGGATGCATGGGACAATTTCAATATTTTTATATCTGTTGAGGCCTGCTTTGTGACCAATTATGTGGTCAATTTTGGAGAAGGAACCATGAGGTGCTGAGAAGAAGGTATATCCTTTTGTTTTAGGATAGAATGTTCTGTAGATATCTGCCAGATCCATTTGATTCATAATTTCTCTTAGTTTCACTGTGTCCCTGTTTAGTTTCTGTTTCCATGATCTGTCCATTGGTGAAAGTGGAGTGTTGAAGTCTCCCACTATTATAGTATGAGGTGCAATGTGTGCTTTGAGTTTTACTAAAGTTTCTTTAATGAATGTGGCTGCCTTTGTATTTGGAGCATAGATATTCAGGATTGATAGTTCCTCTTGGAGGATTTTACCTTTGATGAGTATGAAGTGTCCCTCCCTGTCTTTTTTAATGACTTTGGGTTGGAAGTCAATCTTATCAGATATTAGAATGGCTACTCCAGCTTGTTTCTTCATGCCATTTGCTTGGAAAATTGTTTTCCAGCCTTTCATTCTGAGGTAGTGTCTATCCTTTTCTCTGAGATGAGTTTCCTGTAAGCAGCAAAATGTTGGGTCTTGTTTGTGTAGCCAGTTTGTTAGTCTATGTCTTTTTATCGGGGAGTTGAGTCCATTGATATTAAGAGATATTAAGGAAAAGTAATTGTTGTTTCCTGTTATTTTTGTTGTTAAAGTTGGCATTTTGTTCTTGTGGCTGTCTTCTTTTAGATTTGTTGAGGGATTACCTTCTTGTTGTTTCTAGGGCGTGGTTCCTGTCCTTGTATTGGTTTTTTTCTGTTATTATCCTTTGAAGGGCTGGATTCGTGGAGAGATAATGTGTGAATTTGGTTTTGTCGTGGAATACTTTGGTTTCTCCATCTATGTTAATTGAGAGTTTGGCTGGGTATAGTAGCCTGGGCTGGAATTTGTGTTCTTTTAGTGTCTGTATAACATCCGTCCAGGATCTTCTGGCTTTCATAGTCTCTGGTGAAAAATCTGGTGTAATTCTGATAGGCTTGCCTTTATATGTTACTTGTCCTTTTTCTCTTACTGCTTTTAGTATTCTATCTTTATTTAGAGCATTTGTTGCTCTGATTATTATGTGTCGGGAGGTATTTCTTTTCTGGTCCAGTCTATTTGGAGTTCTGTAGGCTATCCGTAGGTTTGGTCTTCTCATTGTGTCCTGTATTTCTTGGATGTTTTGAGTTAGGATCTTTTTGCATTTTACATTTTCCTTGATTGTTGTGCCGATGTTCTCTATGGAATCTTCTGCACCTGAGATTCTCTCTTCCATCTCTTGTATTCTGTTGCTGATGCTCGTATCTATGGTTCCAGATTTCTTTCCTAGGGTTTCTATCTCCAGTGTTGCCTCATTTTGGGTTTTCTTTATTGTGTCTACTTCCCTTTTTAGGTCTAGTATGGTTTTGTTCATTTCCATCATCTGTTTGGATGTGTTTTCCTGTTTTTCTGTAAGGACTTCTACCTGTTTGATTATGTTATCGTGTTTTTCTTTAAGGATTTGTAACTCTTTAGCAGTGTTCTCCTGCAATTCTTTAAGGGATTTTTGTGCTTCCTCTTTATTGTCTTCTGCCTGTTTAGCAGTGTTCTCCTGCATTTCTTTAAGTGTGTTATTAAAGTCCTTCTTGAAGTCCTCTATCATCATCAGGAGATATGCTTTTAAATCCGTGTCTAGCTTTTCCGGTGTGTTGGGGTGCCCTGGACTGGGCGAAGTGGGGGTGCTGGGTTCTGATGATGGTGAGTGGTCTTGGTTTCTGTTAGTAAGATTATTACGTTTACCTTTCGCCATCTGGTAATCTCTGGGGTTAGTTGTTATCGTTGTCACTGTTTAAAGATTGGAGCAGAAGCTGTGTTCCACTCACCAGCAGTCTCTAAATCCTGCGGCGGGGGTCGTGGGTAGCTGACGGTACCCCGGTGCTGGTCCAGCCGGAAGAGGCCTGTGGTCCTACTCAGGCCGTTTTTCTGCTTCCCTAACTAATGCAGTCTCTGGTCCCGTGTGCAATTGGATTGGAGCAGAAGCTGTGTTCCACTCTCCAGAAGTCTTAAGATCCTGTGGTGGGTGTTGTGGGTAGCTGGTGAGTGTCAGCCGACCCTGCGCCCCAGCTGCCCCGGTGCTTTTCTGACCGGAAGAGGGTTGTGGCCCTATGTAGGCCGGATTTCTCTCTCCCCAACCAGAGCAGTCTCAGGTCCCGCGTGATTGGACTGGAGCAGAAGCTGTGTTTCACTCACCAGCAGTCCCAAAATCCTGCGGTGGGGGTCGTGGGTAGCTGGCGGGTGTCAGGCAACCCTGCGCTCCCACCCCGGCGCTGATCCAGCGGGATGAGGCCTGTGGCCCTACTCAGGCCGGTTTCTGCTTCCCTAACTAATGCAGTCTCAGGTCCCGCGCAATTGGATTGGAGCAGAAGCTGTGTTCCACTCACCAGCAGTCCCAAAATCCTGCGGCGGGGGTCGTGGGTAGCTGGCGGGTGTCAGGCAACCCTGCGCTCCCGCTACCCCGGCGCTGATCCGCATAAGTCTTTTTTTAAAAATTAAAAAATAAAAACCATGACTGAATATTTGACTCCTTCCTTTATTGAAAGGGGATTGTGGACATAGTCCGTGTATGTGAGTGTTTATGTAGTGCCAATGGAGGCCAGAGGTTGGTGTCTGCTGCCTTCCTCCATCACTTGTCCTGTCCCCATTTTTTTTTTTTTTTTTTTGAGACAGGGTCTCTTTGAACTTGGAACTCACTGATTCAGCTATTCTGGCTGACCAGCAAACTGCCTGTCTCCATTCACCTTAGCATAGGGATCATGGATGTGTACTGTATGTTGGTTTTGGTTGGTTGGTTGGTTGGTTTTTACATGATGGTTAATGCCTTGAACTCTGGTCTTCATGCTCACACAGGAAGCACTTAACCAACTGAGCCATCTCCCCAGCTCAGGGATTATATTTCTAAAGCCACTGTCTAATTGGTTGGATGTGTCTTGAGAACTTAAGAAAGCCTTCCTCTGTCAACATTTGCGTCACCACCAATGTTGTACGGTAACATAAGTAGTGTCTGGTGTACGTTCTTGGTTATATTTGGTTGGAACACTTTTAGAATCAAAACTCACTAAGGAGAGCATGCTCTGGGAGACTCTTGGTGAATTCCCACAGGTTACCCTATAGAAATGTCACCTGACCTTCTCAGCTCCGTAAAAGCCCTCATCTCACCTATCCACAGGAGGTGCTAACATCCTCTGCTGCCAAATTAAAAGGCAGACATTCATCTTCACTTTGTTCTAAGCAATAAACTGTTTGCCCTGGAATTGTCAGCCAAGGACATTTATTTACTTCTCTGTCACTTTCTCTTAGCCACTTGTATCTGTCTTGTGTTATCAGAAGTCCTGACCCCATTCTTCCTCTTTTCTCCTCCCTTCAGCTCCTCTCTACAGGGATTTGTTATGTAGCCTCGGGTAGCCTCTAACTTACAATTGTTCTATCTCAGCCTCCTGAGTACTAGAAGTTTGTGTCACCGCACCAGACTGTTCTTTGCTTGTGTCTTTATTTCTCCTTAAGATGGTAATTTCTTTCTTTCATCAGGATATTTTGAGAGTTTTTCTTATCTTCTAACAGCATGCTGTTTTCACACTGTGAGTCTGATGCATTTCAGGTTGCTATCCTAACAACAGATCAAATACGTTGGTGATAAGATAGACACGTGGCTTTGCCTGTCACCTTAATTTATGTCCTTGTGCATGTCATTCGCTCTTGTTATTTCTTCTCTCTCTTGTTTTATATTGTTCAGATTTTCCTTGTATTTTTCTCTCTGCTTGCTTGAAAGCCATACGCCCTTTCTCTTATTCATAGTTAAACTGTATTTATGTACACATTGGCACCTGCCTCTTCTTTCCATTTCTGTCATATGGTTACATATGAAACGGATGCCTCTCTTATTTCCTCTTACCTGCCTGTTTCACATCTTGAACCTTTCTTCTTTATATTATGTAAAAGCTATGCTTCCTTTGATCATCTATTTTCTTGAGGAGAGGAAGTGCTACTTGATATTTGTTTTAGTTTTCACAATTATTTTAATGTAACATTAGAGTGTTACAGCATGTTCCCTAAGTTTCTCGGACTCAGTTTATTAAACACTATTTTTCTTATTTTTGTGTTATTGATTTTGATTTCCTTCTTAGCCAATGAACTATGACTTGTTTACTGAAGTCATGCACACTGCCCAGCATCTCCCTTCATTGCTGAGACTCTTGCCCAGTGCTGTGACTATTTAGATTCACAATGTCCTTGTACGTAGCTGTCTACCTGGATCCGTGCTTTCCCCTGCATCTGTTCCTGCTCTGGAGGAAATGGAGCAGCTGATTCCCATCAGTCTCTTACTTATTTTTCTCCTAAACGTGTGATGTGTTGCCTTTCTGCTGGGCATGACTTCCATATATTTCACTTGGCTGTTGCTGTGCGCCTTCTGGTGTGGAGCACAGTCTCGGCAGATAGCAAAAGGTGACTGCTGCTGTACCTACTTAGATCTGTTGTCCTGCAATTCTATTGCTCCAGCCAATGATGCCCAGTGGCAAAGTTCATTTTGCAGTGGTACTTTGTTCTTATGTGTGGCTGTCTTTATCTTAATTACTTTCCCCTGCAAACTCTCACTTCTGTTTAAAGGAGACCTTGCCTTGCACTTGACTGAAGATCCTGGTCCACAGCACTGGGAGGAAGGCATGTCTGATATAATGTGTAATTCAACAGCACCTCCCTGTTCACTAACAAAATGCTCCGAAGTAAGAGTCCCTTCCCTCATGTCCTTAGGAACAGTTCCCTGATGAATTGTTTTTCATGGACCAGTAGCAATATTAGTATTTTTAAATGTATCTCTCATTTTTAAAGTTCTACATGGATTCAGACCTAGAATTTTCTAGCATGTTCCATGGGAGCTTGATATATTTTGTAGCATAATGAAGAATTTTAGAACCATGGTTATTTCCCTGATAAATGCATTAGATTATGAATCTTCTAATATGATTGCTTCGTGCTTCTGGATGCACATACATGTTAGTTATGACTTCTCTGCTCAATAGTCAAACCCACCTTTTATGGCCGTGCTTCATTTAACTGGCTAGCTGTGTGTCGCCAAGTCCTCTTTATTATTATATAGCTCATCTTTTAGCTTACTTTTTACAGGTGGGAAACCCCAAAGGACTGAAGTTACAAATTCAAGGTCAGACAGTGTCAGTGCAGGGGGACGATTGAAGCAAAATTAATTAGATTCTGCTTTTAATCTTTTCTTGCTTTGAGCCTGGGAGAAGCAGGATCTTTCCTTTCTTTTTTTCTTCAAAAGACATTTCCCATCAGCTAGGATTTTCCCTCTAGCCCTTCATGTTCTCCTTGTCCCCTGTCAAATACTTCCAACAAAAATGATGGAGAAGTGACTTCTGGATATCTGCACAGATGGAGCACAGGGATTTCAGGGCAGAGGTGGAGTGGCTGCACCGCATGGGGGCACTGAAATATTGAAGATTTCTGATTTGCTATGATTTGCATAGGTTATGGAGGGTCATTGATTACTCTGAGCCCCGTAACAAACACTGCTGTGTTGAGTTTTCCCATAAGTCAGCGCAGACATGTTATATTTTATGACAGAAACTAATTGTGGGCCAAAGAGACCTTTATACTCAGCACTTAAAAAATAATGTTGGTCTTTGGTCAGGGTTAGCTGCTTTGGGAGCTGGATCAGATGGTTCACTGATTAAGAGCACTGGCTGCTTTTCCAGGGGACTTGTGTTTGATTCTCAGGACCCACATGGCAATGAGCAACTCTAGAACTCCAGTTTCAGGGAATCAGATGCCCTCTGCTGGCCTCTGTGGAAACTGCATGCACATGGTGTACATATGTACATTCGAGCAAAACACAAGTTGCTTATTTGCTTGAATTATATCATGATTATTTCCATGTAGAATGAATGTTTCCCACATTCACATTCATTCTTTATATTTTTCTAACTTTCTATGAACATATCACATAAATGGACTTCTCTGGCCAATTGTCTGCCCACAGCTTGCCCATCAGGGACATATAAGCCGGAAGCTTCTCCAGGAGGAATCAGCACGTGCATCCCATGTCCTGATGTAAGCCACACCTCCCCACCTGGAAGCACATCCCCTGAAGACTGTGTGTGCCGAGAGGGATACCAGAGATCTGGCCAGACCTGTGAGGGTAAGCTCCCTACTGCTCACCAAGGGGATCTAGAAAGCTGATCTTGATCTCTGTGGTGCAGAGTTGGTAGTTGTATCCGTTTGTTAGGTTGATCTTTAACATCCCTGGCTTTGGTCATACTTCTGGGGGTCAGGGGGATCGTTTGCTTCTGTTACATAGCATTTGTGAGCACTGAACACATAAGCATCATGGTTCAGAGACGGGATCTGAGGCCATAAGAGTAATGTGATTGCAGAAAATATGAGTTAGTACTTAGAAATAAAGAATGATACAGCTTTAGCAATGAATTAGAATTTCATATAAGCATGTCTGGGCTCTGGTAGTGCTCAAATTCACTTAAAATTTTTCATAAATATTTTCCATCATGATGGAAGTAGAAAGTATTTATATAGTATACAGCACATGGTGGAAGCTGTGTTTTATAGTCTCTATCAATTAGACTGGTTTTTCTCCTTTATTTTAGTTAGTTTATTTTGGTTTTCTTTTTTTTTTTTTTTTTAGTTTTCTTTGTTTGTTTTTAGGGTTTTTGTTTATTTGTTTGTTTGCTTGCTTGTTTTTTGGTTTTGAGATACATTTTATCTGCATAACCTTGGCTGTCCAGGAACTCACTCTGTAGGACAGGCTAGCCTCAAACGCAAAAAATTGGCCTGCCTGTGCCTCCAGAGTGCTGGAATTAAAATGGTGGGCCACCACTCCAGGCTGCATGTTTCTTCATTATTTCATGTTATCTTAATAAGAGAGAAAAAATTTTAATTATCTATGGAAGTCAAGAACCAAGGACTAGGGTTCTATAGCTTGTGGCAGAGCACGTGCTTAGCATACCTGAGATCCTGGGACTCAGCACCAAAGCTGAGGGGCAGGGGAAGACTAGGAAATCTTACATTTATCTATGCCAATATCAAAATAAAACTCTTTGAAGCTTAAAAACTAGTGTTTAGACTATATTGCATTTTAATTGCTAGTAAATATCTTCCAGGAGTCATATGTAAAGGTTCTCCCTCAAAACACTCTTAGAAATCAGATGGATCAAATAGGAAAGCTATGGGGAAATATGATGGATAAATATAGATGTACATATGTAGACACACAGACAGACAGACAGGCAGGCAGACAGACAGATGGCATACTTTGCTAAGTAAACTGAAGCAATGCAGTTCCATAGACAAACATCTGACTTTGCTTTTTGTTTCTCTCTCTGAATGTTAGTTGTCCACTGTCCTGCACTGAAGCCTCCTGAAAATGGTTTTTTTATACAAAACACTTGCAAAAACCACTTCAATGCCGCCTGTGGGGTCCGATGTCACCCGGGCTTTGACCTTGTGGGAAGCAGCATCCATTTGTGTCAACCGAATGGTTTGTGGTCTGGGACAGAAAGCTTCTGCAGAGGTATGGAGTCTGGCTAGTTCATGATGTTTCTTGGTAGTCTTGCTTCACATTTGCTATTTAAAGTCAAATGGGATGGTCAGTCATTTGTTGATTTTCTGATCTCAGAGATTAGACTCCTGAGAAAGTGAAAACTGTAGGAAGGTTGAGAACTGCTAAGCTTCCCTGGCCTCAGCTTTACAAACTATGTCATCCATATTCCTTTGATGATGTCTGTCTAGAGCATGAATTCTCAGCCTGTGGGTCATGACCCCTTTTAGGGGTCAGATATAACAGAT
Source organism: Mus caroli (assembly GCF_978045245.1). Lineage (NCBI taxonomy): Eukaryota > Metazoa > Chordata > Mammalia > Rodentia > Muridae > Mus > Mus caroli. The sequence goes on from NW_028227261.1 coordinate 96,475,065, forward strand.
CCTGGGTATCAGAAATTTACATTACAATTCATAACAGTAGCAAAATTGCAGTTATGAAGTAGCAACAAAAATAATTTTATGGTTGGGGTCACAACAACATGAGGAAAGGGTCGAAGCATTAGGAAGGTTGAGAGAGAAATGGGCTGGTTACTCTATTATGATACAGGTAACAAGAACTTTAGGACAGGTGACAAGCTCTGAGAAAGTCAGATTCCTGACATGAGATAGGGCTTGAGTCATGTCAGAGTCCTGTGATGGAAGCACCTCAACTCAAATGTCCCCAGATGTAGAAAGTGGAGAATTTATTATGGTGAGATCCCAAGGAGCCAAGACAAGCCAGCAAGAACAAGAGGGGGAACGGCAGTGGAAGTCATGACTTCCACATCATGAGTGGAGTAGTGTCTTGGACCACTCGTGCTTGGCCATCTCCATCATCTGAGTTCCTGGTACTTACAACTACATAGCCTGACCTCCAAAGGCTTCACAAGGCAGGAAAGAGGAGGCTTTCCAAGGGAAGGTAAGAGCAAGCCAAGGACTTGCAGACCTCCCTCCAACAGCTCAACCCCCAAGGTGGCTCTGTATAGTGCACTAGATTTGAGACATAGATATATTTAAAATTTAATAATTGATTTTTTTGAAGTTAAAATATGGTTGAACATCTTGGTGGATTGATTTGTTGTTCATTACTAAACCTGGCAGCCATACTCTGTCCATGATCAACAGTCTTTGCTGAGGAGTTACCTTCTCCAAGACTCAATAATTCACCCAGATCTCTAGGTAAAGGATGCTGTCTCCTGGGAATGTCTGCGCTTCTATCCATAGGGGAAGCTCACTGACTCGCCGTTTCAAGAGCATTTCAAAGTTCCATGGACACCCGTTGTCTGTGTTAATTGGCTGCTGAAGTTGAACCCAGTAGTAAACAGGAAACTGTGCAAATCAGATCCCTGGTGTGCATCCTGCAAAAAAGTCAAGGAGAGACCACGGTCAGTGGGTTGAACAAAATGGCTGGCAGGGAAGCTCGGAAAATTAAATGGATGAGCCTCAAAGGCAAATGCATCGATAAAGTAAGAGTGGAATTCAAAAGACTGGAGGGAAGTCTCCGAATAATCAGGTTCCTCAGGGGGTGTGGAGATCAAGACTATTCACACAATGAAAACACAGTTGAAAGCCAAATTAATAAACTGAAAAATGTAACCTGAGAAATTCCCTTGAATGAAGAGGGTAATTTCAAAGATAAAGAAATTCTGGGGAGGGGTGGGATAGTGATGTGATAGAGAAACAGCCACTAGAAATACCCCTCTCTTATTAGGAATTCAGAGAGCGAGCCGAGCTGAGGACTAGCAGTAACAGAAGATCAAAGACTATCACCCCAAGGTGAAATCTTGAAAATAAATATGCACAACCAAAACCTTTAGATCCGCTTTAAAATCAGTTAGCGGATGCCAGAAAAAAAATATTAAAAACAGGCCAACGTCTGGAAATAATCTTAGCAACATATCTGAATGCCCCCAGAAAAACACAAAATAGCCTTGACTTCCTAGTAACAAATAACATTACCTCAAGAGGCTCCGGTTAGCTCAAGGCTGTTTACTGGACGTACGGAATGTCTGGAGAATATATTTCTAGGGTCCCGAGAGAAAAGACTTAGAATACTGATTTGCAGTCTCTCGGCCACTGTGGAAGGGTGAGGGTAAACGAAGGTCATTTTCTGTCAAGAAGCAAAAGCCACACATCCTTCCTGAAGCAATTGTTCAGTCCATATCTGAGACATTTTCCTTGGGGTACCAGTCACTGTCAGCTGCCCGTTCCATGTGAAATGCCTACCCCTTCTACAAACGACAAGGGAGTAGATGACATTTTAACTTTCTGCCTGTGACTTTACAAAGGAGAAAAGTGGAGTGGTCAGTCCACTGTCCCTTCAGAGAACCCCTGCTTTAGATAATCTAAACCCAAACCTTCTGCCCTACACTAACAGCTGTGACAGTCCATCGTACCTCTCTGAAAGCTGTTTGTTTGCAAGCCTTGTCTCACTCAGGCCTTTGGTCTTCATCTGCCTAAGCCCTCCTCTCTTGCCTGCCTCTTCAGTTTGAGAGGTGTGGCCCTGGAGTGTTCACTCCATCATTCTAGCCCTAGGCTGTGTCAGGCTCACTCAGGGAAGCATGTGCAATCTGGAAGCAAAATTTGGAAGCAAATTGAACTAGAAAGACCAGAAGAGAAGTTGGGGCATCAGAATCCTTCAAGACTCCATCTGAGATCCCAGGCCTGTCAATCTTTAGAGGCGAAAGCCACCAGGCTCACTCAAAACATTCTAGGGAGCCTAAGAAAGCCTTGTCCTGTATGTAGTCATGCCCCTGTGGCTCTGTAGCCAGAAGTGGACATGGGCCACCATTGGTCACCCGGAGTACCTGTGAGGATGTAGAGGCAAGTAGGGACAGGTTAGAAGGCACTGGGCCTCCGTACATTTGTCCATCAGTGAAATCTGACTACAGTGACCACTGGAACACTTCGGTTTTCCCAAAGCAAGTGTAGGCTTCTCTTCTGATCCTGACTTGGGACCACAATAAGAATTCTTACCAATATATTTCTAGCTTGACCAACCTCTTACAACAGCAGCTACCACAGTCATCTGCACTGCTGATTAACTGTTAGACTGTTAATATAGCACTGTTAATATAGACTTATTGTAGAGTGTATTTTTTCCTCCTCTCTATCCCAAGTTATAACTCTGGCGAATGAAAATTTCATCTTGACAAGATGCATACTGATAAACATACATTGTACAACAAACAAACATATATTCAGAGGCCTGAATGAATCACCCATTAAAATAAAAAGTATGTTTGTTTCTCTTTGATGTAACTTAAATTGATGTTCTAATGTAGACATATTTAACACAATAGGGAAGATTTGACAAGACTTTGACAGATTCTCCTAGAATTCTGGCAGCTTCTCTACCAAGCCACTACTTAGCTCCCCTTTAAGTATACTTGCCCTGCATAAACACTCAGGTCCTCCCTTTACCATATTATCAATGCCTTCTGGATTCACTTGAGATCCAGGCCAACAAAACCCATACTATATTTCATCAAACCCAAAATGTATATTTCTTATTTTTTGTGCCTGTAAAATTGGAATGCACCTTGAAATTAGCAGCAATAAGCAGGTTCACAGGCACAATTGTGGCTTTAGCAGTGACTCATAAATAATGGTGTGGGACTCTGAGATGTGTCCACTGGGCAAGGCTGGCTTCTGATTCGGGTGGGGGAGGGCAGTATGCTGAAGTAGTATTTTATAGGTATGATATAAGGGACAGAGAGCAATTTTAATTATGTGAAATTTTTTATAAAAATATAAGATGGAGTCAGGAAAGAGTCATTGGGGAAAAATGGATCCTAGTTCCTTGTCTGTTACGGTACACTGTCAATATTATGTAATGTTGGCTGATGACTGACAGGCTTCATTCCTGTTCCTCTGAGTGGAGCACTTATTCCGCTTCATAAAGCACTCACACTCATTTCTAATTTTCTTTGAATTGTGTGTCTCATTTTCAACCCTGAAGGGAATCTTTGGTGATGCCTCAATAACAGCTAGCTCAAAACCAGCAGCACAGTAAATGAAATCCTGGGATACTGGGGGTTTCCTGAGGAACGGTTTCAACAGCAAGGCGCCTGCGCTTAATATCAGATGTCTTCTGTTTCCAATAATAGACAAAAATCACAATTTGGAGACTGACAGTAAATGTGTATCTGGAAAAAAAAAAACCTCAATTCACCTTTAAGATGAGACCCACAGCACATCTGTAGTTTTGTCATTGTCCATATTACATAATAGATTGTTCTCTTATAACACAAGACTGGACTTGGGTCTATTTTCCCAAGTTTAGTCTATTGGGCCTATTTTTCCTAGTTTTAGTCCTCTTTCTAAATTATTAACTGGTGTATAACCTGCTTATAATAATTGTGTCTTATGGAGTAGAGTGAGTCCACAATGAAGTACAATGGTGGTCAATTAGGGTAAGCTGCTGTTGTCTGGATTAACCATAGGAATTTCTTTGAAACAAGTGTAAATTAAGAAACAAAAGAATTGTGAGCTGAATCGAGTAATTAAATGTGTACCTATGAAAAAATGGCAATAAATACTCACTCTTGGATGAAGAGTATAAAAATGTCTAAGACATGAGTAGAAATGACTGTGTTTGCTTTGTTTTCCCTAAGGAGCAATAGAAGTTTATTAAAAACCAACATTTGAGAAGCAACACAGCTCATATCTGTGACACCCACTCTAATTTGCCCTGAGTACCCATGAGAGATATTACAAATCCAATTCATCTTAACTTTGGAAAGCTGTGGTTTGTTTTTGAGTATTTCTCTTTTTAACTGAAGCAAAAAGCAGTTGCCTGGTGTGATTTTCCATTTTATATATCTCAATTATAGAAATGTACCTCTCTCTCCTTTTAAACCAACCCAGTAGTGGCCACATTCAGTAACAGTCCTGTGTGGCAGGCAGAGGACATTGATAAGTATTTTATTATTATTTACCTTCAGCCCAAATTGTCCCAGTGATAACACAGGACAGGATCTCATGTTTATCCTCTCACTTAATTATTGAATTTCCTCTATGGAGTAATAAATCTGAAACTTACATTTAATTCACTTAATATTTATGCTCTGCCAACTGATGTGATTTGGATGAGTTCCCACAAAATAAATTCTGCCAGTAACCAGTAAATATATATATATATATATATATATATGCACTTGAATATTTTTCATGACCTTTCTTTCCTACTCTTTTAAAGGTTTCAAAATAAGCAAATACACATTCTTGCATTAAAGAAAAAGAAAAAAACTTGCTCATGCATAAAAGAGAATCCTCCTGATATTCTTGATTTCCAAATGCCACGTTGAGGATCCTTTGGGGACCGCTCTTCAGTCTTTTGCCTGGCAGTGCTGAACAGTGCTGTCTGCTGTCCAGCTGAACGTAGCTCTTTTGTAGGGTCCTTTTGTTTGTCTTCTGTTTGGTATCTTTCCCTAAAATACTGATGAAGGAAACGAATGGGTGCTACCTAAAAGAAATTCACTTGTCCACAGCTCTTGGTATCAAAGATCCAAACACCGATACTTTGAGCCTCAAGGGTTTTCTCTCTCATCTAAAAGGAAGCTGGCGTAGATAACCCAAAGCTGGGGGCAGACTCCCATCATCCTCAGAGACTAAGGTTTCTTTAGTGCCTTCTACTCCGTCATCTTGTTGCATGGTTCTTTTCCTACAGTATTGGTAAACGTGCAGCTGGCATGGCCTCTCATGTGCTTTTATTTAGGGGGGAAAGAGGAGAAAGGGAAGACAGAATAGCACCCCATCAGTTGGAAAAAATCTTACTTAAATTCAGCTGTATCTCGTTGGCTCTTGTTAACTGCAGTGAAGTCATTGGGGAACAATGACTGGCACATATATGATGCTGGGTTATGCTGGGAAGAATTGCCTGCTGGGTGGGCCATTCACGGCTCTGTGACAGCAGCTAGAAATAAGCTGTATTATTACATTGATGTAGATTGGCACTAAGAATGAGGTTTTGCAGGAAGTGTGTGAGAAGAAAGGAGAGAAACCACTGAGAAGATTAGAGTGACTGTCAGAACATAGAATACTGGAATTTAAGATGGCAGAAACTGGGCAGTTTTGCCCAAGCTGAGACTATTGAAAAGCCCAGGGTGTGTCTCTGAGGTCTAAGGACCAAGTTGATCTTCAGCTTGAAACTTCTGCCCTGGAAAAAGGAAAAACACTTTCTTTTGTTAGAACACAGCCTGGAAAGTCACAGCAAAGGCTGCAGAAGGCTGCAGGTACTTCTGTCTGGGAGCTGCCCATGGTCTATAGCTGTCCTCCTCTAATCAGAGCTAGATGCCTCACAGCGTTTAAATCCCCCACCATTGCACTGGAGGCTGCCTATCATAGTAAAGAAAATGCAGGTTGGTAAGAACCCCACAATTTTAAAAACGAGGGTGTGTTATGCATCTCTTGACACTTAAGGACAGAAAATTGTCTTGTGTATAACACATGGCCATTATTAAAGCAACAGATTCCACTTCTGTCTGTATTTAGTAAAATGTAATCGTTGACATTTTCTGCAGTGAGAACATGCCCCCATCTCAGACAGCCCAAACACGGCCACATCAGCTGCTCCACCGTGGAAATGTCCTACAACACCCTGTGTTTGGTTACCTGCAATGAAGGATACAGATTAGAAGGCAGCACTAGGCTTACCTGTCAAGGAAACGCCCAGTGGGATGGCCCAGAGCCCCGGTGTGTAGGTAAGTGGCCGGAAGGTGTGAGCTCTGAGCAGTTCATGTGTCCAAGAGTCTGCAAAATCCTGGAGTTGAACACATGTTCTTGATACATGTGGATAAACATGTACATAGGCACACACATGGTGCTGTAGATGAATATGTGTGGATATGCATGTACATATACATACATGTGGTGCTGTAGATGCATTGGCAAATGCACTTGATGCATGTAGATAAACACACATATGCACATGTGCAGTGCAATAGAAGAATACGTATGGGCAAACATGTATATATGCACACACACAGGACTGTGGATGCATTGGAAAATACACTGTAGCCACTCTAAGCCTTGAAGCCTTTTTTCTCCTTTCTTCACACATGACACTGCATCAAATGCCCTCACTGTAGCTGCTCTTTGAGGTGTAACTCAGCACAATGTGCCCAGTGAAAAGCCCCAACTCCACCACACTCCACACAGAGCGAGTGCTTCCTCCGTTGTTAAGAAGACTCCAACCTTGAATTCAGTTTTCTAACTCACTGAACTTTACAGCTCCAATGGGCAAGGCACACACACAAGCAGGCACGCACACACACAGAGGACAGCTCGAATGGATTTTCTAGAAAAGCAGAGGCTTTATGATCACTTTATTTCTTGAATATGATTTCTCCTCTGCCTTTTTGAAAGGACATTAACTGTGAACCAGCAAAATGTAAAGTCTTTTTAGGGAAAAAAAATTAAAATCCTAAGTGTTTAATTCCAAAGTAAAGAAAGGTTGCATGCAAAATTGACAATTATGTAATTATTGAAATACAAGAACATGAACTGTAAAAGGGAGTGAGATGCGGTAGAACCATAATGGGGAAAATATTTTAAATGAAGTAATAAAATAGAATTAAAAAATGTAAGAAAAATACAAGACAGCAGGATGAGCCTTAGAAGTTAGGACAAAGTGCAGAGGCGAGGGAAGGAGCTCTAAAGTGGGGTACTGTGTGGACCTGTGTGTGGGAATAGAACACTGCCCACGTGGCCCATGGTTTCTAGGGAAATGCAAACCCTAAAGGGACTTAAAAAGAAATCAGAAATGCAAACAAATACTACTCTTAAAGATTGGAGAAATACTATCATACTATTAATCATCTCTCCAAAACTGCCTGAAGGATCAATGAACAGAGACGTTTTCAAAACTAGAAAAGCATTAAACTTATTTAGAGTGTGTGTGAGCACGTGCAAGTGCACACACGCACACACACACACACACACACACACACACACACGCTCATTCACAGCCATGCTGTGGCACACATATGGAGGTCAGAGAATATGTTTCAAGGGTTAGTCTCTCCTTCCCCTTGTGGGTCCCAGGAATTGAACTCATGTTATCAGGCTTGGTGGCAAGTGCCTTTATCTGATAAGCCATTCCACTGGCATCCTTCAAACTTGGGGGGGGGGGGACAGTAATTCTCATGCCATGTAATTTGGTATAGAAAACTATCTAATTCATATTATCTATTATTATTTTGCTCCCAGCCTGGTAACTATGAGTAATAACAACAAAACCCTGGAACTATAAACTAACTTTATATATAACTAATAACAAATATAAAGCAGTCGACATCCAAAAGAATGTTCTACCAAAACAAGGAGATTTTTATCCCAGAAATCCAATAAGGGCTTAAAATGGGGGAAACTATCCATGTAACACACAATGCCTACCATAAACCTACAACTATTATGAAGATCCTAAATAGACGGTTTTATAGAAACTGAGAAAAAAGAGAAGAATATGAGATCATCCATTATTGCTTATTATCAACCCTAATAATGAACCACAAGATTTGAGGCACTGATATCCAATCTCCATGTGGTTGGTGGATTACTAATAAGTAGAATTAATCTGCTCAAAATACTGAGAGTTCATCAGAGTCATAAGAGTAGCCATTAAGCAGCTTGTATTTATACTATGAGAACTAAGACAGATGGTAAAAGTCACATTCACGAGATTGGTTTAAATGAGCTGGGGTGCGGTTGAGTTGGCGTGCTTACCGAGCAGGCACAGAGACCAGGGTTCATCTCCCTGCACCTGTAAAACTGAACATTGTAGCAAACATCTGTAACTTTAAAAACTTGGGAAGTAGAGGCAGGGGAATCAGAATTTTAAGGTCATCCGTGGTTATACAACAAACAAGAGCCACCTGGGTTGTTTGAGTCACACACACAAACATTTACCACTTCTGTCTTCAGTCTACTTAACACACCTGCTATTCTTTGTGCCAGAGATAATAGGAAGGGTCAAGGCCTCACTGTAACACAGTCAGTCGTCTGTGGGAGGAGGAGGTCAGGACTCTTCTCAAATATACTCTTTAAAGAGAGAACCCAAACGCTGATTAAAAAAAAATCAGTTGCTAAATACATTAAATTCATGAAAGATGGAGTCAAGTTTACCCTTCAAAAGCATAAATTATATCATCAACAGCAAATGCAGTTTCCTGAATCAGATGATAAAAGTCACAATCAAGGAAATGCTACAGACTTTCAAGGTTTTGATCACAGCACTGAAATAGCAAATGAGGGTCGGGGGATGTAGCTCACTCTGTAGAGTGTTTGTCCACCTTGTAGGAAACCTGAGGTTTGATCCCACATAAAAGCAGGTGTTGCTGTTCACACCTCCAATCCTACTGCTCAGGAGGTTGGAAGCAGAAGGATGAGAAGTACAGAGTCATTTTTGGTTGCATGGCAATTTGAGACCAGCCTGGGCTACATGGGGCCCTGTCTTGTAAGGAAAACAAAGCACAGACAAATTAAAGAAGAGATAACCAAAGATATAGTTTCACATTTGTATAATATGTTGTACCTGTAGTATCACAATCATTTAGAGGTGAGCTATGACAATCTAAGGTAGCATGGTTATATTTGGGTGGGATGTAAAGAGAATCTGTGTCATTTCTAACTTGGGGGAATCCAAGTAACGTGGCTGTCACTTCTCTGAAACAGAACGCCATTGTGCCACCTTCCAGAAGCCCAAGGGCATCATCATTTCTCCACCCAGCTGTGGCAAGCAGCCTGCCAGGCCTGGGATGACCTGTCAGCTAAGCTGCCGCCAGGGATACATTTTATCCGGGGTCAGAGAAGTGAGATGTGCCACATCTGGGAAGTGGAGTGCCAAAGTTCAGACAGCCGTGTGCAAAGGTAGGTGCCCACATGAGGCAGGAGAAAAGCCGAATTCCTGGATAATGACATGTGAGTGTTGGGTAGGGCTGCCTCTCTGTGGGTCATGCTGCAAACCCCTTGGTTAAACGGGAGATAAAGCCATGTATGAACCAGAATAGATTCTGGTTCAAACAAGAGAATTTATAACATCCAGTTGGGAGAAAATGACAGAAGAATGAAAACTGAAGATGGTGCTAGTGATGGAATATGCTGAGAGCTCCCATCAGGAGTTGGAAGCCTTTGAAGAATGGAAGATGCAAGTAAGGCAGATGAGCCTGAGGGGGCTTTAAGGAATAAGAGCCCTGTGTGGGCTTTGAAGCCTGTTAGAGAGTCACTTACCCCACAGCAAGAGCAGACCGTGGTGAGGACAGTGCTAAAAACAAGAAAGAGTCCTAAGACATAAAAATAGTGTATAAATAGTTCTCAGGAGGTGTGTGTGTGTGTGTGTGTGTGTGTGTGTGTGTGTGTGTGTGTTCCAGATGAGGGAAACTATAAACCTAAGAACTAGAGTGGATGTTGTTGAAATATCACTAATTTGGAGTTTCAAACTAAGGATCCCTTTTGGCATAAACAAGTAATAAATAAGAGACTTGAGTATCTCAGTTGATCAGTGCAAAGAGACTGACGCTAAGAGATGTAAATCAAGGAACCTGGCACATATATAGTGTGCAAGCCCAGAAGCTGGGGGGGGGGGCGGTAAAGAACTTTCTTTCCTTTCTTCCTATTATAGAAAGTTTTCCCAAGATATCTGGATCTTTACCGCACCCCCCCCAAAGCCCCCGAGCGCTGGGCTAACAGGCTTTGTCTTCTCTGAGGGAAATTTCTAAGTTGTAGAGTTAATGAGGAAAACTTAAATTTCTAGAGGAAAAAGAAACTGTACCAAAGAACATGAGTCGGATTCACATGCAGTCATGCCTCAGGAGATGGGGAGAACACAAATATGAAAAATCAAATCCAGCTAAATCATTAGTTAATGATGAATGAAAACTGCAATGGTTTTTTAAAAAAAGAATAGCTGCTATGCATCTTCCTAGAGAAAGCTATAAATAGAATACCATTTTAGAGAAGCAATAAGATGAGACACAAAATAGGCAATTCATCTGGAAAATTTAGTAGACCTCATTCAACATCATTTAGGAGTAAAAGATGTATTCTAATCCATAACAAGAACTTGACTTTATTGTGTCACTCTGTACCATGTTAGCAAGCTTAACTCAGCATTTGTAGTGTGTAAAGCTTTTCCACTCATCATTAGTTTTAATTTGCTGTTTGTTTGATAGTACATTCTGGGACTGCTAGTTAATTCTGATTGATAGCCCATTTTCAAGGGTAGTTTCTGCCCCAGTCAGCCTTCATTTTATTTCATTTATTCCTGTTTCATTAAAAAATATATATACTGAGCAAGTCCCTACTGTCTGCCAAGAACTAAATGAAACAATGGGGTGAGAAATATGCTTTTTCTTCAACTAAATGGGGGAGAAACGTCTGTTTCACAATGGTTTCATGGTTGGAAAGTTCAGAGACTATGGAGAATCTGGGAGTAAGCATGCCAAGTGTTTGGGAGAGCCAGGAGCAGCTTTTGAGCTTAGGATGAAAGGACCTGCATGCAGCATACCTCTTGAGGTATGGGGGGAAGAAGGCATTAAGGCAGGCAAAGAAAAGAATCCAGGCAAAGGCCCAAGTACAAAGGATACTGTAGAGCGTCATGGTGGGTTACACAGCAGGGCCAGTCCAGGAAGGGACTCCTAAGTCACACAAGGTAAGCCATACAAAATAGTCATGTGGTCCTGATTAAATGGTAATCAGCATATTAAAATCATAAATTTCTAATACAACCCAATTTTATCACCTTTTAAAAATAACTTAAATGTGCATGTCAGAGTGTTTCATTGAGTTGTGTTGTTTGTTGGTGGTTTTTTTTCCCCCTCCTTGGGTCAGACGTGGAGGCTCCACAAATCAGCTGTCCAAATGACATTGAGGCAAAGACTGGGGAACAGCAGGACTCTGCTAATGTCACCTGGCAAGTCCCAACAGCTAAAGACAACTCTGGTGAAAAGGTAAGACTGGCATCAACATCCCCATCCTTCTAGAATAGATTCTAAATGAACTGCACATGTGAGAGGTGGGAATTCCGCTATACCCTAATGATGTGCGGGTACTGTCTCTCAATTTTAATCATAAATGCTAGTGTCTCATCTGAGAGAACAACCAGTGTTGAATTTTTAAATAGAAATGTCAGATAAGAATCTGACAGAAACGTCTGGTTTCATGAGTTTGTAATATCTCTTTCCACTAAGATCTCATCACTGATGAATTTTCCCACCCTTGGGTAGCTCTGAAAAAAAAAAAAACTAAGAAAAGAAAGACGTGGAGCCAACCTTGATTCCTAATCATGAAGCTATCTTTTAAATGATAAACACCAAAGGACTGCACTTTGACCAAATCTGAAGGATGGGCTATCAGTATTTTTTACTTTAATTTCCTAAATCCAGCCTTACTCAGTATTTTAACATTGTGTGTACTCTCCTGGCTACAGATGGCCAGCCATCAGATAGTAGGAAAAAGATTCATTTAGGAATTAGGAATGTAGTTTCCTGTTACGACTACACTCTGTCCAGATGTATAAAGATATCGTTAAACAGCATTTGCTTTCACAGCTGAGTATAAATGTGTGTGAGCTCTTCCAGGCAGGACATGTTGGGTCTGGGAAGCAAAACAATAATGATTGTTTTGATAATTGTGTTGAATAGATTTACATTCAAAGTAGCTTCTAAAATTCTGACCTCCAGGACTAAATGTAAGGAGGTGTCCTCGGGCATGCAATGACCACTTTCTATTCAACACAAAAACATGTGTATCCTCATCGATGTCGAGCATTGGGAAACACAGAGAGGGATGCATTTTAGGGCCTGATGAGACATTGTACTAACTGTAGCATCTTTGTGTACACAGATGCAGAAGCCACATGTCCGTTAGTCTCTGAGATAAGACAGCTCAGCAGCATCAGTAGGAAGCAGGAAGCACATCTTTATTTCCCCTACATTCTCTTAGGCAGGGTCTCAAAGGCTGGACCAATAAACTTTGTCTTTTATTCCACGTTACCTGGAGAAGCAATGATGGGGTTTTTTCAGTGTTGCCTGTGTTTTTCTCAATCCCTTCTCACATTTTGTACTCAACTCATGAAGTTGAGTCCAAATCACTTCTATTGCCTGACTCTTGACTCCCAACCCAGGCACCCTCACCCTATCAGTTCAACCTCTGCAACCAATGCTACCTGGAAGGACATGAGGAATTTGCTGTGATAGCACACACCTGGAAATGTGTCATCAATTTAGAAAAGCTCTGTAAATAGGAGAAGAATGGATCCAGGGAAGCAGGATACTCCACAAAAGCAATGCCTATCCTCGCTTACAGGATCCCATGCTGTGCATAGGCACAGAGGACCAAACACATGCCTAGGAATCCGTGGCTCATTGGCTCAATGCCTCAATGTCAAGTTAAGGTTTCCATTGCTGTGAACAGACACCATGACCAAGGCAGCTCTCATAAAGGATCATATTTAAACAGGGCTGGCTTACAGATTCAGAGGTTCAGTCCATTATCATCAAGGCAGGAGCATGGCAGCTTCCAGGCAGGCATGTCCCAGGAGGAGTTGAGAGTTCTGCATCTTGTTCTGAAGGCCAACAGGAGAAGCCTGGCTTCCTCAGGTAGCTAGGAGCAAGCTCTCTCAACGCCCACCCCCTTAGCGACATATTTCCTTCAAGAAGGCCGTACTTACTCTAAACAGGCTGCACTTCCTAGGAGTGTTACTCCTTGAACCTAGCACACTTAAACTACCACATCCCACTCCATGGGTCAAGCATATTCAAACCGCCATACTCATATTCAGGAAGTCAGACATTGCATCAAAGAAAAGTCTCCTGCCAATAAAGTAGGCTCAATGATAGTAAAATGGCACTGTGAACATGTAGTCTCAACATTGCCATCATACAGACTGGGTCTGATGACACCAGAGTGAGGTCACTACATTTAGCGCATCTGGATGAATCACGATAATCTTTTCATTTTATAATTCTGTCACATCTCCTAAATGCCTTTTGCCATATAAGGTAACATTCACAAGTTCCAGAGAAGACATGGATGTCTTTTGGGCTACCACAAAGGAAAAGAATGCAAATTTGCCTAAAAGAAAGGAAATAGAAATGGAAGGACCCGTTTGTGGACAGAGGAATTGGATATGCAAGGAAAAGCTATTGTGTGTGGCTCATGGTCAGACTCAAAATGCAGTTGGAGAGGTCTGCCACAGAGAGAGAGAGAGATTCTGGAAGCTTGAAGAAAAAGAGAAGGAGAAGGCCGACTAGAGAAACAGAACAGGATTATTGGACAGTATTGAGAACTGGCTTGAGATTGGTGATCATTCATTGTAGCACAGTAACGTTGATATCTTCAGAATCAGGAGGGTTTTTTGGAACAGGCATAATGAAGCAGGTGGGGTAGTGTTCTGCAATAGAGAATAGTAAAAAATAAATAAATGAGAGAGAGAGAGAGAGAGAGAGAGAGAGAGAGAGAACAATTTCAGAACTTACTGTAACACTGCCCAAAAAAGAATGAACTCAAGGCAAGTAAAAGAAGGAAGGAACACAAGAGGCTTCTGGGACGACCCTTTTCTAGACCGTTGCCTTTCCTCTGATCATCCCTTAGGACAACTCAAACAAGGATGTTTATTGGTGGGATAAGAGAATGCTAAATTATAGGTGCAGTGTGGTAAAAAAAAAACTATAATTGTATGACTCAACTTGAACTAACTCAACTGGGAAAAATACCAATAGAAAATAACTGTTTATTCCCAGTCTTAAGCTTGGTTACTTTGGGATATAAAAATAATTTCTTTCTGTAATTAAAATCCACTTTCAAGGATTAAAAAGAAGAATCTTGCTATCTAAATAAAAATTTGAATCTAATATGCACTTCAAAGCTCTATCCTTCTACATAGCCCAGAGCTGGCCCAGGAGACTGGAAATCAGCACTGTGGATGCTCTTTTATTTATTCTGTACCCACACCCAACTCCTTGGGCTTCCCTAGAGTCAGAGTTGGTAACGTTAGCTGAATCGTGACCACCCCAACAGTGCCTTTGTCCTCTAGCACCAGTGAATGTTTCATTCCAAAGCAAAAGAATTCTACAGACGTTATTAAAGAATAGATTCTGAGGTAGGAAGAATATCATTTGTTATCTAAGGGAGCCGTGCTCAAAAACCACAGCCCTTAGGGAAGGAGCCCCAGCCCCAGCTATGGCTAGACAGTTCTGGTGAGAAAGGAGCTAGAGATGTGTAGTGAGAAGGCTCTGTGAGAAGGCTTCTCTGTCTTAAGAAGCTGGAGGAAGGATCCATTCTGGAAACTCACATGCTATGGCCTTTATGCTAGAAAAGGGAAGAACCAGATTCATGTCCGCTGACCCCTACTGGGTTTAACCAGTTCTCCTCACCCACCCACTGAGGGTCTGGATGTTGGGGGAGCCACTAGAGCATGGG
This sequence comes from Mus caroli, assembly GCF_978045245.1. NCBI lineage: Eukaryota > Metazoa > Chordata > Mammalia > Rodentia > Muridae > Mus > Mus caroli. Next base: position 96,490,083 of record NW_028227261.1, read on the forward strand.
CAACTCACCAGTGACTGTAGCACTGTACACCGATTTCCTGTCTCCCAGCAGCCCTCGGCTGCCATTCACTCCCAAGGAGAAGCCACTCATACAATCCCCTCCCAGAACTAGGACTGAATGCTGAGCTTCTGAGTCTCTTAATTGTTTAAAAAACAAACTACCATCAAATGCATACAAAGTCTTATCAAATCACTTCATAAAGGGCTCTCTAAGCTTATTTGAAATATTTTAAAATTCTAATGGACAATAAATATATTTTACTATATAATATTTTTACTCATGTGACATTTAACTTCTTTTTAAAGATTTTTTTTAATTTTATTTATATGAGTACACTGTAGTTGTCTTCAGAAAAGAGCATCAGATCCCCATTACAGATAGTTGTGAATCACCATGTGATTGCTGGGAATTAAACTCAGGACCTCTGGAAGAGCAGTCAGTGCTCTTAACCGCTGAGCCATCCCTCTAGTCCCTCATTTAACTTCTTAATGAAACAAACTAAAAAAAGAACAAAACAAAAAACCTTTAGACAGGTTATAATGCTTGTTATATAACATGCTAATCAAGTTTTTATTACATCACAATTTTCAAGCTAATGGGGAAGAGGGAATATATTGTAATATTATGTAAACATGAGAATATAATCTTTGCTGAAAACTGAGAAACTTGGGTTGGGATGTAGAGCAGGATTGAAGGGCTTTGCCTAGCATGAATGAGACCCAAGTTTTCATCCACAGACCACACAAATATCCCCAAATAAAAAACAGGACTAAAACTAGGACCTGCACCAACTTCCACTTAGCACAATTGAACATATTTATTATAGAGCTGAGAACTCTGACATCATAGTCCCAGACAATGGAAATGCAGACTCTTACCATGCTTTAAGAAAGAACATCTTTATTACCTATCAATAAAATATTGATAGTCTGGGGTCAAGTCAATGCATGAAGAGATATTATAAGGGAATAGTAAAAATATGTTTTAAATGGTGTATAAAAATGTTTATAAGAATGACATTTGGAACCAAATTAAAAGTTCTTCAACATATTTTCTCAAAGAAATTTTATTTTGTGCAAAGCATGATAGAAGCATTTAAGTCATTCTATGTTCTGAAGATCACACAAGAGTATGAAAGTGTTCTACTGCAATGTGCTTAAAAATCTAAGAAACAATATGTAAGCCACCTCTATTGTAAAGAGGTAATCTCAAAAATACACCTCAAGGATTTGCTTCGTCTTCTTTTCCCTTTATGAAATGCTGTGTCATCTTATTCATTTAGTGACCATGTATAAATCAGAAGATAAATGTACTACTGGCACTAGTAAATATTATTTGTCTCCATAAGGTGTCAGTCCACGTCCATCCAGCCTTTACCCCACCTTACCTCTTCCCAATTGGAGAAGTGGCCATCACCTACACGGCGACCGACTCATCCGGTAACCAAGCCAGCTGCACGTACTACATTAAGGTCATTGGTAAGTCTCCAAATCACGCAGGCAGTTTACAAAGACAATCCTTTGTATTCATCAGTGTCTGCTGCCCAGGTTCTTCCTCCTGGCTTTGAAACCCTCCTGTGTGGTTTTGTGGACTGACAACCCACACCTATCTGTCTCCGGTTTGGATCTCTTTTCTGAAATCCAAACGTAAAGTATCAAACCTCATCTAAAATGCGGCACGGTGGCTCATGCCTGCAATCCCAGCTCTTGGGAGGCTATGACATAAGGATCATATAGCCTGGGGTACATAGCAAGTTCCGGGCCAGCCCGAGCTACAGGAGGAGCTTTGTCTAAAAAGGACAAAGAAGGAAAAATGAAAGACTTCCCCACATGTATGTGCCACAGCCATCTCAGACCCAACTAATAGATTTCTAGCCCAGAAAATGATGGTGTCAACCGCAGAGCTACAGAGCAGAAACCAGGAAGTCGTCTTTGATTCTTCTTCCTCCATCACGGAATCCAATAAGTTATTAAGTTCCATACACTTCACCCACTTAGTCTCTCCAGTCTCTCCATCATCACAACCACTAGACTGTGAACAGATCCTTCCCTGCACCCCATTGGTTCATCCAGAAATAGGATGAAAATGTGTTCCCTCATTAAGTTATTGTGGCGTTTTTAGTTAAGACATATAAATCACTTGAATCAAAGCCTGATGCACATTATCCTTGTAAAAGCTAAACAATAACATTCAAATTTTGCATATATACATGTATTTTGTGTGTGTATGTGTGTGTATATATACATATACATATACACATACACATACACATACACATACACATACACATACACATACACATACACATACACATACACATACATATACATATATATTGTTACAAGTGTTTTGACTGTATGTATTTATACTGTGTGTCCCCAGAGTTTAAGAAAGGGCATCATATCTCCTAGAATTTAAGTTAAAAACAATTATAAACTACCACATGGGTGCTGGGAAAACCCCAGAACCTCTGTAAGAACAGCAAGTGTTCATAACTGCTGACCCATCTCTCCAGACCCTACATCTTACTCTGGTTGTTATGGATCTATTTTCCTTGCATTTAAATTAAATATATCCAATTCATTTTATTCTGTGAAATTTACACAGCTGCTTACAATAAAGACTGTATACAACATACTGGTCTGTTGTCCTGAGTTATAAGTTTAGATTAAAAGTAATCATGGGACTCAAGTAAAATCTATTCAGCCTAACCCCTTCTCTAGTATTTAGCTTTGTAGCTGTTTTTTCCATGTTGTGTTAAATGCAGGCTTCACCAGTATGAAAAACAGATCTTTTTATCTGGCTTTATGACTTCAAACATGGAAATGTGGCTTAAGAATTTGCCAAATATGAGTCTTTCCTAAGAAGGGCTGGAATGGTGAAGTAGAAAATATGTACTTGGGTGTCTAGCTAGACAGTAGCTGAATTTCCAAACTCTTATAGAGAAAGAAGAGGACATGGGAGACAGATAATGGGGAGACAGAGACAGGAAATATCCCCAAGCCTATATATTTCTTCTTGTCTTCATGTAGTGGATGGGTCAGAGAACTGCAAGGCAAAAAGGGAGGCTGGGCATTCAGGACTGCTGCCTGCTAACAACCAACAGTAGTTGACTAAGTCCCGGTTGTCTCCTGTACCCACAATTCACTTTTCAAATGCTCAGCTAAAACCAGATAAGCTTAGATGATGTTTGAATACTGATTCATAGTTTTGTTGGGGGTGAATGATGACTGCTTTCAGGCTGGCATGCTTAACCATGAGTTGACTTGATTCAGTCTTCTCAAAGAGCACTGACCTGCCAGGAGCATCTCTCCTTTCTTTGCTTTATTTAAGCTCCTTGTTTTGAGCAACTGCTGGGAGCCAGGAGCCATGCTATTCAGTGGAGACTTAAATGTGACCAGAAGGGACTCCATTTTACAGAGCTGCCAATCTAGGATAGCACTAAGCCCAAGTTATTATACTTACAAAATGGTGAATGAGTGAGGGACACAGAGACTGAGCATCTCCCCATAAAACATAGGTGAAAGCAGGAATGCGTGCGTTCTCAGGGTACAGCTCATTCCGTTTCAGGTTGTGTTTTCATGGACAGACTCTTGGCTTTGGTGCAATGACTACAAGTTATCAAGTTAATGACTTCAAGCAAGTTCCTTACGCTTGTCTGGTTTTCGTCCTCACATAAAAAAAAATTAAAATAGTAATTTGTACTTTACCCTTCAGACTTCAAAGGTGTATAATTAAGAACACTTTCAATATGTAAAGTCTGTAATGTGATTGAAATCCCTTCCTGTGTAATTTCTTTATTGTCCTTTACTGACATATATACATATATATGTAGCACATGTATGTATTATAAATATATATATGTATATCAGAATATATTTTTTCATGACACTCAATGATTAAAACATGACTTTCCCATCCCATCTCAAAACAGACTACTCCAGGCACACTTTTGTTGTGATAAAATGCCCTGATCAAAAGTGATAAGGAAAGGCTTTATTCAGAGTACAATTCCAAATTACAGTTAATCACAGAGGGGAAGCTGAGGCAGGAACTCAGAGCAGCTAGTCACATTGCATCTACAGTCCAGAGTGAAGAGGACCAAAGGTATCCATGATGTATGTCTGCTGCTTATGCTCTGCTAGCTTTCTTAACTACTACACAGTTCAGGACCCCTGTCTAGGCAATGACATCTTCTACCGTTATGCTGAGTCTGCCCACCCCTATCAGCAATCGACACAGTCCCCCAAAGGCTTACCCACAGACCAACATGATCCTTCAGTCGAGGCTCCTTTGTCAGATGATTATAGATTGTGTCAAGGTGGCCATTAAAACTCACCAGCATGCCACCCTTCAATTTGAATTCTAAGGCTCAATAAATTCATCAAGGTTGAAGGTCATAGCCTATGACCCAATCCAGGCTTGGCCACCCATCCTCAATAACCGGAAAGTCAGATAAATACTGCAAAACTTAAAAACTAGATTAATTCATTGCAGCTACATTGGGAAGAGGGATGAAGAGATTCAGCAAACCCCCATGTTCTGAAGTGAGGTTAAAATTTAAGTACAGACCATCTGAACAGTTCACCTCAATACATGGCCCCACCCACCACTGACACATCATTGTCTGGGCTTCAGTCTCATCCTATAAGATGGTCTAACAAATTCTTTCTGGGGGACAAGTTCCACCCTGGCTGGTACCTTTTTCTTATCCACCATGAGATTACCAAGGATCATTTGGAGTCCTTTGTTTCGGTAGTTCGAGAGTCTGACTGGGAGTGGAAGTGTCTCCTGATGTTCTAACGAGCAGGCATGACTTCTTTGTCTGATTCCATGCTCTGCAGATGTGGAACCGCCTGTCATAGATTGGTGCCGATCTCCACCTCCAATTCAGGTTGTAGAGAAGGAGCACCCTGCAAGCTGGGATGAGCCTCAGTTCTCAGACAACTCCGGTGAGGATGAACCAGATCTTGTCATAGGCTGGGTGACACTGGCCAGGTTCTACTCTTAAAAGCTTCTTCAAATGGCAAAAGAAGTGAAAGAAATAATGGCCAAGAAGAATGAGAAATAGCACCAAGTGGTGTGTTTAAATGGGCGTGTAATTTAACATTGGTGTCTTGCTCAGCCATTATGATTTCACTTCAGTACTCATTGGGCATTTATTAAACCGTTTCTAGGTTTTGAACTTGTAGGTTTTGATGAGTTTACAAAATTGAGCTATGATACCCCGAAAATATTAGAATTTCTACTGGCATCCTAGTCCAATTCTGTGCATTTGCACTTGTTCTGAATATTGGCTGAATGGATTACAAAAGGTCATAAGAAGTTGGGGGAATACCCAAGCAAAAGTCACTGAAGTTCATTTTAAAACACTCCCTAAAACAACAGGGAAATTATACCGATTTCTCAAACCACCAATGTTTCAACAGACTGAGTCAAAGAAATAGAGTTTGTTTAACAAAATTCCCTAGATGAATAGGATTTTTGAGTCTATTATTTCTGTGGTATGGCCTAAATCTTCTGTTCTCTAGTAGTAGGCAAATCACACAGAATGGACTGCTCAGCCAGTTTGCATAAATAGAAAATGGAAGCGCATCAGATGGATGGCTAATGATCTAACTGCAGTGTGATGCACTCACATCCCTTCTTCCTTCCATAGGGGCTGAATTGGTTATTACCAGCAGTCACACACAAGGCGACATGTTTCCTCATGGGGAAACGGTGGTGTGGTACACAGCCACTGACCCCTCAGGCAACAACAGAACCTGTGACATCCACATTGTCATAAAAGGTACTCTCTTCACCAGGCTCTTCCCCCAGCCTAGCTAACATTTGATATATGTGATCACTATAGTCCTCTATTATGTGGAGGAAGATAGTAAGTGATGAATTGTTCAAGCTGAAATGCTGGCAGATTGTAAGTTTCCCGTTGTCATCCTTGACCTTGTGACAGATTGTCTATGAGGGCGGCCATTAATTCCGGTGTTAACAAGAGTACCCCAGAGGGAAAGAGCCAGTCATAAAGAGATTTACTGGGTTGTCTTAGATGTTATTGGGTAGAGATCCCAGTCGTGGTTTCTGCACACGGGTGATGCAGAGAAAGAACCCAATTGCTGCTCATTCCAGGAAGTTGGAAGCCTGGAAGAGGCATCCTTCATCCTCATGGTGAAGTCTCAGGCAAGTGATGAAGGCCTGGAAGCTCCTTGCAGAGTTGCTGGGAGACTAAAAGCTGAAAGAACATGGATGGAATCTCACATCCAGAAGTGAAGGCAGCAACAAGAGATTGTTCAGCCCTTCAACAGGAATCTGCTGGCTTCTGCTTCCTCTCTTTTGTCCCGTCCCATCTCCTATCCTATCGGATGGAACTGCCCACATTCAGAGCAGGTTCTTCCCCTGTTGATGACTGTCCCCACTTGCCAATCATTTCTGGAAACACCTTCAATGGCTCCCGGAAGGGCAGTGCTTTGCTAATCTTATAGGCACCACTCAACCTGTCAAGCTCGTAGTCTGGATTTACCCTCACATCTGTCTGACATCTGCCTTTTCATGAACGATTTTCCTCTGAGATTGCAAAGTGTTGCTTTAAAGACCATGAAAAGGTCTTTGCTACATAATGTTACCCATGTTTCATTCAAGTGATTATTCCAGAAACACTAGTACAAGGTCAGACAGACTTTTACCTTCCTATGAAATGTGCATAACTCCTAATTGCATATTGGTGCAACTTTTCAACATCTGCCCACAATACAAAAACGAAAAAGTAGCCAGTGCTACTCTCCCATCCTGGAGGCCCTTGATAAAATATCCCAGGAGAGTAGTAGGCAGGAGTCCTCTTCTCGACTCAGCTTTAATTCCTGGACTATGCTGCCCTTACAACTATAATTGAATAATGCAGTGTTATTTTGACACAGGTTCTCCCTGTGAGGTTCCCTTCACCCCTGTAAACGGGGACTTTATCTGTGCCCAGGATAGTGCTGGAGTTAACTGTAGCCTGAGCTGCAAGGAGGGCTATGATTTCACAGAAGGGTCAACTGAGAAGTACTACTGTGCTTTTGAAGATGGTATCTGGAGACCACCATACTCTACAGAATGGCCAGACTGTGCTAGTAAGTTTCAATTCTGCACCTTTTAAAGTGTACAGCCATGTACACGGAAAATGTGTCGTATAATAAGAATGAATGGGAAGGGTGTCCTGAATCAGAAATGTATATGGTTTAAATTATTAGCCAGCCGAGTCTTGCTAGAGATTAGGTTACAACAGAAGGGCAGAACTATCTGCCCTTGATTTATCTGCTCATGATCTACCAAAAATGTTTGAATAAGTTTGTGAACGTAGAATTCTTTGCCTGAAGTTTCTTAGTGAAAGAACTTATGGAACTTAAGATCCAATGCAGGTGACAGAAAATAGTAGATTGTGTGGTGTCTTTAGATTTGACTAAGATTCAGAGGTGCTGAATCTGTGTAGGTGTGGAATGGAGTGTGTTGGGGAGGGGTAGTGGAGGATCGAACCCCTAGACTGACTACACCCTAAATCCTAGCAGCCTATAATGTAAGCTTTCACTACAAGAGCAAGGTTGCCTTTCTGGAAATTATACTTTCAAGTATTGCGACTGCACACAATAGTTAAAACTTTTAAATGTCTGTTAGTTGAAAATATAAGCACATAATAAAAACTTAGATAAATTTAAACAACTTTGATGCAGTCAAGATCAAAGGATCACTTGTTCACCCCACTGCTGCTTTTCTCATAGGACTGGAGGTTACAAAATACCAGATCAAAGCAAACTCACGGCAGTAGCAAGGCGCTGTGGTTTATTGTGGCCAGTGGATGCCTGGGAACGGTCTCGCTGCCACCTCTCACTACAAAAACAATCTTATGAATCATGTCAGAATCTCCCAAAAAAGAAAACAAATTCGATTTTACAAATATTCTTTAAGTCAGCATATAAAATATTAGCCATCAGCATGGAATTGTCGTGCATGTGTCCTAATCCCTGTAGAATTTGCCCTCCTCTGGGATGCAAGTTTGGAATTTCAGTTTTGTCATAGAAATCCTAAAGCTCTGGGTTGGGACTATAGCTCAGTGACAGAGCACTTCCTAGCAGGAGAGCAAGGAAGAGAAGGAAGTCAGGAAGTAAGGGAGGAGAAGGGGGAGGGGGAGGAAGGAGGTAGGGAGAAGAAGTGGAGGGGAAGGAATGGGGATGGAAAAGAAAGGAAGGAGAGGGAGTAAAAAAGTTAAATTTGTGTTGAAGCTCCACCCAACTGAAGCTGTTTTGCCTTAAATTTTCTAGTAAAACGTTTTGCAAACCATGGTTTCAAGTCCTTTGAGATGCTATACAAAACCACTCGCTGTGATGACATGGATCTGTTTAAGAAGTTTTCTGCAGCATTTGAGACTACCCTGGGGAATATGGTAGGTCCCAGGAGCCTTTGGCTGTGTGTTGTGTTTTGCAGGATACTACTAAGGCTGACTTCACTTCTCTGGGTCTCTCGCAACTGAAATTTCCATTCCTGAGTATGTCCTTCTTTGGAATCCAAATTTGTATTTGTAATTACTTATTCAATATAGACTTCTGAGATAAGTTTTAATTCAGTTGACAAACTTCCTGAATCAGAAAGTTTAAAAAATTTAGGGTCTTTCTGGTTTAAAAATGCTTGCTTTATTATTTAAAGTCACACACACACACACGCACACACACAGAGAGGGGGGGGGGGGAGAATCCGAAACTTTTAAGTTATATTATCTTAAGGACTGGTTGAACATATGAACATTTTTGTTTTTGTTGCTGTATTTTGGGTTTGATTTTGGGCTTTGAGAGAGGGTCTCACATAGCTCAAAGTGGCCTCAAAATTACTCTGTAGCCAAGGATGGCCTGGAACTGCTGTTCCTGCTGTCTCCACCTCCCGATTACACTGCAGTAGTTCTCAATCTGTAGGCTGTGACCCTAAGACCATCTGTATCTCAGATATTTACATCATGATTCATAACAGAAGCAAAATTACAGTCATAAAGTAGCAATGGAGATAATTTTGACATGGGAGGGGTTACCACAATGTAAGGAATTGTATTAAAGGGGCCTCGCATTAGGAAGGCTGAGAACCACTGGATTACAGGCTTGTACCATCACACCCAGTATGTGTTACAAGGGATTGCATCCAGGGCTTCAAGCAGGTGAGGCAAGCTCTCTACCACTTGAGCTATGTCCTCATACAAAAGGATTTTCTATTGTATGCATTTTTGTGTAGGTCTCAAGATAGTAATGTAATAACCTTAACTGAATCAAATGTCTAGAAGGCAGGAGCCGCGCTTTTGTCTGCCAGAGTGGGTGGACATTTGTTGATTTGCTTATAGACATAATAAAGTGCTGCCTGCTAAATGCAGTGTTGTCATGAAAATGTTCAGTGCATAAGCTGGCATATACTTAATAAGCCCTCACTTTAAAGCGTCTTACTTAAGCTAACTTGGTAGAGCTACATTCCAAATAGGAAAATCAGTGTCACCATTGCCAGAGAACGGAGGAATGCCTGTGTTCATCTGGTCACTCTGAGTTACAGGTCTGTACTGTAAAGGGCAATGACACATTCATTCACACCCTAGCACAAACTAGTGAGCGAGTGCTCAAATAATAACTAGAGCTCACACTGGAAACTGTGTGAAGTAACTGCCATTCATGCTACTGGCCTTCTTTTGTCTAAAACAAACTACAGTAGGCTAACGACAGTAAAAGTGGATCAGAATGTGACAATGAATGCCCATTCATTTGATTACTCGTCAGAATCTATGTTCTATGGGGTAACCTTGGCAAGCCTTATGTACTTGTAGACTTCACATCCCAGTGAATGATATGAACAATAAAGCAATTACAAGGGAAATAGACAAAATGCCAGGCTGAGAGTGCTACAGGATAAGACAGTACAGAGCATGGGAAACTGGTGGTGTCCTGCTGGGAAAGAGGAATGAAGAGACGAGAAGGAGAATCCCTCAGCATAGGCGTAGGAAGCCTTGCTCAAGACACGGCTTCTACAAAGGACAATGAGGGTGGAACTGACACATTATGAGGCTTCAAGAAGGCAGAGGGGACACGAGGGTCTGGAAACAGAAAGAAAGCTTCAGAGTGGGAGTTCCCTTTCCAGAACTGCTCAGAAGACCTGGATTTATAATGTTTCCAGAATCATTTTCCAGAAAATAGTCCAGAACTCTGGAAAGTTGAACTTCATTTAGAGCAAAGATGAAAAGAATATAGAGAAAATATGACCTTATCCATTTTTCTTTTACTGATGGGGTGTTTCAGAGAACACAGGGGGAGAGCTAGGGGACTAGAGAGGGTGGGACATAACATCAGAAAATGGGGCTAAGGGATGTAGGGTAGTCTCAAGTCAGAGATAACCCAGGAGTCCTGGGCTTCCTCTGGTGGGTGACATAAATGGAGATCAAAAAGTATGAGCTTAATACTGGTGATCTGAGACAGTAAGAGGCTGAAAGGTGAAGGGGAGGAAGGGAGGGAGAGAAGGAAGGATGGATAGAGGGAGGGGGTCTTTTCATAACATTGTAGAGATCTGTAAACATAAAGGGCCCTCCCTCATCCCGTTGAGGGAGACAGGAGGTCCTGGGAGCCAAGGGTTGTCCAGAAGTGCACAGGGGTGTGAGCGTGCTCTGTCTTCATCTTCACCTACAGGTCCCGTCCTTTTGTAACGATGCTGATGACATTGACTGCAGACTGGAGGACCTGACCAAAAAATACTGCATCGAGTATAATTACAACTATGAAAATGGCTTTGCAATTGGTAATCATATTATCTAGCAGCGCTGATTTGCAAGATGAATCAACAAAGCAAAATTGTCCCACAAGAGTGATGGAAAGAGAAAAAGAAAATTTAACCTTTTTTTATCAAGTAATTTAGGATAACTATGTAATCTGATCCTGTGATAATTCATTATAGATATCTTAAATTTTGGTGTGAAATAAGTCACTTTAAAATATTAGTGACTTCAGGATAAAAGTCACAGTGTGATGGCAAAATTTTAAAAAGTGACCTATTACTGAATGTGATCATAACAGTTACAAAATACTTAAAGAATATTTTTCTTTTTAAAAAAAATATAAAGCTCAATGCTGTAGAAACTTCCAGTATTCTACGAGGGTGACACTAGGGAGAACTCCCAGCAATAATTTTTATATGGCATTCAGTTGGCCTTGCAATTAAGCCATTTATTCAAAATAATCCAGCATGGGAAATATTCATAGTTCTCACCCATGTTATAAAACCCAGTTATTAAAATTCTAAACGTCCAAGTCTAATCAAAATTTTAAATGTTTTTTCCAAGTAGACAAAAATTTTTATCAAAGATTCTCTAAGTATGGTAAATCAACTTTGAGTAATTGCTACATAGTATTTCTGGGATACTGTGTAAACTGAAATCACAAAAATTCTTATCCCAGCTTTTTTAAATGCACGCAGAATGCCAACAAATCTCTGAAGAAAGTTTACCTAAGTGGACAAACAGGCTCTTGAACACAGCTTGTTTAAAGATCATAATTAAGTGTCAGTGTGGCCAGAGCAACGTAAATATCACATAATTAGCTGACTTGATTAGTTGAGCCAGATATTAAAGAAGACTAGGGCATGTAAATTGTACCCCTCTTATTACAGACAAAGTTATGAAGTCAGGCTCATTGTCGACATCTATTAATGAAGGAATTGGAGTGCAGGAAAATGAAAGCAATTTGGCTGACATTGCACAATCAAATGTCACACTTCATAAACTGAAAACCTGGTGTCTGGCGTCAATCACAGTGGCATCAAGGTCACTTCAAAAGTCACACATATCCATGTCTTCTCTGGAGACACAAACCTTTACTTCTAGTCTGCCTTTGCCGGCTTTCCTACCTTCAATATGTGAAGCAGATATCCTGAATAATATTTTTTTTTTTAAAAAAAGTCTGATTGTGCTCATTAAGCTTATAAAACTATTGGAGGAAGACACAGAAGAGAACTAGGAACTGATTAGAATTCTGCACACACACACACACACACACACACACCCATTACCCCTACATTGAGGTTAATTACCTGTTAACTTAAGTGACAAATTCTATATACTTTCATAGGTAAAAGGATAATATATATTAGTCTCCAAATTAAATGCAAAAATGCCCCCAAAATGACAACATAAGTCTTGAGCCAAACCATTTATACACCAGGGTTAGCGTGGAGGAAGAGGCCCCTGTCTGACCACTTGTTTCTCTGCCTACTCTCATCAGGACCAGGAGGCTGGGGTGCAGGCAACAGGCTGGATTATTCCTACGATCACTTCCTGGATGTTGTACAGGAAACACCCACTGATGTGGGCAAGACCAGATCGTCACGGATTAAAAGAACTGCCTCATTGTCTGACCCCAAAATTCAGCTAATTTTTAACATCACAGGTAAGAATAAACTTTCTATTTGACAAAGCAATATGAGGCGAAATGTGGGGCTGGGAAGCTATTTCTGATATTTATCATGCTTTATGCTTGTTAGGAATCACCCTGGAGATGAGAACTAGAGGGAGCAGCCTGCTAAGCATGGTCATTGCTTTGCTGTTTAGTGTCACAGGGCTCCTTTCTGGCTCTTGCAGACATAATCACCTGCTTTGCTCACATGTTGACAGGATGAACTAAGGTTCCCGTTTTTAAAAGCAAGAATAAAGACTAATAAGTCAACCTGTGATGATGAATTCCCGCAACAGAAGATATTAACCCAGACTCTAAGAAAAAAGGATTCAAACGGACATATTTTGTTTTTAATACTACCCATGTGTGACATATCCAGCGAGAACTGGTTGAATTTATTATAAATTAATTTTTCTAATGAAGTACTTTAATATATGATTTCATTGGGGATAAAAATTATTATTATAGTTAGTACCTGACACATGTTTTATATGTGTGAGTGTGTGTGTGAAAGTGTGGGTGGGTGTGAACACGCATGTTTAATTTTGTTGTGTTTTATCTCAGCTAGCGTGCCACTCCCAGAGGAAAGAAACGATACCCTTGAATTGGAGAATCAGCAGCGACTCATTAAGACATTGGAAACAATCACCAATCGCCTGAAAAGCACCTTGAATAAAGAGCCCATGTATTCTTTCCAGCTCGCCTCAGAAACAGTGGTGGCTGACAGCAATTCCCTTGAAACAGAAAAGGCTTTTCTCTTCTGCAGGCCAGGCTCTGTCCTGAGGGGGCGCATGTGTGGTAAGACTCCCCTGGGACCTAGCTCTTCACCGTGCCCTGGGTCAAATGAGCTGGGCACAGACGTTTTCCACGTGTGTTTACGGAACGTTAGTATGGAATAGGCATTTTGCATTGTTGTGTGGTCGTTGCTATACTATATTGTCTCAAGAACCTGAGTGCACACCATGGTTGGGGACAAGCCAAGGATTTTGATGTGAAGGAAACAACTCTTGTTTTCATTTCTAGCTCTGTAAGCCTCGTAGTGATGCTGGAGAAATGCTCAGTGGTTAGAGCACTTGCTGCTGTTGTGGGAGACAGAGCTTAGTTTCCACATACACACTGGGCATCTCACAGCCACTGGTAACTGCAGCTCCAGGGAGCTGATTCCCTCTTCTGATTTCCTCTTCTGGCCTCCACGGGCACATGTGTTCATGTACACACACACACACACACACACTCACACACTCACACTAAATCTTAAAAACAAAAACAGCTTCATAACTTTTTATCAATTGCTCCCAAAACAGTAACTCACATATTTGACCACTTCTGTCTGTCAGGTGCGTACCTCTCCCATTTAATCTCATCCAGCATCATTATGATGTGTCGTTAATGTCAACACACAGCACAGAAAGCTAAAGCCAGGGAGATACTGGACAAGTTCAAAGGCAGAAAGTGGTACGACAGAAACTCCTAACCACACAGCCAATTACAGTGTTTTGATTTTTTTTCAATTAAGGTAAAATTCACACGAATATTTTATATGTACAGTTCAATGGCATTAAGTTCATTCACAGGATGCAACCGTCACTTGTCTATTTTCAGAACATCTTCAAAGTCTCCTGTATGCACTAGTCACCCCACTTCTTCCTCCATTTCCCCGTTACCACTTATCTACACTGCTACAATCTGGATAAACTCCAACCTATTTCTATCACACACACACACACACACACACACCAAACACCACACCATGAATGACATGAATCTCAGGTTAGTCTCCCTTAAGTCCCGGGACTACTTAAGTATCATGTTCATGAAGCCTTCTCCTTACGTTCTAGCTACCATGCCTATAGCTTGCTTTTGCTATCCCTAGTGTGACAAAAGTCAACTCATTCAAAGCCGTTGTTATAAGCCTACTCTGGTTCCATCTTCCCTCTCCAAGAACAATCAGGAATTGACTTGACCAACATTTCTCTCATCTCAGTGGCGCCTTCAAACCTGTGCTAACATAAAATGTTTGTGATGCAGCATGGCTCCGCTTAGGGCCCACCCGAGAAACAATGCCCCTGCCACAATAGTGATAGAGAATTAGGAAACCATTTTCAAATTGCACCCGGGTAATAGTTGAATTCATTAGCATCTCCAAATCACCTGGGATGAAGTTCAGGTGTCTCTCTAGCATGCTTTGATAACCACCTGCTCAGTGAGTGTAACACTCTACTTGACCTCAGAAGTTCCATGACACTATGAATTCTAAAGTGTGCCCATTGCCTTGGAGCCTTTTGATCAGAGGTTTTATGCCTAAAACAGCTCCCTCCGAGGGCAAGAATTCTCTCTCTTGTTTAGTCTTTCTGTGTTGACCTGAATTCTGTGATTGGAAATGACACTGCAATGGATAAATAGCTTCATTTTATTGGGGGCGGGGGGGGGGGCGTTGTGTGCAGAGAGATAATTTAGAAACCATCTTCAATATCAGAAAGCCATTACAAGCGTATCTAAATATTCATTCTTTTGTCCTTGCCTTCAGTTTTTTCTTTGTTAACTATGCATTTTCTATAATGCTTTCCTCTATTTTTTTTTAAAGCCCAATCATATCAATCCTGATTGGTCAATAAAATGTATACATCTTCTCAAAAAAAAAAAAAACTACTACTATTGGTTTTTAGCAATCTATATCTGGAAGGTCTACCCACTGTGAGTGTAAAACTCTTACAGTGAAATTTAACCTAAAAACAGTAGTACCTAGAAACATGCTTCCTGGGGAAAAGGAACCGAAGGCTGCCATGGTTGTGGGACTTGAATTTCCTGCCTGCTTTGTCCACAGTCAACTGCCCCCTGGGAACCTCTTACTCTCTGGAGCATTCCACCTGTGAAAGCTGCCTCATGGGATCCTACCAAGATGAAGAAGGGCAGCTGGAATGCAAGCTCTGTCCCCCAAGGACTCACACGGAATATCTCCATTCAAGAAGCGTCTCTGAATGCAAAGGTAGAGGCTTAAGGTTTGACCAGAAACAGTTGGATTTTGTGCCCAGTTGTAACGGGAGGGAGGTTTCTTTGCCAATCGCTTGGTCTTGGTCAAGGCTTCTGTATCAAAACATAAATTAACAATCATACCCATTTTTAATGAAAATTTTACATGGCACAGGAGCCTTTAGAAATGAAAACAAAGAAACTCGGAAATGTGTGTGTGTGTGTGTGTGTGTGTGCGCACGTGTGTGCACATACGTGTGTGTGTGTGTGTGTGTATGTGGTGTGTGTGTGTGTGTATGTGTGTGGTGTGTGTGTGTGTATGTGGTGTGTATGTGTGTGTGTGTGTGTGTGGTGTGTGTGTGTATGTGGTGTTTGTGTGTGTGGTGTGTGTATGTGTGTGTGTATGTGTGTGTGTGTGTGTGTGTGGTGTGTGTGTGTGGTATGTATGTGTGTGTGTGTGGTGTGTGTATGTGTGTGTGTGTGGTGTGTGTGTGTGTGTGTGTGTGTGTGTGGTATGTATGTGTGTGTGTGTGGTGTGTGTGTGTGTGTATGTGGTGTGTGTGTGTGTGTGTGTGGTGTGTGTGTGTATGTGGTGTGTATGTGTGTGTGTGTGGTGTGTGTGTGGTGTGTGTATGTGTGTGTGTATGTGTGTGTGTGTGTGTGGTGTGTGTGTGTGTGGTATGTATGTGTGTGTGTGTGGTGTGTGTATGTGTGTGTGTGTGGTGTGTGTGTGTGTGTGTGTGGTATGTATGTGTGTGTGTGTAGTGTGTGTGTATGTGGTGTGTGTGTGTGTGGTGTGTGTGTATGTGGTGTGTGTGTGTGTGTGTGGTGTGTATGTGGTGTGTGTGTGTGTATGGTGTGTGTGTATGTGTGTGTGTGTGATGCTGAGCTTGATGATGAGGTGAGTGGCTGTGTAGAAGTACAAAGGGACAAAGAGTAAGAGGGTGTTGCCAGAGCCTGTTTGTCTGTTCTCCCTGGGTCCTAGTGTCTTCAGAGGCAAGAGTGCCCCTTTCCTCTGGAGAGCAGAATGAACAGGTCTCTTATGGTCTCAAGATCTACTGTGAGAAAGAGAAATAGGGAGTTTCAGAGAGGCCTGCCTGCTTCTACAGTGCTTTCACATCCCTTTAGGTTAAAATATTCAGTATGCGGCCACATGTGGTGGTGTACAACTTTAATCCCAGCATTTGGGAGGCAGAGGCAGGCAGATCTATGAGTTCGATGCCAACCTGGTCTATAGAGGGAGTTCCGAAACAAACAGGGCTACACAGAGAAGTCTTGTCTCAAAAGCAAAACAACACTAAAAAATATCCAGTATGCTGACTTCCATGCTTTGCAGTAGAGCAGCAGTTCTCAACCTGTGGATCCAAACCCCTTTGGGGATCAAAGGACCCTTCAATAGGGGCCACACATCAGATATCCTACGTATCAGATTTTTACATTACAATTCTTAACAGTAGCAACATTGCAGCTATAAGGTAGCAACAAAATTAAGTTTATGGTTGGGTTCACCACAACATGAGGAACTATATTAAAGGGTCGCAGCATTAGGGAGGCTGAGACTTACTGGGGTAGAGGGTTCTTAGCCCTGTCTCAATTCATCAGTCTAAAAATAGATGAAATAAGAGCAGTGCTAAAAGCAATTCTTCACATCCTTTCTTATAGTTATAAAGCACTAAGTGAATGTTTCCCTGGTCCAGAAAAATCATTTCTCTCTGCTTGGAACTGTGCCTTGCTACATGCCCACCCTTCTCTCAGACAAACTTCAATCCACATTCATTAACTAGCCTGAAACTTTCTCATGAATCTCACACTAATTAGTAGGAAGGACAGAAGGACGTTCGTGGCACTTCGAAATCAAATTAGATGTAGACAGCATCTAACAAATACTGTTAGAATAGTGTTTGATATGATGTGATCAGTAATCTATTGACTTGGAAATGAATCCCAGTGGACACAGTTGAATAAATTCTTGCCTCTAGGAAGTGCAGCGTTTTCCACATTTCTCCTGTTCTTCACAACACAAGTCTCTGGTGGAAATGTTTTCTTTCATAATGAAGGTTAACAGGAGACACACCTAACTGTTTGAAATTTCTCCTCCATGCTATGGATCTGAAGGCAGTTGTTCGTGTTTATTGATAAATATAAATTCTAGGAGGTGCTGGGTGATTGGAAATGCCCCAGAACTGTTAGCAATGCTGACAACTAGAGTCTGTTGGAGACACTGAAGGAAAAGACAGTGGGTCAATGAAGCTGTTGGAGGAGGCAGTAGAAGAATCTGTCCTCCCTAGAGATGTGCACTGCTGTGTTTAGATGGATGGAGGCCAATCTGAGTTTCCCTTCCTGTCCCTCTTCACACAGCTCTCCCAGTGCACAACTTGCTTTGAAGATAGTGGGTCACTGTGGTGTCTATTTTGAGCTTTGTTTAAAGACTACTAAACACTCTATGTGGTTAAAACTCTGATAAGCAGCGATGGAAGGAATTGGGCATATGTCTAAAACTTAGTGGTATACAAAACCTTGTGTCACTAGCTATAGAGGAAGCATTTGTGTTTCCTTTTCTGTCCTGCCTTAGACTGGAGAAGCCCTACCCTGCACCCAACTAATTTTAAACAGCTTCATCCTGTTGCTCATTGCATGGTACGTTTCTTCTCAGCTCAGTGTAAGCAAGGCACCTACTCTTCCAGTGGGCTGGAGACCTGCGAATCGTGTCCACTGGGTACTTATCAACCCGAATTTGGATCCCGGAGCTGCCTCCTATGCCCAGAAACCACCACAACGGTGAAAAGAGGAGCCGTGGACATCTCTGCTTGTGGAGGTTATCACCCATGTTTTAGATGCTTATATTTATTTACATATGCTAAGTCCTCTGCATGGAGGAACGGGGTGCTTTTAACAAAGCCGAATGTCCACAGTATGCAAAGAATGTAAATAACTGTCTTTTCTTGGGGAGTTCCTTGTTTCCAGCTGGTCAGCACTTCAGTATAAACAACAGAGTCTCTGTATATAGCCCAAGACTTCTGTAATAAGCATGAGGTTGCATGGTACCACAGACGTGCAGGTTTATGGGTTCTGTCCCTGGGGTATTCATGCACTGGGTAAATGTGCATTTCTACCTAGTATTCTGGAATGCCAACCTTTACAATTTCCGGGATCACACTGTGGCAGCTACTGGTTTAAACAGAAATGAAAAGGTCAGCATTCCACTTTGAATATCTCGACCACCCTAGCTGACTATAGTTACCCAACCAGAAATTCCTGAAAATGTAAGCAAACAAGAAGATAAAAAGTTCACACTGTCTCAAAGCCAGAGTTGACAGTCAAAATTGATGGATGATATGGGTTGCAGAGATGGCCGAGTTACTACAGGCTTGCTGTACAAGCATGGGACCTAAGTTCAGATCAACAGCACCCATGTGAGAAGCCAGGCACGGCAGCACACATGTATTCCCAGCAGTGGGGGTGGGGGCAGGAACAGGAGGACTCTGGGGCTTGTTGACCAACCAATCTTGTCTATCCATGAGCCCCAGGTTCAGTGAGAGATCCTGTTTTAAACAATAACATGAAGAGTGATAGAGGAAGACACCCAAAGTTGACCTTTTGCAGCCTCCCACACACACAGGTATACACACACATGAACATATACACACATATATACACACAAACACACTCAAATGTCTACATACACATGAACACATACACAAATGCATCATAATAACAGTGTACACACACATAAACATACACACACTCATGAACACACATATAAACACACACACACATGCACACACACGCACACACACACATTCAACCTGTTGCTAGAAACTCCAAATTTGTTTCTCTGTAAAGCCAGTGGAGCTGTATTTAGAGTAAATGGTTGGTCAACTGCCTCTGAAGTAACAGAGGGTAGCTAGAAGAGCAGGTGTACGTGATGACATTTAAAAGTGTGAGTCCTCTCATTCTTGATACTTTTATTTAAAACTTAAGGTTTACAGCCAGAGAGTAAAAAGTTGTTTTCTTATTGGAGGGGTCATGTTCCTAAGAGCCAGCCTCCTTCTAGCCCTGCTCTCCAGGCTACACAGCGAGGCAAGCACACATCTCCATACACAGCTATAGACATAAAGAGACCAAGATTCCTGGGAACTGGCCAAGAACGGAGTTTACTTGTGACCGAGGGTGGGGTGTGTCTAGAGCTGAATCTGAGCTAATGGAATCCTCATATGGGAGATAAATGTTTTAGACTTAACAGATTCCTTGAGTAGTGTTCATCAACCTACGGTTTTACCAAAGCTTTGAGAAGAGAATTTTTCTAAACGGCGGTTGAAGTGTACAAACCTTGCCTGTTGCGTCAAAGCAACCTCCAGTTTTGTTTTATGTTTCACTTCAGTGTCAGATAAAGAAAAGCCTCACAATATGCTTGGGATGGATCTGCTAAGTACTCTCTGGTTTTGCCACTATGTGAGCTAATTTTGAAAGAAAGTCTGCAGTAAAATAATTCGGCCTGTGCCCCAACTTCCTCTGACCACAAAGCAATTGGAATGTTTTATAGGGAACTGAATTCATATTTGACTTTTCTTCCAGTCTTCTAAGCAAGCCTTGAGGTTTGTTCAACATTAGCTTTGCAATTAAGCAGTTCTAATTCCCAGAATGTGGCAGAATTCTGGTAAACGCCCCCACACCTCCTCGTATTCCCACCATAGTTAGCCACACTCAGTTCACCATGAGGAGAACCGGGACTAGCTCAGCATCTTCTGTAGGTTGGGACCAACACTGTTGTACTTTAAATTGAAGTATATATGATTTATAAAAATGGACCTTCACATACTTTCTCTTAGTTTTCATCTCCCTTCCTTCCTTCAATCTATCTTTTTTGTTGTTGTTGATTTCCTTTCGTTTACATTGATTTGTTTATAGATGTGTTGTTCAGGTTTTTTGTTTGGTTTTGCTGTGGTTGTTTGCTGAGTTTATCTTACATTTTGAGAGGACCAGAATTATACCATCTCTCACTCTGACCCTTCAAGAGGATGTTAAAATGGGAACTGAGGGGGAATTAGTGACCTCTGGCACTAGCTTTGGAAACATATTAACTTGTTCATCTATTTATTTGTATACATTTAGCAGGCATGGCCTATGGCATGTCGATCCCATACCTATGTGCTCACTGAAGTCAAACAAGCTTACACATCACACCATCTTACATTATTATACTTTGTTCCATGGGAAAGGTTCCTGAAATCTATGCCATTGGTTTATAATACAGTATTATCAAGTGTCCTGTAAACTTATGTAAAGGCCAAATTTATTGAGATCCATGGCTACATTTGTTCTCCTTAACACCATCTATAAATGATACTTGCAAGGTAATAATTCCCCCTGGTTATCTCAGTACACTGTTTCAAATTTGGCCTTCCTATTAATATTAGTATTAAGTGAGGTTTCTACATTCTTTCCTCATGATCAGAACATTAAGGCATGTTTATACTATGTATGTTTAGCTTTGTATTATGTACTAAAGAGTACTGATATGAAAATATGAGCCTGTCTGCTGCATATATAAATATAGACGCAGCATTTCTCATCGTATACATTGGTTGGCTGATTTAATTAGGTGTCTGGGACTTCCTTTTCCAAATCTAAAGAGCTGACACAAGTGTTTCAGTAACTTTCTCGAAACTGAAGTCTAGGGAGCTTATTTTAAATGTAATGTGTAATTCCATGCACACAAATGATTTCTTTTCTTCCCAGTGCCCTGCCCGGTAGGAGAATTCTCCCGTTCCGGGCTAACACCCTGCTACCCTTGCCCTCGAGACTATTACCAACCCAATGCAGGGAAGTCCTTCTGCCTCGCTTGTCCCTTTTATGGAACTACAACCATCACTGGCGCCACGTCCATCACAGATTGCTCAAGTAAGTTCAGCCTTCATCTACAAACCCCATGTTGAATCTTACCTGTATTTGCCTCTCTGGTTCCTTCTGCTCTCAACATCACCATTAAGGTAGATTCTGGTATCTGGGCTTATTAATTCATTCTTCTGTGATCTTTTAAAACAATTTTATTACATTTATTTATGTATGTCGTACCTGTGTGTGCTCACTCACGCATGCATGCATGCATGCACGTGCCACAACTCTCATGTGGCAGGAAAACAATGTGGAGGAATTCACATACTTTACAGCCGCTACCACGTGTGTGCTAGGATCTAACTGAGATGGTCACGCTTGTCGGCAAGTGCCGTTACTCAGTATGCCATCTTACCAGATGACTAAGGTCCTCTAGATGACAAGACTAGAAGAATTATTTTGGAAACATTGCACTTGGTAATTAATACTTCTCCCCCAGAGCCTAGGATGGAATGACATGCCTCCTGTGACTGTGTTTTCCTGTGTAATATTACTGAAACAAAATATGTATGGCTTGACTCACTCTGCAACCAGATCTTACCCAGAGTATCTCGAGAGAGTTTAATTATGGGCGATACCTACCACACGCTGACATTCTGCCCGTTTGCCTTGCTAGGTTTTAGCTCTACTTTCTCAGCAGCAGAAGAAAGCATAGTGCCCCTCGTGGCCCCTGGACATACCCAGAACAAGTACGAAGTCAGCAGTCAGGCAAGTCTGCTTCCTACACAGAACATTTCTTGGATGGGATGCTTGAAAAATAATTTGCCGTTCTATGTATCACAGAATAGATGGGCTTGAAACATTAATCAGATTATGAATATTGTGAAGGAATATTTCATTATGATTCTTAATAAGAATTTTTAAAAATACAGCTTTAGATGTTCTTAGTATCAAAATTTGGAATTATTTTCCCAGAAATGCCTGCTCAGCACTATGTACATGTGGGAGGCTTTGATCCCTAATCGACCCATTGCTGGAAAAGGGGGTCAGGGGTTGGTTTACCAAAGGCTTTTTTTTAAAATAGAGGTTGAAGATAATTCAGCTTTTATTTCAAAATTATTTATATATTTTTATGACCAAAGAAATTGTTCCTTGGGATAACACGTGAAGAATTAAGTTTTGTCACTCAGGAATATAAATAAGCCAATTGTTCCCTCTGTGCGTGTGCATGTGAGTGTGCTTGAGAGTGCATGTGTGTGTATGTGTGCGTGGTCCTGGGAATTGAACTGACAGACTCACAATGGCAGGTAGGTGCCCTGCCAAAGAGAATATTCCCAGGCCTGCTTTCCAGTTTTGTTTTATTTTTTAAGATGCTATGTCAGATATCTTGGGTCGATTCTGTCATTACTCTTAATTCATCCTACTTGAGACCTTTGCCATTTGATGGTTTTAAAGCCAATGATACTGTATTTCTTCTGTCATCTTCCCACAGTCTACCATAGTAAGCTGCTGGAAAGTGAGCTGGCTGGATACAGAGAGCTGTAGGACCCTCCAAAGCATGGCATGACGGAGTCCACTGGCTACTTTTAAATAATGGACTTCACACTGAGGCTCTATAGTAACTGGCCTTGGTTAATCCCTGAAGGTCATATATTTCAAAATCATCTCTAAGGGATTCTAACATGCAACTTACACGTAGGAACACTGCATCTGTTTACCTCACTGTAGAATCATCATTTATTCCCATGCAGGCTGCTATGATACAGCAGTGACCCCAATAGCTTGAATGAACTCACCTGGATGCACAGTGGCAACCTTCTAGCTCCTCAGTAGGAATGCTCTGAAATGACCTGAGTGCTTCCCTGTAACACATGTCTTTTCTGCCCCTGGTAGGTCTTTCACGAATGCTTCTTAAACCCCTGCCACAACAGCGGGACCTGCCAACAGCTTGGGCGTGGTTATGTCTGTCTCTGCCCACCTGGATACACAGGTACCATAAAAGAATACTAATTTTATCATGTTTCATGTGAAATTGGCACGTGTAGCGAATCAGACTTTGTGATGCTAAACGCAAACCATGTGAGACACCAGACAATGCTAATGAGAGGAAATATCGGGCTGAACAAGATAAAAGGCATGCGTATCTAACAGTCTTCTTTGTACAGTTTGGAGGGAAAGTGGGGGAAAACTTCATTATGAAGTTAACACTATAACTGGGGCGTTAAGTGGAATAGTCTGGGAGTCCTATTTAAAGTTTTGTTCTAACACAAATTAAACTCATGATGTTCAACTTTGTCCAGCACAAACATTTTAAAACAAATTCCTAGTTTCTCTCCTTGTTACTCAGCTGTGAAGTTCTTCTTCACCCATGAGATCTATACTTTGTTTCTAACTTCAGAACACCTGGGCTTTGGACTAGAGGCTCTAAGAGTTATGTTTACTTGTAGTTTGGTTCACATTGCAAATGTGTCCAGAAACAATTTTAGGAGAAAATAAACTATATCTTAAAATTACAATTAATTAAAAAATAATCTCTTTTTTTTTAATATGTCTTTTGCTTCAAATGAAAAAGTTATGTGACAAACTCTGAAAGTTTTTCATGGAAAATTATATTTAAGTAGAATTCACCAAAAAGAAATAGGCCAAAGGAAATTTGGAAACAAAAGACATCTAACACTAGCAAGAATATAGACATTCCAGTTACCACAATTGGATCTTGGGTGTGCTTTCTTTTTTAAAAAAAATGTGCTGACATTTCATAGGAAATATAGAACTTGCCATGTTCATGGTACATGCCTGTTATCCCGGCATTTGGGAGGCAGAGTCAAGGGGATCTCTCTAAGTTCAAAGCCAGCTTAGTCTACAAAGTGAGTTCCAGGCCAGCCAGGGATACATGGTGAGATCCTATTTAAATAAGAAGGAAGAAGGGGAAGAGGAAGAGAAGAAGTAGAGGGGAGGGGGAGAAGGAAGAGGAGAACAGGGGAGGGGATGGATGGATGGATGGATGGATGGATGGATGGATGGAAGGATGGGTGATTTCCGAGGATTCTACACGTGAGTGGCCATTTAAAGAAAGCATATAAATACCACTACTCATACATTAGTGTACCATAACTATTTGGAAGGCTTGAAATATGGCATTTCTCTTTTGTCTTGAGGTGATGCTGATGCTGATGCTAGTATCTGAGTCCAGCCAGCAGAGAGGGATTTTGATAGAGCTGGCCCAGCAAACTTGTGTGCATCCTATGGAAAGATGATGTCCCATTGCAGGGCACCTACTTTATGAGCTCAGATTTAGCAAAACTTGACCCCACCCCACCCTTTGAGCCAAGTGACCTTAGTAGCAATTCTATGTACTTTTGTGGGTTTATTTTAACCTTATGATTAATTATAATTTGTGGCTCCAATTTATAATTATAAGTTTGCCTCTACATTCTCTTAAGGATTTAAGGTGCTTTTCTGTTTCACATGGAGTGTTCTAAGGTATCTTAAGTCTATATGGGAAGATGTAGTTCCTTCATTAAACACAGCTGGATGCCAGCTCTCCCTTACACGCCTAGATTATGGAGATCATTACTTTCAAATGATCACCAGAGTTTATTACTCCCTTCCTTTGACTTATCACTTAGTGTTTGATTTACATTTTAGGCTTAAAGTGTGAAACAGATATTGATGAATGCAGCTCGCTGCCTTGCCTCAATGGTGGAATTTGTAGAGACCAAGTTGGGGGATTCACTTGCGAATGTTCATTGGGCTATTCAGGTAAGGGGCGTGGCTCATGGCTTTGCAATATAAACCTAGTCTTGTCTTGCATCACTTACGTACATTTGAAAAGTGTTTATTATATTGTTATGTGAGGAGAACAAAGTATCAATTTGTCAGTTTTAAATTGCTTGTGGTTTACAAAATGGGCAGGCCTGGTTCTCTCTTCATCTGCAATTTGTGACCCTCTGAGTGTCAGGTGCGGAAAAGGAAGAACAGGAAGTTAGAGGAGACATTTTCTTTTCTCGTGGTAAACAGGTCCTTCCATAGCTCTTCACTGGTACCTTACTAAGATTTTGAACTCTGTGTGTGTGTGTGTGTGTGTGTGTGTGTGTGTGTGATTGTTATTATGAAACAGTCACTTTTGTCCTGCTTTTCTCTTTAACTTGAGGGTATATATATATATATATATTTATATACACATATATATACCTGCATATATATGCATATATATGTGTGTGTGTGTTGTGTTTTAAGTGAGAGAATTGCCACGTCCAAGTATCCTCCCTCCAAAATAGTTTAGAAACATCAACCTGATTATCAGTTCCCACGTTAAATTCCACTATAATGATTCTAGTATTGATAATGGATTCTCATGAAATAGAAGGTGATTTATGTCCTTAGAAGTAGTAACAACCTCATAGTAGTGTTATGAAAGCAGTGGAGACCATATTAACAAGTTATCTCTATACCTAACGCATGAAATGTTATACTAAATTATACTTAAATAACTATTTTAATTCAAGCATCAATATTATATTCTGTATTTAGTAAGTCTTTTAAAATCCTTTTAAACATTTGACAGGACTATATTTTAAGTATTTTATCACCAAAAAACAATTTTCATAGTGAAATAAAAATTTTTAACATAATGTATGGTGGCAATCCTTTGAAACCACTTCTGTTTTGTTCATTTGGGATCCATGGCATGATGTTAGCCCTAGTCTTATGCAGAGGCACACTGAATTCATACAATATAATTATAGGTTTTCTAGAAGTCTAATTCAAAGATTTTTTTTAATTTATAAACTTTTCATTCAAAAAACTTGCAAATTGAAAAAACATTAGA
The DNA here is from genome assembly GCF_978045245.1 of Mus caroli. Taxonomy (NCBI): domain Eukaryota; kingdom Metazoa; phylum Chordata; class Mammalia; order Rodentia; family Muridae; genus Mus; species Mus caroli. The sequence continues at coordinate 96,516,153 of NW_028227261.1, forward strand.
CTAAATTAACCAGACCCAAAGTCTATACATCTCAATGAACTTCTGTGAAATTTGAATAGTGATGCTAAAGCCTGGACTGTCACATTGGATTTTACACTTTTACTGTCAAATAGATATTTATGCACTTATCAAAAATCCATGACAGAATTAGAACAGAAAAACAATTATGTTTTTATCCTCTTTCATAACTCGTGCCCCTGGCCTGCATTCAGGCCTTTACCATCCCCTAATATTCAGCCTTGCTCATTTGCCTTTCCATGTGTTATACTGTACCCTTGTGTTTATATACATTCCAAGATTTGTATAAGAAAAAGTCCTAAAGACTGAAAATAGCTCTGAAGTTCCCTCCAGCCGGCAATCAGGCAGATGCAGTGTATGCCTATTCATCTTTTACAGGAAAAGAGATAACCTTTTGTTTAATGAGCACAAATTAAAGTGTGTGGTTTACTTCAGGGGCTGTGTCCCATGTAACTGCCGAGAGGTAGACATGCTCAGGTTCTGACTGTGGGACTGCAGGTCTGCACACCTGCTGCCTGCACTGAGGACATGTGTGTTCGGCATGTGAACCCAGGTGGTCCCACTGCCGGATGCCTAGCCATATCTATTTTATTTCCCACACTTCCTCTCCTTGCTCACTGCCTTGTCGTTATGGCTGCATTTCCATAAGCAGCGGAAAGATGATGCATCTCCGCATACAGTTCTCTACTTAAAACTTGGGAGCCACTTTCAATCTTTAGGACTTTTTCTTATACAAATCTTTGAGTGTGTATAAAAAAGTGTGCATGAGGTACAGTATAATATATAGAAAAGAGAACACAGGTTTGAAACAGAGAAGTCTTTAGACAGAATGACATGTACTAGGAGACATGTACTAGGAGAAAATGAGACCCAAGCTTCTGAATAGTATACATTTATTAGGTGTGCAGTATACTGGGCTGCTTATGTTTTTGTAAATAGCTATTGAAAAGAAAATACTCATTATAGTTTGATTTTCCTTGCTGTGAAAAAACACATTGACAAACAATCTGGCAAGGAAGGGTTTATTTGAATTAACACCAGATCACAGTCCATCACTGAAGGAAGTCAGAGGAAGAACTCAAAGCAGCAACTCAGAGACAGAAGGGTGCTCTGCTTGCTGGCTTTGTGCTCTGGCTCATGTTCAGATGGCTTTCCTATAGAGCCCAGACCCACTTGCCTAGGGATGGTGCTGCCCATGGTAGGCTGGGCAATCTTCAATCATCAATCTTCAGGAATGACAATGTCTTTCAGACCTGACCATAGGCCAGTATACTTGAGGCAACTCTTTAGTAGAGGTCCCACCATTCCGGGTGACTCTGGGTTTATTAGGTTGTGCCGCAGACCCTCTGGGCCCCTTTGTCTTCGTGGAATGGGTCTCTAGTCGCTGGTGGGCAAAGCGTCAGATGGGATGAAAGACAGACAGATGCACACAGGAGAGGTTGTGTAGAATCTGAATGTAATTTGTCAAATCAAGCATCAGACTTTTTATACAGAAGACAATAAGGAAGTTGGGTGACACACTCGCAAGCTACAAAGAGGTTACTGGATTCTTACATAAAACAGAGGAATGCAAACACAGAAGGTCTAACAGGAACCACCTGGGATAGAATTCATTGTTAACAACTGGGATTAACAAGGGCTCCACCTAAGATTCACTTAATCTTAGAAGCCAGGGTCAAGGGCTTCGTGCCCTTGCCATAGTTCCTATTTTAGTCTATTGTATAGTCCACCTTCCCCTTAGGCCATTGTAAATACGTGTGTATTGGTATAACTCCGCTATAGTTCTAAGTATCTATTCTGATTTCTCCTTTGGTCTGAAACTTCCTTCTTCCTTAGTGATGGTAAATTCCTGTGTAAGGGAGTGACTTAGCTTTTATTCAAAGTGATAGTGTAGTAACAGAGGCTATTCTGAATGTCAGTGAATAGCAACATTCTTACTGAATTACAAGCCTATGGTCTTGCTCAAGAACGTTCTAGGACTGTTGGAACACTGGCTTTAGCTATGTCAGAATTCAATCTTAAAAGGCACTTATAATAGGATAATACTAAAAGAGAGCACGTGGATCCATACACTAGACTAACTCGGGAATGGAAAATTAATGTATGGGTTAGAGAGAACGCCAGACTCCAGGAGCAAGTTTCTGTGAAACTCTTTTGCCTCGTGAGTAGCTTTCAAGCCTCAGCCTGTCAAGCTTACTCGACCAGAGAGCGTGGCAAGGTTGACAATCAATAGTAATAGAACAGTGCTTATTAAGTCAGTATGAGTTCATAGGTTTGTTAGAATTGCCATCCTCACAATCTTTTATTGATAAATTTTCTCTTTAGTGTAGTTTGTGGTAGGATATATATGCTACTATACGTGTGTCGTGCAATTCCATGTGTGCCTTGGATTTAAGCATACTGTACTCTTCAAACATTACTTGAATTTGAAAGTTTTGCCACTCTGGCTTATTTCTGACCTGTGCTTGGTAATAGCACAGACCTGGTCTCTGTTCTGCACAGAAGTTTGGCTACTGTTTCCTGGACTTCCAGAACAAAATAAGTTATTTTCTTTATTCAGTATTTTCTCCAGTACTTTTTGTCAATTTTGTGCCATTACAGCTTAACTTCAGAAGGAATGCACAACAAAGAATGATAACTGTTGAACAGATAATGTGAGAAAACAACTTTAAGTATGATCACACATTCTTAAAAACATGGTCAGAGGGCCTGGAGAGATGGCTCAGTGGTTAAGAGCACTGATGCTCTTCCAGAGGACCCAGGTTTAATTCCCAGCACCCATATGGCAGCTCACAACTGTCTGTAATTCCAGATCTGACACCCTTACTCAGACATGCATACAGGCAAAACACCAATGCATATAAAATAAAACTAAGTTTAAATACACACACACACACACACACACACATACACACACGTGATCAGGAAGACATAGGCGTCATTTCTCAGTGTATGCCAAATATGTTACATCTCTGGGTAAACTTTTTCTTCTTTTGAAATTCAAAGATTAAAGAGAAATATTTTGCTGGGCAGTGGTAGTGCACACCTTTAATCCCAGCACTCGGGAGGCAGAGGCAGGTGGATTTCTGAGTTCGAGGCCAGCCTGGTTTACAGAGTGAGTTCCAGGACAGCCAGGGCTATACACAGAAACTCTGTATTGAAAAACAAAAGAGAGAGAGAGAGAGAGAGAGAGAGAGAGAGAGAGAGATTCGAAACTTTACGAGTTCATTTGCCATGATTTCCAATTCCTGTTTTCACTCTAAACAACTTGCTTTTAAAAAAATACATTTAAAAAAGTTACATTTCTCCAGATCAAAGGCTCTATGATTTTTTTCAGGTCAAATATGTGAAGAAAATATAAATGAGTGTAGCTCCAGCCCTTGCTTAAATAAAGGAACCTGCACTGACGGCTTGGCAAGCTACCGCTGTACCTGTGTGAAAGGGTACATGGGTAAGACGTTTGCGTTTCTTTCCTTTCTCTAAAGTTCTGTAAATAGAGATTACTGTATTGACTAATTAATGTATCATCTAGATATTATGTTATATAGTACAATATCTAAATGAATATAATATCTAAATAGTATATTTGGAGTTTATGAGCATACTGTTGGAGATAAGTCACGTAAATGACATTCATAAAATGAATGTAAATGATGCAAAATAATATATTTTACAAACTGATGAGAGAAATATGGTTAAAGAAATATGTACTTAATTGTTAGGGAATAAGTCTGCGAGGGGAAAAATGCTAGGGAAGGAAATACATGAGGCCAAAAAAAAAAAAAAACCCAAGAAAAAAAAAGAACTAAATTTATCATCCTTTCGAACGTTATTTTAGCTCCACGTCCATTGCTAAGCATAGTGTAGAAGAAAGATAAAGTGAGCTAAGGATTGAAACTGCAGAATCCAGAAACGACTCAGCAAACTGCGAGTCATCTAGATGCAACAAGCTGCATCTAGAGCAGGTTTAGTGGCAGTGGTTCTGCCAAGGAGTCACATGTGGCTTGTTTTCCTCTGGAGGGACCCATCCCAACTCTCTCTCATCCTCTCCCATCCCCAGGTGTACACTGTGAAACAGACGTCAATGAATGCCAGTCGAGCCCCTGCTTAAACAACGCAGTTTGTAAAGACCAAGTTGGGGGGTTCTCGTGCAAATGCCCACCCGGATTTTTGGGTACTCGGTGTGAAAAAAATGTGGATGAGTGTCTCAGCCAGCCATGCCAAAACGGAGCCACTTGTAAGGATGGCGCCAACAGCTTCAGGTAAAAGACCCTGTCTAGAGTTTCACTTTCTGTTTCCTTGACTGAGCAGTCACTGTAGAGTCGGAATTAAATGCAAAGCCCCAAGTCAGATATCCTCACCTACTGACTCAAAAAATGGCTCCGTAGAGTCTCACCACCTCTTGCAGGAAGGCAGGGCTAAGGCCTAGATGTGAGCCTATAGAGATTCTGTTGTTCTTGTTTGGTGTGTGTGTGTGTGTGTGTGTGGTGTGTGTGTGTGTGTGTGTGTGTGTGTGTGTGTGTGTGTGTATGGTGTGTGTGTGTGTGTGTGTGTGTGTGTGTGTGTGTGTTGTGTGTGTGTGTTTTGTTTTGAGATAGAGTCTCCTACATATAAGACAGTCTGGCCTGCAACTCACCTATGTAGTTGAGGATGACTTTAAACCTCTGACCCTCCTGCCTCTACCTCACAAGTGCTGCAATCACATGCATGAACCTTCATGCCTGGGGTTTTGCAGTTCTGGGGGTATAGCCTATGGCTTCCTGCACGTTAGGCAAACACCACTGAACATATACCTCCAACCCCAAACCTGTAGTTTTAAGTTAGGCAACCTAAGATGTTTGTAGTCTATGAGTGTAATACAGGTTTAGAAACTTTGGCTCTTGGGAAATTACAAAAGATGAAAGGAAGGCCTAGAGAGGTGGCCCAGTTGTCACATGCTTGCTAAGAAAGGATGAAATCTTGAGTTCAGATCCCTAACACCTGTGTAAAGCAAAGCTCTATGTGGCAGTACCAATCTGTAATGCCAAGGGTGGGATGTCAGAGACAGGTGGATTCTAGAGCTCACTGGTCAGTCAGATTAGCTAAGCTGTCGAACTCTGAGTTCAGTAAGAGATCCTGTCTTGGAAAATGAGGTAGAGGATGAGAGAGATAGACACATGACATCAGCCTCTGGTCACACACACACACATGAATACACACACAGGAATGCTGTGCACACATGCATATGGAAACACACACATGCATGAACAAGCCCATGCACATATGAACATACACATGCATGCATGAATAAGCACATATACGTGTACACACACATACATTTGAACACACATGTGCACACACACATGCATGAACAAACACACATACATAGGAACACACATGTACACATATATGAATAAACACACACACTTGGGAACACACACATGAACATATACACACATGTGTGAATAAGCACACACAGGAGCATATATGCACACATGCACACACACATGTATGCAAGAATGAAAACACACACACACACAGAGGAACACACACATGCACAAAGTAATGATGAAAAGAAAGAAGTACAGTTGCAGGGCACAGAAGTTACTATGTTAGCACTAGACCAAAAAAATCAATATTTTCAAACATTTTACATTTTAGCTGACAATTCTTGCACTAAGTAAAATGAAAATGGGCTATATGACCTGCCTGAGAGCCCATCTGCATTGGAAGTCCATGGTGTTTTAACGTCTACTTTAGAAATCTTTCATCAAAAGAAACCTAACGTGGACACAACAAGTACAGTAATAAAGGTTGAGCCTTTGTGGGTTCTTAGAGGAAAGAATTTACCTTCCTGAGGGCGCACGTAGGATGTCAGTGGAATGCAGTTTACAAAATGACTCCTCCAGTTGTGTTCTGGAGCTGCCTGTGGGTCCCCTCCCCCCCCCCAGCCTGCAGGGAGACATGGGAGACTGCATTCTGCAGTACAAAGCATAGACGGCTCTTGCTGGTGAACCTTACCAATCGCCATTGTCCTAAGGCTGCTGCTGGATCCATCAGCTCACAAAGTTAAAAGAAAAAATGTGAGTTACCACCTTACAACATTTCATAGTCCCCTTCCAGCTTTGCGCCTGCCTGCTACCACCTTCCTACCAACAGCCAAACCTGTACACATAGAAATATGCAGACTGAAAAGGGTTAGGCCAGGGGCCAGGGAAATCTATGGTCTGTGTGGAAGTGAAGTGTTATCAATATACCTTCATGTTCTCATGGAAGCTTCAAATTTTCTAACATAGAGCATCTCACCATGAGCAGTAAGTAGTTTTCAGTTCCGACTTCATCCCAGGGTTCAAAGCAATAGAATATGTAATCCATCCAGAGTCAGAGGAAAGGAGAAAACAAGCCCTCTCCAGGACATAGTACTATTGATTAAGTGAGCACCATAGACCGAGCTAGTGCAGTGTTGTAATGTCAGATAAAGATAAGTGAGCTGCCAGCCAAAACAGATTTACCATAAAGTAAAGGGACCCAATCAAGGTGGCCCTGTACTCATGAATTCCTTTTAAACTCCTCCAGTGGCATTGCCAGACCCTACTCACCACCAGATCAACGTCAAAGACAGCTCCAGGTGAATGTGCTGGTGTTGACATTGTGACCTCCAGCCATGCAGAAAATTGAAAAGAATAAGGACATTCATTCATCTCTATGATAAGCAAACCTTAATATTTGCCAGAATTGATCCACAACTGTTGTTTTAAAAGAATAAGCTCTAAAGATAGAGTTGGATTACCTCCAGTTTACAAACACATATGCAACACACACACACACACTTTCCTACTAGTAATCAATATCTTGAAGTTTCTATATAGACATACAGAACTCATTTAAGGTTTAGTGTGTGTGTGTGTGTGTAATAGATATATTTAGTTATATAATATATATTATATAGAATATATTCTATGTAGACATATAGAACTCATTTATGGTATATATTTTATATATTTCTACCTAAATCACAATAAGCAATATGCAGCATGGTTTTAGGTTTCAGGTACACGCCATCAATCATCTGTCACTCGGCCCTGTTTTCAAGTATTGTCACGTAGATGCCTTTGCTCTGGTTCATTTACACAATGGCTTCTTAGTATCTATGACACGAATGCACCAGAGACTGCTTTCTCATCCACCCCACAAGACACTGCTCTCATGAACACAGGACACAGGCTGTGCAGCCGTTGTGCAATGATTTTCTAGAGTAAATGATATGAAGTAGATAGGCAGGACTCTGGGGACAGGCTCTCAACCATCCTTGACACCGTGGGATTGTAATTCTAGCTTCCATCTCAGATTTCCTATTTCAGAGCAGGGTCGTCAGCATTTGTCACTACTGGATGCTTTTTTATTGTTGGGTATAAACGGTTGTGACCACAGATCCAGACGCAATGAGTAAGAAGGAACTTGAGAATCCCACCTCGCCAGTGACGGCAGGATGTCCATAAATGATTTAGCCGCTGTAGCAAACTTTAGTTCATCATTAAAGAGGGAAGGACCCCAGCATTATGCCGTTGATATAACCTTGGCTTAATAAATGAAAAGGCTTTAGAATTGAATCTGAGCTATTCATATTTTCCTGGGAATTTCTGTGGGGAAAAAATTCAGCATTCATAAACTCTCCAACTAGCCATACATAGACTTAGAGAAGAATCACATTTGCTTTATTTTGTTCTGTTTGTGATGCAGTGTCTTAAAGGTGCTCAATCACGATCAGATGAATGGGAAAAATAAATCATTTAAGCACTTTCCCCCTATGTCTTCTGAGACAAGGTTGTTGTAAGTTGGGGGACATGGTTTCTCTAGTGAATCCTCTCATGGATTCTGTTGCTGCATTTCACTTTCTTCCAGGTGTCAATGTCCAGCAGGCTTCACAGGGACACACTGTGAACTGAACATCAATGAGTGTCAGTCCAACCCGTGTAGGAACCAGGCCACCTGTGTGGATGAACTAAACTCATACAGTTGTAAATGTCAGCCAGGATTTTCAGGCCATAGGTGTGAGACAGGTATGTATGAAATCAGGTGTGGGACAGGTGTGAACTCAGGCGTGGGACAGGTGTGTGTGAGCTCAGGTGTGGGACAGGTATGTGTGAACTCAGGTGTGGGACAGGTGTGTGTGAACTCAGGTGTGGGACAGGTGTGTGTGAACTCAGTGAAAGTTGAAACATAGCAATTATATACATTTATGGAATATAAAGAATATTATGATTTATAAATACAATGTAAAATATTTAAAGCAATCTAGTTAATATAGCTATTAGCCCAACTGCTTCTAGCAATTTTGTTCAATGCACTGTTACTAACCATGCTTACCATATTATGAAGTTGAACTGAAACGAATGAACACACCAACGTACTCTCCTCTGAGACTGTGTAACCTTTAATGATCATCTCTCTATTCCTTCCATGGGTCTACAAAGAACACTTTAAAAAGTCTCTTGGCTTGGGCGGTGAAGGTTGATAGACATCAGAGAGTCAATAGCACAATGCTAGTCTGCTTTCTCAGGAGGCTTAAGTCTTTTAGGCAAAAGACTTCTGCTATAGAGTAGACTTTGAAGAGCTGAATAGGGGAAGAGCTGAATTGTTCATCAGCTATGGAAAAGACAGACCCCAAGTGAGGAAGGATGCTGCCCTTGAATTAGCCTCTTCCTTCCTCTACAGCATCAACCCCCCCCCCCTCTCTCTCTCTCTCTCTCTCTCTCTCTCTCTCTCTCTCACACACACACACACACACACACACACACACACACTCCTTCCCATCACCATATGCCTCACTTTATCAGATCTCGACCTGTCCACCCCCCCAACCCTGTTTTTCTGCCCCCTTTCACAGCTTACACACATATCACAAGTATTCGCTGTTTAACTTTTAAATCACTTCCCAAATCGTCATGTCTGCTGAAGTTAGCATCTTTGGAATTGGTGCTCCTTGCCCACTGGTTTCCTGGACAACTGAAAGTGTGTGTGAATACCACATTCTGCACACCCTCCTTATTTGTTGCAGAACAGCCTTCGGGTTTTAACCTGGATTTTGAAGTTTCTGGCATCTACGGGTACGTCCTGCTAGATGGAGTGCTGCCAACCCTCCATGCTGTAACCTGCGCATTCTGGATGAAATCCTCTGATGTCATCAACTACGGGACGCCCATCTCCTATGCACTTGAGGATGACAAAGACAACACCTTCCTCCTGACTGATTACAACGGGTAAGCAACAGTTAGAACGGATGTGGCAGGGAGAGCTTCTATTGACACCTAGTTAGAACTGAGTCCTGCTCGGGGCTCCCCTTCTGGCATTAGGGTTGGAAACAAGGAAGCATGGAGGCATGGATGACAACAGTCAACTGGAACATCTGGACAAACTCTATGGGAAAGCCAGATGTTGGTGATAACCACTCACATGTGAGTTGGGTATTGCTTCATGGGTACTGTTCTATTTGATCTTAACAATGCTCTGAGGAATACTGCCCCTGAGGAATACAGACAGCAAAACAAAATTTCTGAAAGACTAAATGATGTGTCTCCTATGAGCCATATCATAGAGAGTCAGGTCTAACTCTTGAGACTGATGCCCTTTATACAGCAGAACATCCAAGATTAAGGACCATCTGCAACACATGTCTGTAGGGGAGAGATGGATCGAGAACTAGAACACAGTCTCAGGGTACCAAGGGCATTCTTAGTTCGCTCAAGAGACATTAAATCTAACTCCAGGGTCCTTCCCTTTGCACTGTCTATAAAGTCATTCCATTTGTACGTAGAGTTTTGCTGAAAAGCCACAGACTTGGACAGGCCGAAACACCAGTCACCTGTCCATATTTGTTATTGCTGAGCTGTCCACCAGCTTGTCCTTTGGGGTCCTTTGAAGACTCCAATTCTTTTCTACATTTGCATTCCTTAGCGAGACTGCAAGTCCACCCCTGGCTAGGCTGTATAGTGTTCCATGGGGCCCTTTCTTCTCAGGTCCACCCATAGCACTGGCCTAATGAGCAGGTTGCAGGTCCCAGAGACCTACTGGCATCTTCTCAAGCTGGGGCAGTTTCACTCTTTTGGTAAAAAAATCTCATCAAACACAATCCTTCTTAGTCAACGTGAACTTTCAGGAGGCAGAAATTTAAGGCATTTGCAAACACTTGAGTAAATTGTACATAAAGAGATAAAGTTATGCCTGCTTGGCTAAAGAGAGGAAAGGGGAAAACATCTAGAAAGAAAACAGCTGGTGCTGAGAGAATATTCCTCTCTTGTGAATATTGTTACTAAAGTCTGAGAAGACTTATTCGCCTCCTCTTCCTCCTCCTCCACCCTCCATGGTCATTTCTTTGTCTCCGTTTGCCTTTGGACACTTTGCACTTTAAACTGTTCACTGTCTTTACACCACTTCCATAAGTGGTAGTTTCTGGAAACTTCTTGTGGTTCTTTTTGTTTTGACATATGTATTTGGGCTACCATATGACCAGTCTGGCAACTGTATTACTCTGTTCAGGCTACTATAAAAAGTCCAAGATCGCCAGCCGGAGGACAGAGACCTGCCCTGCAGAGAGCGCCATCTTGGCTCCGGGACTCCGCCGAACTTAGTCTACAGGTTAGAGTGAGGACCACAGAGGCAGACAGCTTCTGGGACAGGCGGGAGCCACAGAGCCGCTGAGGCAGCACCCTTTTGGGGCCGCAGACATCCGGCACCCTCCCAGTCGGAGGACAGTGACCTGCCCTGCAGGGAGCGCCATCTTGGCTCCGGGACTCCGCCAAGCTTAGTCTGTACAGGTCAGAGTGGGGACCACAGGGACAGACGGCTTCTGGGACAGGCGGGAGCCACAGAGCTGCTGAGGCAGCACCCTTTAGGGGCCGCAGACATCCGGCACCCTCCCAGTCGGAGGACAGTGACCTGCCCTGCAGGGAGCGCCATCTTGGCTCCGGGACTCCGCCGAACTTAGTCTGTACAGGTCAGAGTGAGGACCACAGAGGCAGACAGCTTCTGGGACAGGCGGGAGCCACAGAGCCGCTGAGGCAGCACCCTTTTGGGGCCACAGACATCCGGCACCCTCCTAGCTGGAAGACAGTGGTCTGCCCTGCACAGGAGCCCTCTGCCTCAGGAGCAGGGAGCACATCTTGGATCCAGGACTCCACTGAACTTAGGAACTTAGTCTGCACAGCTGAGAGTGTGTACCACAGAAGCCTACAGCTTCTGTGACCTGCCAAAGCAACACAGCATCTGGGAAAGGTCCTGTTTTCCGCCTTCTTCTTCGGCCAGGAGGAGGTCCAAACCCCAGATATCTGTACACCTTCCCTTTAAGAGGCAAGCTTGTCAGCAGGGAGTGCTCTAACCACTGAAACTCAGAGGAGAGAGCCTGTCTCCCAGGTCTGCTGACAGAGGATACTCAGAATCCCCAGAAGAACAACCTCTGAACAGAGACAACTATAACAACTCCAGAGATTACCAGATGGCGAGAGGTAAAGGTAAGAATCTTACTAACAGAAACCAAGACCACTCACCATCATCAGGACCCAGCACTCCCACTTCGCCCAGTCCAGGGCACCCCAACACACCTGAAAAACTAGACCTGGATTTAAAAGCATATCTCATGATGATGGTAGAGGACATCAAGAAGGACTTTAAAGAACTACAGGAGAACATGGCTAAAGAGTTACAAGTCCTTAAAGAAAAACAGGAAAACACAACCAAACTGGTAGAAGTCCTTAAAGAGAAACAGGAAAACACATCCAATCAGATGATGGAAATGAACAAAACCATACTAGACCTAAAAAGGGAAGTAGACACAATAAAGAAAACCCAAAATGAGGCAACACTGGAGATAGAAACCCTAGGAAAGAAATCTGGAACCATAGATGCAAGCATCAGCAACAGAATACAAGAGATGGAAGAGAGAATCTCAGGTGCAGAAGATTCCATAGAGAACATGGGCACAACAATCAAGGAAAATGGAAAATGCAAAAAGATCCTAACACAAAACATCCAGGAAATACAGGACACAATGAGAAGACCAAACCTACGGATAATAGGAGTGGATGAGAATGAAGATTTTCAACTCAAAGGACCAGCAAACATCTTCAACAAAATTATAGAAGAAAACTTCCCAAATCTAAAGAAAGAGATGCCCATGAACATACAAGAAGCCTACAGAACTCCAAATAGGCTGGACCAGAAAAGAAATACCTCCCGACACATAATAATCAGAACAACAAATGCACTAAATAAAGATAGAATACTAAAAGCAGTAAGAGAAAAAGGCCAAGTAACATATAAAGGCAAGCCTATCAGAATTACACCAGATTTTTCACCAGAGACTATGAAAGCCAGAAGATCCTGGACAGATGTTATACAGACACTAAAAGAACACAAATTCCAGCCCAGGCTACTATACCCAGCCAAACTCTCAATTAACATAGATGGAGAAACCAAAGTATTCCACGACAAAAACAAATTCACACATTATCTCTCCACGAATCCAGCCCTTCAAAGGATAATAACAGAAAAAAACCAATACAAGGACAGGAACCACGCCCTAGAAACAACAAGAAGGTAATCCCTCAACAAACCTAAAAGAAGACAGCCACAAGAACAGAATGCCAACTTTAACAACAAAAATAACAGGAAACAACAATTACTTTTCCTTAATATCTCTTAATATCAATGGACTCAACTCCCCGATAAAAAGACATAGACTAACAAACTGGCTACACAAACAAGACCCAACATTTTGCTGCTTACAAGAAACTCATCTCAGAGAAAAAGATAGACACTACCTCAGAATGAAAGGCTGGAAAACAATTTTCCAAGCAAATGGTCTGAAGAAACAAGCTGGAGTAGCCATTCTAATATCAGATAAGATTGACTTCCAACCCAAAGTCATCAAAAAAGACAGGGAGGGGCACTTCATACTCATCAAAGGTAAAATCCTCCAAGAGGAACTATCAATCCTGAATATCTATGCTCCAAATACAAAGGCAGCCTCATTCATTAAAGAAACTTTAGTAAATCTCAAAGCACACATTGCACCTCATACAATAATAGTGGGAGACTTCAACACACCACTTTCACCAATGGACAGATCATGGAAACAGAAACTAAACAGGGACACAGTGAAACTAACAGAAGTTATGGATCAAATGGATCTGGCAGATATCTACAGAACATTTTACCCTAAAACAAAAGGATACACCTTCTTCTCAGCACCTCATGGTACCTTCTCCAAAATTGACCACGTAATTGGGCACAAAACAGGACTCAGCAGATACAAAAACATTGAAATTGTCCCATGCATCCTATCAGATCACCATGGACTAAAGCTGATCTTCAATAACAAAATAAATAATAGAAAGCCAACCTTCACGTGGAAACTGAACAACACTCTTCTCAATGATACCTTGGTCAAGGAAGGAATAAAGAAAGAAATTAAGGACTTTTTAGAGTTCAATGAAAATGAAGCCACAACATACCCAAACTTATGGGACGCAATGAAAGCATTTCTAAGAGGAAAACTCATAGCTCTGAGTGCCTCCAAAAGGAAACTAGAAAGAGCACACATTAGCAGCTTGACAACACACCTAAAAGCACTAGAACAAAAGGAAGCAAATTCACCCAAGAGGAGTAGACGGCAGGAAATAATCAAACTCAGGGGTGAAATCAACCAAGTGGAAACAAGAAAAACTATTCAAAGAATCAACCAATCAAGGAGCTGGTTCTTTGAGAAAATCAACAAGATAGATAAACCCTTAGCCAGACTCACTAGAGGGCACAGGGAAAGCATCCTAATTAACAAAATCAGAAATGAAAAAGGAGACATAACAACAGATCCTGAAGACATCCAAAACACCATCAGATCCTTCTACCAAAGGCTATACTCAACAAAACTGGAGAACCTGGATGAAATGGAGAAGTTCCTAGACAGATACCAGGTACCAAAGTTGAATCAAGATCAGGTTAATGATCTAAACAGCCCTATATCCCCCAAAGAAATAGAAGCAGTCATTAATAGTCTCCCAACCAAAAAAAGCCCAGGACCAGATGGGTTTAGTGCAGAGTTCTATCAGACCTTCAAAGAAGATCTAATCCCAGTTCTTCACAAACTATTCCACAAAATAGAAACAGAAGGTACTCTACCCAACTCATTCTATGAAGCCACAATTACTCTGATACCTAAACCACAAAAAGACCCAACAAAGATAGAAAACTTCAGACCAATATCCCTTATGAATATTGATGCAAAAATCCTCAATAAAATTCTTGCTAACCGAATCCAAGAACACATCAAAACAATCATCCATCCTGACCAAGTAGGTTTCATCCCAGGGATGCAGGGATGGTTCAATATACGGAAATCCATCAACGTAATCCAGTATATAAACAAACTCAAAGACAAAAACCACATGGTCATCTCGTTAGATGCGGAAAAAGCATTTGACAAGATCCAACACCCATTCATGATAAAAGTCTTGGAAAGATCAGGAATTCAAGGCCCATACCTAAACATGATAAAAGCAATCTACAGCAAACCAGTAGCCAACATCAAAGTAAATGGTGAGAAGCTTGAAGCAATCCCTCTAAAATCAGGGACTAGACAAGGCTGTCCACTTTCTCCATACCTATTCAACATTGTACTTGAAGTCCTAGCCAGAGCAATTCGACAACAAAAGGAGATCAAAGGGATACAAATTGGAAAAGATGAAGTCAAAATATCACTCTTTGCAGATGATATGATAGTATATATAAGTGACCCTAAAAATTCCACCAGAGAACTCCTAAGCCTGATAAACAGCTTCGGTGAAGTAGCTGGATATAAAATTAACTCAAACAAATCAATGGCCTTTCTCTACACAAAGAATAGACAGGCTGAGAAAGAAATTAGGGAAACAACACCCTTCTCAATAGTCACAAATAATATAAAATATCTTGGCGTGACTCTAACTAAGGAAGTGAAAGATCTGTATGATAAAAACTTCAAGTCTCTGAAGAAAGAAATTATAGAAGATCTCAGAAGATGGAAAGATCTCCCATGCTCATGGATTGGCAGGATCAACATTGTAAAAATGGCTATCTTGCCAAAAGCAATCTACAGATTCAATGCAATCCCCATCAAAATTCCAAATGAATTCTTCAACGAATTAGAAAGTGCAATCTGCAAATTCATCTGGAATAACAAAAAACCTAGGATAGCAAAAACTCTTCTCAAGGATAAAAGAACCTCTGGTGGAATCACCATGCCGGACCTAAAGCTCTACTACAGAGCAATTGTGATAAAAACTGCATGGTACTGGTATAGTGACAGACAAATAGACCAATGGAATAGAATTGAAGACCCAGAAATGAACCCACACACCTATGGTCACTTGATCTTCGACAAGGGAGCTAAAAACATCCAGTGGAAGAAAGACAGCATTTTCAACAAATGGTGCTGGCACAACTGGTTGTTAACATGTAGAAGAATGCGAATTGATCCATTCCTATCTCCTTGTACTAAGGTCAAGTCTAAGTGGATCAAGGAACTTCACATAAAACCAGAGACACTGAAACTTATAGAGGAGAAAGTGGGGAAAAGCCTTGAAGATATGGGCACAGGGGAAAAATTCCTGAATAGAACAGTAATGGCTTGTGCTGTAAGATCGCGAATTGACAAATGGGACCTCATGAAACTACAAAGCTTCTGCAAGGCTAAAGACACCATCAATAAGACAAAAAAACCACCAACAGATTGGGAAAGGATCTTCACCTATCCTAAATCAGATAAGGGACTAATATCCAATATATATAAAGAACTCAAGAAGGTGGACTCCAGAAAGTCAAATAACCCCATTAAAAAATGGGGCTCAGAACTGAACAAAGAATTCTCACCTGAGGAATACCGAATGGCAGAGAAGCACCTGAAAAAATGTTCAACATCCTTAATCATCAGGGAAATGCAAATCAAAACAACCCTGAGATTCCACCTCACACCAGTCAGAATGGCTAAGATCAAAAATTCAGGTGACAGCAGATGCTGGCGAGGCTGTGGAGAAAGAGGAACACTCCTCCATTGTTGGTGGGATTGCAAGCTTGTACAACCACTCTGGAAATCAGTCAGGCGGTTCCTCAGAAAATTGGACATAGTACTACCGGAGGATCCAGCAATACCTCTCCTGGGCATATATCCAGAAGATGTCCCAACCGGTAAAAAGGACACATGCTCCACTATGTTCATAGCAGCCCTATTTATAATAGCCAGAAGCTGGAAAGAACCCAGATGTCCCTCAACAGAGGAATGGATACAGAAATTATGGTACATTTACACAATGGAGTACTACTCAGCTATTAAAAAGAATGAATTTATGAAATTCCTAGCCAAATGGATGGACCTGGAGGGCATCATCTTGAGTGAAGTAACACAATCACAAAAGAACTCACACAATATGTATTCATTGATAAGTGGATATTAGCCCAAAACTTAGGATACCCAAGATATAAGATACAATTTGATAAACGCATGAAACTCAAGAAGAATGAAGACCAAAGTGTGGACACTGTGCACCTTCTTAGAATTGGGAACAAAACACCCAGGGAAGGAGTTACAGAGACAAAGTTCGTAGCAGTGATGAAAGGATGGACCATTTAGAGCCTGCCGTATCCAGGGATCCATCCCATAATCAACTTCTAAACGCTGACACCATTGCATACACTAGCAAGATTTTGCTGAAAGGACCCAAATATAGCTGTCTCTTGTGAGACGATGCTGGGGCCTAGCAAACACAGGAGTGGATGTTCACAGTCAGCTATTGGATGTATCACAGGGCTCCCAATGGAGAAGCTAGAGAAAGTACCCAAGGAGCTAAAGGGATCTGCAACCCTATTGTTGGAACAACATGATGTACTAACCAGAACCCCGGAGCTCTTGTCTCTAGCTGCATATGTATGGAAAGATGGCCTAGTCAGCCATCAATGGAAAGAGAGGCCCATTGGACTTGCAAACTTTATATGCCCCAATATAGGGGAATGCCAGGGCCAAAAGAATGGGAATGGGTGGGTAGGGAAGTGGGGGGCGCTATGGGGGACTTTTGGGATAGCATTGGAAACATAATTGAGGAAAATATGTAATAAAAATATTAAAAAAAAATAAAAAAATAAAATTCTTGAATTCAAAAAAAAAAAAAAAAAAGTCCAAGATCAAAGCAGTGGTCGAATCAGACTCTAGGAAGTGTGCCTTCCTGATCCATGGATCCTACTCGGGTGTATTCTTCTGTGTCCTCACAGACTGAGCAGCAAGATGTTCCTGCTGACTTCCGTAATTACAGTAGTCCTTCCTGTTCAGCGGCCCCTGTCCTCTCGATCTGTCATCTCAAAGGCCTCTCTTCTTATACTGTCAGATTGCTAAGACTTTGAACACACAAATTTTGAGGGAACACAAATGCCCAGTCAATAGTATAAGCCCTGAAGCAGACTTAGCTCCTATGGACAGCTGAAGTTTATTTCTTTTGATTATTAGATGGAGAGGAGAAATGACTAATGGATTACATGGGTACTTTATACTCTCTCTCTCTCTCTCTCTCTCTCTCACACACACACACATGATAAAGATCAAATCATATATTGTGATGTATTGTGACCATTGACTGTATTCCCTGGAATCTTTCTCTCCACAGCTGGGTTCTTTATGTGAATGGAAAGGAAAAGATCACCAACTGCCCCTCCGTAAATGATGGCATTTGGCATCATATTGCAATCACATGGACAAGTACTGGTGGAGCCTGGAGGGTCTATATAGATGGGGAATTATCTGACAGTGGTACTGGCCTCTCCATTGGCAAAGCCATACCTGGTATGTTTTGCAAAATGAGTACATGTGTATGAGACTCTGCAGGTGGTCATGCTTACACAGACATGGCATTGGCCAACCTGGTTGTCACTGCTTCTAGACAAAGACCACAATGATGTCTTTCCCTTACTACTCATCGGTTATCTAGACTGTAAGATACCAAATGCTTTTCCCTAGGTGAGCTGCATGACTTTAAAGGAGAAGCCTTTTCGGATCTCGGCTTGACCAAGAAGCAGGCTGGGCTAGGAACATTTGCTAAGCTGTGTTCTAAGCAAATCACTAGCTATTGGTATCCTGTGCCTGCTTGCTTACTTGTTAACTTTTAGGAGGCTTTCAGTTTTGTTTTGGGACAAAATATATCAGCTGAGCCACTGGGCACATTTTCCAGCTTTTCTGTCTTTTGTCAAATAGAACTCAATCTTTCCTCTAAAGTCACTCTAAATATCCAGGGAGGTTTAGTAATGGAAGAGCTATGTGGATATAATTATCTTCATTTTCCTCATGTATCCAACACATAAAAATAGTGTCTAGGTAAAATAAAATTCAACAAAAGTATCTTAAAATATTAAAAATGAACTAGCATATTCTAGAAGCAAGTTATATTGAACCAAGGTAGGTCAATATAATTCTATAACAGAAGTTCAATCCTTGTGAAAATGTGATGAGATTACTTTTATACAAAGTCTTGTAGATCAGGTTAACAATTGAGCTTTTCATCCTAAAGTCGATGGGATGTCACTGCTGACCTTAAGATGGGATGGTGATCCCAGATTTGATCAGAATGGACCAATAGAGTGTGTATAGGGAAGAAAACTAAATAACAAACATGATTCCAAACAGAGAGGACAAAGGGACCCCAAGCAAAGTAGAGGATTAATATCAGAAGAATTATTAATTAATATCAGAAGAATCTGGAGCTCTTGGTTTGTCTCTACTGAGAGAAAAAGGTGTGTTTCTAGAGACAAACAGGAGACAACCACTGTTCCTTCAGCAATACTGATGTGACAGGAAGATGACTCATGCATATGAAGCCCTACATGCTGTTAAAGACCAACTCAGTCAAGTGCGGTACTGACTGGTACTCAGTCAGCCTGGGTACTGACCAGACACGACAGCCTCAATGGACAGCTGGCTATAGAAACAGGGGCAAGTGGCATTGTTGTGAGGGGAGAGGAGAAAAGGAAAGTCCCAGGGTTTTGTAAATCCAGGCAGCAAAGACAATGTGTATGGATATGAATTAGGGAGATTAACCTAGAAGAACCAGAAATCGTCAACCAGAAACAATAGAGAAGTTGTTTATGGTGATACTATGGAGCCTGATATAGAAGCTGCTCTTGAAACCCACGTTGTTGGACACAGCTTAGCGGTGATAGCTTTCCTATCATATGAGCGACCCTTGGTTCAATTCCTGGTACTGATCTTTGAGCTGTATGATTATTTTTACAAGATCAGGACAATATTTGGCACGGCTTTGGTGAAACCACTCTCAATACGTTTAAATGATTTTGTTCTGAGCCAGGGCATGGTGGGAAATGCCTGTAAGAGTAGCTCTTGGGAAGCAGGGACAGAAGGATCACAAGTTCAAGGCCACCTTTGGCTACATAGTAAATTTGAAACCAGCCTGGGAGTGTGAGACACTGTCTCAAAGTAAACAAATTAAACTTTAAAAAAAAAATCTTGTTCTAACAATATATGCTTCCTTGTGAAATATATTTGAACAGAAAGCTACCATAGAACCCACGATGTCGCTATTTCTGCTATTTCTGCCTAACCACCCCGTTTGGACAGGGGGAAGGAGAGAGACTCCCAAAGCCAGAGTGCTCTGCTTAGGCCTGGGTCCTCAGATTCACAACTGTGCTCTTAAGAATGATTCTCTCTCTGCCTGTCCTACTTAGAGAGAGTGTACACAGATGTCATGGGCATGGCCCATTATAAACTCTAGCACACGGACTGCTGGGGAGACTCAAGGGGCTGTAGAGAGTTACTTGTGCATAAAACTCTTAGTAAAGCACATCTTCATAATCCCTCCATCCCCACCATCTCTCTCTCTCTCTCTCTCTCTCTCTCTCTCTCTCTCTCTCTCTCTCTCTCTCTCTCTCTCTCTCTCTCTCTCTGTGCTGGGGGCGCTATTCTTCATACTTCTATTTTTGTATGTACCGTCCTATACTGGAATGTATTTTACGTGCATTTCTTCTCTTAGAATCACAACCCCACCCCATGCAGAAAAACTCTCTGCTCTGCTGGGACAGTCCCCACTGTGATAGAGTAGGCAGCATATCATGAGGAGCCATATAAATGCCTGCTGCATTCAACAAGCCTGCCTTGCAGGCTGTGGCCAATGGAGAGGAGAAAGGTATCCATGATAGAAGAAACTCTAAGACCAGAGGCAGGGAGCCATGGGAACTTTGCAGTGGAGCCTGGTGGGCTTACCCTCCATCTGCCTTTAACTGCCTGCATAAAGTTAAGTTCACTCTGTCCTTGTCGCAAAGCCATGCATTAAAGTTGCCTAGTTCAGATTTCAATGACACTTTCATACACTCGTCTTACTAGCTGCATTTTTATAAAATTAGCATTTGGGGGATAACAAACGATTGGGGTAGCTTTCCACCTCTTTGTTCTCATACCCCCCCCCTTCTCTTTCTCTCTAGGTGGCGGTGCATTAGTTCTTGGGCAAGAACAAGACAAAAAAGGAGAGGGATTCAACCCGGCTGAGTCTTTTGTGGGCTCCATAAGCCAGCTCAACCTCTGGGACTATGTCCTGTCTCCACAGCAGGTCAATTCCATTTTCAGTGTATGACAGTAATGAGAAGCAAAGGTACAAACCTAGTAAAACCATGGACGGCCTAATGATGACGTGTCTGCTTATAAACTCCTAATTAGGATGTATCACCAGTATTGGATGGCAGTCTGTTAGTCAGGCGTTATCCACGGTGACTTCCACTGATGACCCTTTTAGTTTCTCAGTGATATTCTGACATAAATGGGACTGAGTGTTTTATAAAAAATATTATAATTACTGAGTTGGAAAGAATTGTAGAGAGTCGCACTTCTAGACTCAAAATGGTTGTAAGAATATCCACAAACATAAACAGACTTGTATTTCAAGTCAGACTCAAGGCTGACAGCCTGCGAGGCAACCCCAGTTTAATCACAGTCTTCCTGGGATGTTTTCAATCATGCTGCTCCATCTCTTTAAACTTCATTTTTCTTCATTATAAGGGAGCAAGAAAGACATCTCCATAACAGCCTTCTGGCAGGAGTCACAAAAGGCCACGGCACATTAGTGAGATTGTTTGGCTTGATAAATATTCACTCTCAGAATCTGATACTGATAGATGTGGCTGGAGAGATGGCTCAGTGGTTTAGAACACTTACTGCTCTTGCAAAGGACCCAAGTTCGGTTCCCAGAACCCATACTGGGTAGCTCCTGACTGCTTGCAACTCCAGCTCCAGGGGATATGATGTACTCTTCTGGGCACTTGGCACCTTCACACAGGTGGCCCAGGTGCACACACGCGCACACACACATGCACACGCACATGCACACGCACACAGCTTAAGTAATATCTTTTGGGGGGGGCATGCCATAACAAACCTTAACATCAAGACAAGGAACTATGCAAAGAATTTCAAAATTTCAGGCAACTATGACTCTTTTAAGTGAGAGAAATACTTAATGATGGAGGTCAGAAAAAGGAAGAAATTGCCCTGTTGCCTTTGGGAACTGTACTATATAAACATATGCTTCTCTTCATCTCTGCCACAACAATCTGTGGCTGACCCAGCAAGGCTAACTGTGATGTGTATGCTCCATCCTAGCAGAAGGTTTCTCTAAAAGCGTGCTTTAAACTCGCAGGTGAAGTTGCTGGCCAGCTCCTGCCCAGAGGAACTGAGTCGGGGAAACGTGTTAGCATGGCCCGATTTCCTGTCGGGAATCACGGGGAAGGTGAAGGTTGATTCCAGCAGCATGTTCTGCTCTGGTGAGGATTTCTCTCTTACACCTTTGCCAAATCTTGATTCTTCTGGAATGTTCTGTCAAAAGCACATGATTCAGAATTCTCCTGTGGTCTCACATAGCACATGCCAGACTTCCCCTTAAGTAGGTTTCACACCTACTTCAGGCCATCCAAGACTGTTTTCAATACTGAAATTCTTTCTGTACAACAGATCCCAAACAATTGGGTAGAATATTTGGATAAAAATAATTTTAAATTAAAAAGATGGATGGGAGGCTGTGGTTTTGTACTCTTCTTATTTTTTCTAGATTTTTAGCTTTTATTTTTATATGCATGTTTTGCCTGCATGTATGTCTGTGCACCACATTAGTACCTGGTGCCCGTGAAGGGCAGATGGGGGCACTGGATCCCCGGGAACTGGAGCTGGTGTTTGTGATTTTCAATGTGGGTCCTGGGAACTGAACCTGGGTTCTCTACAAGATAACAACCAGGCCACCTCTTCAGTTCCTGTTTTTGCTCCTTTTTGAGATGAAGTTAATTTTGTGGGACAGATAAAAACCAATGACTCTTCCCACCCACACACTGAACTCTAAAGTCAATGTATTTAAATGAATTTTTAAAGTGTTGTGGAATTCATGGTTTTAGATAAGTTACAAGAACGGTACCCTCCTTCCCCCAAACGCCATTCATTCCTCTTAAAATACCCACAGGGCAGTGATGGTGCATATCTTTAGTCATAGCACTTGGGAGGCAGAGGCAGGTGGATCTCTGAGTTCAAGGCCAGCCTGGTCTGCAGAATGAGCCTAGGCCATACAGGGCTACATAAAGAAACCCTGTCTTGAAAAAAAAAATCCTTTTTAAAATATCAAAAACATTTCTTTTGAAAAGAGAAAAATTGCTTGATGACTTAAATACGATTCTCCCCCTTATCATTTGGTTTGTCAGTGAGTGGGGTATGTGGTAACTTGTTTTAATTCAACAAAGCCTGTTCTTGGCTGGTACAAAAGTGTTTGAGCCCCTTGACTCTGGGACCCTGCTGCTGTGTGGCTGACCTGCACTGTGTCTGTGCTCTTGGTTCTCAGATTGTCCGTCTTTAGAAGGATCGGTGCCTCACCTAAGACCTGCATCAGGAGATCGAAAGCCAGGCTCCAAAGTCAGTCTGTTCTGTGATCCGGGCTTCCAGATGGTTGGGAATCCTGTGCAGTATTGTCTGAACCAAGGGCAGTGGACGCAACCACTCCCTCACTGTGAACGTGAGCAACCTACCTTTGTTCAACCTACTTGGTGGCTCTGGAAAGCTATGGAACCCAGATGAGAGCTTGGGGAATGCTAGACAGATGTTCATCATGTACTGCCACAAACACAGCAGACGCCCAGTCTGTGCCCCAGCCCTAAGAGACTGAGCCAGGCACCATGCGGGATGTGGGTGATAAGGATGCAAAGAGACTCCTGACAAATGTATCTGAGGTGCTGGCAAGGAACTCGAGACAAGCGGAATAAGGACCCTGTAGGGTGGAGAGCCACCCTGAGCTGTGCCACTGCTGGATGAGGAAAGGGAGGCAGGTGTCTTAAGCTGGATGTCTCCACTCATTCATTAACTCAACAAGTTTTAGCCGCACATTGATACATGTTCTAAAGATGCTGGCCCTGTTCTCATCTTTACATTCTGGGAGAAGAGACAGGAGAGGAAAGAAGCACCTAGTAGTACTTATTTATAATGAATAATAATGATGAAGGCCAGAAAGCTGCTAAGCAAGCAGCAGGGGCAGGGGCATAAAGAGAGGAGATTTGTAGAGGCAAGACTACTGCCATAAATAGACAATAGCAGCTATCACCTGACACAGCATCCATTTATCTTCTTGTCTGTCCACCTCACTGGGCAGGAAGCACCACAAAGCAGGAGTCCCAACTATTCAGTTCACTGCTGTAAGCCCAGCACCTAGGACAGTGCTTAATGGGCAGTAAGAATGCCATAGATGGCTTTTGGATGAATGAGTGAATGAATGAATGAATGACGTGCCTACTGTGAACCAGACAATGTGCCACATGCTGAGAGTGCATGTGTGGCAAGCAGCATAGAATACTCTGGTTACTAATGTTTGTATACAGTAGGAAAAGGGCAGCTACCTAAGGCAACTCCCATGGAACTAGGTCCATGCAAGCAAGATGCTCTTTGAGCACTTTGCTCTACCTGCAGTTGTGTCCTTGCTGTCCTGTTCCAGGCATTCGCTGTGGGCTGCCTCCCACCTTGGAGAATGGCTTCTACTCAGCCGAGGACTTCCATGCGGGCAGCACGGTGACCTATCAGTGTACCAGTGGCTACTACCTGCTGGGTGATTCCCGAATGTTCTGCACAGACAATGGGAGCTGGAACGGCATTTCACCATCCTGTCTCGGTGAGACAAACACTGGCAACTGCTGTGTGAAGTCACATTCATGTTCTTTGGGAAACCTTTACCACAAAGTTTAAGGCTCTCTTGACATCACTTTGCTAGGTCTCCTCCCAGGGGAGCTAAAAGTGCTCCTCAATTTCAGTCAAGTTCAATATTAAAATGGTAACTCTGTCCCTGTCCTACTTATCAATTAAGGAAGTCGTAGATTTTATTGTTCATCTGCAGAATAATCACAAAGGTTGCACTTAAATTTCATAAAAATACATATAGTTCTGTGTGTTAAGTGATATGTAGCAACCTAAAAGCAAAATAAATGTTGGACACATAAGAAGAATGAATTCACTGGACTATGTGTGAGCTGTCTCCGTTTCAGATGTCGATGAGTGTGCAGTCGGCTCAGACTGTAGTGAGCACGCCTCCTGCCTGAACACCAATGGATCCTACGTATGCTCCTGTAACCCACCATACACGGGAGATGGAAAAAACTGTGCAGGTACAGAAGTTCTGATCTCAGTTGCTTCCTCCAAGCATGTATTTTAAGGGTAGGTTATTTTAAAAGCATGACAAGAGTGTGCTGTTCAAAGAACAAATGGATAGGTAAGGAAGGTAACATTCTTATGAAGGGCACATAGTAACTGTTAAAGATACTCTTAAGGACACGTAGTAACCATTAAAGACACATAGTAACCATTAAAGATACTCTTAGTTAGCATTGAACCTCCCCTGGCTCCCACTCAATGGAGCACAAAACTAAGCCAACTAGATTGTCAGATGTTTAAGGAAGCTGCAAGAATAACAGTAGATTTAGAAATAACATTTAGCCTTGAGCAGAACAAGGAAGATACTTTTCAAGGCTTCCCCATCAATCTCTTTCCTCTGCCTCAGTCACACAAAATGTCATCTTTAAAGGAAATTGACTTCTTGTCTTGCCACATCACCCTCCTCTGGGGGAGCTTTGATAATGCTGGCTGACTTTCAACTTACTAATGTCTTCCTAAATCTGTTTTGACTGTAACTGCCAGAACACTGTGAGAAAGAAAGTAAAAAGGATTTTTAAAGGGGGGAATCAAAACACAGGGTTGTGGAGCCCCCAAAGTAAACTGATACCTTTTGAAGCAGACAGATGATGTGGGGATTCTGTTTCAGGGGTAAGAGGGAAAGAGAGGAAGGAGAGAAACAGAGACAATATCAAGAATAGGAAACAGTATCAGTCAGAGAAGCAGAGTGTGGAAGAGTCACACAATAGAAATAGAAATAGAAAGTTAAACTAGGTTATCCACAAAGATCTCCTTGGTTACAGAGAATGCTGGATGTCTCGATCTCTATCATATCACCCTCCAGCAGACAAGATGCAAGTGCTATCTCTGTTCTATGTGAGGACCAGATGCAAAATATTTCAGGACAATATCAATATGCTAAAACATAAGAGCATTGTAAAAAAAAAATCTCCCCACTCAAAGAGAAGAAAAATAATCCTGAAAATGCAAACTGGCCCCAAGAGGGAGTTAACACAGAACAAGAAACAGTTTCAAGAGGCGTCTTGTGAAAGGCCTGATAGGAAACAAAGACTAAGTTATTATAATACCGTGTCTCAAAAGAGTCTGAGAATATAACTTTAATTTCTGTTTTATGGTGCACTTCATACATTTACCAGAAGTAACGTCTCCCTGTGTTTAACATCAGATAATATCTGCCATGGAAAATAATAAGCATTTGGATATCATTCTTCTGCTCACTTACAGCTATTCTTCCAAAATCCAATCCTATAATTACATTTACTTTTTGTTCCTTTAAAACCCTTAAAGGGGCCGAGGGTATCTTTAAACATAGAGCAATTGCCGAGCATGCTCTGTGCTAGGTATCTAGTAATATTAAGTAAGTAAATAAACAAAATACTTGATTTTCATAGCCTGGACGATCTTGAAAGAGATTAAATCAACCTAGCCTTTCTCCCCTTTTTCTGTTATTTGTGAGAGAGAGGTCAGAAGACACTTTGCAAGAGTTTCTCCTTCTACTGGGTGGGTCACAGGGAGGGAACTCAGGTCATCAGGCTGGGCAGCAATCAGGATTGTGTAATCTTTACATCAGCTTAAGACTGAGTCGGTTGCTGTGTGTAACTGTGTCTAAGGTTGCTCTGAGGTTTAGAGGGGAAGTCTTCTGAGACAAGTGATCACAGCATCTCTACTTCACCATTAGATAACTATCTTCAGGGCCTCATAAAACTTCCATATTTTTTGTATTCGTTTTGATTTCAAAATATTATTCTTTAGAAGCTAATGAGAAGGCTCAGCAGTTAGGTAAAAGCATGCACTGCTTTATCACAAGACCTAGGTTCAGATCCCAGCACCAACCTTGGGCAGCTCACAAATGCCTGTATACCCAGGCCCAAGGAATCTGGTGCCCTCTTCTGGCTCCCATGAGCAAGTGCATATAGACACAGACACACAGACACACACAACACAACACACACAACACACACACACACATACACACACATATCTTGGGCTGGATAGGTAAATGGCTGAATTAGAAGCACATACTGGTCTTGCAGAGGACCTGAGTTTGATTCCCAGCAGCCTCACTGAACCACTCACAACTATCTGTAAATACCAGGGGATTGGACACCCCTGGTTTCCATGGCACCAGCACTCAGGTGGCATACCAACATGTAGACATGGACACATAACTTAGAATAATACATCTATTTGAAAACAATAAAACTAATTCTTTTTAAAATATTAATGTGTAAGTGCCTAATAAATGTATTATCTGGCTAACATCCAGCAAGTCCCTGGCTTTTGTGCCTCTCCGTTCAAAAACCTCTGTCCCATCTTTAGACTTGCCTTAACTGCTGTAGACGTCTTTTGCTTTGAGATTTTGTATGGTTGTGTGAGTGCCACTTATTATTCCACCAAAACTTTCGTTTAAGAACCTGTAAAATGTAAGGCTCCAGAAAATCCAGAAAATGGCCGCTCTTCCGGCGAGATTTACACGGTGGGTGCTGCAGTCACATTTTCCTGTGACGAAGGGCACCAGCTGGTGGGAGTGAGCACCATCACGTGTTTGGAGACTGGCAAGTGGGATCACCTCAGACCATCCTGTGAAGGTACGCTGAGAAAATGGCCATGCTCGCTGTACTGGGCCATTCTCAAAATATGAAATGGTTGGTGCAGTAAGCTCCAGGTCATGCCAGTCTTTGTTCTGAAAGTCAGGAATCAGGCTCAAGTTTAAACATGACAAGGGGATAAAATCTGGACGCCATAAGCTTTCAGAGGACTTTGCACAGTTTCAGAAAACCACACTTTTGGTCTCTCCTTCCAGCCATTTCCTGTGGTGTCCCACCTGTTCCTGAAAATGGTGGTGTTGACGGGTCGGCATTCACATACGGCAGTAAGGTGGTGTACAGGTGAGTGTCTAACTTTAACGGTGTAGTACAGTAGTTAATAGCATGCCAGCAGTAGTGGAATACCAAGGAAAGGGGAAACAATCCCAGAGGGATATATATATATATCCCTTGTCCATATATATATATATATATATATATATATATATATATATATATATGGACAAGTGTATGCCGTATATGTGCAGTTGCCCATGGAGGCCAGAAGAGGGCATCTGATCTCCTGGAGCACAGTTACAAGCTTCTGATGTAGATGCTGAGAAACAAACTCTGGTCTTCTGTAAGAGCAATGTGCTCTCTTAACTGTTGAGCTATTTCTCCAGCCTCCCCAGAGGGTTATTATTATTATTATTATTATTATTATCATCATTATTGAAATAATTGGGTTTAGTATAGTGTAAAGAAATCAATCCTGATAACCTCCTTGTAGTCATATCCTTAAATCTCCTGGCCTGCTGTTGCCACTAGCAACCCCCTGAGGCACCATGGTGGAAGGCACTCCCAACTAAGGGCTAACCTTGGTTATTAACCAGCTGTGAGTCCCAGCCTTACAGCCTAGCGACGTAGCCCACCTCACCCTCAAACCCAGAATTTTCTGCTTTCAGCTGTTCATCAAGGCACACTTTGGAGACATGCCAAATTCTCACATCTGACCTTTGCATATTACTAGAGGTTAATGTGGGAAGATGTACAACACTCAACCTTGTAGAAAATACAATTTTGAATCATTATTCCAATGTAAAAACAATTCCCAAAATATGTAAATTCCTTACAGTTTTTTAAGGGTCTTGGTACACATAATATAAAATGCAAAATAGAGCTGAGGAGAGGGAGGACCTGAGTTTGAATATCTGGAGCATATATTCTATGTGTGCAGTAGCCCATGGAGGCCAGAAGAGGGCATCAGATCTCCTGGAGCTAGTTACAGGAGATTATGAACTGCTGATGTAGATACTGAAAACCAAGCTCTGGTTCTCAGATTCAGGTGGAGCTGGGTACCATAGCATGCGTCTGTAATCCCATGCCCCTACAGGGAGATAGGGACAGACAGGACAAACACAGGAGACTCCCCAGAACTCTCACACCTGCTCATTAAAGGCAGCAACAAAGAGATGCTGCCTCAAACAAGATGGAAAGCCCAGGACCAACACCTGTCCTTCAGCCTCCCCGTGCACGACATGGCACATGCATGGCTGCACTCATACATATGAACCAATGCTCATACACACAACATCATACACTCACACAAGTTTAAAGTGTGCAAAACAAAGCTATCCGTATCCAGTCATTTGCCTCTGTCTTTTCCAGGTGTGATAAAGGATTTACTTTGGCTGGGGATGAAGAGTCAGCATGCCTTGCTAGTGGTTCCTGGAGCCATTCCTCTCCTGTGTGCAAGCTGGTGAAGTGTTCCCAGCCTGAGGACATAAATAACGGCAAATACATCTTAAGTGGGCTCACCTACCTTTCTATTGCATCGTATTCTTGTGAGAACGGATACAGGTAAGAGGGCAAGGGGGCAGCTGCCCTGCTTCCTACAGTCTTCCCGCTGTTCCTAAGCTTGAGTGAATGAGCTAGCTGACTTTCAAACCAGGTCTATAAAAATGGGGATGTCCTAAAATGTGTATGCTTCTTGGAGCCTGGCTTACAGCGAATGTCAGGGAGACTGTCCATCTGTGACTCCAGAAGTTCTCACAGTTCAACCGCTGGAGTGTTCAGACTCTAAAGAGGAAAGACAGGTTGGTGTGCGGAGCACAGCATCATACCTGAGGAAATGCCTTGCCATGGATCGTTTTTGTTTACACACTTTATCAAGATGATATTTATTAGTGCAAGAAAGCATGGAAGGGTCTTAATTCTGTAAGAAGTTCACTTGTGTGTGTACACACACATGGGTGTGCGTATGTACGTGTACAGGTGCATGTGTGCCAGACTGTGCCCAGAAAGGCAGTCATCAGGTTCCATAATGAAACAGATCGAGTGGATAGAAGTAAAGAATTAAGAGCCAGTGGGATGGCTCAGAGGATAAAGGTCTAAGCCTAATGGGGGGGGGGAAGAACTGACTCCTTTAAGTTATCTTCTGACTTCCACACATTCCCCAGCACCCACAACCACCACAACAAAAGATATTAAAAAAAAAAAAAAAGAACTAGCCAAGACTGTCAGAATAGGTGGGTAAGCCATGCCATGGGTACAGGGTTTGTAAAGTCCAAGGACAAACAGAGGTCAGAGTCATGAGCAACAAACCTCAGGTCCTGGAAGGACAACGCCTTTGACCTCGGTGCCTCTGATTACCTGTCTGTTCAGGTGTCCAGCTTCCAGTTGGGTAATAATTAAGCTATTAACCCTTCTCATCCCAGTACCCTGCCAGTCAGAAGCTCTAGAGTTCCCCCTTTACCAATAAACACATTAGTCTTGAATTCTGCACCAGTGGTTGTTGTGTTTCTTTACCCATTCATTATTTTAAATGGTCTGGCTGGTGTAAATTTCTTTTACATTCATACACATCAATACAATGTGAAGAACTCTATTTCGTGCACAAGAACTCAACATTCAGCCTGTATTTTCTTCCAAGTTCTATTTCTCCATGGAGAAAGTGGCCACCCAGTGAGAGGAATGACCTGAGTCCTCTCTCCTATCTGTAGTTTACAGGGCCCATCCCTCCTTGAATGCACAGCTTCCGGCAGCTGGGACAGAGCGCCGCCTAGCTGTCAACTTGTCTCCTGCGGAGAGCCTCCAATCGTCAAAGATGCTGTCATCACTGGGAGCAACTTCACTTTTGGGAACACAGTTGCTTACACATGCAAAGAGGGGTAAGTAAAACCTGTAGGGGGGGGGGGAGCATGGAGCATCAAGGATAGAAAATGAAACTCCCTGACAGCCAAGACAGAGAGCTTCCTGATCTTATTTTCTGATAGCAGAGAGGAGGCAGGCTTCCCAAACAGTAGCCCCCTGGAATGTACTAATTGTTAAGTTAAGACTCAGACAAAGAGCAATGCAATACAAAGTATCTTTTACTTTAACCAAGAATGTGAGAAAGTCATCGAAGCAGGTGTGTGTCTGTCTATCACCCACCAAAGTCATAAGAATGGTAAGTCAGCAGGGGAATAAAAATATTTGGTATTTGGCAAAGCAGGAAACACACTGCAAAGGATTTTAACTTGTGGCCTCATCTGATGGTCAGGAGAGCCCTGAGGGCAAAGCTGCAGGTTGATACATACCTGTGATGGCCTGTTTAGGATCTCATGCTGCCAAGGCGTTGAGTGTGGTCCAACTCGCCCTCCGTTGTGGACACTGTGTTTCTTCTCTGTCTACACTTTCTTGTTACTATTTTATCATCCCTGGCGTTTACACACTAGAATGCTCCCTGGATTTCTGCCTTAGGTGTGTGCCCTCAGAGAAGCAGCGTGTCCTCTCTGTGACTAGAATGTTCTCCTGTAGTAGTGGTTCTCAACTGTCCTCATGTTGCAACCCTTTAATACAGTCCCTGAGATTGTGGTGACTCCAACCATAAAATTATTTATGTTGCTACTTCATAACTGCAATTTTGCTACTGTTATGAATCATAACGTAAATAAATCTCTGTTTTCTAGTTGTCTTAGGTGACCCCTGTGAAAGGGTTGTTGGACACACACCCCCATAGGAGTCGTGACCCACAGGTTGAGAACCACTGCCCCAGGCCAAGTTAGTTCCCTAGATGCTGATATTTGTGAGAGAACAAAGACTACAATGAATGGCTTAGCCAAGGGCAGGGGGCGTTGATGAAGCCAGTGAAGCTGTTAACTGGTGCTGGAGTGAGGGCACGCAGGAGCTGGGCTGTCAGAGAGGATGTGTTTCATGTCACCAGCCCAGACTCTGTCACCAGGACCACGTGGTGACATGTTCTTGAGGAGACCTTGAGCCTCAAACACTGACATACATAAGAATTTTCTGATAAGTTAAAACAACAGCAGCAATAACTTCAGCATTGTAATATGATTATCATATAAAGTGATGGGCCCCTGCTGTCCGCCCATAATACAGGAGGGAATTGTCTGCGGCGGTTGAACAAGTGAATAGTCATTTCAACCACAAATGGCAAATCACTACCCACTTGTAATTTTTTTTATGAAAGACAAAAATCAGCTATTAAAAGATAGTCTTCTTTTTCTAGAGTTCAAACTCTTGATGATAGAACAGAAAGCCCCTTTGAGGAAACCGTCCTCTCCTCCAGGCGCTGTGGGAACAGCCTCACAGGAAACCGAGTTTCTGTCCTGTTCCCTTGCCTTCTGGCCACATTTTTAACAGTGGCTTTGAACTATACAGAAGTAAAAACAATAGCACAATGCCCTGTTTAAGATCACCTGTGCTCCCGTTACGGAGATAGAAGCATGAGTTAAGTCTTTGCTATGGTTAAGTAGTTTTATGAAAAAAAATACGATATGAGAGATTCTCCTGGAAGCCAGCCTCAATGCCTGTCTGCAATTCTCATGTTAACAAATGCCCATTTTGTGGTTACTACATACACGTTTTCATAGGCAAATATACTTTTAATTTACATGTTAGTGTATATTTGTACACATTGCCTCATTTAAGAAGTGTCATTTAAATCACTTCTCTCTTTTAAAATAGTTATTTTATTTTTAATTATGTGATGTGGTGTGTGTGTGTGTGTGTGTGTGTGTGTGAATAATCTCTCTCAGATACGTGCTAGTCAGCTGGACTACCTTTTCACTGGTATAAAATATGCCTGCATAAGAAGGACTCATCTCTGGGCTGGGGAGATGACTCTGCAAGTAGGGTTCCTCATGAGGACTAAGTTCAGATCCCCAGCGCCCAGGTAGAAAGCCCAGCAGTGTGGCACTTATCTTAACCCCAGTGCTGAAGGAGACAGAGACAGGAAGATCTTGGTGGCACCTTGGGCGGCCAGTCTAACCAAAAGAACAAGTTCCAGGTGTAGTAGAGAATTGTCTCAAAAAACAAACTGCAAAGCAATTGAGCAAGACCCCTGATGGTGATCTCTTCACTGGATACACACGCATATGCACATATGCGCACATGAGTGCACACACACACACACAGACTCACATACACATACACACACACTCACACACACACACTCACACACACACACACACTCACACACACACACACACAAACACACACACACAGAGGCACCACAGAGGTGGTGACATGTCCTTGAGGAGACCTGGAACCTCAAACACTGACATGAGAACTTTCTAAAATCCTGAATTAAAACAACAGCAATAACTTTAGTGTAATATGATTATCATAAGAAGTGATGGGCCCCTGCTGGCTATCCACAGTACAGGAAGGAATTGTCTATGGTGGTTGAACACGTGAATAGTCATTTCAGCACAAATCCCAAATCTCTAAATTACTCATTTCTCTACAGTACTACACTAATGTGCTCCCTCTTTATTTGCTTATAAAAGCAGAGTCACACCTAGTATTCCTGTCTGCTTCCTGGCACATGTAAAATAGGATATCCCTGGCCTAGACATTGCAAGCTGTAGCTTAGGTCCTAGAATATTCGTAGTTTTAGCTTTGCAAGATAGTAATAAGTTACCAAAATGAAAAGTGACCAGTTTAACTTGCTGGCCCAGTTAAGGTGTAACTTACATGTGACTGCCAGCAGGTGGCGACAACACCTTCAGTCAAGAAGAGGTGAAGCGTCCAATGGTGAACAGTTACCTGGAATTCCGAATCTAATTGTTTAAAACGCACAAATGAAGCGAGCGTGGGAAGATTGTAAGAGCCAGCAAGCAGATTAGGAAGCTGGCTGTGATAGTAAGTCTCCTAGAGATGACAGGAAACTGCACCCATAATACTTCAACAATGTGGCCGGAACAAAAACAATACCATTACTCACGCTAAAGCAGAAAGCTAGAATTCTCACAGGGCCCACCCCCAGACAAAGAACTACAAGCAGTTAAGGAATTCTGAATGAGGGAGAATTAGTCTTAGCAAGGGATGAGCCCCCTCATTGGTTATCCAACACCAAGTGATCCGCCCTGAAATCTTACATGCAATCAACACAGAATGGTCTCAGCTGGTTGTATTTGCATATTTGTGCATAAACATGTAACAGGGGGCCACCAATCTGAAAGAAAACAAGGCAGGGAGACATTGGACTGACCAGAGGAGGAAAGAGAGGGGGAGTAAATGATGCAACTGTCTTAATTATTTTAATGATACTTTTAAAACTGACACATGAACGTCTAGAACTTATATTCATTAATGGGGTGCCACCTAAAATGTCCGTACATGTGTGCACAGTGCCATTCTTCCACTAGGTTAAATGTGCCTTCCTACTCATATATTTGCCGTTTCTTCCAAAATTATTTCCTGTAGCTTATTGAAATGTGCATGGCTGTTACCTGCAGTCTCAACTTCTACTCCTGTGTCCCTTTAACCTAGTGCCCTCTAATCAGCCTTCCCTCTGCTCTTTCTGGTGTCTCATCCCTAGCATCCCACTCTAAGATCCAACCATAGCTGCTTATTGAAACCAGCAGGCTAACAGTTTTCTTCCAGTATCTCACTTATCAGAGCTCTACTCTTGCAAGTGCCTTGTCTGTGCTGAACCTTTCACGGTGGAAACATGCCTGTTGTCCTGGCTAGTTCTATGTCAACCTGACACACGTTTGAATCAGCAGAGAGGAGGGAGCCTCAGTTGAGGAAATACCTTCACAAGATCAGGCTATAGACAGCCTATAAGGTGTTTTCTTAATTGGTGACTGATTAAGGAGGGCCCAGTTCATTGTGGGTAGTGCCACCCCTGGGCTGGTGGTCCTGGGTTCTATAAGAAAGCAGACTGGGCAAGCCCTGAGGAGCAAGCCAGTAAGCAGCACTCCTCCATCACCTCTACATCAGCTCCTGGCCTCAGGTCCCTGCCCTGCTTGAGTTCCTTTCCTGACTTCCTTTGGATGATGAACAGTGATATGGAAATGTAAACCCAATAATCCCTTTCCTCCACAACTTGCTTTTGGTCGTGGTGTTTCATCACAGTGATAGTAACCCTAAGACACCTAAGTATGTATTGCCATTTCAGAGTCGCTCCGTACAGAAAAAAAGGCTTCCTGTGTCCACGACAAACCCTCATGATCTGGCTCTCTGGACTCTTTTCTACCAGCTACCCCAGGGCCCTCCCCTTTGCAGTAATTTATTGGTTTGAAAGGTTTTGCATACAACTCGAGTAGTATGGATTCTAACGTGAAGCCTGTATCAGGTACAGATCTGTAGTTAGCAGCTGCCTCATTTTTCTACCCAGCATCTCTGCAAACACAGCGATGGATGAGATTTGACAAGTTTGCCATGTTAACAAATCTCCTTCCAGGATGTGGCTTCCCGCCAGACACCCTGTTACTAATTCAGTCTGAGGCTGTGTTCCTTTTCCTCTCTGGTTCCTTCCTTTGTCTCATCCAAAGGCAACCCGGGCACTCACTGGCAAGCTTGCTTTGCTGGCTTCAATTTCTGCCTCATGTTGAAGACATGGAGATTTCCTTTCTGGTTAACCCAGCTATGCACTTAAATTGATTTCTGTTATATCTTATCAAGTATTATAGAGAAGATTTGCAGATTATGTGGTAGCCAGAACCAGGAATCTGTCCATGTCCTCTTTCTGTCTTTTCCATTTCTATTTTCCTCCTGGAGGCTTGCGTAGCACAGCCCTAGCATCTTGTTATATTAAGAATAGTATCATTGTATCCAAGCCATG
This sequence comes from Mus caroli, assembly GCF_978045245.1. Classification (NCBI taxonomy): domain Eukaryota; kingdom Metazoa; phylum Chordata; class Mammalia; order Rodentia; family Muridae; genus Mus; species Mus caroli. The sequence goes on from NW_028227261.1 coordinate 96,551,470, forward strand.
ACTTGTAGGTTATGAGGACTGCCTTGCTGTCTCCTTTTCCATCCAGAACTCCTCCCTGAGGCTTGTGTAGCACACCCCTGGCAACTTGTTCTGTTAAGAATAGCAACATTGGCGACTTCTAGGTAGTGTGCCCTGCCTTGCTGTCTCCTTTTCCATCAGCAGCTGCTCTCAGACTCATGAAAGTGGAGTTTTTCTCCTTTCGAATCTCAAGTCTACCTTCCCTCTGCCCTCCATACTGTATAAGCCACCCAGACCTGAACATACATGAACATGCAAGCAGTCTTACTGTTGTCTCACTATTGCTATTTTAATATGATATAATATTTTATTAGTTCTTTGAGAATTTCACACATGCATATGATGTAATTTGACCATGTTCACTCTTCCCCACAAGTTCTCTTCGGTTCATCCTTACTCCCTAAGCCCTCCTCCCAACTTCATGGCCTCTGCTTTGATTTGATTTTCACCACCCACTGAGTCCAATTTTCGCTGCCCATGCATTCATGAATATGGAACTGTTCCCTAGAGCATGGACCACCTACAGGGGACCACACCCTTAAGGAAAACTGTCTCTCCTTCACCTAACTCTGTCAACTGTCAATAGGGATGGATGCTGGACTGTGGTTGCTGGGTTGTTTGATTGGTTTAAACTTTTATACTGCCAGTGAGCTTTGATGAAGCCTCTCCCTGAATCATGGGAGCAAGATACATTCTCAAGTTTACAGCAAGGAAGCAAGGACCAGTGTAGAATGACCAGCGCCAGGACAGGAAAGAAACAAGCAGCCCCATCCAACTCACCAACGCAAATTTACCTTTCACCCACACATTTAGCTTTTGAAATTTTTATCAACACCCCGAATGCTAGAAGCAGGTGCTTCAGGCCAGATAGACTGATGGCAGTCTCTCTCTCTCTCTCTCTCTCTCTCTCTCTCTCTCTCTCTCTCTCTCTCTCTCTCTCTCTCTCTCCCTTAGGTTGACATTTGTTGGTATGAAACTCAGAGGTGTGGAAGGGTTAATGACATCATAAAAACCTCACCGAGTTTCCCTCTTTTGATTCTTCTCACGTAGAAGCTTCTAAAGGGAATTACTAGATCTATTAAGACAAGAGCTTTGATCTTCAATAGTTGTTATGAATTGAAATAAGATTAATCACTGCTGCTTTCTATTATCCTCATTAACCCGCAGCTGTTTAATGAGCAGCTTTTGCCCTTTTAGAAGGGGACAGGATACTGCTCTCAGGAGCTCACTCATAAAGCTCCCAGGGCCCATGCTGGTTGGTAAGCTTCCTCTAGGTGTGGGAATCCAACTACTAAAACCTTGAATGAGAAAGGAGTCTACCCATTACTGAAGGATCCCTGTGTATTGCTGGAGTCCTAAGGCATCCTTTCAATGCAGATGGACTCCTTCCCCAGGGACATAAGGTGTGGCTAATTTTTAATAAAAGTATTGTCCCCGAGACCTCTTGACCAAGAGCTCAAAGGTTACCAAGAGTTGAAGTGAGTAAACCTTCATCTTAGGTCGATACCAAATCCAAGTTTGTCTCACAGCTTAGACTTAGCCCAGTTTCACATTCTCTCACTTTGGTGGCCAGCAGTTATAGGAATATGCTATTAACTATAAAATGCTTATTCTCTGAATGACCCCTCAACAAGATAAGCGAGTAGGAGATGTCCCCTATAATTCCAAATACACTTCCAAACTTCTGACAGAAATAAGTAGTACAAGCAATTTGATGTTTTAGTGATTAAGTAATGGCTTATGGTTAATTCCCTTAGATGTCATTTAGGGGAATATATATCCTTTTTATCATCTTAAAATTCTAACCTTTTTCATAGTATTCATCTTTGTTTATCACCTAACCTGTCTTCACTTGAGTACAGTCTCTAGTGATGCAAAGCCCTGACCTTCTGGCACTTGGGAAATTACAGAGTCCTCAGGATCTCCATTTTAGGCACAGGGCATAGACCAAATATGTATCTTACAGTGTCACACTGTAACTCTCTGTCTGCCACATTGTGTGCAAATGAGACAACTGCAAACAAGCACTACACTAATACAGCATGTATGCCCCGAGGAAGGTCGTGTATGAAGAGGAGGCAACATCCTGTATGAGGAAACACATGTTAACTGAAATGCATAAAGAAAAAACAAAAGTCTAATCCAGACTGGGGGGGGGGGGGTAACAAAGATTCTAAAATTGAATTCTTCACATTCAAATCTCTTTAAACTGTGTTTTCAGTGGCCATTGCCCATTCAATTAGAGAGCTGCTTTGCTGTTCATCAAGAAGGAGTAGTTGGTGGAGAGTTATCATAAGGTCAAAGATCAAAGACCCCAAGTGCTTCCAAATTATATAATGTAATTTTCACGTTCTCAAGATGCTCTGTGGAATAAGGAAGATTCTGGAGACAGGTGCTTCTGCCTCAGACCACCTGGAAAAACTTTATGTACAATGAATTCCTATAAGTCAGGGTTGTCTAGGTCTGCACATATGAACTTCAGCCAGTGAACAATGTCAGGTACATCAGGGGGTCAGGGACCAGGATGACACATGTTTCAAAGTATGTGAATGATTTAAGTTGTGCTGTAAAACATCAGGAGCCACCCAGGACATGTCCTCTGCAGGGGCACTCAAATCAGCAGGCCCAGCCTGACTTTTTAATAAATTTGCTCACTAAGCATTCTGCCTGTGGGTGCCTCCCTATGACTGTTAAGAGAGAAGTCACCTAAACACCCACTAAGTCCATATCCACATAGGAAGACTGAGGTTTTCCCAAACCATGAACTGAAGAGTCCCTAGGCAGAGACCTCACTCAGCTATTGGGAGTATCTAAAAGGATTCATGGGACCCTACTTCTGTGCATTGGGCAGTGCATGACCATAGGTGGGGTGCAGTGATCTACAGACATCTGTCACTTTTGTTGAATTGCCCATTAGTCTCCTGTAGATATTATGGATATATCTGCTAAGGACGATGGAATCCCAATTTTTCTCTAATGGATTATTTCTTTTAGACCTAAAGAGATCTCAGTGGAAGTTTCGGGTACTAATGACTTAAGAGTCTTGCTGAACGGTGGGTCAAATGATCTGCACTATGGCACCTCCAGTTGTTCCCACAGCATCCCCGCAAACAGTAGTCTTATATAACAGGCCTGAAAAGAAGAGAGGGGGTGCATTGTGGGAAAGACGTGAGTGCTGGAATCTATTAACTAAATGTGAATCTCACATCTGCTGAGAGCTGAGTGATGTGTGGCAAGTGACGGATTTACCACCCAGCCTTCTGTATGATGAACCAATCACGTGTCTAACAAGGATCAACTAGGCACCCGGCTGTTTTAATTCCCTTCATTATTAGTAACAGAACGACAGACTGAACCGATGGTAGAGACCCCTTTAAAACTCTGCTGTCTAAGAGACTTAAAGGGAAAATCAGAGGACCTCAGATACAGTGCTCCTAACCACACAGCCCAATGTTTGTTCTGCTCTATTGAAATAGCCCTGGGGATCATATTAATAATCTCTCATCAGATATAGGCGAAGAAAAGCTGGGAGCTATTGAACAAAATGTATCCATACACTCAATGTACGGCATAGCCATACACAGAGCAAAGACTTTTAACTCTTACCATGCGGTCAGAGGATTTTGGAAACACTGGATCCTAGAATTGTAATCACTGTTTTAAAGTTCACTGAATGTAAGTGAGCCACTATAAGCTATATCTAGGTTAAATGTGGTTCACTAAAGCTTTTTTTCAAAATATGACTATTAAAATCAACAGACTAAAGCTATCAAAGCTATGGAGGCCTAATATTAAATTGAGTTAAAGCTTACTTCTCATTTTTATTTTTAAAACTGTGAAGTAGTCAGGGACCAGGGTCAGGCTCAGTTGGTGAAATGAGGACCTCGATGTGATCTTCAGAACCTGTGGAAGAAACTTGGGGTGGGTGTGGGGGCGTGGCCTGCTTATGTTGGGGGTGTGGCCTGTTTGTGTGGGGGCGTGGCCTGCATATGATTCTAGTACTGGGGAGGTAGAGACAAGCAGATCTCCGAGGCTCACCAGCAAGCCAGCCTGGCTAAGCAGTAATAGTCAGGTCCCAGCAAGCAAGCAAACAAACAAACAAACAAAAACCTGCCTCTCAAAAAATAAGGTAAATGGCTCCTGATAAATGATTGTGACCTCTGACCTCTCCAAGTATATATGCATGTACAACTGTGAGCACACACACACGTACACACATATACACACAAATGTGTAACTATCACTAGAGTTCTTTAAATAGCAAAAGTCTTAAATCTATTTCCTTACTGACCAACCATTAGAATCATTTTAACAATAAAGCTCAGTATTCAGTTGTCAAATATTATTTTTTAAAAAAAGAATAAAAGCAAAGTTAGTGTTGGAAAGAGTAATAAACGGAAAGAAAAGAGAATGCCTTTTGTCGATACTACATTGACCTGTTTCTTTCTCCTCATTCCCATAGCTACACCCTTGCTGGGCCTGACACCATCATATGCCAGGCCAACGGCAAGTGGAATTCAAGTAACCACCAGTGCCTGGCTGTCTCCTGTGACGAGCCCCCCAATGTGGACCACGCCTCTCCAGAGACTGCTCACAGGCTCTTTGGAGACACCGCGTTTTACTACTGTGCGGATGGTTACAGCCTGGCTGATAATTCCCAGCTCATCTGCAATGCCCAGGGGAACTGGGTTCCCCCCGAGGGCCAGGCTGTGCCACGCTGCATAGCTCACTTCTGTGAAAAACCCCCATCTGTTTCCTACAGCATCTTGGAATCTGTGAGCAAAGCAAAGTTTGCAGCTGGCTCGGTAGTGAGCTTCAAGTGCATGGAGGGTTTTGTGCTGAACACCTCAGCGAAGATTGAATGCCTGAGAGGTGGAGAGTGGAGCCCTTCTCCCCTGTCCGTCCAGTGCATCCCGGTGCGGTGCGGAGAGCCTCCAAGCATCGCAAATGGCTACCCGAGTGGGACAAACTACAGTTTTGGGGCCGTGGTGGCCTACAGCTGCCACAAGGGATTCTATATCAAGGGGGAGAAGAAGAGCACGTGTGAGGCCACAGGACAGTGGAGTAAACCCACGCCCACCTGCCACCCTGTGTCCTGTAACGAACCACCTAAGGTTGAGAACGGCTTCCTGGAGGTAAGAGACTAGGAAAAGATCCATAACGTCCATCTCTTATAGGGTCACCTACCATGATTGATTCGGTATTTCCAAGTAGAGGCAGTGAACAGATTGATTGTTGAAACAGAAATAGCTCAAGTCTACACAGTGTGTACTGAATAAAAGTGGATCAAGATAATTAAGAAACATTACAATATACATCTTTTCAAGTTCTTATTTTATGCGTATAGGTATTGGCCTGCACATATAGCCATGTACCCTGTGTGTGCAGGGAGGCCAGAAAAGGCAGCAGATCCTATAGGATCAGAGTTTTAGACAGGTAAGAGGCACCATGTGAGTGCTGAGAATTCAGCCTTAGTCCTCTGGAGGAGCAGCCAGTGCTCTTAACCACTGAGCCACCCCTCCAGCCTCCCCCCAAAATGCATCTTTCTGCATTTTAGTAGCCTATAGATAAGGCCTTTGTAGCCATATCTTAGCCATAAATGAGTTAGAGTAAGCCAATTTTGATGAAATTCCATTTTGCTTTTATAAAGTTCACCGCCCGAATGGAACTAAATAGATATTTATTGTTACTCTGATTTTAAGTGAAACAAGAGGTGCAGTTTTTGCATTGCTTGCTCAAGATATCTAAAGGTGATCTCACCATGGTGAGCCAATTGTTAAGTGTGATACAAATGTGATCTGCTCCCACCCTCAAGTGTCTTCCCACTAAGTGTGTCCAGAAGACAAGAACGAGGGCTGTAGTGCTAGCTCCAGAGGTCAAGTGCTTTCTGTGCAAGAGTGAGATGTGAGCTTGATCCCCAGACCCCAGGGTAAGAAAAGCCAGGCACGGTGCCACACACCTAGAAACCCAGCGCTGGCCAGGCAGGGACAGCCTGGTCCCCGCAGCTCACTGGCTTGCCAGCCTTGCCTGCCTAATAAGCAATAGTTAAAGACTGTCTCAAGAAACAAATAATTCAAAACAAGGTGGGTGGCATCTGAGAAATGACATCTGAGGTTGACTTCTGAACTCCACACACATGCACCCACATATACCAAAAGAGAAAGGGTGAGTGAAGGAGGAAGGGAAACAGGAGGGGGGAAGTGGTCTAGTCTTCCAAGTCAAAGGCCATGGTTCCTGCCATTTTAAGCAGGCAATATTTAATCAAAATTGTTTTTAAAGCATCTATGTATACCTTTTTTTTTTTAACTTACTAAGTTCCCTGGGTATACTGTTGGTACTGCCCTTCAACTCACCAAGATCTGTGTAGATCGCTGATCTTATCTGTGTCCCTGATCTTATTTATCTCTTTTGGGTTCCATAAGAGTTTCTACAAAGGAAATGGCCTCATTGGATCTTCCACATTTTACTTCTGCATTTTCCCATCCTACAAAAATTAGGGCAGACCGGTTTTGAACAGCATAAATCTTTTCTCGTGGAAGTCCTGACTGATTTATTGTAAGCGTAGGTCTCTGAGTCCTGTTCTGTTTGACTGTCCATGTGCTGTATCTGTTGGCTTGCCTGTTCTGTAGGCTGTACTGACTTTTCTTTCCCTATCATCCAGCACACCACTGGCAGGACCTTTGAGAGTGAAGCAAGGTTCCAGTGCAACCCAGGCTATAAGGCAGCCGGAAGTCCTGCGTTTGTCTGCCAAGCCAATCGCCACTGGCACAGCGACGCCCCTCTGTCCTGCACCCCTCTCAACTGTGGGAAACCCCCTCCCATTCAGAATGGCTTTTTGAAAGGAGAAAGCTTTGAAGTGGGGTCCAAGGTTCAGTTTGTCTGTAATGAGGGATATGAGCTCGTTGGTGATAATTCTTGGACTTGCCAGAAATCTGGCAAATGGAGTAAGAAGCCAAGCCCGAAGTGTGTCCCCACCAAGTGTGCAGAGCCTCCTCTCTTAGAAAACCAGCTCGTATTGAAGGAATTAGCTTCCGAGGTAGGAGTGATGACCATTTCCTGTAAAGAGGGGCATGCCTTGCAAGGCCCCTCTGTCCTGAAGTGCTTGCCATCCGGGCAATGGAATGGTTCCTTTCCTATTTGTAAGATGGTCCTTTGTCCCTCGCCTCCCTTGATTCCCTTCGGCGTCCCCGCGTCTTCCGGTGCTCTTCATTTTGGAAGTACTGTCAAGTATTTGTGTGTCGACGGGTTTTTCTTAAGAGGCAGTCCAACCATCCTCTGCCAGGCTGATAGCACCTGGAGTTCTCCATTGCCCGAATGCGTTCCGGTAGAATGTCCCCAACCTGAGGAGATCCTCAACGGTATCATCCACGTGCAAGGGCTTGCCTATCTCAGCACCACGCTCTACACCTGCAAGCCAGGCTTCGAGTTAGTGGGCAATGCTACCACCCTCTGTGGGGAAAATGGCCAGTGGCTTGGAGGAAAACCAATGTGCAAACCCATTGAATGCCCAGAGCCCAGGGAGATTTTAAATGGCCAATTCTCTTCCGTGAGCTTTCAGTATGGACAAACCATCACATACTTTTGTGACCGGGGCTTCCGGCTCGAAGGTCCCAAATCCCTGACCTGTTTAGAGACAGGTGACTGGGATATGGATCCCCCCTCTTGTGATGCCATCCACTGCAGTGACCCACAGCCCATTGAAAATGGTTTCGTAGAAGGTGCGGATTACAGATACGGTGCCATGATCATCTATAGCTGCTTCCCTGGGTTTCAGGTGCTTGGTCATGCCATGCAGACCTGTGAAGAGTCGGGATGGTCAAGCTCCAGCCCAACGTGTGTACCCATAGACTGCGGTCTCCCTCCTCACATAGACTTTGGTGACTGTACTAAAGTCAGAGACGGCCAGGGACATTTGGATCAAGAAGATGACATGATGGAAGTCCCATATCTGACTCCTCACCCTCAACATTTGGAAGCAACAGCTAAGGCCTTGGAAAATACGAAGGAGTCCCCTGCCTCACATGCATCCCACTTCCTCTATGGCACGATGGTTTCCTACAGCTGCGAGCCTGGTTATGAACTGCTGGGAATCCCTGTGCTGATCTGCCAGGAAGATGGGACGTGGAATGGGACCGCACCCTCTTGCATTTCCATTGAATGTGATTTGCCTGTTGCTCCAGAAAATGGCTTCTTACATTTCACACAGACGACTATGGGCAGTGCTGCACAATATAGCTGCAAGCCGGGGCACATTCTAGAAGGCTCCCATTTAAGACTCTGTCTGCAGAATAAGCAGTGGAGTGGCACTGTTCCACGCTGTGAAGCCATCTCATGCAGTAAGCCAAACCCACTCTGGAATGGATCCATCAAAGGAGATGACTACTCCTACCTGGGTGTGTTATACTACGAGTGTGACTCTGGCTATATTCTCAATGGCTCTAAGAAGAGGACATGCCAAGAAAATAGAGATTGGGATGGGCATGAGCCCATGTGTATTCCTGTGGACTGTGGCTCACCCCCAGTCCCCACCAATGGCCGAGTGAAGGGAGAAGATTACACATTCCAAAAGGAGATTACATACTCTTGTCATGAAGGGTTCATACTGGAAGGAGCCAGGAGTCGTATCTGTCTTACCAATGGAAGTTGGAGTGGTGCCACTCCCAGCTGCCTGCCTGTCAGATGTCCTGCCCCACCACAGGTGCCAAATGGGGTGGCAGATGGCCTAGACTATGGGTTCAAGAAGGAAGTAGTGTTCCACTGTCTAGAGGGCTATGTGCTACAGGGGGCTCCAAGACTCACCTGTCAGTCCAATGGGACTTGGGATGCAGAAGTCCCCATCTGTAAACCAGCTACCTGTGGTCCTCCTGCCGACCTTCCCCAGGGCTTCCCTAATGGCTTTTCTTTTTATCATGGTGGCCACATACAGTATCAGTGTTTTACTGGTTATAAGCTTCATGGAAACCCATCAAGAAGATGCCTTCCTGACGGTTCCTGGAGCGGCAGCTCACCTTCTTGCCTACCTTGTAGGTGTTCCACACCCATCATTCAACAGGGAACCATCAATGCAACTGATTTGGGATGTGGAAAGACGGTTCAGATTGAGTGCTTCAAAGGCTTCAAGCTGCTCGGACTTTCTGAAATTACCTGTGATGCCAATGGCCAATGGTCTGGCATCCCACTGTGTGAGCATGCTCAGTGTGGGCCTCTCCCAACCATACCCAACGCAATCGTCCTTGAGGGCAGCCTTTCAGAGGACAACATGGTAACTTACAGCTGCAGACCTGGCTACACCATGCAAGGTAGTTCAGATCTGATTTGTACAGAGAAAGCGATATGGAGCCAGCCTTACCCAACATGTGAACCCCTGTCCTGTGGACCCCCACCAACTGTAGCCAATGCAGTGGCAACAGGAGAGGCTCATACCTATGAAAGCAAAGTGAAACTCAGGTAAGACGATGGGTGGTTGTGGAATCTGCAAGGAGTGTAAGCAAGAAGATTATAAAATGAAGCCAGAGGTGAAAATGTAGCTAATTAGGAAGAGAACCGTCATCCCTGGGCTGCCCTCCAGACCTCAAAGCTTTTAACACTTTATTTACTCAGGACAATGTAGAAATCCATTTACTATGGAAATAAATGGATACCCTTTCCAGGCTGTGGTTCTAATCAATCCTCATGGGGCTCACAAAGCCACAAGGTCCTCTAACCAGCCTCAATTATGTGTGAATCACTGAGCAATATAAATAAGGATGCTATCCAGCCTGTGCTACTTAAGCTAAGAATATGGTGCTCACATAATGGAAACTCCCCTGTCTGAAGGGAATTATTACATTAAATATTAAAATGAAAGACATGAAAAATTTGGAATGAGCTTAGGAATTAAAATTTGTATTGGAATAAATAGACACCGTGTTCAAAGGCATCTCAACTGTCTCACGATCTCGCTTACGTTCCCGGGACAACCACAGGCATTATCAGCTCATATCAGATTGATAACTTAGCACCTCTCCTGGGGTGACCCATTCTGAACGTTTTAGCCCCACCTTCATGTTGCCCTGATTATAGTAAAAAGCAAAGTTTATGGAAGGATGGAATGTTAGGTGGCTGAACAGTACCAGAGACACAAACACAAACCAAAACAAAAGAGTGAATAGCCAGTCCTTGCCTTTGAAGTATATTTTAAAACTTCCGGGTGGATGTTGATGTGTCAGGCATTCTGAGAGCCACAATGTCACCTCCTCCTCGTCAGGATTCACCTGGGGCTTTGTCTTTGGCATGTGATGATGACCAATCATTGCTTGGTTTCCACTGATCAGGTTGTTCTGATTGCACGAGACTCCTGTCTCCCACCTAGCCTGGTTAATATGTGAAATTTAAAAGGTGTCCTCCAATGATCACTATGAATTAACTAAATGGTCTGATATGAAAGCCAGCCTATGGGAGTGGTAGGAACATGGGTACCAGAGACTCCCTCTAGAGAACACAGTTTCTCCACATCTCCCACTACCCATGCAGAGTCATGTGGCTTCAAGAAGGGTGCCAACCTCATCAATGCCAAATGACAACAAGGGTCCTAATGGCACCTGCTCATGAGGTAGGCATGAGAATTTGTTGAGTTGATGTTTGTAAAGCACACAGGGGAGTCACCAGAAAATAATTATTGTATGGAACCATTTGCTGCATAAGTATTTAAATTTGTAAATCACATGGAGACTTAAGAGCCAACTTGACCTAAGCTTTAACTCTACTAGAGCTATGACAGTGCTTAATGACCAAGTTTAAAAGGAGTACCTTGTGCAAGCACCTCAGACAGTACTTGTTGCACAGTAGACAAACCATAAACACTATGTCATATTCCTATCAGTATCTGAGTCCATTTTGAACTTCTCTATAATTTCTTGAACTAGTGACTATTTCAGAAGGAACAAATGATAAAGGGAAGTAACTTCAGCAACATCTAAAACAACCTTAGCTAAGAATTTATCTGGATGTTGCTTTATTGACGTTGTGTGCAGTGATGCTATCCATCTGACCTTTGAGCCGGTTCTCGGGTTTCTCATAAAATGTCTCCTGAGCCTTGTGGCAGTTCTGTTCATCTGAGCATAGGCCGGTTACAGTGTGGTACTTATTTGTAGGTGTTCATTTTCTCGTTTGCATTGCAGGTGTCTGGAAGGGTATGTGATGGATTCGGATACAGATACGTTCACCTGCCAGCAAGATGGCCATTGGGTCCCTGAAAGAATCACCTGCAGTCCTAAAAAATGCCCTGTGCCATCCAACATGACACGCATACGTGTTCAGGGAGATGACTTCCAGGTGAACAGACAAGTTTCTGTGTCGTGTGCAGAAGGGTTTACCTACGAAGGAGTGAACTGGTCAACATGCCAGGTGAGATACTGTGTCCGACCTAAGACATGTAAGCCTAACTCTGGCATCTGTTACTATGACCAAAACTCACATCTTGCTCTCTTGGAAAGAACAAATTCCTCAAGTTTTCATTTACATCCAAAGATTAGAGATGTTTCCTAGAAATAGAAGGGTGGGGCTGGGATGGACTGGTGGTTCAGAGCATGTGCTGGCCATCCAGAGGACCTAGGCTTGGTTCCCAGCACCCACATGGTAGCTTACAACTGCAACTACAGGTCAGGGGACCGGATGCTCACGTGCACAGAGAAACGTGCAGGCAAAATACTCACATGTATAAAATAAAATTGTTAACAAGGAGAAAAAAAGAAATAAAGGTCAGGGGACCGGATGCTCACATGCACAGAGAAACGTGCAGGCAAAATACTCACATGTATAAAATAAAATTGTTAACAAGGAGAAAAAAAGAAATAAAGGTCAGGGGACTGGATGCTCACATGCACAGAGAAACGTGCAGGCAAAATACTCACATGTATAAAATAAAATTGTTAACAAGGAGAAAAAAAGAAATAAAACCTGGGTATTTTTTTCCTAATATTCCCAGTGTTAGATTAAGAAGGAGCTAACCTTAAGGGAAATGTTAAAAGCAAAAACAAAAACAAAAACACAGGGCTGGAGAGATGGCTCAGAGGTTTAGAGTACTGACTGCTCTTCCAGAGGTCCTGAGTTCAATTTCCAGCAACTACATAGTGGCTCTCCACTATCTGTAATGGAATTCAGTGCCCTCTTCTGGTGTGTCTGAAGACAGATAAAGTGAACTTATATACATAAAATAAATAAATCTTTTTTAAAATACTATAATGAGATATCCGTGGCAAAGCAACCCATGCCCGAATGAGTGTCTGTGTGGAGAAGCCTGCTGTGGGCTGTGATGGCCTTAGGCAGAAGGTCCAAAGCTGCACAAGCAGAGAGACAACAGCAGGCAAATTCTGCCTTCACTGTTTATTATTTGTTTACATTAGAAAATCATTTAAACCAGATGTTGTGGTCCAGTCTATAAATATAGCACTCAGGAGGCAGAGGCAAGAAGATCGCCAGATTTGGCTGGGCCATGTAGCAAGACTGTGGGGGGAACAGGGCTGGAGAAGGAATGGTACTCTGTTGATACAATGCTTGCCCAGTATGCCTGAGGCCCTGGGTTTGATGTCCATCCCACCTAATAATGTGCAGATGGTGATGCACACCTGTAATACAAATGGGAGAAGCAGGTGTCACCTGAGGAATGTGAGGATAGCCTGAGCTAAAAGATGGGGGGAAAAGGGGTCTGTACTTCAGGTTTCCTTATTGGAAAACAAGTGTGCAAAATAGCACACATCTCCTATAGCTGTTGTGAAAATCAGCATCAGCAATGGGAGAAAGTGTTTACTACTTCTGCAAGCTTTGATCTTTCAACAGTCACCAGCTGGTCTGTACACACAGGCACTGTTGGCCATCAAATCTGTGGTTAGCTTGGCATGAATAGCTTTCTGTGTGTAGTCTAACAGTTGCTAACTTGATACCTTGTTAAAGACATGAATTACCACTCGGATAGCAGGCCTTCCTAGAGGAACCTCTTCTAGCTTCCGCATCAGAGATGAAGAGATGCATTGGAGAAGTCTGGCAGGTGGCAGCTTCTTCCTGGTTCCTAAGAGTTTAGCTGTGCCCTCTGCCTTCCAATGTAACTCTACTTCCTGCTAGGTTCGTGTCAGCACCCCTTCTGAAACCAGGAACCTAACAATTTACTGCTGCCAAATAAGGTGTGCCAGAGAATGTGTTCAATAGACCACTCTGAGACAGACAGGGAAATATCCAAGCTTCTGTGGCCTGTCTTGGAGAAAAGGTTATAAGCAGGAACAGTGGATAACACCAAAAATTTTAGAAAATTCATGTTGAGATCTATTGTCTAATGCTGCTCTTTCTCTGAAATTTGAAATTAAAATATGGGATAGCATGAAAAATCAGGGTTCACTGGGATAAAAGGTGGAGCATCTGCACCAACCCTCTCTCAGTCCATCCTCTAGTTAGCATGCTGCACTAAAGACTTCCTTATGGCATGGCTCTGTATAACAGAAAGTGCTTATCTTGTGTTTCTGAGACATCAACAAGTGTTCAGTGCTGACTGAGAAAAACTTTTTGATGATTAATGTGTTTTTAAGACTTACAGATAGATTAAAAAGCAACTCGGTTGGGGAAACCCTGGGTCCTTTCGACTCTCACTTTGGGGATGAGTCTGCCATACAAACAGAAAACTCACGTATTAAATCCTAACTATTACTTTGTGGTCTGTTCTTTAGCCCGACGGTACATGGGAGCCACCATTTTCTGATGAGTCCTGTATCCCAGTTGTTTGTGGGCATCCTGAAAGCCCAGAGCATGGCTCCGTGGTTGGCAATAAGCACAGCTTTGGAAGCATCGTTGTTTACCAGTGTGACCCTGGCTACAAATTAGAGGTACACTAGCAAATTGTTTAACAAAAATGAATGTGCTGTTCTGATATGCTTGGAATTCTTTCTACTATTAGAATAAATTGACCGTGCAGTGGTGGCCCACACCTTTAATCCCAGAACTTGGGAGGCAGAGGCAGGCAGATTTCTGAGTTCAAGGCCAGCCTGGTCTACAAAGTGAGTTCCAGGACAGCCAGGGATATACAGAGAAACCCTGTCTCGAAAAAAAAAAATAGAATAAGATAACTTTACCAACACTGCTCCTAAAAACATACTATTATATTTCATTACTTTGTTTTCTTAACACTTTCTGGAAGAAAAATAGTTAAAAGATGACTTAGAATTTTTAAGCACACAAATATTATCAGCCAGGTGTGGTGACACATTACCTGTGATCTCAGCTACTCAGAAGGCAGAGACAGGAGGGTGACAAGTTCAAGGCCTGCCTGGGCAACTGTTAAGGCCCTGTCACAAAACAGGCATAAAAAAAAAAGTCAAGGAATATAGCTCTGGGGTAGGGTGTTCATCTAGTATATTTATCGGAAAACAAATTAGGGCTAGAGAGATGGCTCAGCAGTTTGGAACACTTGCTGCTCTTGCAGAGAACCTGAGTTAGATTCCCAACACCCATGTCAGGCAGCTCCAAACAGCTCCCACCATGCATCACTACAGGGAAACTTCAACAAGGAAGTACTAGAGTGAAGCCAAGCGCTTCACCAGCAGTGAGTGCACAGGCCCTGACAAGGTTCCCTTGGCCTTAGTTTAGGTTTCATTGCTGTGAAGAGATGCCATAACCACAGCAACTCTTATAAAGGAAAATGTGTAATTGGGGCTAGTTTACAGCTTCAGAGGTCTAGTCCATTATCATCGTGGAGGGAAGCATGGTAGTACACAGGCAGACAGGGAGCCAAGAGTTCTACATCTTGATCCACAGGCAGCTGAAGTGAAGGCTCAGACACACTGTCCTTACTTGGGCTTCTTAACCTCAAAGCCTAACCCCCTTCCACCCACTTCCTCCAACAAGGCCACACCCACTCCAACAAGGCTACACCTCCTAACAGTGCTACTCCCTATGGGCCAAGCCTTCAAACACATGAGTCTATGGGAGCCATTCCTAGTCAAACCATCACACCCTTTGATATATCTCAGAACTATACTAAGAAAACCTCAATTTTATCTCTAAGATGACTCCTAATTGCAGTATTATATCCCCACCAGCAGCACCCATGTCTCCCTATGAACTTTAATGGGAGCGCTGTAGTTACTTCCTCTGAAAGCCTTATCCAACCATCTTAACTCTGTTTTTGAGAGCTGCCTTGACTCACAGGAGATTGTCATCTGGCTTTTCAGGAATCTCTTGTGTTTACTTATGGTGGTGTATAAGAACAGGTCAGCTGTTAAATGTTTGTGGTGTTGCCCACTCCCCTTTGTGACTGTGAAATCAAAGAATTGCCTTAAGAGAGGGAGAGGGCCATGAGAACCGGAACCAGGTTTCTATGGTTCTTATTTTATTTCCTCAAAGGTTAAGAAAATAAATATGAAAAGGAAATGGGTTGTGACTGGAGGATTTTCCTGGCTTTGAAACTGGGGAATTCCTTACATGACCTTACTGATCTTGAAATTTCTTAAGAAAACATATATACATTTTTGGAAACAAAATATACCAAAAACTCATGAAATGTGAAGAAGTTGGTAATTTAACTTAAAGTGGTGGGGTAGCAACCTAGTGTTAACTATGAAGCTGAATGAAGTTTATTAATAGCTATTCTCATTTCAACACATTAAAATCATCACCTGAGAGTCTTTTCAAAAGATCTATGCCCAGCTACTTGGAGAAATAATGAGTATCAGTCTAAAGTGAGAGATAGAAAGACTGCCTGGAAACCCTCATCACACAAGAAAGTGGGAACCCGAAGGAGGCTGGAGACATGGCTCGGCAGTTAAAAGCACCCTCTGTTCTTTCAAGGGACCTGAATTTGATTCCTAGCACCTGGTAATAGCTCACAACTCCAGTTTCAGGGATTCTAATGTCCTTGTCTGGTCTCTGTGGGCAGTGCACATGTGCAGCGTTCAGACATATATGCAGGCAAAACACCCACACACATAAAATAAAAATAAGTAATGTTTAAAGAAAACATGAAACCAACTGGAGGAAGTTTCAAAAGTCATTTGAGCAGCAATACGTGTAATGCGCCCACCAGAGTGACAGGTATCCAACAGCATGGACAGAGAGAAGACTCACAATGGTCCTAAAGAGCAAAGACCCGGAACTATTAGCAGATTCTCCTGTGCAAACTTACGTTGAGATCATGTAACTGAAGAGGAAGGATTGGCTCCTCAAAGCAGACTGCATGTGCAGGGAACCAAATGCTAACGAAGGGACACTCACCTTCAAAAAATACTCCAGTGGATGAATGAAGAGCAGAATTTGAGATCCATATGACCTGCTGTGTTTAGCTTTGATCAGTTGTGCCTGTTGATGTCACACCTGAAAATAGAGATAGCAGACATTTCGTGGTTTTGGATGGAAACAGCTCATGTATGAAAATGACTTGCTCCCTTCCAGAGATGGAGGAGGAGGAGGAGGAGCAGGAGGAGGAGGAGGAGAAGACAACTGATAAACAGTATCAGCCAGTGACATCATATAAACAACTAGCAAAAGTGTGTGTGGGAACATCAACAGAAGAAATGACAAGTTTTCTAGAATCTAAAACAAATAAGTTGACAGGAAAGAGCAGAGGAAATAGAGAAGGATCCTAGAAAATTAGGCAGGCATAGGTGTTTTTTAAAAAAAATATGACATATTATTTATTTACTGCAGTTATGGTGTTCTGTAGGGCCATGCTGGTTAGTGTTTTGTTTTGTTGTTTTGTTTTGTCAGTTTGACATATGGTAGGGTCATCTGGAAAGAGGCAATTCAATTGAGAAAATGCCTCTGTTGGCTTAGCCTATAGACATGCCTGGCATGTTCTTCACCAATGATTGATGGGAAGAGTCCCAGCCCACCATAGTAGTCCAGAGTTGTCTAAGAAAGAAGGCTAAACAAGCCATGGGAGCAAGCCAGTAAGTGACATTCTTCCATTCTTCCTGATTTTAGGTCTCTGCCCTGAATTCTTGCCCTGACTTCTCATGATGATGAGCTAACTGTATTCTGTACCCTGAAATAATGACTTTCACCCACAACTTGCTTTTGGTCTTAGTGTTTATCACCACACTAGAAAACAAATTAGGTCAAAGGTTTGCATTTTTATCAAGCATTCAGCACCAAAGGTTGATGGGTGGGAAAGTAGCTGGAGATCAGTTCTTAGACCCAGTAGACTTCTGTGATAGGCTGTCTCTTCCCTTGACGGACCAGAAGGACACTGGGGGACCGACCTGCTCACCTCCAGTCTGTGGACACAGACAGTACAGTAATTACAGGGCTGTGGTTGCTGCAGGCAATAACTGTGGCAAGCACCATCCTCTCTGCATTACCCCAAGTCTGTGTAGGATAATTATCATCATCCACTCCCAGGATTTGAATTGCTACCAAAACCAAGCAAAGCAATCAAGACATCCAATATAAATCATGCTACATTCTACTACTATGTAAATATGCCCTCGTCCGTGTGTGAGGCAAATACCTTTTTATGAGCTATTAAAGATTGAATTGGTTATTTAAACCCCTACCCCCCAATGGGGCTGGAGAGATAGGTCCACAGTTAAGAGCACTGACTGCTCTTCCAGAGGTCCTCAGTTCAATTTCCAGCAACCACATGGTAGCTCAAAACCATAGGATCTGATGCCCTCTTCTGGTGTGTCTAAAGACAGCTACAGTCTACTTATATACATCAAAGAAAAAATCAGGGCCAGTCAATTAAAAAAAATGGCTGTTAAAGGCTCTAACAATCTAAGGCTCTAAGGATCTGTGAAAGTTGGTTGAAAACTTAGATAAGACAGGGGAAGTGCGCTGATAGATCTAAAACTCAGACTTAATAAAAAGCAAGGCAAGCCAAGGACAGAGAAAGATGCATGATAAAAAATTGCCCATTGCTAGAGAGAAAGTGAGGGGATATGGTATGCTTTTTAAAAGTTAATGGATACTGGTTTATTTGAATTTGTATTGGATCAAACATTAACATAGTCAGACAGAGTACTCACAATTCCAAGCATTAGAGGAGAACACAAAACGGTTGACCAAGCCACCTGACTCCAGTGAGCATGGTGAGCTGAGGAGGCAGACAGTAACACATAAGTTAGAAAAGTATTTTTCTGTCTAAAGAAGAGGCACAAGGTTTAAAATTTGCGTTTGGATGGAGAATTGTGGAAACTTTATTTCTCTTTCATATTTTTTTCAAGTTTTCTACAAGGAACGACTATTACTAGTTACTATTTCATTAAGAGGAGCTTAAAAACGTATTTAAAAAACACTGAAATTTATGGGGCCTTTTTTTGTTGTTGCTGTTTTGTTTTGGGAAGTCGGAACAGAACTGCTCCATTAGAGTCAACAAGATCTTTACAAGTGAAGATTTATCAAGAAGAACCACCTCCAAGGAGGGCAATAAGGGTATCAGTAGACAGAGGTGAAAGCGGGGTTAGCAGCTTCTTAGTTGTTGCTGAATCAGAACACAGCTAAAGTACAGACAGACAGACCAGATAATTTTAAATGTTAAATGCAGAGGCTTTTAATAAATCTCAATGTAATAGATAAGCATCATGGTTGAAAATTTCAGTCCTCAAATCAATACAGCATTGCACATGCTTTGTTTTATGTCTGAAGTATTGAAAGATAAATGCATTCAAAATATTTTTAAATATACTAACCAAGTTTATCTCTGATGTTACTGACCCATTCTTCACAAGCCTTTGCTATGGATTATAACTAGCTGTCATTTGAAACAGAAGAGAAAGCCATGTCTGCCATCATCACATCACTCTGCCAGGGAAGAATTTTGATGAAATTACTTTTTAAATTCTAAACTTTACACTATACTCATTTAGCATTTTAGTGCTAAGCCACCCAAATCAGTGACTAAGACATTCTCAGTCCCTTCTTGTCTCTCTATTATTAAATTAAGAGCTTGGTCATGATTCCTCTCTGCTCATTCACAGGGGAACAGGGAACGAATCTGCCAGGAGAACAGACAGTGGAGTGGAGAGGTGGCAGTGTGCAGAGGTGAGTTAAGAAGCACCCAAGGGCCGGGTAGTGGTGGCACACACCTTTAATCCCAGCACTTGGGAGGCAGAGGCAGGTGGATTTCTGAGTTCGAGGCCAGCCTGGTCTACAGAGTGAGTTCCAGGACAGCCAGGACTACACAGAGAAATCCTGTCTCGAAAAACCAAAAAAAAAAAAAAAAAAAAAGAGGAAGAAGCACCCAAGGATTCCAGAAATGGATGATACCAAAGACACAAGATAGCAATGTTTCTCCATTTTCTTCATATATCCATTTTATACCTTAATAAATAAAGTAGACGCATAAACCACAAGAGACCACTTAATGGCTTTTGTTCAAAAGTCCCAAG